>NC_134298.1:5753795-6361295 GCF_949628215.1 Phalacrocorax aristotelis
GGGTCTCCTGCCGCGCCGCCTCCAGCTCAGCTTCCAGCCGCCCCGCCGCCTCCAGCCCCCGGCTCTGCCAGCCCCCGGCACGCTCCAGCACTGCGGGCAGGGCACGGCTCAGCCCCTGGCACAGACCCCCCAGGAACCCCGGGGGGCGGTCCTGCGGTGCGGGGAGGGGGGCAGCTCACCGTGGGTCAGGCCAGGGTTGGGGTGCAGGGCGAGGAAAGGCACCTCCTGGCCCGGCAGCGGGGTCCCCAGCCCGGGGAAGGTGCTGCCGTCACGCTGCCGCAGCTGCTGCTCCAGGCTCCGGATGCGGCTCAGGTGCGTCTCCACCAGCGCCCGCTGCCCGGGGAGAGGGCTGAGCCCCGCTGGCACCGCACCCCCCCGCGGGGGTCACCCTGTCCTGGCAGCCCTGGCACTCGGGGTCCCCGCGGAGCTGGTGGCAGGGTGATGGGGGGGGTGTCTGTCCCCAGCACAGAAGAGGGTGGCATGGCAGGGGTGGCCCCCCCAGGCTTGCAGACCATCATGCCGGATGGGGCAGGGGAAGCCAGGGGTGCCCGGGCAACCCTGAGCACACGGCGCCAGGACAGGGACACGTGCCATGCTGGAGCATCCCTTGGCAGGGCGGGAGTGGGAAGAGACAGGGATAAAGCCGAGCCACGTGCACCCCTGCAACCCCCAACGTGGCCAGAATGGGGGCGAGCAGCCACGGACCCCCCAGCCCTGCATCCCCACCGAGTCCTGGCGGTGGCATCAGCCCCTCCGCGGGATGGAGAAGCTGTTTGCCCAGCTGCTGCCGTGGAGAGGGGAAGGGGACCCCCACACTCCCAGGCACTGGTGCCTGCCAGCAGCACCCACCAGCACCCACCATCTCTCCGAGCTCGGTCTCCAGGTCAGCCTTCTCCACGCACAGCTTCTCGTAGGCCTGGATCATCTCCTCCAGCTGCTCCTCCCGCTCTTTGCTCTTCTGCAGCTGCCGGGGAGGCAGGCAGGGGTGGGTGGGCAGCTCGGGGACCCGCCACGTCCCCCAGCCCCACCAGCCCCACCAGCCCCACTCACCTCGTGCTGGAACTGGTTGAGCTGCTGCTGCAGCGACGCCTTCTCGCTCTTGAGCAACGACGTCTCCTTGGCCTCGTAGAGGGAGAAGATGTGCTCCTCCCCGAACTCGCCAATCAGTGGGTACTGCAGCCGTGGGGCAGAGGCATCAGCGGGGACCCCAGCCCCACGCGCCCCCCGGCCACCCTGATCCCTCACCTTGACCTCGTACATCTTGAGCCGGCGCTTGAGCGTGGAGTTCTCCCTCTCCAGCCCCGTCAGCCGGTTCTTGATGTCATCATAGGCGGTGATGAGGGCGAAGTGGGAGGCCGAGCACATCTCGCCCGAGAGGTCGGTGTTGGGGCTGTCGAGCCAGTCCTCATCCGGCCCCAACGCCTCCTGCGTCAGGATGCTGATGTCGTCCTCAAACATGGAGTCCATGTCCTGCCTGGGCGGGGGGATGGATGGACAGACGGTGACCCCGCAGCCTCGCTCTCTGGGCGAAGCGGCGATGAACCCAGCCAGGGGCAGCCCGAAGCCCCCAGAGCAGGTTGGGCCACGGGGGCACTGGGTGCAGGATCTGGCCTGGGGCAGGGGGAGCTGCGGATCAGCCTCCACCAGGCTCGGATGGGTCCTGGGGGTCTGCAGGAGCTCGGCACGTCCCAAAGGCAAAGGGCGATGGAGGAAGGATGGTCCTGGGAGCCGCTACTGGTGGCAGCTCCAACCCCACACCATCCCCCGGGGCGGCGGGGGGACACCGGCCAGGCGATCCCCTCTGCCCTCGCTGGGGGAAGTGGGGGGGACGGGGGACCTGGCAGCCCCCCCAGCAGCGGCCATCACCGCCGGGGACCACGGTGGGAGCCGGGATGACGGAGGCTGTCCCCAACAGAGCAGCCTTGGGGGGACACAGTGACTTTCCCCATGTGCCCCCGGGAGCAAGCACCAGAAATAGCGGCCGGTGCCGCTGCCTCCCGCCCCGCCGCCGCACGCGAGCTGCTTCCCGCCCTCCCACGCCTCCGCGGCGGCACGCAGCCCGCGCCGTGCCCTATATACCGGCGCTGCCGCTCACCCCCCGGGGAGCCACCTGCCTCATGGCACAGCCCCCCAGCTGGCACCAGTGGGGGCCCGATCCTGCCCATCCCGCTCTACCGCGCCGCCCGCACCGCAGGATTTGTTCCCGGTTGAGGATTTTGAGTGGTCGAGGCTCCCAAAAGCTGCTGCCACTGGCAGCTCTCCCGCAGCTCCTGGGCCATTCGGCACAGCTGGCCCGGTGGGGAAAACGCGCCTCGAGCCGGAGAGGAGGCCATGACTGGGGTGCTGAGCCCCGGCACCCGCACGCGGTGCTCTGGCACTGTCCCTCCATCCCGGCCGGGGACCCTGCAGGCACTGGGGCGGCCGCCGGTCGTGCGCAGCCTCGCCGGCTCGGGCAGACATCTGGGAGCTGCTGCTGCCCAAATAATTCATAGCACAAAGCCGGGTGAGGGAGGCGATATCTGCAGGGTGACGCAGGGGGGGACAGCCTGAGCCCCCCCACGCCACTGCCAGAACTGGTGGCCAGCCCAGCCACGCTGCCACCCCGGTCCTGCTCTTCGCCAGGGGGCAAAGCCCCTCCTGGCTGCGGGGGCAGCCCCAGCCCAGCCGGGGTCAGGCGGCTGTGGGTTGCTGCAGCTGCGCATTTTGCAGCCTCCGCTGGGACAAGGAGCACGAAATGCAGACAAACCCTCCAGCACCGCGACCCCTCCTCAGCTCCCCCTAAGACGGCTTTAAATCCACCCCCACAGGGCAGTGATGGAGGGGACAGGGCACCCAGGAACCACCTCTGCTCGGGCGGGGAGGGCACCACCATCATCCCCCACGGGGAAACTGAGGCACCCTCATAAGCCAAAATAAGACTCCCCAAACCTCTGGTGACCCCCTCAAAGAAAGACCCCAGAAGTCCTGGGTCATGGGGCTGGTGTGTGTCCAGAGCCCTGCCTGGGGGTCCTGAGGGCACCACACAGGGTGGAGGGGGAGCTCCCTGTGCCGAGCGGGGATGGGACCCTCTCCCTCCCTGACACACAAGGCCTGGCAGCAGCTCTGCACCCGCAGTCTGGCCTCGAGACCCCTGGCCTGGCCCTGCTGCTCCCCAAACCGTGCCTCAGTTTCCCCATCTGTATCACACCGTGACACCTGCCTTGCAGTGGGCCCCGGGCGCGGGGCGAGGCGGTGCGGGCTGGGCAGGGCTGCGGCGCAGGCACGCGTGTCTCAGGCGTCGGCGGCGCAGGCAGGGAGCCACGGCGGGCAGGCGCTCAGGAGATCAGCCACGAGAGGGTCAGCGAGAGATGGCGGCGCCGTCATTAGGCTCCAGGGGCAACGGCGGAGGTCCCCACGGCACCGCACCAGCGATGGTCCTTTCACGTTCCCAGCAGTCGGCCCCTCCTTGAGGCCTACAAATACCTTTAAAGAGAGCAAAAACGGGGCTGCAGCTCCCCAGCACTGGGATGCTGCGGGAGGGCTCGGTCGGCGAGCGGCAGCTCACCGCCCCGGTGCACCGGCAGGGATGAGAACGGGCTGTGCCGGGCAGCGGGTACCACCGGGCTGCCGGCACCCAGCTGGCATTCGGGGAGAGGCACCGCGCAGCTGCCTGGCCCCCCAGTATGGCCCCACTGGGGGTTCTGGGAGGAGGTGCTCGGTGGGACTGAGCTCCCACGCAGCCCCCAGCCACACACCCCCTGTCCCGAGCCTTGGGGGGGTGCAACCCGTGAAAGCCCCCTCCCCATCGCTGTAACCTCCCTGGATGCTTTCCCCACCGCCAAGGTGGGAGTTGCGGGGGTCCTGGGGGGCTCTGGGGGGCTGCGGGGATGGGGCTGGTGGAGGCCAGGACGTGGTACCACTGCTACGGCCCCGAGTGAACGTGGCCAGGCTGCAAAACTGCGTGTAAACCTTGCGTGCAAGGGGGGGCCGGGAGGGAGCGTGCCCCCCGAGCCCGGGAGCGGGGCCCGGGCAGGCGGGTGAGCCCGGGCGGGGGTCGCGGGCACTGGCGGGCGGGGCTGGGGGGGGGGGGGGGCGGCCTGCAGCGGCCCCGGCGCCTCCGGTAAAGCCTCCCCGAGCGCCCCCGGCCCGGTCCGGTGCCGCCCGCCCCTCCCCTGCGCCCAGCCCGGTGCCGCACCGCGCCGGGGGTCGCCGGGCAGGGGACGGGGTCGGGGGCGCAGGAGGGGTGCGGGGCGGAGCCGGGGGTGGGGATGGAGCCGGGGATGGAGCCGGAGCCGGGGATGGGGATGGAGCCGAGGATGGAGCCGGGGATGGAGCCGCGGGTGGCGCGGGGAGATGGGGCCGGGGGAGGCCGGGAGCCGCCGGGCAGCGGGGGCGGGGGCAGCCCGGTTCCCCCCCGCCCCGGCCCCGGCCCCGGCCCAGGCCCCGCACTCACCGGCGGTGCGATGCGGTGATGCGGCAGCGCCCGCCGGGATGCGGCTCCTTCCCCGCCCCGGTCGGTGCCGGTGTCGGTGCCAGCCCGGTCCCGGCCGCCCCCGCCGCAGCCCCGGCCCCGCCGCCGTTTCTTCCGCTCCGGAGACACCGAAAAAAACCACGTGGGCACCGGGCGGCCGCCAGCCCCTCCCCCCGCCACGCGCCGGTGCCGCCCCCGGGGCTGCCCCCCCCCATCCCCCTCCAACCCACCCCCCCGGGGCACGGCGGGTCCCCGGGATGCTCCCGGGGGGACACACCGGACGGACACACGGACACACGCAGCTCCGGACCCCCGCCACACTGCAGCGCCCCCCCGCAGCCGGCCCCCCCTCCCGCCCTGCCCCGGGGTGGGGGGACCGGACCCCCCCCCCCCCCCCCCACCGTGGGGGTGACACCGGGGATGGGGGGCTTCTCCCTTCCCGGGCAGCCCCGGGGGCGACGGCAGAGCAGAGCCGCAGGCACAGGCTGTGGGGGCTGGGCTCGGCCCCCCCCCCCCCCCGTCCCCGAGAACATTTTATTCCCTGAATTGTTCTCTCGGAGCCGCTTCCATTATGGAATTACATTTTCTCTCCCTTTGCTGCGCAGGGTTATTAATAGCTGCTCTCCTTTCGCCGCTGCCGCTGCCGCCGCGCGCTCCACCAGTGAGTCCTGTGCTTGGGGGACAGACCCCTGCAGCCCCCCCGGGCGGGGGGACCACCGCCACCTGGTACCTGCAGACCCCAAGGACTGGACGGACAAACCCACGGCACTGGCTGACCCCAACGGCACAAGCATTCCTGCCGGGGCCTTGTCCCAGCCCACCCGAGGACCTGTGGGGGGAAGCGGAGCCCCATGGATGGGGACTGGGACGGGGGGCTTCGCTCCTGCCCAGGCACCGGCAGCAGAGGTGACCCGGGAGGCGTCAGCACGGTGCGATCCTGCGTCCCAGCCATCTGCCTCCATCACACGACGGCTCGTGCCGGGCTGGGGGAAAGGGCGTCAGCGCAAAACCGATGAAAGATGGGGCTTGTCTTCACCCAGCCCTTGATCCCCCCTTCAGAGACCCAAAGGGACCAAAGCTCCCGGCCGAGGAGCTCTCATGGGGCCCCCAGCCCAGACCCCCCCCCCTTCCCGGCGCTATGTTTAGCGCAGCTGTATCATCGCTTGGATGGAGCCTGGGCTGCGCCGGGAGAGCGCAGCGGTGATTCAGCGCGCGGAGCCTCGCCGCCGGAGCAGGAGCGAGGCCGGCGGCGGCGCGGCCGGACCCCCGCCAGCCCCACGTTGGCATCGGTGGGTACCGCTCGTGGGATGTCCCACCACCGCGTGACTTCCGTGGCTGGAGCAGGAGCCGGGCACCGCACCAGGGGTTTCTGAGCCGAAAAGGCAACGTGAGGCCCATGAGGTTTTGGGAGGCCGACGCCAGGCGGGCACCGGCTGCTCCAAGGCTTCAGCAAGCAAAGCATGGCCGTTTCCATCTGAATTCCTGCCAGGGAATCATCGCGTTGCCTTCAGCGCATGGCCTGGAGAAATCAACAGCTCTTGGGGGCTGGGGAGGGGGGGTCGAGATGCCGGACTAAAAGGCGAGAGCACCAACAACCCCGGGGGCATCAAACGGGTGCAGGCAGGAGCTGCGGGGCCAGGCTCTGCCGCAAACAGGGCCCCGGAAAAATCCTGAGTGCCAGCTCTGGCTTTGCTCACGCTGGCAGATTGCTGCAAAGCACTTTGAAGTGCAAATTAAGGTTTTCCATCAGGTTCGAAGTTAATTTTGACGCAAGGAAAACAGCACGGCCTCAGCCCCGTGTGCGTGCGATGGAGGCAGGCGGGGTGCCGGGGACGGGCAGCCCGGCGGGGAGCGGCGGGCAGGGGGATGCAGCCCAACGCCCCCCGCGAAGGGGCTGCACGCAGGGCACGGGGCACAGAAGTTCGTGCATGAAGGAAAAGCCTTGCAGCCACCCTGGGAGCTGTTGCAGCATCAGCTGTGGAGAGGAGGAAGGCAGAGGGAGACTTTAGAGGCAGGACAAGCGATCCAGGCTCCTGTGATCGTCGCCCATGTAAGCCAGGCCCCAGGATTTGGGGTCCCCATTGCACCTCCACAGCCAATGCACCATCTGGGACTGCGGGTACGGGCAGAGCCGGATCCAGCCGGGCCGCCCCAAGGGATGCTCTGCTCTTCCCAAGGCTGCAGCCTGTCCCCTGCGGTTTCCCCAGCATCCGACCCACCGCCCCGGTGCAGGAGGGATGCCGGCGGCAGGAGCCAAGGGGAGCACAGGGCATCCTCCCCTGAGGCCTTTTTTCCTCCTCCCAATAATTTCTGCAAAGTTTTAAGCCGAGAGCAGCATCAGGAAAGGTCCCCAGCTGGCGGAGGTCCCTCGCCCACCCTCACTGCTGCCTCTGGGGCGCTGGGGACCAGCTTCATCCTGCAAAGGGAAGATCACCCAATGGCAAGGGCAGGCTTGCAGCACCCCCAGACATTTGGGGTGCAGTGGTTGAGAGATGCAATGCCCAGAGTGATGGGAATGGCTCTAAAGGCGCTTCCACAGCCAGCTTTCACAGTAATTATCACAAAGCCAGGTAAAATCCCTACTTCCCAGCAGCGTCTGTGCATGGGAATGCACCAGGCAACCACAGTTTGTGTGGTCTGCAGGGGTCCTGCTCACCGGCTGCCCCGGGCAGCCGAGCCTGAAAGCAAAGGCACCTGCCCAGGCTGTGCCACGGGCAGGGATGCTGGCAGGGCTCCACGTGCTCACCCCGTCAGCCTTCGCCTTCATCTCCCGGCTTTGCAAGGAGCAGAGGAAACACCAGCGCCCACGTCCCTGCCCAGGAGCTCTGCCGGCTTCTCAGCTGCTTCAAAATCCTGCTTAAAACCACATTTTTCCATCCCTTCCAATACGATGCGTGCCTCCGCTGCCTGCCCGGGTCAGACCCTCGGGCTCCCTTCCCCGCTGCCCAGCCGTGCTTTCGCCCCGCAGCTGGGGCTGCCTCCCCTGCCTCTCCAAGCATCTCTTACACCCGCCTCTCCCGCAGACCCCCACGTTAACGCCGTAACTGAATTATTTAACTCTGATACATCTCAGGTACGCTCAAAGTCTCGGCTAACTGGTGAGCTCCCACAGTGCCCATGGCAGGGAGATGGTGGAGAGCAGGGGAAGAGCAGGGGAAGGCGGGAGGGGAAGAGCAGGGGAAGAGCAGGGGAAGGCGGGAGGGGAAGAGCAGGGGAAGAGCAGGGGAAGGCGGGAGGGGAAGAGCAAGCTCTCCTGACCCCAGCCTGCCTCTCCTCCCGTGTTCAAGCTGTAAACTCCCTGAGTTCACACGAGGCCTGAGCTGTGCTAGAAACATCAGTTGAACCCCCAAAACGTTGCCTTCATCATCCTCAGGGACTGCCTCTCATTTGTGACCCCCATTAACCACATTCAGAAGGAACAAAGGAGCCCGTCAGATCCTTCGATGCCTACACAAAATTATTTAGTGCATTTGTGGTGGAGGCAGCGTTGGGCTCTTTGGTTATTACCAAAGGAAAAAATTAGCCCGGCTGCCTTTTGGCAGGGGACGCTTAAAACCCCCGCCGGTGACGCCCGGCAGCGTTAGCCTGCAGCCGGCCGAGGTTTTCCCTTCCACCCCCCTCAGCTCCGGCCGCCACCGGGCCGAGCAGTCAATTCATCCATCGGTTCCTGCTCACAAGCAGGGTCTAACGGGGAACACCAAACTCCATTCCCACCCGCAGACACGGCTGTGGAAGTGCTGTTGTGAGCAGAGGGGTTAGAGCAGCACAGAGACGCCTTCACGGAGAGAACCTCATCCCCCTGCCACGCAGGGTGGAAAACCTCAGACCATTTTCCACTTGGCTCCTCTGGCCCCGCTGTGGAACAGCACTGGCTTGGAAGAATGAGTCCCACGTGTTCAAAAAGCCAGCGCTGAGCTCGTCTCCCACCTGCACAAGGCATCCTCGGGCTCCCGGGGGTGTCCGAGCACCCCGCGCGCCCCCACCGAGGTGTTCCCCCCACTGTGCATTCAGTGCAAAGGCTGCAGCAACGCTCCCAGCCCGGTGCTCGCATCGGCGCCCGGCTGGGGCCGCGACCCAGCAACCAGGACCGGTACGTCACACTCTCAAGCTCCCCAAAAAGCCGCAGCTCTGAGCACGGAGCGACTTCGCTAAAACAGAGGCAGCTGCACGCACGGGCGAGTGAAACCGTGACGTTAGCCAGCACCCAGGAGCCGCAGCGGTGGAAGTCTGCGCCCGAGCCCTTCCCCGCTGTCGGCTCCAGCTCAGCCTGGCAGGACGCAAGTGAAAGGCTGCGAGTCCTCGCACAACCCTGCGCCTGCCTGATCCCCTGTCCTGGCCCCGGGAGCAGCAAGCGGAGGAGGATACAGCGGAGTATAAGCAGGGGAAAGCTGCGTCCTGTGACCGGCGAGGATAAAGCTCGCTAAGTCCCAGTGCTGGAGCCTGTCCCTGATCAGCACAGCCCTTCCATAATCGCGCTGGTCCCGGCTAAGCGCCTGCGCGGCCCATCCAGCCCCGGGGTGCTCGCAGCAGGGGGGCTGGACGGCTCCTGGCTGGACTGCCCGGGATTTCGGTTGTGGCAGGAAAGCCTGGTGTCCCTGCCGGGTGAGGGTACGCCAGCGATGCCGCTGTAGCCACGCAGCGCCCGGGTTTCGCCGGGGGGACGCTCCCCATCGCAGGAAAGCGTGGTTTCCTCCGGGGTCCCCCCGGTAGCCAACACACGGAGCATTCACCGCCACGAAGTGCAAGAGCACCCGCTCCGCTTGCAGCCAGCGCCTCAACGACAGGGTTAAGAACAGCCATAAAATTAAGGTCCCCTCAGCTAGAAAGTTTCATTCCAGAGTGGTGACACCAGCCCAAGGCCTCGCTGACCACCCTGTCCCCCTGCGCTGCCATCGTGCCACCCCCCCGGGCGGGAAACTGCTGCCTTCAGCAAGTGCCGGCGGTGCCAGACAGCGACTGCGAGCTACAGCAGCCCTTCGCAGGAGGGTGCCGAGGCCACGGTATCACCTCCGAGACTACGAAATTCAAGTTGTTAGTTGTTTTTTTCACCACACCCCCTCCCAAGGCTTCAGGGAAATCGGGTTTTCTCTTCTCCCCGTAGGGACGCAGCCATCCCAGGGGAGCTCGGCTCATCAGCCCGCTCACCTCAAGCCACCCATCGCCAGAAAGATGCTAAATAATAAAAATCCAGCGTTGGGAGAAGAGACCAAGCTCCTGCTCCCAGAAATAGTTCCGCACGGCCCCGCTATCCTCGGGTGCCGGAGTGGCACATATGGCTGATGACACACTGCTGTCACCTCCGGCTCCCCCAAAGAGGAAACGGGCGATCGTCACTCATTGAGCGCGCACCCACACAGTCTCTCCGAGCCACCACGGCGGGGGAAGATTGCTGGCAGGAGGAGACGCGGCGGGCTCTGGGAAAATGAAGCAGCAAGAGAAAAAAAAAAAAAATGGTAAGGAAAACAAAAATAAAGCGGCTTTTATTTTATTTAGAAGGTAAATAAATCGGTCCTACCGATTCGTTAGTAACCAGGTCCTCGGAATTACCGGCGGGGAGGCGGCGGCACTGGCGTGTCGCGGCGGGTTAAAGCCTTTGCTATCAGACGGCGGACGAGCACCGAAGCGCCGGTTCCTTCGCTAGGTACGACCGACAAATCGACAAAACTCAGTTAATAAAGGAACTTGGTTCGGAGCTGTTCGGGATTGCATTAAACGGGCACTTTCAGAGGTTAATCTTTTCCCCCACCTGCACCGAGAGGTTAGTTTAGGAGAGGGCACGCGAGCGCCGGGGAAGCGCCGCTCACCCCCACGCCTTCGCAGCCCTGCCCGGCGGCGCCGTGCCCAGCCCGGGCTGCCAGCTGAGGCAGGCTCCGATTCTAATGCTGAAATGGTGCTTCAAAAATAAAAGGAAAAAAAAAAAAAAAAAAATCAAGGATTTATTCTATTAATTAAATCTGCCAAGCAGTGAAACCAGCTTTTAAAAAAATAGAGAGTATATAAAATCAGCGTTTGGCCCTCCCTCGCCAGCCAGCGGTGACGGGATTAGGGGTAACAGGCGGAGGGGAGGCATGGAGCGCCTCCTGCTCACGCCGCTCACGTAAAGCCTGCGCCGCTGCAGTTACTTTGGAGAATTGGTTCCCCCGAAACAAACCCCCCCCCCCCCCCCTCAAAAATGAGAAACCAGAAAAAAAAAAAACCACCCCACCCCAACACAAACAGGACAGACACAAGGTTTGTTTCCACTACTGTCTCAGTGTACTTTATTCTCCTGCTGTCTACAGCTGAACAGCCACACAGGACAGAAACAGGTAGCACTGAGGAATGATCAGATTTCTTCCCTCCACGCCCCCTCCCCAACTTCAGGAATGGCTTTTTCTTTTTTTATAATTTTTTTTTTTTAGGAAATCCCACCCCACCTCGAGAAACAAAATAAAAAGAAAAGGCATTACTAGAAACGTGACCCAGGCCTCTCCCTAGTCCGTGCTCCGGAGCTGGCTGGCTCTCCCAGTTCACAGAGCTCCTCCTCTCCTCTAAACACCTGGGATTTTCTATTTATTTTTATTTTTTTTATTTTTTTTTTTTTTGTACACTGGTTCAAAGTCGGCACTTCGACTGCAATCTGAACCCAGCACTGAAAGGCACATATCTGATACCCTGTACAAGAGCTATTGTGGATGCTGCAGTGCAGATGGGCAACGAAAGTGGACTCCATTGTAATGGATCCTAGGATCAGACCGGGAAAAGGAAACTGGGGAATAAAGCAGATCCTTGCCTGCTTCTTAGGAAAAAAAAAAAAAAAAAAGAAAAATTAAAAGAAAATAAAAGAAAAAATACTGGCTAAGGTTTTCTACTCTCCCTCCCACAAGCAGCTTTTAAAAATGCCCATGTTAAACTGCAGATTCGAATGCTGGTAGTATCAACAGCTGCATTAATAAAAAATGAAATGAAAAATAGTCTCACAACCCTGCACCTCCTCCGTTTGTTTGTTTTTTGTTTTTTTTTTTCTTGGCTTATTGCTGACAACCTAGGGGTAAGCAAGGGACTATTCCTCAAAAGCAAAAGTCTCATTGGAAGGGAAACAGATTCTGATCCTTCACGTGAAAAGAAGACGTTGCGTGGCTGGGGAAGCAGCAAACAGCCAGTTCATTGCCGAGTTGCCCATCAGACTGTTACTACTCTATTGAAAAAAAAAAAAAAAAAATAAGGTTATCGTTAATGGGTTCCCCTTTTACTGGAAAGACCAAGAATACAAAAAGGAAGTATTGGGGAATGTTTGACACCATTTTATTAATCTTCAACTGCAGTGGAAAAATATAACCTTTTACAAGTGCCGTCTTGTGTAAGCTCAAGTCAGTATATATATATTTTATATAAATTTCTTTTTTCCTTTTTTTTGTTTTTGAAGTGCAGCAAGAGACCAATAACCACATTAAATTTGATCAAATAAAGAGCACAAAAGGCCAAGCAGTTTCCAAATGGCATTTTATCAGATTTTTTTTTTTTTTGTTTGAACATTGAATTTATCCTCATTTTGCAATCCAAAATATTACCTGAAGTTTTCTTTTGTTTTTCAACTCTTTGGCACAATTTTTTGTGGGTGTTCGGGCTGCTACAGTACAAGTCAGGAGAGATCTTTCCCTTTGCGTTCTCACTGCCAATTCGGAGCACTTTAACGTTTGTTATTTATTGTGTTTGGTTTGTTGGTTTTTTTTTTTTTTTTTAAGCCTGAAATCGTGTTCGACAATTTATTTCTATTCCCTCTAACGCGAGAGTTTTGTTTTTCCATTTCTACATTCACAGTTGAACAATATTAAGGAAGGAAAGGCGCTTCGATGAAACGAGATCATGAAAAGCGTCACTCGGAACGGGAGCTCTGAACATTCGTCAGTGTTTCCCTAAAATAAGAAGCCCTAAAGAGCGACTTTCCTTTTTTTTTTTCTTTTTTTTTTTTTTTTTTCCTCTTTTTTACATCTCTTATGCTGCATCAGTAGACTGAACTTCGGTTAGTTTATGAAATGCAACAGCTAACCCTTTTATTTTTGGGAAAAAGATAAACTGCAATGACTTGAAGTTGAGAATGTGGATACCGCCTCATTCACACACACTCACTCCTAGACTGAAAATCCTTCACCCCTTCCTTTTATCCCAGGCACCGACAGCATCGTGCGGCAAAGGTTACAGCGGGCGGCTGGAGACCCAGGCTCCATCTCTCTCCAGCAGCCAAAGCCAGACCTCAGACAAAGAGCACCACAGTTGAACCCAGTTTCCTCTCCTCCAAACCGGCCGTTCCCCTTCTGCGCCGGCCACGACAGAGAAGCCAGTCCTGGTCTGTCGGAAGAAGAGACTTGCTCGTTACGTGGACAGAAATCGGTCGTTCCCTCTTCCCGAAGATGGCCGATGCCAGGTTTTCTACGCAAGTCAGTGCTCAGCTCGCTAACGGCGCTGCTGCTGTTGCCGTGGCGGGATTTTCAATGTGGTGTGTTTCAAGCCTCACTCACTCATCCTCTCATTCCCAAACATTCAGCATCCGTGCACACTCCTCACTTCCGGGTTTTTTCAAAAGATTGGAGATTTCCAGTGGGGGTCTCAGGTGTCATCCCAATGGTAACAGATCTGCAAGCAAAAAGGGTCCATCAAAAAGCACCCCCCGACGCCACAAAACCCCATATTTGGGAGATAAAACTAGTAGTAAGGGGAAAAAACTGACTAAGAGAAATAATAGGGACGCTAAGGAACCTCAAGGTGGGGTGACAAAGCTGTAACAGACTCATCCTCCCAAGCGCAGATACACCATCATGCCCCCCTCTACAATCTGCTCCTCTGAAAAGGTGTTTCAGTAGATCCACGGGGTATCGCAAAGCCGAAGGGACCCACAAGGATCATCGAGCCCGACTCCCGGCTCCTCGAACTCCGAGTAGGACCAAGGAGTCAATGGGCTTCAATGATACCGCGTGCGGAGCAGCGCGGGACCGTCCCCACTAGCGAGGGTGACCGCTTCACGGCGTCAGGGCCCTCCGGCCTGCAGCTGCTCTTGCGAAAGCCAAGCAGCTCGCCCTGTGTCTCGGTTTGGATTTGTTCTGATAGACAAGACCACAGATGGGGCTTGTTTACAGGAAAAAATGAGAAACAAGCGTCTAGAGAACAAGGCTTTTGTGAAGCATCTCTTTCAGACTCAGGAGTTTAGCCAATTTCGTAATTATGCAACATGAAAAGGAGGTGGGTGTAATCCCTTACCAAGCTTGATTCTTCAGTTTTCTCAGTTCTTTAGTCGCCCAGGTAGCGAGGGTTTTTGTTTTGTTCGTCTTGGATCTTCTTCCTTCAGTTAGCAGTTCATGTATCATGGGTCTAGCTTCTACTAATTTCAGTACATCTTTTCCAAATGCTGTACACAAATCCCTGCAGAAGAAAGAGAGGCTTTGAGGCTGAGTGCCACAAACAGATGTGCCAGTACCACTCCGATCGGCTCTTGCTAGCAAAAAGAAATCTGACTCACAGCTAATGTCCTTTTTAAAATGCTGCATATGGTCACTAATTTCAGCAGGAGGAGAGCTGAACAGTTTTCTGAAATTGTGACTAACCGGAGACGTTCAATCTCCTGTCCAAAGACTGATCTCCCCGATGTTCCCATCGGCTCTCCCTAAACGCAATAGGAAAGACTAAAACACCCTGACCCGCGTTCCTCGTACCCAAGGAACTGAGGGTGGGGTGTTTTGTTTTTAAGCCCAGGTCATCCTTGCAAAATCCTCCATCTAGAATTTCTGTAACACACGCCCAACTTTCACTTCTACCTACTGGTTTTCACCCTGTCAGTTAAAGGATCTCACCTGCCCAACCACTTCACACCTCGGGTTAAACATCCAACACTAGACTGAAAAAACCCAGAACTGACATTAAATACTTCAGTCACAAAAATGCAGCTTCAAATATGAAGGCTGTGGTACAAAGATTTCTACCTAACAAGCGTGCTGGCGATTGAAATAGGATCGGGAAGCTTACCCTATCAGTCCAGCAGCACATGCCACTACTCCATCAGTGTGATCCTCATCTCCAGCAATGTGGTCAATGTAAGACAGAATAAATTCTACTCTGGGCTGCACCAGCATCACATCAGCTGAAAGAAAACAGCTTTATCACAGCAGGGTGAAACACAGTTCCTGTTTAATAGTCTGTCCTTTAAAAGGGCTTCCAACATACCCCCCCACCACCCCGACAGCCAGAACTCGATCCCAGAAGAGCTCGCTGAGATAGGGAGGGGAAACGCTGCCGGAGGAAGAGGAACCACAGCGAAGGGCTCTGAACGCTTTCCCTGCTCACGGCGGCAGAGCGCTCACCCCCACGCAGGCAGGAACGAACACGGATATGCCCACGGAGGTGACAACCACCGCGAAGCAGCTTGTCCAGAGTCCTTCCCATCTCCCTTTGTCATTTCAGGCACAGAAACACCCCGGCAGGACAGAGTACTCACGGTGCACGTTCTCTTGGTCTCCCTTCAGTCCTTGGATGATGCCAGTGTAAGCTTCCAGGCAGCCCTCCCTCAACTCATTCAGGTAATCCACCATGTCATAGTCAGACTGGAAAGGCAAGGGGAAGGCACACTTCAGCAACGCCCCGATGACGCGTGCACAGCCCTTGCTCGGTTGTGATTTTAATGAAGGAACTGGAGTGCGCGCCACCGGCCTACCTTATCGACCTGCGCTTGGGAAGCCTGCTGGAGGGTGTTCAGTACGACATCTAGGTACTTCTTAAATTCTCCTCCAATGGCAAGGGCAATATCGCCAAACACCGAGAGAATCTGCGGCTTCACAGACCTATGGACGTTTTCATTCTGGAAGAGTTTTCAGCACCATTACATTCAGTTGCACGTCTTTTTAAGGGGGGAGGAGCTAATAAATCAAGATATTTGCTGGAAATGTAAATCCTTACCCCCAATAAGTTTGGATTCCATTCAAATAGCAAGCAAGATAGTTGTCAAACACAAGATCTTCAGGGCATGCCTAACACTTCTGCTTCTCCCACCTCCCACTTTCTTCTCAGTGTGCAAGCCAACTGTTACTAACTGGCTAATGAGAAGGTAAACACTCACCCCCAAGTTCTCCAAGAGCAGCTGCATAACCTCATCACAAAAAGGCAAGATGTTGGATTGCAGGGCTCTGCATAAGTCACCAACCAGGCCCACTGCAGCCAGACAAACCTGCAAATAGAACAGCAAGACACCCACCCAGTGAGTCAGTCTTCCACACTCTATTCTTACAGCTTCAGCTTATTAAAGCACTAAGTAGTGGTGAGAGTCTGCAGCCATTAAACTACCAAGAATAATGACCCTCATATAGCAGCCGACAAGTCCCTGCTTCGTTAACCACTTCTATCACAAAGCTGCAAAGACCTGAGCTTGCTTCACCAAGGGGGAGGGCAAGAGATCCAGATGCCAAAGAGACAGGTACTTGGTCTGAACAAACACGACCAAATTCAGCAGCCGGGTGGTCTAAAACATCCACCCCACGGCGAGTACCACGACGTGACTGTCTAATGGAAATTCACAGCCAGTAGCAACCTCTTTCCTCATCAAGGCCAACTAATATGCAGCCACCGTGAAAACACAGGTGTCAAGTCAATGAAGGCCTTCTGCTGAATTAAACAGAAGAGAGTCCAAATTTGTGCGTGCGGCCAGTAATTAGAGAAAAGTCTACAGGGCTCCAATTTTTGTTTCATCACCAGAAGCTGTGGTATTTTACAGATGCACACCTGCTGAACTCAGCATCTGTGAGCAGATGAGAATTTAGAAATTGTGAACACAAGGCTGCCTGGTTTGACCTCTACCTGGTACTCAGCATAGTTCTTCAGTCCAATGCCAAGGAACGGTTTGAAGGCATCCATGTACTTCAGAAACTCTCCACCTAAGACTGTGCGCAGAAAATATTCTCGTTAGAGAAAAACATCCCCACCTACGATGCGTTTGCTGGAATGCAACAAAACAGAAACCCACCATTATATTCCACCCAAAACCAGTGCCTGTATGTTCCACAGAAGCACGACAAATTGATTCTCACACAAAAACTGAGCATCAGTGAAATAGGTCCGCCCGGGCTAAACTGAGATTGGAAAAAGCTCAATTCTTCGCAGGCCTTTGAAGACAGACAAGCCCCTCCTGTGCTGAGAAAGGATGTTAAGATCTGACTGAGCAGACCCATCAGAAGGACACGGCGGCCCGCTTCAGACAGGGTTCAGCACTGCTACGCTGCTTTGCATCAGCTGAGAACTCTACGCCTTTTCACATCGCTTCACTGCCTTAACAGCTGTAACGGCCTCATTTTGGAAACAGCTGCTCGGCCTCCCCGGAGCCCCACAGTTCAGGCAGGGCACTCCTCGGTATGTTTATATTTAAACAGTATTTCAGGTAAAACATTTCTGGTCTTCTCTGCTAACTCCTACCTTCCCCGAGTCACTTGCATTACTAAGACTGTGCATGCAGACTTATCAAACCAAAAGTGAGAAGGCCTTTGTCCCAAGAGGTTCCACACTTGCGTTTTTACTTGCTGGTTAGCTTGCAATGGTCCCACTCAACCTTCTCATTCGCCTCCCAGCCTCCTCAGGCAATTCCGCTAAACATTCCCAAGACCAGAGGGGCACCCACCAAAGACCTGCTCTCCAAAACACGCTAGTGTAAGAAGGGGCTACTCCAAAAAGCCGAAACTAACTCTGCTGCTCTTTGTCATGTGTTCTCAGGGCAATCAGGCTTGTACTTCTGCTAGAACTAGGCCCTGTCGCCTGCTCAGACCCTCAGCAGGCTAGCCAGGGTAGCACCCTCAGGAAAAAGCGAAGACTCAAACAAGCCTCCTTACAAACTGATCTCCCTGAAGACCCATTTCTAAACCACGCATGGCTTCTACTGGAGGTAGGGCAGGGACGTTAGGCAATGAGGTAACACACGGACTTTCATCAGCACCTCAACCTTCACACTCACACGTAGCATTTGACAACAGAGCGTGTTCGTAGAGCTCCAGATGATGCCACAGCCACTGCCTTCTACACCTGAACCACGAAGCTCAAAGTGCCTGGAATACCACAACCCAAATTTGATTTTGCTTCCCCCGTTCTGACCCACTCTAACGCTGATCTTTGCCTCTGTAATTTCTTTTAAACAAGAGCAATGACCGCAAACCCACCACTGACAAAACTCCGCAAGACAACCGTGGGTCACGGGCAGCAGCAAGTACGAATCACAGAATCCCAGGTTGGAAGGGACCTCAGGGATCATCTAGTCCAACCTTTCTAGGAGAGCAGAGTCTAAAGAAGATGGCCCAGCACCCTGTCCAGATGACTCTTGAAGGTGTCCAACGTGGCCGAGTCAACCACTTCCCTGGGGAGATCCTCACTCGGCCTTCCCCAGGGCCATCGCCAGCAGCTTTAGCAGGGGAGGCAGCTCCTGCCGCAGTAGCCGCTGCCAAAGCCAGAGAGGCCAAAGCCCCCGGAGGAGATGGGCACTCCCTGAGAGCTGAGGATGCTGCCAACGGCAGCGGAGGTGGAGGATCCCACGGCGGTGCTCTGTGGGAAGGAGCTGAGGATGGGGCCGGGCAGGGTCACCACCACGGGGGAGGGCTGGATGACGACGGTGGAGTCCTGGCACTGCCAAATCATTAAGGTAACGTTAAATCTGTTCTGCAGCAGCACGAGGAACCCAGGTTCCCCTTGTGCTGGGCACTGTACGAGAAGCACTAGGGTTTTTTTTCCTGGGAGAATTTGCATGGTAGCTACGTTTCTAAGGGAAAACGCACCATTCAGTCACAAAACACAACCTAGCATAACCAGCCAGTGTGAGAGCTTCACAGATAGATGTGGTGAGATGTGTGGTCAAAACCATACCTCAGGCAAAACCAGGAACTAACAATGTTTTTCACTATATAGTCAAACAGAGAAGGAAGCAAACCAGTTCTGTCCCAGCTCTGCCTCCCCCCGAACACAACCCTGTTCCGCAGCGCAAGACTGACCTTCTACCAGGGTGCTGACTGCCATCAAGGCATCCTCCTGCACGCCCCCCGAGCCCGCCGTGCTCTGGAACATTCTCAGCAGGGATGCCATCACCACGTCGGAGATCTGCAAAGCATCCTGGTGCTGGACCTTCCGGAGGACGTTCTGGGTGGGAACGGAGAAAGAGATGGTAATTGCTTCCATCTCTGCAAGGCTGCATCGCGCCTTTACATCTCCTGCGCTAGCTCTGAACACTCGTGACCACACTGGGCTGCTAAAAGGGAAGCCGCTGTTTGAACTCTGTTGCTGCAAAAATATGCTTCGTCAGTGCAAGTGCAAAGTCTCATTCATTTTAGCTGCATTCAATTTTCCAGCTACAGAACAAACTGAATTTACCTTTCCTGCTGCATAGGCTATTCTCCCAGCTTTCCATTTGTAAGCTGGCATTAACTGTGACCAGCCCAAATTTGGCCCTATAGAAAAAAGCCCTTTTCCATCATAGCAACGTGACTGCAATCTCTTACTGCCAAGTACGGGCTGTCCATAAGCTTTGCTTCTAAACCACAGAATTAAACTTAGAAATCCGACCTAAGAATGTCCTTACTGCTAACTGCAGTCCAACCTCCCGACCCAGGATGAAGACAGAATAAAGCAAGGTACAACCAATGCAAAACAGGTTTACGGAAACATGCTTAGCACTGAGGTGTTTGAAAAGCAAAACCAATTTCTGGAGAGCAGAGGCAGCCCTGCACACAAGCAGAGCAGGCTGGGGTGCGGACGTGGGCTCTGTGTTACCCAGCACGTTATAGGGAGCAGAGGGGCCAAGGGAGCACCCCAGGTAAACACCTGAGCTTCACCGACGCTCTGCTCCCACTGCACAGCTCTGCCCATCCCCTTCAGCGCGTGAACTGCAGAACACGGCTTCGACGTATCCTTATTTAAAATAAATTTGCATTTTCTATGAAAAGAAAAAGGCTGATTCCTTAACCTGCAGAGGAAAACAATTATTTCAAGCCTGATTCGTCAAACTGAGTCACTCCAAAGAGATTGACTTTGACTGTTTAAATAATTGGTCCTGATTTTCTCTTTCCATTTAAATATTAACAGATGTTTTTCCTCTGCTGGATGTTCATAATTGTATTTCCAGCAGAAGCGAAAAGTTATGTAACAAAGTAGTATATTTGACTATGGAACGCTGGAAATCATCTCCCTCCTGATTTTTACTTAGTGGCATTTAAGTATCTGCTGCAACTACTGTAAATACTTAAGGTTCATATTTTGCGATAATGAGGAAACACATGTTTACAAATTAAAACTAGCAGTTTAATTCCACCTGTATTACACTTCCCACAGGCAGAGCTGTCCTGAAAGAGATCAGCGATCACACTGTGCTAAAAGGAGAGAGTCTAGATACTGAATTCTCCCCATTAAGGCCCATCGTAAGGACAGATTATTCCCATCTACCCATTATATGAAAAATTACCCTGAAAATTGGAGAGTGAAAGTAACAGCTGACGCTATGGGCTTTTGAACAAGAAGGATGAAGTTAATGATTTCTCAAAACAACCTGGAGACAACACCCAGGAGACCTCCTAACCTCGCTTAAGAGAGCGAGAAGCTAAAAGTGATAGAAACAGGCTGTTACCTGCGGGCGAGGAAAAGGCTCCCTTCCCTGGGCTAATAGGAGTGGAAGAAACAAGCTGCAGGGAACAGGTAACACCACCCAACGATGGAATAAATCCGAGTACAGACACTCCGCTCTGCTTTTATTTCAGATTAATAGTACTCTGTCACAGCTCCAGAAGAAAACACTCCCTTCTTCCCCAGGCTGCACAGAGCTGCGTTGATGCCGAATCTACGTCTGCAGAGTTTTAAAGCAGCTCCTCGTAACTGTTAATAAGCCAGGAATGACAGCACGTACCACCCTTTCCTGCAGGAAAGCTTCAATATCAAACATCACGTATTTCTGAGGATGGTCTGATCAAACTCCTGAGCAGTTCCAGGGGAGAAAAAGTGGCTGTTTTCAGTGGACTTCGTAGGAGTAAGCAAGGAACTGAAATGTGCTAGTACTCCAAGTCACACGGGCTGTTATTACCAGATGTTTAATTTCAAGGACACTCGGTGCATTTTAACTAGTGCCACTTTAAGAACACCAACTACAAGAGGCAGATGAACAAATTAAAGTTGTTAGAGTTTTTTGTCTGTGCCAACCAAAGCGATTGTTCAGCCTGTAGCTAACATAAGAACCAATCTCAAAGCATACACAATCTTTAACGTGCTGCATGCAGTGTTCTTTATTCATATTGCCCCGAATTTTGTAAGTCGTACTCTACTGAAGCCTTCTGAACCTTGTGTCCCAGCTGATATGTGGGAGGTGATACAAGATCCCATTTCCTCACTCAGATCTCATCAACAGGACCAAGTCAGCATCCTCCAGGGCACAGAAATGTCTCTAAAACTGCCTCTTTCCCATAGCCACAATGCAGAGACAGGAACTTACCTGTAGAGTAGCACAGAGAAGAGACTGAAGATCATTGAACTGGATTCTATCAGAAGTGCTCTGGATATGAGACTGAAAAAGAACAAAACCCCACACGTGAAAAGCCTGCATCGCAGTCTGTGCAAACCCAGGGGATTTTGACAGCACTGCGAGTTGCACGGGTTCAATTTTAAATATTTCACAGAATCCCAGGTTGGAAGAGACCTCAGGGATCATCTAGTCCAACCTTTCTAGACAAGATGGCCCAGCACCCTGTCCGGCCAAATCTTTAAAGTGTCCAGTGTGGCCGAGCCAACCCCTTCCCTGGGGAGATTATTCCAACGGTGACTGTCCTCACTGTGAAAAATGTCCCTCTCGTGTCCAATCGGAATCTCCCCAAGAGCAACTTGTGTCCATCCCCCTTGTCCTCTCCATGGGGCTCCGTGTAAAAAGGGAGTCTCCATCTTCTTTGTAGCTGCCCCTTAAGCACTGGTACATGGGGATGAGATCCCCCCGAGCCTCCTTTTCTCAAGGCTGAACAAACCCAGCTCTCCCAGCCTGTCCTCGTATGGCAGCTTCCCAGTCCTCTGATCATCTTGGTAGCCCCTCTCTGGACCCCTTCCAGCCTGGCCACATCCTTTTTGTACAGCGGGGACCAGAACTGGACACAGCGCTCCAGGGGTGGCCTGACAAGTACTGAGTAGAGCGGGGTGACGACTTCTTTCTCTCTGCTGGCGATGCCCTTTTTGATGCAACCCAGCATCCCGTTGGCCTTCTCGGCCGCAGCAGCCACTGTTCGCTCATATTGAGCTCCCTGCCCACCAGGACCCCCAGGTCCCTTCCCACAGAGCTGCTCTCCTGCCAGGTGGATCCCAGGCTGTGCTGCACTCCCAGAAAATGTGTTTCTTCAAATTTAAGACAAGACGTACTGTTCAGAAGCTTAATATATCTACCTATCTATAAAAATAATAAAAATGCATTATACTGTACAATAATGGGTGAGCAACAAACCTCATTTTTATACCTCAGGTGAAGCCACGGCACAACAGCAACACCGCACCTACTGAGCTTCCTTAAACCCCTGACCCGTAACAGCGGGTTTAAACCTCCGCTTTACCTACCTCCATCTGCAGCACTTGCTGAAGTCGTTCCATGATGACCAGAGTTGTCTTCTGCACAGCAGGGTAACAGTCCTTGGCACTGTTTTTCACTATTTCCATCAGAGATTCATATGCAGAACTCCTCAAGTTATTCTGGTGTCCATCAGGCCTGTAACAGAAGGAATACATTTGCAGCTCTCAGTGCTCAGGCTTGCTTAGAAGCAGAGTTTTTTTTAAGTAAATTGGTAACAGCTGAACTTTAGTGTTGTGACAAGCAGAAGTACTTGCATTCCTGTATTCCAAGACCTGAAAGTAAATGAAATTTGTGAAGCCACTTTTGGAACATTTTTTAATTCACTAATGACCTCCAATATCTTCAGTCGCTGGCAGCAAGTACAGGAGCAGAAAAAGCCTCAGACCCACATCTTCCAGCGTGCCGTTATCCTGCCTGGGAAGAGACGGTCTCAAGAGGTGGGCAGCATACATTACCAGCGCTCTAATGTCCTTCTGAGATGTTGGTGAGGGTGTTAAATTTGAAATAAAGACAGCTGAGATCTACGCTAAGATGACTGATGGACTTCAGAGCCTTGAGCTAGACACTACGCTTCTGGTTGGATGTAAATTATATGGGATGAGTTTAGACTTTGAACTGTTCAGACAGAGACACCATTTAAGAAGAAGTCCTGCAGCAAAAGGCTTCACTGACGACCGAACTGATCCAACGATTGAACTCTGAGCTGTCAAGATCTATGCGACCTTCAAGGCAGAATACGACTTCAGCATTACCCTTATTTTTGCATCTGTAGAAGTGAGAAAATATTTTGCCTCGTCTATTTATATTTCAGCTTAGTTGGGGAAAGCACAGTATCTAGCCTAACTGGGTCCTCAGCTCTCCTGGGAGTACCTGGTGCTAATGTGAATGGATGCAACGCTACAGCCACAACCGCAGCATGAAACAATCACAGTAAAACGAACTGTACGATACGCACAGACTTCTAATTATCACTTGCTGCAACCCTGACTATCCAGTGGCCTTGCAGCCAACCTTGAGGAGTCCTATCACTACCGGACAAAGATGCACACAGTCTTCAACTGTGCTCGGAAACTTCAAAGTAAAACATGGAAGAGGCATTCTTGGAGGAAACCCCAGACTTACTAAAAGCAGATACGGACAAAATACTGAGAAATTATTCTGTGTGAATAGCTTTCTTCCTGGGGATTAGCATTCTATATTCCACATGGTGCCAAAAAAGCCCAGTTCTGGTACGAAAAAAGCCTGGTTCTGATAAAAACGCCATTCAGATTTAAGCTGCAAGAAAAGAGCAAGCCAGCAGTCTGAAGTAACAACAACAACAGAAAAGGCATCTTTGCAGAGCTTAAGCCAGCCGGTTTAGCGTTACCTATCTGCAGTCTCCAGAAGTTTCTGAACTATTAGCTCAAACGAAGAGGATAAGCAGTAGGTTGCTGGTTCTTCCTGATCATCAGCTACATCTGCAGCTTCATAGGCAGCTTCAGCAAGACTAGAGAAGGCCTGAAACACAGAAGAACCATAGCTATTACACATATGAGCTTACCCTGACAAGTGCAGAAACCTATATTCCAACGGTTTTCATTCTAACTAAACAGCCCCCCCAAAAAAAACCCCAAACGTGTGCAGGACTAACAACTCCCTTCATGAACAGCTCATTGTTCAATGCACTGAACTTCAGTGCAACAGTGGTGAAAATTTTAGAGACTTAAAACATAACATTAACACGCAAGGCAGTCACCCCGTCTGCAGTCAAATGTCTGCACAGCGCTACTGGTCTCGACAACCGGTAGCTGTCAGGAATCAAAGCGAATAAAGGCAGATTGCTTGAACCTCACGGGGTATTAACAGAGTCTACCCGCTATCCAGCATCATCATCACAAGTTAAAATCCTGGTTTAGACAAGGCTGCAGACCGCTCAAATTCCCAGCTGCAGAGCAATTGTACCTGCTCTGAGACACAGGTGGATTAGAAGAGTTGAAAGCCTCCTCATTTTCATTTCAATCTAACAACATACAGCAGCCATCGTCTTCAGAAGGCAAAATCCACAGCTACACGGACTTTTGCCAGGATCAACTGCTGTGGAAAAGCTTCCGTCCTGACTGAAGTCTTCAAACCTCTGGACTATGAAGAGAACTAATCCTGTCATTTCTAAGACTTGTTTTGACGTGCAAATACTCATCTCTAGTGCAATTCTTTTTGAGCAGCTCTCTTAAAAGGCAGTTAAGGGACACATCCTTTTTACAGCGGAAGATCAGATATGCCACTTGGTAGTAGACATGCATCAAGACGATACTACAACTGAAGTTATCAAGGCAACCCAAGGGGCTGCAGCTCTAAGTGAACACAGAAATCTCACACTCCTTAATTTAGTGCTGGAACCGCTGCAGAAGCAGGCTTAGGTAATGGGAAACAAGACATCTCGTCTCTCCCTTAAGATTAAGGAGGCAATCCAGCTGCCCTCAAGACAAAAGCTAAATCCCAGCATGTCTTTTCTAAACAGCCACCACACCTGTTAGCGAGGACAGTTTCCACAGCATTTTCAAACCAAAGGCAACTTCTACACTCAGTGAATATGGGCATTTTTTTCTCCTTAGAAATCCATTTCTTCCTTTATTCTTTCCTACCGGAGCCACAAACCAGACTCGAGATAACTTACAGTTAACAACAGTTGGGTGTGCTGGATGACTAAGCCACGAGTCATCTCTGAAATCCATTTAAGTGTGTGAGTATATATATGTATGTGTGTGTATATATATGCCTGTGTGTGTCTATTCATATATACGAATATGAGCTGCGTTCCCCTTGTTGATAGAAACTTAATCATACGTCCAGCAGCGAAGGGGCTGCCTCACCCAGCACACGTTGGAGGCCACTCTGGGCTCAGCGCTCAGGCCCTCCATCAGACACTGCAGCAGTGGAGCGAGGTAAACGTCATTGATGGCAGCTTCGGGAAGCATCTCACAGATCCTGCCCACGGTCCAAGCAGTCGTGTCTCGAACCACAACACTGGGGTCCTTCATTAGTTCTATTAAAGTTGGCATTGCCTAGAACATAATTGCAGTCAGGAGAAAGATGTGATCAAAGGCAATACATGGAAATACGGGTTTGCCACTATTTCTGATTTTAATGTGTTCCCGATGAGATAGTGATAGGCTGGGGAGGACAGTCTAGATCCAGTCAGGCCATTTTTCTTGTATTTTAAGATTGATAAAGTTATTTCCCAGGAGGAAAGGCTTGAGAACTGATGCATCTGGAGTCAGGTATTCTGAAGTCCTGCATGTCCCTGTGACTCAGAGCTGTGTAACCAAACTGCCTGCCCTGGGCCCTCCAAATCTCTCTAAAACATGATAAAAAGGTAGCATCTGTTTGCTCTTCCTGAGATTAAGGTGCAAAGCAAGCATCCTCCTCTGCATAAATCAGAAAGGTTTTGCTCTACAAGCCTCCAAGAAAACACAATGAATCTTACCTGTATGACTAGTGGTTTGAGCTGGTTAGGCTCTGGTCCTTCCAAAATGCACCCAAAAGCCATCACAGCTGCATCTCTGTATCGCCAATCTGGATTTTTAATGTGTTCTTTAATAAAGGGCAGCACATGAGGAACAATGTCATCTTCACAGCAGGTCGCCAGGAGCATGAGGCAGACTCCTGCTGCTTTGCAGGGGTTCCAGTCGTCGTCGTCATCATTTTCATCCTAGGAGAACAGCACCCCTGGTCAGTCTGGGGGAAAACACCCCTTACCGCTCACTGGCAGTGGCATCTTGCTGGATTTACTGCAAGTAATGTTGTCGTATTACCAGGTGTTATATTTAGAAATTAATTCAGGTCTGGCAGTACCAGCTACATCTCTGGCAGAGAGGCAACCTGAGTTACTTGCATCATCTGTACCTTTCCATCCTGGTGTAAGGCTGCTAGCTCTTTACTGACACACCTACAGTAGCCTCATACATCTTCCAAACTGCTTCTCTCTCATCTAAGTTGAGATTTAGTTCCTTTGATCCATGCCGTCTCCGTGCAGAGCGGCCGCTGTACCAATTAAATAGCTTCTCCCCACCCCCGCCACCGTTAGCTCAGCCACTCACCAAATTCCTTTGAAGCTGTGTACCTGCGATTCTCTTATCTGTTTTATCTTTCCTGATTTAACAAGCACTTTAGAACCTCCTGCAATTTAACTCTCTGCATCCAAGTGGACAGCGATACAAAACAGAGGAACAACTCCCTGGATTTGCTAAGAGCACCGAGAATTTCTCCAGTTCACCGCAGTAAGCCAAATGAACTCTGTCCTGTATGGCTTAATTAACAGTTTTATTTTATAATTAGACTTGCTGTAGCAAGTGATTCCATTAATTTTTATTAGACTGTGAAACACAGTCCAAACAAGTCCCTGTAAAGTGCTTAATAGCTGCTAAATAAACATGGACTTCACAGTGCAAAAAGTAAAGCTCAAGAATTCCAGAAATTGGATCTCTAATGACGCAGAGACTGTATATTGGTTTTAACTTCACAAACATTTCGTTAGGAATATGGACAACTATCAAACCTCTTCCAAAACCACAAATACAAGCACGCGTTAATAGAATTCAGCACAAAAACTACTCTGCGTGCAGTCTCTCGGTCTCAGCCCTAAAAAGCAATGCATCATTCAGTCAGAGTGGTGCATGATGTCTCCTCACAGACCAAGGACTGCCACTACAGGTGCTCTGAATAACTGCACCATTAAAAACTACCTGAGGGGATGTAAAGCACCTTTGGGACCAACCATACCAAGAAGTCACCTAAGCAGGGGAGCTTGCTCTTCCACGCCACAGTAGCATCACTGTCCCAGAACGTGAAAGCAGGCAGAGCACACGGTTTCTGACATGCAGCAGGGATTTTGCAACTCACCTGTTTTGTTAATGTTTGTGTTAGAATCGGGACCAAATACTGTAGTGCTCCCTTCGCATAAAATTTGCTAGTGTGCTCTGGAGGCCTTCCTTGCTCTGCTGCCTAGAAAAAAAGGTTACAAAATGATTCTCAGTGGCTATACAGGCATGAGGTCTGAAATATGAACTCCAGGAGACACAAATTCTCTTTGGCATGCTTTCCTCCCCTTCCCAACACAAACTTTAAGTTACCATAACACACAGGAACCTCAAGGACACCTTGCACCAATCCCAGCTAAATATTCAATAAGCCGGTTCAATTTGCCATTCCACACACGCATAGCATGTACACAAGGTAAAAATATAAATATTTTCAGTTTGCAGCTATGTATAATTAACAAGTGACCCCAAGAAGAAGCAGCAAAAGGTCTTCAGCATATAAACTAAACCTACGTGCTACTGACTGTCCTGTTATCCTTGCTATCCTTGCTTTTTGGGCATTCAACATAAATATATATTTAGCTGCTTTTAAAGATGGATCTGATTCATCTAGAGCCCTTCAAAGTTTAAGCTATTATTGATCTCTGCAGCTAATTTATGCAAACAGCATCTGCATGCAGAACAATACCCCAGATTCATCTCCAGCTCCGTCCATTGTAAGGGATAATGATTACTTTTATTTCATCCCGTAATTTTATACTTAACTCATAAATAATGTATTGTATAGAACGTGATCAATCTTTTTGCGCACTGGGGTAGGACTATGTTGCTCGTGCCTGTAACACGCCCCAAAATCTTACATGTCAGTGTAACAGAGTCCACAAGGCCTCCAAGGCAGCAGGTAATTCAAGAAATGCCCTCTCTTCAATGTGGAACATACACCTCAACGATCCGAGATGGTGGCTTAATGAAGCAACAGCTCAAAGATCTTCATGATACTGAGAATTTTCTGGTATTACGCTGTGCCTAGTATACGTGCTTAATGCACATTTAGGTTAACCTTGCACAGGAGCTTGAGTTGACTTTGGAATGCTACAAAGAAATCAGGTAGCTGTCACGAACCGTTTGCAGAAAACTAGCACTTATATGTCACAGCGCGTTCTCATCAAACCTGTCAGAGACTCGTCATCTCAAGTGGTTTCAATTCCCAGCCAGGCCGGCACTAAAACCATTTTGCTCACTTAAAAGCTCGTCCTAATCTAATCTAGTATCAAAAGGGGTTATATTCAAGCTAACCTAAGACCTCTACATTAGGCTACAGAGCCTAGAAAATAACCCAAAAAGTGATTAAAGGGAATTCCAAATGGCGGCCCCGTCAAACTTAGCTACAAGCTTCACATTCACCTTGAACGGCAGAATAAATTAATCAAAGCTGAGCCCTGGGTAAGACAGCTCCTAGTACCCAAGCTTGCAGCTAAAAAACTGAGTATCACAACACTGTGCCGATGCCTGCAGCGCACGTAACACCCGCAGAGTCAACCAGCCTCGCGGACTTTGTGCAGCCGCAGGTCTCGGCTTGTTACAGACGTGCATCACATCGCATCAGAGCGGCGCGTGATGTCCCATCCTGGACCCACGATTGCTGCACAAGGGGCTCAGACGGGCCCTTCCACGCTATCCCACTCGGGAGGAGGACTTTCAGATGCGGTTCAAAGACAAGTTCAGCGTTCCCGAACACGGTCGCAGGCATGCGCCACTTTTCAGTGGTTGTCTGCGAGCTCACCTCAGACGCCTCTATGGCCAGGTCCATCTCCTCGTCGCAGACGTTTGACCAGAACTCTATCCCCTGTAGAGCCACCTCGTCTATGTCACTTTTCATTGCTTCAATAGTTATCTTTAGAAACATGAAAGAAAAGGAGGGGAGAAAAAGGACCTTTCAGCAAGTCATTCCTCCTGAAATATGTGCCCCAACTTTTGGCCAACTGGTACAGGATTCGAGATTGTCTGAAATAGGACGCCACGTAAGAGTTACTGTTCTTGAAGACAATCTCCTCATTTAGAAGTTTATCAGCTATCTATCAGCAGCTCGGGAGGACTGCGGAGCAAGTCAAGCAAGCGGCATTGTCCTGACTTTTGGAGTCTCGAGTCTGAAACAGCCGACGCTGGTATTAAAGATTTTGCTATGAGAGAGGGATTCACAGCGTGCAGTCACAGCCAAAGAAAAACAAATCTGGAACCTAGGAAAACAACTCCTCTTGGATTAGGACAAAGGAGTACAGGAGGATCAGACAGCTATATCTGAGAAACCCCATACTCACAGCAAAAAGCGCAGGGCCCATATATGTCTCCATATACTGATAATAAAGGGACATTATCTTCACCAAATTCTGTAAGGCAGCCACTCGTACCTGTCAGAGTAGAAAATGGACCAAAGGTGTGACCTTTGAAAACCAAGCACAGCCATAGCCAGATTAACAACCCAGGCTTTCTGCTGATTTATGTTTACTCCATACCTAACAAGGTCTTTCACAACAAGCGACATAAATCCTCCCAGTAGTTTAATGCTTATCACTTTAAGTATGAAACTCACTTTGCTTGAGTACTTACATACGCGCCAATCATTTAACAGAATACTGTTTCTTTCATGTAACACTTTTCAACTGTTTGTTGGTGCTAGAGGTTCTGGTCAGCTTCCCCAAAAAGGTGCAGACAAATCAAGCATTTAATTTCACTCACCCTTGTGTCTGGACACTGCGTTGCTTCACAGACTACTTGCATAATAAAGTGCCTTTCAGACTAGAAGGAGAAATAAAAGAACATTAGAACTGCCTTACAAAAGCATGACAGTCTTTGCAGCCCTTCCTATGGAGGCTGAATTTTGAGTCTGGACTAGTACAGTCACTCATGCAGCACTTCTAAAGATCAAGGGACAGTGCAGGTTACTGTTCACTGCAGTATTTTAAATCATTTCTTCTCCAAAACAGGAATCTCAAGCTTCCGTTTCAAAAAGTGCTTAACAGGCTGTCCAAAAGAGAAAGATACAGCAGAACTAAAGACACTAGCTTTTCAGGGGGAGAAAGAAAAACCCCTGCTGTTTTCTGAACTGCCTTTCAGCAATTGCTTCAAGAAACCTCAAAACTCAAGTCAGGACATAAATTTCTTGAGGGGTAGTACCTGCATACTTGCATTTTAGCGGGAAGGAACAGACTTATGCCCAGGCTATTTACGGCACTGAAGCCCAAGAGAAATATGGTCTGAATGGATTGTGCACCTCCCATCTCCAATTCTGAAAGACTTCAGTTGATCCCCATCAACATCAGCCGAACGGGTGACTAGGGAAAGTTTTCAGTAAAAGACCTTCTAAGCTGAAGGTTCAATATTAATTCCATCTTCCGCATACTCTCCCTGGTAGAGACCTAGAGGATAGGCTTAATCCGAGAAGGAAAAGAAAAATCAATAGATTTCTCTGTTCTGAAAAGACTCTCATTCCGAGGCCCCTATTCTGAAGGCTCTTACAGGCCTTCCTCCCCCAACAATTTGCAGAGGCAAAGTTAAATCTGGATTGCTGCCACACCACTTGAAAGAAAGTGCTGATCCAAGCTTGTACTCTTACAGCAGCATTATAGAGTTTGATTAGGAAGCAGATCATCTAACAGGCTAAACTCTAAGGTTAGTTCAAATTTATCCAAAAAAAGCCAACGATGCTTCCTTTCCATTGATGAATCTCTGAAGATTCCCACAGTATTTTTGCATTACAACAAGAACACACCGGATTTACAGAAACGAATCCAAGTCTCAGTTGCAAGAGAATTATGCATCAAAATTCAGCGTGGTGCATGATTTCTCATCACAGACCGTGGATTCAGCCCTTGGATTTTAGGCCAAGAATCGTTACCCCCCTCACCTCTTTGTCAAAGTTTGCTTTGGTGAATTCCAAAGAGTTCAGGAGTGCATTAGTAGCTGCTAGCTTCACATTGTTGCTGGGCTCTTCCTTTCTCATTCCCTGGATGATGGCTGTCAGGATCTCATTGGATTTGTCCTGAAGCTGCTCTGGATCCTAAAAGAAATATTGATGAAGTTATTTGCCAGCTGAACAACCTTCTCCGTATTTTAAAGCAACCTCAGAGTTCGATCCTGAAGTCTACAAGCAGAATTTTTAAGACATTAAGGCCCAGAAGCTCTTTGTTCAATGGGAGGACCAGAACGCAAGTACAAGGACTCCGTACACCATTATGTCTTTAGAGCTTCTGGGACCGGAAGGAGAAGACTGAACCGAGCACAAATACCCCAGATATTCAGGTGATAAATGCCAAATAAACTCCACTGTTTCAAACAGTAGTTCAACAAGCTTCAGACTGCTTGACTTCATTCAATAAGCAAGTAAAAAAACACTGACTGTTTTCCAGTTCCTTTATATAGGGGGGAGAGGTCTACGCCAGCAGTTGCAGTTAATTTCATCGGTAAAGTTGCCAATCTTTTTTGGACAAAGGGCAAAAATATACTGCCTGGACCAGTAGCAAGGTCTTACTTAACAGGTTACTTGACAGGTAACTCAAGGCTTAGAGAATAAAGCTGTGAACATAGACTAAAGATTAATTTTTCTTCATGGTTAAATTTAAAGACTGCAAGATCCCCAAGTAACTGTATTAACTGTTAGATCAGAATTTATCCAGCAGCAGATTCCCAAACTAGTCACAAACCGTGTCACAAAGTAACTGACAAACTACAAAACTCTAAAAGGAATTTTGGTTACAAAATACCCGACCAGCAAGCCAGGGCATCCAAAAATCCAGAGGCCAACGACACATGTCACGAAGAAACAACCAACACGCACCCAAGTCTTGCACGGACACGTAACCAACAACGCTTGACCCAGAGCACTCCCCCCACGCAAGTGTATGTTCCCTCTTTTGTTTCGTTGACCCTCCATGAAGCAACTGACCTCCCCAGTAAAACCAATCCCCTGCAGCCTGAGGAAAGCACCAAAGAGAAGATTCCTCTTTCTACCTCGCTATACCGAGGTTCAACCAGCAATGTGCCGCACGTACATCCTTGGAGGCATTCAGCGGCACCAAAAAAGCAGCAGCTCATTTTGTTTTTCAGCGGCAGGTCAGACAGTGCGGAGGGCTTTTGCAAGCAGTCCACATCAGCTACCTGATGCAACACGTCACCATACAGCAAACTATACCGCTATAACCATGAGACCTTCTGTAGAAGGTGCCTCAAAGAGCTACATACTCTTGCCTGTGCATCAAAAATTCCAAAATCAATAATAAAGGCACTCCTCAGGCAAGAGGAAGGTAGTTGTCAGGTTTCCCCAGCACAGAAAGGAGACAAACGCTTATCATTGTCTATAACATTTTGCACAATGAGACGTTCAGCTGAAGTTTCATAAGGGCACCCCTCACCATCACGGGACAGCAGCGACATACAGACTTAAATCTGCACCTTACGAGAGGTGACCTGCATTTGTGCTGCAAAAGCAGGTCAGTCCTTTCAGACACCACCCGTGCGTGTTTACTGCCCATCGTTCTGTCAGCACGGAGACATGCTCCGCGCGGGTATTAAAAGACAACCGCAAGGAAGCATTACAGCCTACTAGGCACAGAGGTGTGAGAGAGGGGAGGCTTGAAGAGAAAAGGTGCTGGGGAGAAGCTGGGCAATAATACTTAAAATACACTCACGATATCCTGACAGATGTACCCAATGGCCTCCAACGTCGATTCTTTCATGTGCTCCGTACTGTGCTGATTCGTAACGTTCGCTACCAACTGGGGAATGAGTTCGGGCCACTGGTTCATGGGGATCTCCGCACATGCGATGCCAGCCACGCACTGAGAGGCTGAGCTGGGCCTGTATGTTTCTGTCCCCAACGTCTGCAAAACCTGCGGGAGAGATTAGCAGGCGATGGTTTGATGTCACCAGAGAGAGCCGGGCGCTGGCTTCCCACCGAAGCCTTGGCGTGATGTTTTTCCAAACACACCCCTTTCCCCACTAAAGCCGTTTGCTTGTTCTGCTTTCTCCCGCTGCAAACGAGGCCGTGACCACGGACAAATAATGTTTGAAATGAACTTGGCCATGGCTGCCCCTTTCAGGAAGTGAGATAGAGCTGTGTGATTACACGTACTTCTGCCACATCCTTTAAATCCCATACACAATGCTACGCGCCATAACGCGCAGCAGTGACTCACCGAACAATTCCTCCCGGCTCGTATTATAAAGTAAAATTGCAAAAGCCAAACAAATTGTGGTTAAACCCCCTCCACCCCCCAAATACCAGACTGTTTATGCCAAGATAATCTGAATAGGACTAAATAATTTTCTTTCGGTTTAATTGCAATCAAAAGAATAATTTATTTTTTTTAATACTTAAAAAACTGTTTCTTTAAAAAAAAGGGCACGGATCTGTTTCACCATTTCCAGTTATACATCTACATTTTCCATATACCCACCCAACAAATACTGTATTTCTAAAGGTACTGGACAGAAAACAGTAATAAACTGGTTTTGCAAGCTCCAGTACATGACAATATGACAGCTCCTGTTAACAGTATATGCTCCCCTTTTGCTTTCATCGATGTAAATAAAAGATTAAAGTTGTATCATCATCACTTGCGCAACCTTGTTCTTCGATTAACACAAAAACGTTACATGAAGTATGGCCAACTTGTATCATCTACAAAATGCTGCGTACATCCAAGTGCACCTTTGTTCCCGTTAGCCAAAAAACAGTAAGCTGCCAGCTCTGCCACTGCAAGTCCTGAACTGTAGCTATCAAAGAACAAAGGAGTCCTCAGGCAAATTCACCAACTGTACAAAAATTTAAGAATAGAATTTCCTATTTGGAACTTACAAATTTTTTACCATATTCTACTCTTAAATTTCGCTAGGCCTCGTGTAAACGTATGCGTTCAGACACGGAGAACGCTTCAACGATGTTGATGCGGATTGTAGAACAGTCGAGGCAGCTGTTCAAGTATAAGAAAAAGCAAACCCCAGCCCACCTGCAGTCACCCAGGGGGGAAGCCATGCCCATTAGCTCCTGCAATCACTATTCAGAGGCTCCTTGTAAATGTATTTACAGGTGTGAATTTAAAAGCAGCAGCCTCATACCTGTTTGGTTTTTTACCCTAATAATTCCACCGATTAAATAGTCTACATGCAACAAAGCACCCAAGCGAGCACGATGACGACGCTTGCCTCACGAAAGGGAGCAGCCGGCCAAGAGAAGACTCCCCGGGTGGGAAAGGACGGACAAGACGTCCATCGCCCATCCACCCCCGCGAGAAAACAACAGGCGGAGAACGAAAAGTCACAAAACTTACGTAGTTCTTGACTTCCCTGCGGGCGTTGGCGTCGATCGCGAGCCATCTCTGTTGGTACTGAGCCTTGATGTCGGGGTCCTTGGACGTCAGGGAGTTCTTGATCTGCAAGCCGGCCGCCACACGGGCAACTTGGCTGTTGCCGGGGTTTGCCAGCACTCTGGACAGTTCCACCAGGAAGGTCGGCTGAGGAGAGAGGAGGGCTCAGCACCCGCGCCTGCCCCGCCCCGCCAACGAGGGGGGAGACAACAAAAATGGTCCCCATTCACCCAGCAAAACGAGACCACCACTCGCTGAAGCTCCTTCTCTCCCAGGCCGACTGCGGACGGCCACCGCCGCGCGACGGCGGCGGCTCTACCCCGAGATTACGGGCGTTAAGCTCCTAATTAGAACCGCTGGAAAGTGACGTAAGTAGGCATCGATCGGCTGGATTTTTTTTTCAGCTTACTTGAGAGACTGTTACCTTCCGTGCTCCTGCCTGCTTTATGCGTTCCTTTAAATAAACTACTCAGGTCATATGCCAAGATATGTATTTTCTGGATGGATATCAAACACGGTGAAGAATAACTCTCTGCTGCTTATTTCCTTGCTTCAAGGCAAACACCCAAACCATAATCTAACACAGGAATTATTAAAATGCAAAATCAGATGCTCCTGTGGTGCATTACAAATAAGTTTGCAAGATAACAAACTTGCTTCTCTGCAATCAAAGGTACATAGACATATATGAAGACCTCCCCCCGCTCCAAAAGCACGTACACGTGGAGAGAAATACATGGCATTTGTGCCACTTGCTTTTGGTGAGAGCTAGTGAGAAGTGCCTCCGCATTTAAACCCTTTCCTCATTTGACAGCTTTACATTTCAGAGACTTCCGCTGAGTGCTAGATACAGCTAAAGTTTCAGCAGCGAAGCTTTTTCATTTCGCTGGCCTTATAAAGCATTTTGCCTACTAAGAAAACCTTTCTAGGAAACGGTGGAAACAGCTGTGCCGTTTCCGAAACTGTTTCACACCAAGCAGGACCGTGGTTTTCCTGAAAACGTTTAACGTCCAGTTACGTGTTACCCATCTCTGTGATCTCTGTAACAGAACTTAGGATACATACAAAGATTTTAGGGCACTAAAAAGCCATTTTTAAAACTGACTTCCCTTTAAAAGTTCAACAGAAACAAATCTTAGACTCCATGTCTTCAGTGACCAAGCGCAGCTCTTCAAAAAAATATTTAGCCGGGCTCCCCAGTGCTCAACAAATTGTGAAATTTGGAAACAGAAACGTGGGACAACTTAAACTGATGAGCGCAAGTCGTTAGAGATACTCTGCAATTTTAATGCAATAGGCAAAACCCCTACGAACACACCACACTAAACCACTTCCCAACCATCGAGACTGCTCACGTTTTATACACCAATTTTATCGAATATGGGAAACCATTCAAAAAAAGTTCACAGAACAAAACAGAAGTGTTGCTGCCACCTTTGAGAAAAAAACTGTACTAAAATTCAAGGATGAAGCAGCACCCTTGGATTTTCCACTCATAAATTAGCAGAAAAAATAAAAAGGTCTTTTCATGGAGCTTTAAGAATAATTCTAGCTCAAAATGAGAAGCGTCACATTAAGCGTTCCAGACTTGAGGCTCAAAGCAAATGCAGATGCATATGACCTCAGCTCTCACACCTACAGAAGTGTCAATGAAAATCTCAGAAAAGGGTCTAAATTAACTACGGGGAGGAGGAGGGGATGAGGAAGAACAAGCCGCTCTGCGGGTGCATCTCCATTAACTAACTGGGAGATACTCCCAGCTCTGGGCGCTCAGCTGCGGCCCTGGGCACAGAACCTCTCGCTCGACCCCGTGTCTCCTACCCCTTCCCAGGCACCCTGTACTGCGATGGGAACAGCCCTCAACCTCTCATCCTCATCCTCCTGCAAAGCCGAGCCATTAACTGCCCTCACAGCCTCCGTGGAGCTACTCAACCCCTGCCCTTCCCATGGCCGGACCGTTCCACGTCCCCATCCCACACAAGGGCACAAACCGCAGCCCTGGCGTAAGCTCCACTTCCCCGACCTGGCTCTCGCAAGGCAGCAAATATAAACAAAACCTTGAAAAACTGGCGTTATCCCTCAGCTGTTGTAAAAGCCTGAAACCCAGGATCGCGAGCAGCTCAAGCACATCGCCCCGAAACACCTCACATAACACAGCCCAGGAAGCTTCAGGCTAATCGAGAAGATCCTAAGATTTAACAAACTGCAATTCAGAGAATTTTGACTCAAAACCGACATTTAGCACAAAGGCTACGTCAATTCTGGTTCTGAGGGATGCTTCACACACCTTAAAATGGAGCAACAGAAATAAAGACTCTGTGACTTTCCCAGCTCACACCAGTGCAGACCGGTGTCTGTAATTGCTTAAAAGCTGAAAGATGCCGGTTCTGCTCGCGACAGTAACGCATGCGTGACACCCCCACGGCCCCAGCGCCAGGAGCTGACACCCCCCCGTGGCCCAGCGCCACCGCAAACCCGTCCCCTCCCGGGACCGCCGGGCAGCTGCGGCACCACACCTTGACTAAGCAAAAATCCTCATCCGACGTGGGGAGTTCAACTTCCCCGCGCCACTCCCGTTCCAGCACATGGATGACACACGGGTTGGGTTTTCTCTTTTTTCCCTTTTCTCTCCTTTTATGCCTTTCCTCAGGATTTTTTTTTCCTTTTTTTCCCCCTCCCGTTTTTTAAGGTCACGGGGAGAACTCCAGGCCCAGCTCCCCGGTGCCCAGCAGCACTCCCCTCCCTTCGCTCGTGGGTGAAGCCACCAGCCCCTCACCCCCCACCGGTCGCCCCCCTCCCCAGGCCGGCGGGGCTCCGGGGCCGCTCCGGTACTCCCGTCCCGCCGCCGCCCAGGCTGCGCGGCGGCCACAAGGCCGATGCCGGTACGGGGAGGAGAAGTAAGGGCAGGAGGAAGGCTGCCCGCGGGGCCGGCCGGGGGCCGGGGGCTCGGGGCCGGGCGGCGCCCGGGGCAGCGATGGCCGCGGCCGCACATGGCCCGCGGCCGCTCCCGCAGCCGGCGCCGCCCCCTCCCCGGCGCCGCGCTCCGATTGGCTAGCGGAGGTAGAGGACGCGCTGCCATTGGCCGAAGGCAGCGGCCGGGCGCGGGCAGGGTAGGCTGCGCTCTATGGCGGTTCGGCCTGGCCGGGCGGGGCGGGGGGGGGGAGGGGAGCGCCCGCCGCCGGCCCCGTTCGCGGCCCCACCGCCCTCGGCCCGGCCCCGCCGCCGTCCCCGGGCGCTCACCAGGTTCTCGATGGCCGCCTGCTCCAGGAACTTCTGCGCCGCTTCAAGCTCGGAGCGGTCTGCGGAAAGGCGGGGGAGGGGAATGGGGGGGGGTTTGGGGGAAAACCGGCGTCAGTCAGCGGGCGCGCGGGGCCCAACCACCCTCCCTCAGGCGCCGCCGCCGGACACCGCGGCCGGGCCTCCCCCGCCGGTTCCCTCCCCGCGGCTTTCCCCGCCGCCGCCCACGCCCTCCCGGGGCCGGGGCCGCCGCCTCGGCCGCCCCAGGGGTGCGCGGCCCCCGCCCTGCCCGGCCCCACCGCGGCCTACCCACCGCCTTCCCCTCCCTCCCGCCCTCCTTCAGGCCGCCGCCGCGCCCTACCCGGTGAGACCGTCTTCTCCAGGATGGTGATGAGCTCCATGGCGGCGGCGTGGCGGCTCCGGCGCCGGCGGAGAGGGGAGGGGAGGGGGGGGGAAAGCGGGGCGGGCCGGGGCCGGAGGAGGGGAGGGAGGGGAAGGGAAGAACGACGGGGCCTGCCCCGCGGAGGCGGCGGAGGGAGGGGTCCCGCGCAGAGGCCTGGCGGGGTGGGGGGCGGCGGGCGGCGGCTCCTGCTGCTGCGGGCGGCGGAGGGAGAAAAGGGCCGCGCGAGCGGAGCGGGCGCGCGCGCGCACACCGAGCGGGGCGGGCGGCGGAGGGATACCGACCGCGGCCCGCCGCCCCGCGCCGCCGCGCTCATTGGTCGGCGGCACCCGGCGGCGCGCTTTTTCATTGGAGGAGGGCACCGGGGAGAGGCCATTGGCGGGTAACGGAGAGGAAGGGAGGGGGCGGGGCTTCCGGCGGGGCGCGCGTTCATTGGGCGGTGCCGGGAAGGGCGCCCCGGCGGCGCGCGGGGGGAGGCGGCCACGTGGGGGCCGCGGCCGGGCGGGGGCGACCGCCGGTACCGGTATCGCCATCGTCACGGCCCCGCCGGCCGTTCCCGGCGGCCCCGGGGGCGGAGCAGTCGTGGGGGAGCGCCTCTCGCTCCCCCGGAGCCGGCCCGGGGGGAGCCACGTGCTGTGCCCACACGGGAACCGGCTCCCTCAGAGGGAACCGGCCTCCGCCTCGCTGCCGCCCCCGCCGGAACTGCCGCGAGTTTAACGCTGCACCGTGTAAATGGAAGGCGGGGGGCGGCTGCCCTTCCGCGGCACCGGAACCGGCGCCTTGCAGGAACTGGCGCTGCCGGCCCCGCCTTGGTGCCGGTAGCCGTGAGTCAAGGCTGTAAGGCGGGGACAGGACGGAGCCCCGGCCCAGGCTGATGCTGTAGAGCACCGCCGCGAAGAGCACCGGGCCCGGCCCCAGTTCATGTATTTAGCGGTTCCCCCTGGGCGGCGCCCACCGGGGCGACCCCGCCGCGGCAGCGGGTGCCGACATCCACGTCCTGCCGTGGTCCTTCCCCACGGGACCCGGGGGCCAGTGGGCGCCCTCTGCACCCCGTGTGGCCTGACCAAGGGGGGCACATGGCCGCAGATCCAAGAGCAGGAGGGTGGGTGTGTGTGTAAAAATAAGGAAAACCTAATAACCGGGGGTCAAAAAGGGAAAAATTAATAACTGGGGGAAAAAAAAAGGCAGAAGGAAGGTGTAGCTGAATAATTAAAGCCGGGTGAAGGCAGACTCTGTGACTTGCAGGGCTGTAACTTGCTCACCAGGAGAGAGCAATTAGTAACACAATCAGGCTGCATTGTGGGACGAAATAGAAAGGCCACAGGGAGAAGGGACAATTACCTGGTGACCCAGCCCTGTCCGCTCCTGCGGGTGCAGGGAAGAGCGCTGCTGCCCTGGGAGAGGCAAGCTCGGCTCTAGGCTCCGCCCTGGCAGTCCATACGCTTCCATTAATCATTCTTTGCTCTGAATATATTTTGGTTTCCTGGGAAAGGGACACACTCCAGAAACGGGATCTGGTCAAATGTGGCCATCTCTGAGCGGGGGGAAGAGGGGAAGTTTAGCTGACTGCAGCGGGGGAAAACTCTTGAGTTAGGAATCCTTGGGAATAGCTGACGTTATCAGTGTGACAGAGTGTCCTGACAGTCACATTCCCGCACCATGCAGCGTACGCAGAGTCGGTCCTGCAGCTAAGCCTGGAGTTCAGTTCCAAGAACTGCATTTATGAACCCGCTGCAAGAGTGGTACGTCACCCGCGAGCACACCACCACCTTCCAGGCTTCAGCTGCTCCGTCACCGTCTCAAGCCCAGGACACGCAGAGGCGGGGCGGCATCACCACCGCTGCTTCCTCCTGTGGGCCGAAGCCCCGGGCAGGTTCTCTCCCCTATCCAGCTGAAAGTGGAAGGTGGGGAAAAGTAGTCTAACTCATCCTTGACGTCCCCAGGCGCTCCTATCCCATGCTACTACTGTTCTTCCTCCCCGTGCCACAAGCCGTTGCCCAAGGAAAAGTCTTATGCTGTGGAGCAAAGCAAGTGCTGGCCCTTGAGGGCTGGTCATACTCATTGCTGAGGAAGCGGACTCGTAGTCACAGCTGTGCAACACAAAAAAGCCTCCTCGTTCCCCTGAAGAAATCCAGGTTTCAGGGACAGACCAGTACTCTGGGGCTCAGGAGACCTAGATACTGGCCCTGCCTTTGCCAGTGGCCTGCAGGAGAATCTCGGAGAACACTGTGCCTGCTTACGCCTTGAGTCCGATTTTAAAATGGGGACAAATCCATATCAGCTTCTTTTCTAAAGTGCTTTGAGATCTCTCTATGAGGAGTACTTAAGTATATATGCCAGCAGGTTTAATGCAGTTACAAGCAAAGAAGAAGGGGCTAAAAACGATGCAGACATCGGGATTTTTTATTTCTCTTTTTGAATTCTTTTGAGTCCTGCTGCCATCATCTTGTTGCACGTTCTTACGGTGTCTCGCCTACACTGTCTCAGCTGCTCCAGCTGGAAAAACAAAGCTGAGACTAACCTCCAGAAGGTGGACGGGGACTGCAAAGCTTTGAGATCCCTGAGATAAGACAGCAAGGGAGCGCAGGATGCGGAGGCACGGACAGCGTGACCGCGGCACGTGGTGCCAGCAGGAGAGAGGGGTGCTGCTCCCTGGTGAATTCGCGCCGGCGGAGGACTCTGGATGGGCAGAGTTGTAAACAGTTCCCATCATAGACTCGTTTAAGACCAATTACTATTTACAGCTTGACTCATGGAACAGAACGGACACGTTATTCAGCCTGAAGGAATGGAGTTCGCTTCGCGTACAGCCCTCTTCGCCAATCTGTAGCACGCCTCTGCCAGCAGATAAAAGCCAACTCACTGAGCAGCATTTGGGTTGAAATCGGGTGAAATTCACTCTCTTGCAGCTATTCCCCAGAGCGGAGGAGGGACAAGACAGGAACGGAGAAGCCTCACACAGCTGCGGTTCGCTGCTGGGGTTAGCCGAACGCTGTCCTGCTCCAACATGCTTCTCTGCTCCCCTCCCCACCCCTAAGCTCCAGGACAACCCAGAAGCGCACGGTGCTACAGCAAGCGCAGTTTCACTGATCGTTACAACCCTTCCGTGCTGCTGATGACTTTCCCTGGGGGATTCCTCCCGAGCGGAAACGAGGGAGAAAAAGAAGGATTAAAGAATTTTGTACAAATCTGGGCTCTGTAGCAACAAGAGCCTGAAAACCCAGTGTAAAAATCAGGATAAGTGAGACTGTGGAGTCCGCTCCCCCCGGTAGCGCTTAGGCTGGAGCTATAAACTTGAGCTAGATGCACTGGTTTTCTCCTCATTGCCATAAATGGCGTACTCAGCATTACAGAGGCTTATATCATCTCCTGCTTTCACAAACTGACTATGGAAACTGGGCGAGAAATGCTGAAAAGCTGCTGACCTTTGGAACGGTTCTAGAGACCGGCAGGGCCCTTGGGGTTATTGCAGCAAGGGAGATGGGGTTAGAACAGGAACTAGGTGACCAGGTTCCCCTTCCCAAGCCTACCGAGGCTCTCAATACCTTCAGGTTTCTCAGGAAATCCTACATAAATTCCAGGGAACAAGAACTATCTGTGATTTTGTATATACCCAGAGCTTGGAGTTCAGTGGAAGCCTCTAATAAACCACCGTAAATCAAGCAGAGCGTAGATGATGCCAGGCTTAAGACGTTAACGCAGGAATCCAGAATAAGGTTATTTACAGGAACGAGCACGTGCGCTGAAAGGGCAACGCGTGCACCAGGTGCGGCCCATCCTCTGCAGGAAGCAAAACGTTAAAGGGCCGCTTTAACGCTCAGCGTTTCTCTAGCACCGAATTGCAGCAACGTGGTGAGCGTCTGTGTGCTCGGTCCCACCTTGCCGGAGCAGCCCAAAGGCTGACTTCTGTGCCGCCCAGAGAAGATGTGTTTTTCTAACAGTCAGGTGATGAAATCCAGTTTTGAAAAAAACAACCTGGATGAAATCCAGCCAGCACAGATGACTAAGTTACACAAGGCTGAGCAGAGACACTCACCTGGTCTTCCTTGCTTAGAGGGAATGATTTCCAAGCCCTTTGGTTATGTTCAGTCTTAAAATAACCTCACTTTTCTTTCCTGGTTTGTGTCCCTATAAGAGAAAAGTTAATGAGTCCACGATATCTACTCGGGGATAAAGACTGGAGGGGAGCACAGCACCCTGTCCTCTTTGGCTCTGAGCTTCGGTTGCACGTGTGCATTTGCCCCACACATTTTCACTTGAACGTGAATAATTTTAACCTTACAGCACAAATTTAGAGCAGCAAATTGAGCTCTTCCGTAATAAAAAGAAACTCTGAAGGAGCCCAGGTAGAGGTCACTGAGCCAGCCACGTCTCAGCCTGATTTTTGATCTCTTGTTACTGCTTGGCTCTCCCTTCACTGGGGTGGAAGGATGCTCTTCCTGACATCGTCACCGAGGGACAAGCCACACGTGATCCTCCTTCGCTACCCAGAACCCGCTCGGCAATAAAAGAGGGCTTCTCTCAGGCTGTAACAATCCTACGGCTGCCGTGAGCCTTGTTCTGATGCTGGTGGCCAAGGCTCATTTCTCCCTCGCCTCTCACGCAGCATTTTCACTCGTACGGGTATTTCGCATGGGTTAAGGTACCTTTAACAACAGCACATGGGGGTAAAGTCTCTGCAACGCAGCGATATAACGGCTGATCGCAGGGCCAGTCAATGGTGGATGACACCGAGACCTCACTGCATCTCATGGCCCTGTACAGAAACAAGTAGGTACATGTTAGAGGAGGATTTGGGAAGTTCAGGGGTTTGCTGGTTTTTGATGGCTTTTCAGAGAGTTCACGAGTTGGTTTTTTTTTTTTTTTTTGCTGTACACCACTTATTTTTACTATAATTTAAAATACGGAACATATTCTTCGTGCGAGTACGTATGGGGAAAGAGCCTGGCATTTAGGAGAGCAAATAATACGTCTTTCCAGATGCTGCAGTTCCACTTATGCTAGAAAAAATTTTGGTCCGAAATCTGGGTGTTTTTGGAGAGTAAGCCGGATTCCGAAACTTTCTTTCCCAGCTAATTCCACATCCGCCTGGCAAGCTTGTGCCTTTTTCCCCGACAGATTAAATATTATTCTATCCCACGTCTAAGTGTCTTGCAAATATCAAAGCAAGGCCTATATATAGGAACGTATATTTTTGTTATTACGAAACTCGCCTTTTCCAAATCGGAGAGTTCACACGTGCAATTATTAGTTTTTAAACGGAGGGGACACTTTCCGAGCAAACCTGGCTGTTTCAGCGGCAGGACTGGATCTGCATCAGCAGCGGCAGGGCCACCGGTCCTCCACCCACCATTCCTAAAACCAATTAAAAAAACCTCCATTTCCAGCTTATTTGAAGCATTTTGGTATCACGGGGACAAGCACAGTGCAGGTGCCTGACCCTTCCACACTGGCTCGGTATCAAACTGGCTTTTTATCAGCTTCCAGTGGTGACCAACGCCGACTAGATTTCAACTGGTTTCATTATTTTCACCGCCCCTGCTATGAAAAGTGAATAAATGAACCCATTGAGATTTCCTTAAAAGTCAAGATTCAATCATCTAAAGCTGATGGGGGAGAAAAAAAGGACAGATCTCCCAGTGAAGATCCACCCGGCCAAGGCTGCGACACCTAATCGTGACCAACGCAGGGTGATAAAAAGAGAACAGCTGAAAAACGAACTATCGCCCAACCATGCCCGCTTCCTCCAGGCCCCCAACGACCCGCAGCACGGAGTTGTTTCAGAAATGATTTAAAATATGAATTAACCCTTTAATCTCAAGGCTAAAAGAACATTGCACAAATCACTCGTGCATCCTCTGCTCAAGATCAAGTAATTTACATTATTTCGATACATTTTTCTTCATAAACCGCTGCCTCGGTTCACACGTGAGCAGGAAGCGGCCACCGCACGAAGGGCAGCGGCCGTCCCAAGCCTGATCACCTGAAATTCAAGCGAGAAGCTCTGGCACAGTTTTGCTCGCTGGGCAAAAGCCTGACTTGCAACCAGGCCCTATCAATCCGTGCCTTACCAATGGTCCACCTTAGCAGGAATCAAGTTCCTACTTATTTAAAGGGGCATCTTTACGACAAGGCAGTACCTCGGACGCAGCACGGCCAACCTGTCTGCGGCACAAACCAGAAGCAAGGTCTGCAAGAAGTTCTGTTTCTGTAAGTTTACCTGAAACCGCGAAGAACAGGAGAAGGGCAAGGTAACAGCAACACGCATCGTTTGTTTTGGAACAACTCTGCTGCCTCCTAGGCAGGGGGATGCTCCGCAAAGAGAGCTTTTTGGGGTTTTGCTGGGGGGGGGGATAGGGGGAAACAGAAGGCAAAAGGACAAGGTTACTTCACTTCTAAGTGCCAAGATTAAAGCCTAAAGAATACTAGTGCTGCATCAAAAAAAGTAAGTTAAAGGGACAACAAAACATAGACTCATGGAATACCTCAAGCTGGAAGAGACCCCTAAGGATGACAGTCCAGCTCCCTGCTCCTCGCAGGACAGCTACTGCTGAACCGTTAATTCAGAGCATCGTCCAGACCCTCCCCGAGCTCTGGCAGGCCCGGTGCCCGGAGCACCTCCCTCGGAGCCGGCTCCGGTGACCGACCACCCTCTCAGTGAAGGAGCGGGCGCACGCGGTACGTTTAATCGTTGAGCAAACCTTTCTGTTCCAGGCGTTGAAGGAGATTCTCACCCCAATGTTTTTGTGAGCGAGAATCAATGTGTTTTTGTCATCGCTCAATGCCCAGGACCATCTTGCTATGCCTGACAGTGATAGGAGACATGGAGGCAAACTCCTCCTCCTGCTGCTGGAGAACTTGTATTGCTTTTATTTCCATTATAAGCCTGTACAGGGAAAAAAGGACCCCACTATCACCTACATAGTTTAGGTCTTTATCTAAGATTTGACACAGAAACCGCTGAAACTGCGTGAGAGGGAAGAAAGAATACGTCGAGGTTTCTTCAGACGTGTTTAACTTGAACAGATACAGCGGAGTCCTTGTTAAAAGGGAGCTTCTGCAGCATTTAGGTACCCCCAGCGTCTGCTGGGACACCGCACCCTCGGCAGCCCTAGCGATCGCACTCAGTTCCTGTGGGCGATGTCCTCTGAGCGGCACGCGAGCCCCGCTTCACCTCTGTCCTCACCCACACTAACCCCTGCTGCCCGGGTCCTGGCCCTCTCCTGAGCATCCGTTCGTCTTCAGTAGAGGGAAAAAAAAATATCTATATTTCAAATTAAGTGGGCAAATCCCAAACTTACTTTCGTGAAGAATTAAAATCTACTTTCTCTGCATGCAGAAGAGACTAGGACTAGTCAGTCTGCTCGGGCTATTCAGTTTGCTCACTGACCACGAGCCTGTTATTTCTGTCACTCTCCTTCAACCGCTGCACGTCATTTGCATTGTTTAAAGTCAAAACAAAATCACCTCAACTTGCAGCTACAGTACTTCTCGTTTCATACATCACCAGTCATGCTGGAATCACAACTTTGCATGTTATTTTGTCAGTGTGCAAGAAGCAGAAGAGAAATCAGCTTACTCCTCTGAAATTACATCGGCTCTGCAGTGCTGACAGCAGGAAAACACATCCGTCAAGTTAACAGATACGACTGAGGACAAACCGAATTCCTGTTGCAGTCTCGTTTCTGACCATGTAGCCGCACTAGCCCTCGGGCTACCAACCAAAGCGATGGCTGCTCAAGAGCATCGCACCCCCGCAGAACTGCCCCATTCGGGGGCGTATCCCTGCCCCGGCTCATCGCGGATAGCGTCAGCAGCGTTTGCACAACGCTATCCCCTCTTGCAGAGTCCCTCAGCTTTTCAGGTGTTTCATAGAGATTTGTTTATTTGCAAATATTTCCCTTTGCCTTCCAAGTTCTGTCCTGGTGAGCTCTTTAGTGCATGACTCCAATCTTTATTCCGATTCCACAAGATCTACTTACGATCGGTATGGAACGTGCTCGTCCAGCTGCCCTAAGAGCTAGCACTGCCAGCGGAAGAGGCGGCCGAGAACAAGGGTTTGCTTGGGGCTGTTAAAGGCACCATCGACACGTGCCCTCCGCTGTTCCCTCAGAGGTTTAGGTCCTTTGAAAGCAGCAACGCTCGTTCAGGCTTCAAACAGAACACAAGGTCAGGACGTGAATTTCACATTGACATTTTTATTAACGCCAACTGTTTTAAATTTTTTTTTTTTTTTTTTTAAACAATAGCACAAAAAACTTCCAGGGAAGCAGTCTGACAGTTAGTCTGATGACCTTCTGAAATACAGTTAAGCCACACCAAATACGAATTCCTGTTAGAGAAAAAGAAAAAAATATGGAAGTCCAACCTTTGTATTAGAGGGTGTTGTGTCTGGTTAGTAGACCACGCTGCTTTGTGAAGTAAATGATGGCACACAGCTTACGACTTCATCATCACGCCAGTCATCACTAATTTAAGGCTTCTGAATCAAATTACCATCAACATCACAGAAAGGAACGAAAAGCTAGTGTTGCTACGGCCACGAGGAGATTGAACAAGCTGGATCTTTTAGACAAGTAACGGTGTCTTGAATAGAAGAGACCTGCCCTAACAGCAGCCGGGAGAACCAGCCACACAGTAGTCGTCTCCTCATTTGCATGCATTTTGAGGGTGCAATTTAGTAAGAAAAACAAAATAAAATTGCATGAATCTTTCTCTTATTTAATGTGGCTATGAAAGATGTTTCCTTACAATTCCGTTATCTCTAAGAAGGACATCAGCAAGTGGAACCAAGGAGAAAAACCGAAGAGCAACAGAACATTTTTCTTTTTGCTGAGAGGTAACACAAAAGGGAAGGAACCTACTATCCTCGGATTGGGGGGGGGGGGGGGGGGGGGGGGGGGGGGTTGCAGGAACATCTCCCCAAAACCTCGCGCTTAGAATGATGCACAGACTCTACGTTATACCAGCTACTGCCGTTCCGAGTCACCTGTTCCACACAACGCTCAGAGGCGTTAACCCATTCTCGCCCCAGGCTCTCCACAAAATTCCACTGACCTAGAAACCACTGGTTTCCTTTTTTTGGGGAGGGCTGGGGGAGGGTGTAAAAAAACAGAACATCTGTCAATAAGAGTGTCAGGAGGGGGGTGTTAAATATTTTAACCACTGACAAGGCTTGAGGAAGATTCACAGTTTTGTTATGCTCTATTTTATTACTATCATATTTACAGATTTTTCTCTCTTTCTTTTTTTTGCTGAATTGCTGATAATTTTAATAGAATTTAAATCTGGAGTGTGAGCAGGAACCAGTTAACTACATTCATTGTCCAATCCCCGTTGGTTTGAGAAAAAGACTCCAAATTCTTGGCATATGAATCAGCTGTTGGGTAGCTCCTCCCTCTCCCCATGAGGCGGCAGCAGGACTGCAGCAGTGGCATGCACAGATTCACACCATGGCTGGTGGGGCCTTGCGCTGCAGAAAATATTGGTGGATGTTCTCGGCGTCCCGCTTCAGCCAAGCTGCATTCAGCAGAATATTTTCACAGCACTGCTGGACAGTGCGTTCTGCCGATGGAGCTGGGTGGCTCTCAAAGAAGGCCTGGATAAAAAGCAGACAACCATCCATAAGGGTATAAACAGGCATAGGCAAGAGCATATTTTTAAGTCGCCCGATTCCCTAGGTCATATAGAAACGCTTTTGTGAATTCCTTGTCTGACTCGAGTTCGTGCTACCTGCTCCCACCGACGTTACAGACCCTGAAAAATTTGCAGCGTGCTTGCTGAGTTTGCAGACGCGTCACCCCAAGTACGGAGTGGGAACAGCAAAATGCCTCCGCTTCTCTGCTAAAGGAAAGCCACGGTAGCGTTTCCACGAGCGAGCCCAAACGCTGCCTCCTGTCCCGGCTCGGCCTCGCTGCCAGGGACAGCGAGTGGCACTGGAAGAGATGAATTCAGTCCCTCATTGGGAGGCACCAAATGAGCAGCAAATCAAGTGTGTATTTCTGGACACTTGGAAGAAGACACTAACGGAAGCCTAAGGCTGTTTTGCAAAAGCATTTGTCCAGGTATCAGATTTCTCAGCGTTCTGCCTCGGCCTCTTTCCAAGCTGCGCAACGACCGCCAAGCACCAGCCGCACTCAGGAGTTTTGCTGAATATTCTCACATTTCTTCCTCCAGAATCAACAATATTGATCCGCTGCAAATAGCTGAAGCTGAAGCAACTGCACCAGAGGCGACTGTGACTTTGCACTTTACAATTAGTTAAAGGGTAGAATAAGCTGGCATAGCCAGGAGCCATCCCCCGGCTTCACACAAGCAGGCTTTTCCCGGTATTTGGCAGATAACCTCACACTAAAGCACGCTACAAGGTGACACCGAGACTCAGACACATTAAGTACTCCAGCTAAAAGCTAGGTAGACTGTCTCAGGAAGTTCTCTTGGAAAGCAGTTATTTAGTTATGGATGATTGTTCTGGTAAATGGGAAGTGTTCTCTAAGAAAAAAATGAACTATAGTGCAAGATTTCTCTGTAAAATCACTTATGCTACTAAATCTTTTCTGAGAAGAGACCACTAGATGGTAAAAAAGATAGCTAGAGCTCATGGCCTAGCATATCTTTGAAATAAGAATTCCTCCTGAGCGTTTCTCTAACAGGAAAGTGGTAATTAAGGGCCGTATCTTTAAGTTTCTTCTTCCAAGGAGTCCTTGTAAAAGCATGGGCAAAGAGTGAATAATAAAACCTACATGTATTTTTAAAACACTACCAAGACCAGCGCCTACGCTCCCAAGTCAGAGGGGATGCTTGAGCCCAGTAAGGAAACCACACCGCCTTGAGCCACCCACTTCAAGACAGACTCTCTGCGAACACATTCGTCTGCCTTGTGTCAAAGCCTTGCTCCTGGTACACAGCGCAATGACCACATAAAACTTGGACCTATAATATGGAATTTAGCCAATTTCTGCCATGTTCATTCCCCCAGGAGTCCCCAGGTGCTAACAGAGTCAGCCCCAAATGGGCCGTATCAGTCTGGGGAGGAACAAAATGCTGGCGTGAGCCTCAGCTTACTATGGAAGTTGCCACAGCTACGAATTTTGCTAGAATTATCTTTAAAGGTTGCCTTTTGGGGCATCTCAAAACCACTGCCACGAACAATGCTGGATTTTTTTATACAACCTTTAAATGACTGAAGCTAACAAAGTAGAAACCGCTAGAAGTTGGACATCACTTTGTTAAAATGCTAATTTAAGACATTTCAATAAGATAACTCAAGCTAAAGCGGTGCAATTCGGGAACCAGGCAACAGTCAAAATAGAGGCAGAGCCACAGTTCATAACCAAAAACCGCCTAGAAACTCATGGCTCTTCCATCAGGTGCCTACACACAATGTTTGTCACAGACTCACTTCTTTAATTAAAATTTCTTACCTTAACTTCTGCAGCCATTTTATCATTTGCAAATCCATCCACTGTTAGCTGAAGGAAAAAAAAAACATTAAGCGAGGGTAAGCGTTCAGCATTTCAGACAGAACAGTTTCGTTTCAGTCATGTATGCGAGCAGGACTTTTCTCACAGCTGCACATACCTTTATTAGTCTGGATATTAAGAATCCACCTTGATATCGATTATAAAGTTCCTCCCAGTTGTCCCTTACAAATTTCCAAGCAGCTTTCCTCCCCTGTTTGCTGCCTCCAGCTACTCCGCCAATAACAGATACCGTGTCCTGGGGACGTACCTCTTCCTGAGGATAAAAATGTAGACAAGTATTAAGACTGTTTCAACAAATACAGCACGTTGGCTTTATGCATTTCTACGCTGCATCCATCAGCGTAGCTTCCCCACCCCCGCCCCAAGCTTTAAGACACAACTCAAAGATTTAAGCATTACGGCTATTCCTCCTACTCTACGTGTTATATGCGCACAGCGCTCCAGCAAGTGCTCCGAAAGCACTCGTCATTCTCAGGGGTAAGGAAGAGGAAGCTTTTCCAATAACTTACTGAAAGTGCAAAGGTGAGAACTTTTTGAATCAGTTCTGGCTGAGAGATGGCTCCAAGAACTCGTTCAATTCGGTTCTTCTCCTCCTGCATGTCTGCTTGCTTGTGAAGCTTCAAAGCCAAAGTGAATAACATTAGCGCGTGGTATTTAATGCTGACTTCTTACCCAGCACTACTGAACTTGCTGCATTCGCCAGAGCTGCTAGATTAGTCTTCAAGCCTAATATGTGACAAATTGACCCTGTCCATGAATCAGCCTGCAGCTACCCACATTACGGACCTCATTACATGTACATCAGCGGAAAGTACCGTTAGTAATAAACTGATCTTCACCACTGTTTATATAAGGTCAAGTAGGACCGTGCCTCCAAGCAATGAAAAATCATCCTAAAATGAGAGATGCAACAATCCACTAGGTGGCAATTTCACACTACGCACGGACCGAGGAACACCATAATGAAACCCTAGCGTTCACATCATCCGTAAAACATGGGATTGAGCCTGTGGGCACATAAACTACATCTTAGAGGAACATGTAGGGTGCAATATTTAGCTTTTCATTGCATGAGCTGGCAGTATTAACAGAGCGTGCACTTACCTTCAGCATAGTGTCTAAAGTAGTACTATCTCCATGCTTCAAAACAGTTACATATACCTAAGATAGAGCATAAACAAGGAAGGTCCTTCAAAAACCACACTTTTAGAAAGGCAACAATCAATTTCTACATATTTGGGTTAGATTTCAGACAAGTGAACAGATCTGGAAGATACCAGCACTGATCCCTTTTGTGTTTTAAGACTGGATTTTAAAGATGCATCAACTCCTTTGCCTCTTCCTCAGTTTCAGCATAATTCTGGCCATTTCAACCACAGCAAAACACCAGAACAAGAAATCGTTGTACCACGCAACGCCAAGCCAGTAAGTGCTTCAAATACACTCAGTCCATATCCACCATAGTTAGACTTTGTGCTCTGCCAGGCCAAGCTGGCACCTGCAAAGCTCTTCCATGACCCCTGCGGTTTACGACAGTCCTTTTAAACCTGGAGGATGTAGGCTGGTCACGGATGGATTAAATGAGTAGAAGTCAGCTCAGGTTCAGCACTGCATCTGAATAGTCTTCAAAACCCAAAAAGCAACACAATCTAGAGACCAGAGCTGCTCTGTGGCATTTAATATGGGTACAGCTGAGCTTATTAGTTATGACTAAGTACTGGCCGCGGCAGATGAGGCTTCCTTGATTCAAGAAACACAAGGATGTTTGTACCCTGCTCCCCTGTATCGTCATCTTCGTAACTGGACTTAACCAAGCTCCCCCCACCTCTGCCAAAACCAGTTGTTCTCAAACCTCGACACTGGTTTCCTCCAGCCTCTCTATTCTTGGAAATACAAGAGTTCAGTGCACACAGCGCTAAGTGAGCGGGAACAGCCTTTTGGGAACCAAAATTTACAGTAACCTACAGGACTCCTCAGATCAGCTGACAGGATATGTTTTCCTTCCACATGGTCCTTAAATCGGCGTCGGGCTTCTTCTAATGTTGCCTTGTGCCCAGCTTTTCCTAGTTTGCCCAAGACCAGACCTCTCAGAAGGGCATCTAGATGACCTAAGGAGCGAGTAGGAGGAAGAAAAATTATTATTTGGAGACACAATTCAGCAATTAAGCGTTCTTCCACCTAGAGTGGTCAGGGCAGAGCTGTATAACAATCCTTCCACATGCTTGAAGACATCTAAAGAAACTAGGCCTTTTCTCACTATCCTTGCTGCCAGCTGGAGAACACGTTGGTTTGGGGTTTTTTAATTTTTTTTTTTTTTTTTTTTTTTTTTAACAGCAAGAGGGTCAGGAGAAGATGATTCCGACCCAAATACAAAAGGCTAGGCCTGTTTCCTGAGCTAAGTCAGTAACATTAACCGTTTGCGTCCACAAAGGCACTGACTAGGACAAGTAAACATGCACATACATGGCCTCCCATCCTTATAATCTAACTAAAGTTTCATGCACTCCAATAGATGCAAAGCTAGAGCAGAGAATTTTTATCAGTCAGTTAATAGGTAGGGAAAAGTTTTACCATTTTAACTTGCCCCTGATAACAGAGGGTTGTCTGGGGGTTTTGTGTTTGTCTGTCTGTTTTTAAGTACAAAAGTACCCCTGAATGCCTACCTCAGGCTCCTCTTCCTCCCTTCTCTCCCCTTTCTCCAAATCTTGATCGCTTATTTACACACGAGTTTTCCAAAACCACTACCAGATTTCACAGCATAAAGTTTCCTACCCTCTCCAGGTTTGGGGTCCCATCCCAGTCTCTCCCCTATTGGTGAAAAGACATCTTTCACGAACACCTGGATTTCCTCATAGAAGTCTGTGTGGGACAAGAGAGTTGAGAGGATCCCCAGGTTACAGCTGAGGTCGCTCCACACAGTATAATTGGGCTCATTCACAAAAGCTTCCATGACTCTTAGAACCTCTACAGTGCTAGTGATTCCAGCTCGGGCCTGGGAGAGGAAAAGACACAGATTAATCTTACTGCCAAACAGAATTAAGACATCTAATAGCACATCACATTATTTTTAGAGTTGTCCCTGTTCAATTTGCACAGCTTGCACATAAACTCTATTTTCTCTGTCGTGGGGTTGTGCCAAGGTGAGTTAACACTAGTCAAAGCACCTTAGTTCTCTGCTCACGGCCCACAATGCTTTTTATACCCAGGTAAGCACTTTACAAGGAGACGCCTATATAATTATAAGCACATTTTGCAAACAAGAAACAGACCAGAAGATTAAGTGACTTCACAAAACTGCGGCAGCGCTGGCAAGAAAAAGCAAATCCCCAGAGTCACTCTCAGCCAGATACTACACCCACCAAAATCTTATTTTAACCAAAAACTGTAAAGATTTAGAGGTTTAATTTTTGCTCTTCATTAAATTGAGAGTGTAAAACTGCAGAAGTCATTTTTGCTTCCTGCTTCCCTGAATTAGTACAAGTAGTACTGCCTTTCCAGCTCTGCCAGGAAAATTTTATGTTAACTGCTTCACAGCATCATGAAAACACGTCTCTACTTAGTGCAGTTGATAATACCTACAGTAGGTATCTCCGACCAGACTGCTCAGATTTCTCTTAATCTGGAACCAGACCAGTAATTTATGGTACAGGAAAAAGAGAAGATCAATTTTTATTATCTAAGCTATATTCACCTACGATAAAACCATGATTAAAACTGAAAACAAAATAGGAGTCTCGCACAATGTTCCTACACGTATTATTTGCTCAGGTTTTTTGTCCCATTAGTCTTGCAATATCTGGGAAATGACTCAAGCTACAGTTTCAAACCCTTCGACTAAGCCATGACAAGAGTTACGAGCTTTGAAGCTAGACAGGCAGGGTATCAAACCCACGTTTTTAAAAGTTTCCATATACTTGCTGGCTAGCAAGAATAAGAAAGTGCAGTCTGAAATAGAGTACAGTAACTAATGGCTCAGAGCTAGCAACACCTGCTTTGGGGGTAATCCCTTGCTTTTACACAGTAAGAATCCCAACAGCCGCGTCCTCCAGTGGGAGGGGGTCATTAAAATATCCTTATTTTCATGACTTAAAGGAAAGCAAGTTCTCAAAACACTTAATTTTGTAAGAAAACCTATAGTATAATACACCCCTACAGAGAACCATACAGCAGGAGTTATAGACAGGCTGCTTCCATACGGTTTAAGCCTTACAATACAAGTTAGAACTTGTCAAGCTAATTAATAGCTAGATGTATGCAGTAATCCCAAAGGCACTTGGCCTCCAGAAACTGAGACTGACTCTTCAGACACCGATTTCTGCAGTTACTGTAGCTTTCATTATTAGACAGAACAGTAAAGTGTTGCTTACCAGAGAGAAAAGATCATTCTGCAGGCCAAGCCTGTCCACAGGGGGTAGGGAGAGGTCTTTGATCGCTGGTATTAAACTCTCCAGCATGTCCGGGCTATACTGAGTACGGTAAAACCCTACTGTTCCAAGGTTTAACTGAAATGTACCAAAAGAGTAAAAAAATTAAAAGTAAGGAACAAATAAGGAAATTATTTTTTTTTTTAGTTTTGGACCACTAGAAATTTCTCAAAGCATCACAGCTCAGAAGTCAGTCACTACCATTTAAAGAAAAAAACCAAATCATAAGACTTAATATTTCAGAGCAGAAATGCTCACTAAGAGGTATAGAAGACACGAGGGAGCTGACAAAGAGCCTAGAGCTAAAACTAGGAGCAAGGAGGAAAGGAAAAACTTCTCTTCTAGGCGTAACTCCTAACCGACGTAAGGGTAGTCACGCACCGAGAAGATAAAAGGCAGGAGACTGCAGGTGCTAGGATCTTAACTTTTGTAGCCTCTCTCCCACAACCTGCTCCGTTCAATTTTGAGAGAGAACCATTTTCTTAAGAAAGGAGAGCAAGCACCTCTGCCCCGCGGAAAAGCAAATCATGGTCAGTGAGCTTGACAAACTACAGTGGCTACTCGCAGCTACCTACTAGCATTTTGCTGTAGACGGTCAATGCTGTGGTTGGTTGAACAGCAGTACCTGGCATAAACCAAAAACATTGCCGAGCTCATCAGGAAGTCACCCCCTCTGCTGCTGCTGCTGCTATGATTTCGGTCAGTCCGATTGCCAGTCGTCAGGACTATGGCTTTAACCAAAATCCTTGCAGACTGACCACCTTCGCAGCCAGCAGTCCCACAGATTCACCTTGGACTGAGCTGGGTTGTTACCTTCTCGGGCAGAAATATCAAACTTTACCCTCATTTAGACAGGGCATTTTCAGGGTTGTTCATTCATTTCATTCCCCTCTCTATTACCAGGGAGGACCCAGAGAGATCTGTTGATTCAAGAGAATACGCAGGCCTGATCGCTGGAATGCCCATGTTAGTTAAATAGGAAGATTTGATTAATATTTTAAAAAGAGACTAACCCTTAATGTTATTTCAGAGTCACCTTTCAGAGTCCAGCTTCAGCTTAAACACAATTACTCTTCAACCTCAGGAGTTCATACAGCAAGAGTCTCAGCCAGTTGCTGGCTTGGAATTTTTAAATTCCGTTTGACTGGTGTCTGCAGGAAGCTGCAACAGTGAATTTTTTCCCTTGCAGATTTGTACTTACCTGGCCAGTCAAAAGCCTTCACACTAATGAAAGATAAACAGCACTATTTTTGCTCAGGATGGACTTCGACTAAACTGCGGTTGCCACGGGATACCAGAAAAGCCACCACATTTCAACTCAAAAGCTGCCTCTAATTGCACACTGTTTTTCCGGGCTCAGACTCCTAAAAGGTTCAAGTTTACATTGTCTAGACTACTCTCGGAAGGCAAAGGCCTACACTAAACAAGCGTTACAGAGAGGAGCCAAAATTCAATACACAGAGAGGCCCCTCCATAAGAAATACAAGATCACAGGGGGGGAGGGGCGGGGAACTGAAGAGGAAAATGAAATGGAAGGGAACATAACAGCGACGATCAAACCTGTTCCCAGCAAGATGATCTCCTTTGTGACAACTCACCTTCACCCACTGGTCTGGTTTGATGTCTTTCAAAACCAAGGTGAGCTCTGGCTTGTCCATCAATATTTGCATTTTGGCACAGGTGGGGTCATCACTTGTACAAATACTTATGGGGATCATCCACATGGGGAAATCCTCCCCTAAAGAAGAAACAATAAAAAGGAAAGCCTAAGGAAAAAAGTATGCACACAACACTGAGAAACTCTGCCTGATGTTCAAACAAGTTTCAGCAGCAGGTTAAGCAAGGTTACTTAAATTTAAAACTAAAAAGGCACAAATCTGAAAGAAAACAGTGGTTTTATAGTTTAAAAAAAACCAAGAATCTTGAAATCACCTTTCAAGCCAAATGTTTTAATTGCCATAAGCACGGAGGACGGGTGGAATCTGTCTTAAGACAGAGCTGGCTTCCATATGAGGCATTTTTATTTCAGCACTACTATAAATCCAGCAGCTTACAGAGCTCCTCTGACGGCAGCACTGGCCTCAAACTGGACGTCAGAAGAGAAGCATCTCAGAATGAAAACTGAAGCAAAGACTGCAGATCGATGCCGTTCTCCAGGCAAGGAGGACATGGAAGCCACACGTGTGAGAGCATTCAACCTTAGATTTGCTAAGGTTTTAACAAATTCCTTAACACCTGAATCCACGCAAAGCACCTGCCCGCTTTGCAGTGCGGCTGCTTCACCTCAAAATTGCTGCCATTGCATGAAAAGCAACGAACACTCGGCCCCCACTCTCAGCACTCGTCTTACCAGTATATGGTCCGCTGGCACAGAATTTCTTCTGGACTAGCTTCAACACTTTGTCGTCTTCTTGCTGAAGGGGGGCGGGGGGAAAAGAAAGCAAAAGAAAAAGAAAAGGAGAGAAAAAGGAATTATCAGAACATCTAATCTGAATGTATTGTGATATACAGAAGCTCATGAGCCCTCTGTTAAATGGAGTAACTGGTCTCCTCCAGAAAAAGGAGCTACCTCAAGAATCATTCCAGCGCATTAATCAGTATTACTGTTAAAACCTACACGCCCTATTTCTCATTTGACTTTGTTTGACTTCAGCTTCCAGCCAGTAATCCTCCCTCACCCTGCAATCTTGTAGAATAAGCATAATTAAACTGGAGTGAGAAGCAAAAATATGTGGCAAGGGGAGCTAAGTCAGATATTCCCTCCCCCCAGCACACATTTCACACACAAAGAGCGAACGGGCTATGTCAGCAAACTCCAAGCACATGATCTAGAGCGCTTGTGGAATAACTCCCCATCGCTTTGCACCGGGTTCCTCAGCGAGCTGCGCTTCCCCACCTTTAGAAACAGATCTGTCACTAAACAAAGCAACCCACTGTACAGCCCCCCGATCAAAGGGAACTTTTTAAATAACTGGGTACTACTAAATTTGATCCTGAAACACAGTTAAAGGCAGAACTTTTGATCTGAAGCGCTGGAAAACGCACGGTTGTATTTACCTGTTCAGCTTCCACGTAAATGAGCGGAAATCCCATTTGTTTGGTCCATGTATTCATCACAGCAGCAATGGGTTTACCACTAGCTTTTTCCAGGCTTTCCCAGAGGTCCTCTGCAGAAGAAAAGTCTGACTAAGGGCTCCCAGAGCCCTGACATGTCAGATGCCATTAAAGACACTAAATGGGCACTGGATGGGGGGAGGCTGGATTATTACTCCAGTTTGCCCTTTGTGTTTTGGATTGTGTTTTTATCGAATTGTAACAGATGGTAGGCAAGAAAAAGGAAGCCGTTTAACCCACTCACGGGGGAGAGAGGGGCAAAGAAAGCTTCTTTACTACTAAAAAATGCAATCAATACACGTTGTGATAAAGTATAATAAAAATGAGCATTAAATGTCCAAAATGGTAAATAGAAGAATCTTTTCCTTAAGTTTTTCATATATTACGTCAAAAGAGCTGACCAAACACAGGCTGCTTTTGGCTGACAGAGCACAACATGCCGCTTCCACATTTATGCCTGATACGCAAAAAAGGTTTAAGTAAAGGAAGTGCTGTGAGATGTCAGACAAGACTTTGAACTGTTTCATTACACATGCGATCAATACTGCAAAAGGAAGCTTGCAAAAGGCTTACACGGTAAATCAACATACTCTATTTCTAAATTAGATTACTGCACAGATGCCATTATCAGTGGTAAACGCAGCCCTTTCAGATTATCTCAGCCGCGCACTCCTGAGATAGAGAACCCCTAGAGGATCCTAAATTCTGGCTGTGCAGGGGACACATTCTATGGAACTGGAAACAAGGCAATTATTTCCTTGCATTTCAGTTACCTCAGGTGGAAAAAACAGCTGAGAATCCATCACTTTAGCACTACAAATTTTGTCTCCAGAAATTACTTTTCTTAAGGATATAATAACCACCAGTTACCTGTAGCGGCATTCTTCTGCTGGAACTTCGTTAAATACAAGTTCATTCCTTTACGAAAATCCTAGGAACATACAATTGAACATGTAATGGCACCGGAGCGGAGGTCCTTTCTATCCTCCCTCCGCGCTGCATTTACATTCAAGATCGGCTGAGGAATCTTAGGATCAGTATGTACACCTGTAACTCCTTCCATATTTTCCCACTATCTTATTTCTCCTAGGTAAGTTCAAATAGAGCCCAAATACAAATTGGAAAAATGTTTTCAAAATATAGAATATGCAGAATTAAATTTTTTTGTAAATGGTGTTTTTAACTGTAAAAAGATTTGACAGTCTACATTTGGCCTTTTCACAATTTTTTTACCTCATCACCAATGTAGTCATGCAGCATTCGGATTACAGATGCTCCCTTGCTGTAAGAAATAGCATCGAATATTTCATCTACTTCGGATGGATGGCCAACACTGACCTGCGGTAAACAGAATAATTAACAGTGAGAACAATTTTAACTGCTGTAAGATTTTGATTTTGCTTGTTCTAGTCTGTTAGGAGCTGACTTTCCTCACTAAAGAAAGCACATGCTTATCCATCACTAAAGTGTCTTAGCGGAATCTCTCCACCCAGTCACTAAACTTATTCACATATGGCTGGGTTAGGATTGGTTTATAGGTTAAACATTCTTTAACTAAGCTTTTGCTATTTAATGGAATAGACTTGGGGATCTTGCTTCAGTCCTTTGGGTCAACACTTGCCCAAAAGCAAAAGGACAGTGGAAGCTGTTTAATTCTGGGACAGTGAACACCACATACTCAGGAACTGCACTCCATCACTAAGGCACTCTAAAATGACCTGTTATACAAAGCAAGGTCACGTCCCAACACCTCTTACATCAAACATTCCCTAAGCTATCTGAAACCTCCTCCATGGTGATCTCCAGGAATTACAAGGGAATATTCGTTTAGCACAGGTCCCAGTTTTGCTGTAATTGAGCTCACTGCTGCTGCCTTCTCTTCATCACCGAACTACTGCCTTGTTTCCAAAGCAGCAAGCCTGGCTAGATCCCACTTATTTCAAGACTGACTGCATCACGCTCACAGTTCTGGGAGTACACCGCAGAAACAACTACGGTGGCCTCAGAAGGAAACCAGACCAAGCCCAGCGAAGTTTAGTAGCCTGGGCTCTGGACTATGCTGCACTTTGTGTGGTTAAGCACTGGAGTAAGTCAGTAGCTACTTCACTGTGCTCAAGGGCAGAAGACTACCCACTTTGATCAGAAACCAAAACAAAACAAGTAATGACGACATCCGATCACAACTTTGCCATTTCAAGTCAGTAGAGCAGGAGAAACTCCAGAAGGAGCCATCTTCAGACCCTCAAACCTCACTTCCAAAATACTAATTCAAGTAGAGGAAAATCCACAAAGTGTAAACGCAACCTTAGATTTTCCTTTGCATCGTGAATGACTCCAAAGTTCCCTTTTTTCTTAATCGGGGAAAAAAGCTTAAACCCAGCTGACAAGAAAAAAAGGGAGACAATCAATGGCAAAGGCAGAACTTACTTCGATAGGATGACTGTTGTCTAAGGCATCAAGCTCTTGAGCTCGTGTGTAATCAGCAGAGACAAACTGAGTCCAGATATCGTACTCTGGGAAACAGTGATCTACACACAGGTACTCAATCCAGGAGGCAAACCCTTCATTCAGCCAGAGATGAGTCCACCATTCCTGGAAAGATAAGAAGGCAGAATAAACAACAAAATTCCAAGAGCTTCATTTAATCCACAAGCAGTTTCCAGCAAAGAAAAGCTGTTAATGGACTAGTTTAGTGCAAATCAGAGAAACCGGTAACACTCGTAAGCACAAGTGCCTCTCTATAAAGAAGTCATCAGGCCAAGAAGAGTCATCAGCACCCAATAACCATCTTTCCCCTCTGTCTTAAGTTTTAGCAGCTCTGCATGGAGGAGAACTACATCAGGTACGAACAAAATTCCTGCAGACTAGACTAGAGGCCAGAGCAGAGCCACTGAGGGAACAGCTAAGAATGTTAGCTCAGCTAGGGAGAAGAGTCAGTGACATGCAAGGCAATGCTCAGTAAAGCAGCAGAATTGTGGGCAACGATGACAGTATCTTTTTCAAACTGAATAGCAGCAGCTGCAGAAGGCTGATTTTGTTTGGGTTTGTGATCGGCTTTTTGCTAAAGATTGTGCTTACATAAAGGAGAAAACCTGGAATCTGAAAAAGTGTTCTAGACTATGGAAACCTGAAATCTAGACAACGGTTACCAGTTGCTTCTCACCAGCCAAAAGTGGATTTGGTTTTTTTTAAGAGAAGAATGTTACATTGACATTTTAAAATCCTTCCTTTCGTTTCAATATTTAACTGAAGCAGGCGAGATAAGGAAACAAGCTGTGGATACTGGGGAAGAAAACACCCTTTTCCATAACTGCACTCACCAACCAGTCTTTAAACGTAAATGGGGTGGTTAACCCTGACAAGCATGCCGTGATGAGATGGGCCCTAAGGTAAAAGAAACTGAACAGGATGCAGAATCAGCCCAGTAATCTGTTCTGCAAAGAACTACTGCTGCTACTATGAATGAAACATTTACCCCAGGGAGGGTGGAATTTCAATAAGGAAAGCTGTTACTGAAACTCTATGCAGATAAGCCCCACTTTATTTTTAGAGTGGAGACCATCCCATTTTCTTTTACATTTCTGATCGCATCTGTTTCCAAGACAAGGTTCCAATACATACAGATCGGCGCCAAAGGATTAATGCAACTGCAAAATAGATTCTTGGGCAATTAGGTTGGACTTCTAAATCTTTTCACCTCCCTGTTTTCCTCTCTTGTCCCACTGGCAACCTAATTGCTCACAAATCTATTTTTCCCCTGGAGGTATTCTGATTTCGTTTATTTTTGCTACCGAAGAACCGGCATATTGTGCTGGCCAATACGATCTGGTACTGGCAAACTAAGCCAGTGGTGCTACGGAGGCTGCCTGCTGCGCTGTACACACCTCTATAATCTGAGGAGAAAAAGCTGGCTTTCTGGAAATTGAGAAGTAACATTGGAATGTCTTCATATTTCACAGTTGCATCACAGAAGATAAAATAACCAAAGAGAAAAAAATCTTAAAGAAAATTTTTGGAAGACCTAGATCTTCAGAAGGAAAAAAAAAGCTAATTCACAATATAAATTTTAGAAATTCTTGTAAATGATACTTTCTGAAGCTTGCTTCCCCAGTTCTCACTGGTCAGGAGGACCACAAATGGTTCGTGGGTCACTAATGATCCCCAAGGCACTTGCTGGCATTCTACAGTGTTGTCCAGTCATGTGATGCTGGCTCTCCTTGCTTCCAGCTGCTCAACTGTACTAAAAGCTAAAAATATTTTACTTTAGTATTACTTTTCCATGTAAATACTGTGTTGCTCTCCTACCTGTGCTACCACAAACAGGAGCGGACACAGCTGACTAGATTTTAAGAGGCACAGCACTGTGGAAAAATTTGAGAACCTCTGCTTCATGTTATTATAAATATTTACACTGGGGTTTTTCCTCCATTCCCTCACACTTCAGTTAGGCAGCCTAAAAGGTAGAACAATGGGGATTTGGGGCTCCAGAAGCCATGCTCTTTGTGCCAAACACACTGGTTTCTTGCAACACAAGAAACTTCCTAACCTGTGACATATTTGGATTCAAGCATCTCTTTGCAGGGTTTTGGGGAAAGGAATGTCCGATCTAATTAACAGAGTGAGCCGAAGCCATTCGACAACAGCAGCAGCTCTGACAGATACAGGTTTCAGTTTTTAGCACTAAATGGAATTTTCCAGGTTTCAGCCTTGCTGCCTCAGATATGCTTTTATTCCCACCAAAATGACTTAAACACCAAACCATTCAGACAGCTGGCTCCCCATATATCCACAGTTATTCATATGAGTTACTACTGAGCAACTTTTCACCTACTGGACTAGAACAATTTACAATGCTGAGCTGGCACTGATACGCCTGCTTGGTATGAAAGCCTGATGAGTGAATCATGCCTACCTGAAAGTAAGACAGTGGATTATTGCTTCTAAGTAATCTGACCAGCCAAAATAATTTCTATGGAACACCTGCTCAACTCTAACTAGGACTATATTCAAACAACTAAACATTACTTCACATAGAAAGGACATGGGAATACTTCTAGAGAACATGCTAGTAAAGAAGAAAGTGGTAATAAAGCACTATTTCATTTTTTCATTGTCTTATTTTAAAACAGCATGCCTGCTATTAAGTGGCACTTGAACACACACATGGTACAAAGCACATGTCAAAGAAAACTAGAAGAATTTGTAACTGTTAGATACCATGGTCACAAGGTTTCCAAACCACTGATGAGCAAGTTCATGTCCTACAACCAGAGCGACCCACTGCCGAGATGAAGAACAGGAATTTTGGGGGTCAATGAGCAATGCAGTCTCCCTGTATTTAAGAGAGAAAGATAACTGAACAGAGTGGTACGTACCTTGGGAAAAAACACAAAAGTAGGTTAAATTACCTAAGCAAGCTAAAAAGCGATCAGTACAACTGAAAAAACCAAAAGCTATTTCAGTTTAGACATTAAATTCTTTTGGTAAGTTCCACAGCTGTTGGAATGCTTTGAAGCAATAATTCCTTATGGCATGCAAGAAGACAAGTGCAAAAACCCAGGCAGGAACAAGAAAGTTTATCCGTTATTTATAAAATAGCTCACCTACGTAATCTAGGAACCTTAACTGTAACTCCCTTTGCGCTGCATGATGTACGCGCAGCAAGTCTTCTCTGCCTCCCTCATCCCCAAAGGAATTCCAACTCTTCCAAGAGCACAACCAGCCGCGTCACACTCGCCACCGCAGATGCACAAGGTCCCCCACACAGGACACACGCACACACGCAAGCGCTCCCTAGGTCAGGCACACAACCTCCCGCTATAAACACCCCTGGCATGGTCAGGACTTAGTGGGTCAGTCAGAAAGGACTTCTGGGCTGCTGCAACTCAAAGGGGAAAACGTGCATCTCAAAACATAGACGGTGCCTGCAGGTTATGCCAACCTTCTGTGTCCGAAGGGTTAAAGCAAGCGTGCCAAACTAAGCATAAGCGGGGGCAAAATTAACAGCACAATTAAGAAAGGCTTCCAAAAATTCTACTCATCCAGGACAAATATTTTTTTTTCCCACAGGGAGTAAAATACCAGATTTCATCAGAATTGCGATAAGCAGACAAGTAGATTTTAAACCTGGGCTCAAATCTCCATTTCAATTTTTTTAAGGCCAAATTAAAAGTTTAGCAGAAGAAATTAAAACCCTTTCAGGATTTAAAGTCCAAAGCTTACAAGACCAATCTTGTACAAAATGAATAAAATCATTTTAACAATGAGCACAGATAACGTAATAATATCAAGCAAAAGTACGAAAGCTTGATCAGATGAACAAGAAGACTGAAAATGAAGGCAAGTTAATATTTTTGATTTACTCATATCCACATGGTTATACTGTGGTTGCTAAATTTACCAACTTGCCTACAACACAAAATAAGTAACTCTTCCAGCTGTGTCAGTAAGTACGTAACTTTTATGGGGAAAAAAGCGGCCAAGAAAGTTCTCTGGCAGAACAGGCAGTGCTGCCAGACACTTAAAAAATCTCACACCCTTGGACGGTAGTTGTAATAGCTCATTCTTGCCTTCCTAAGATTGTACAATAATGCACGCTGCTGCAGAAGTTAAAATTATCCAAACTGAAGCAAGAGTTGAAGGTATTCACTCAGCCTTATTTGGGACGATACCCAATAATTACAGCTCCCTAAAACTAATCCAATTATTTCCAAGAATTAGTGAACAAAGAGGGGGAAAGACAGTATTTTAACAGCATACCTATAAGTAACAAGGCCCCAGTTCTCCATGGCACCTTTATAAAATAAATACAAAGGTTTATTGATATTGATACACACCTCTTCCTAAATGTTTAAAATTCAAATAAAATACAGTTCATCAATAAAGTGAGTTACTTTACCAGCAGCAAAGTCTGCAATAGCTATGAGATCAATTTTAGGAAGAGGGTAAGGAACATTGAAGTAGTCCTTATAAAAAGGCAGAGTTTTAGCAGCAACCTGTAAGAAACAAGAGGAGAAATGTTAACTTGGAACAATTAGTAAAATTTGAAAATTTATGACTGAAGCTAGCCCAAGAAAGCAGCGTACACCAGATTTCTTCCAGAAGCCCTAATTCCAGCTTCTAGAGCACAATGGTTTGGAAGACTCCCATCCCCTTTTCCTCCCAGGCTGTAGCCCACCCTTCAGTACTTCCCATCATCTTTGGACCAAAGTCTACATCGCCAAATCAGAACTGAATTAAACCATATGTTTTTGTCATCATGGACATTAGTTCATCCACAGCTGAAATTCTGTTTAATATCGAGCCCAGCATCTCCGAGCCATTAAAGGAAAAAAACACCCTCATGAGCTTTGCATGGATTTAGGTGACTGAGCAGAGAGAGCTATCTCCAGCCTGCCGGAGAGCACCGCAGCAATAACGGGGTCACCCTGAGCACATTTACCTCTAATGCAAACTTTCCTTGTTCCGCTTTGCCAACAGGAGTGTAAACACGCACTAGGACGCCATCAAGGGACCTGGCCTCTACGAAGTCATACTCTCCCACCACAAACGCTACAAGATACGTCGACATTATAGGGGTGCGAGCAAACTTCACTTCCACCAGATTTTCATCATCTGGGTATGGCTTCCGGTCAATGACATTCTTTCAACACAAAAGGGAATCAGTTAATTTCATGGAAGTGAAACCGTATTACGCAATACATCTGACTAACTATTCCATCATTATGAGTCACGCATTTAAAATGAAAGGACTTATTTTATGATTTAAAAAATACAGACCACAATGTAGTTCCTCTCCTAACTAAAAAAGCCCCATCGCACTGGGAGGTGTACTTTTAATAACGTGTACGGTATATTTCGTCACTGCGAAGGCAGCCGAACACATCACCTATCAGCTGCTGTCCTTCAAGGGGAATATTACCCACATCCCAATAAGGCACCAGGCTCTCACTTTAAATTCTGAAACAGAAACCATAGCCATGTGGTCAGTGGGCAAGGCTAGACTTTACAGGTAACTACAAAAGTTAGCTACTGGAATTCAAAAAAAGTCTATTTTTTAAACTGACATGCTCTTCTCCAGCAACATCTTCTAGAAATATTTGCACCATATTTAGAGTAACAACCTGAAAATACCCACTTGGATCTGTGACAGAGGTACTTCTACTCGCACATTGTACCCCAGTTCTGGTCAAAAATTCTCTAGGGCAGAAAACATGCTTATTTATCTCAAGTGCTATGTCTGCTTATGTAGCTATCACAGCTATATAAACACGCCAAGGCACTTTTTTCCCCCTCAGTCACTCAATCAAGCAGCACGTGGCATGACATATGCTAAGACTTTTTTTTTTTTTTTTTTTTTTTTTTTTTAAACAAACGCCGCTGTGGTTTGTACAACCTGTTTAGGTCTTGTGCTACCATCTGACATCACAATATAATCTTTTAAAAAGTTCTCTCAATTTAGAGCTGCTTCGTAATCGCTAGCAAGACAGCTTATATTCCTAATTCTGTCTGTTACAAAGACACGCTGTTAACTATCAAATAATCAGCTGGCATTATTACAGTTTTATTTAAAACACTGTTTACTTGCCCATAAAGAACTTACCATATTTGACAAAGCTACTCTGTCTTTAGGAACCACCAAAGAAATATCAAATGTTGCCTTAATAGCAGGCTCATCCCAGCAAGGGAAAGCTCTGCGAGCATCAGTAGCCTGAAGGAAATAAGAGCATTAAACAAATAAAGCACAAGAGATTGCGGCAATAAAACACACACAAAAATTCAGCGTAGTTTACAGGCAAGAAGTTGGGTGAATAATGGGTAGTCATCGGTACAGAGTCTCCTCTCTGACACTCCTGACCTCCACATTACTGTGTTTTATTCTTACTGTGATAACTTATTTCCCTCTTGGTTTAAAAAATAAAAAACAACTAGAAGTGCAGCTGAAAAGCACTCTGTGCTCTGATGGAATTCTACAGTCTGAGCAAAATTTAGCAGAGTCATGACAGGAGCAAAGCTCAGTCATGTGAAAGGAGAGAGGGCACCCGGGCGTTCACAGACCGAACACGCAAGACCACCTATTTACATTCTGTCAGTAGACGGCACCCAAGAAATGCGCTGTTTGTACGAGGTGGGTACTCCATGTTTTTATGTAACCAGGCAGATAACTATGAAATCACAATATGGTATAAAAGTCTGTCGCTGTGTCCAGGGTTTACATAACATTTGAGAGTATCTGGCTCACGTTTTGGATGTCATTAGGATACTAAGATAAAGGCAGAGTATCCTATTAAGAAAATTAATATACTTCATAAAGGAAAGTTATACAGAGGTATTTGACCACACCTAAATAAATGGCTCTTAAACATTGCAGCAACTGTATATATACAATGCATCACACTTCAGCATGATCCTTGGCTGGGAATTTGCCAAATCTAGAATTTACTGACCTTGAAGTTGTAATGTAAAGGCTGCTTTTAGTATTACCCATCCACACTAAGAGCAAGAAGCATATAAATATGGATTTTTGAGATTCACCCAGAGGGTATAGCTAAAGCTAGGAAACCATGGGTTTGCTGCTTCTAAGCGTAAATCCCACATTAAGAATGACATTCCCTAAAAACAAAAATATAGCCCATACCTCAAACTGAGTGACAGCAGCATAGCGCGTGTCTCCAGTAGGGGTGGTATATTTACTTCGGTAAAAACCTTTCATTTTATCATTCAGCTCCCCTACAAAGTCTATCTTTAGCATCCCTGTCCCTGTAACAGAAACAGATGGGGCATTGTTATTTGCATGTGCCGAACAGAACATTTATTTGGTCTGGACCTTCAGGCCAGGCTACTCAGCTGGCCCACTGCCCTTCTGAAATAAGATGTCCCTTCAACTCATCTCCACCCATTGCTTTTTTGCCAGCCTCCCTCAAACCCTTCACTCTCCTTACAAAAAATAAGCTCCAGCAGAGCAATGCAGGCAAAGCCAGACTCACCACAGCACTTTAGCACTTGATCGGCAAAGGCTGCTGCAGTATTCATTCTCGTCTTCTAAACACAAGGTAGGAACCAGGAGAGACCTACCTTAAGCCATTTGAGAAGTCCGATCTTGCAATCCTTACCTTTGAGTAAAGTTTGCAGAAATATAGGGTGGCTACTAAGTAAAAACAGCATCCTACAAAATCTACTACAAAAGCCAAGATGGAGCACTGGCTGCGTTCAAGCTTGTAAGTCAATTAGTCTCAGGATTTATTCTGCCCTCAATGTCTCAGTGCAAAAGGGGAAACCTGATCTTGATCGGAGAGGCAGCATGCCAGTACCCCACAGAATGAAACACTGAAGCTTTATCACCCTAGAATCTTTATATTTGTATTTATCAAGATGAAATAACACTGCTTTATTCGAACTGAGGGGCTGAGTTTCAACCGACAAACTCCTCAGAGCAAAAAACTGTAGCAGTTTCAAAAGAATGAGTACATTCACGCCCAGGAAAATACTGCAGTAATTCAGATTAGCTCATTCTCAGTAAGAGGAAAACAGATCATGAGTAGGTAACATAAATAGCTTCTGAGCCCAAGTCCCAATAGCAGGTAAATAATTAGAGTCACCTCAGGTGTTGAAAGCAAACATCACCATTAGTGGAACAACATTTTCAATTCCAGAGGCTCACAGAGTGACTTACAGTGGACAGACTCCCTAGGGAGCACTACATTCACAGTCAGAAACTTCAGGGAAGACAGAGCTGTCCTACTCCAGCTTTTCCAAGTGCAAATGTCTTGAACACAGGATTGAAGCAAGCAGAAAGCATGAAAATAGCTCTTACCTTTCTGAAGAGTACTGGGAAAGGACAGAGTAACCTTTTCATCCTCATTTTGATAGTTGAACCCTGTGGCATGTACCTCTGAAACAGAAAAACAGACTACTTTGTTTGAAATAAGCCCCAGAGATGTTTTTGTAACATTTAAAATGAACTGAATCAGTTGAATCCAACAACACGCTGCAGTTACTGAACAAATCAACGAAGATTTTGAATAATCCACAGTGATTTCAAAGCAAGCAACCAAAGAAATGCAACCCATTGTCAGAGTTCCATGTTATATTATCTTGCTTCAGACAAATAAATCTACCACATTTACATCAGAACATACAGCCACAGACTCAAAGCACCACCGCCATGCTCCTTCCACCTCTGCCGTCCATCCCATCCCTCGGAACGCCGCACTCACACATGGCAGGGAAGTCTTCTGCTGTGCCGAGCAATGACAGCTGAAGCTGTACGGTTAAACTGCAAACTTGCAGTAAGAACAGTATCCTGTACGACGCTGGGAATGCTGGAAACAACTACTCCAATCCTGACAAACGGTAAAATATTGCACAAAACTTCCCCTCAATATTAAATGCTTGTATCAGTGCAGCAGGATTCTAATTGTTCCAAATAGGGTGCTATGGTTTAACTAATTTGTGGATCTTGCTTTGAAAAGCGCACTAATACCCACAGCAAGGCGGTTTTGTTTGGTTTTAACCACAAAGAAAAACACAATGTTGATTTTTATTTAAAAACCGTCTTCAGAACCAGGAGATGGTCTTGCTGAATGGTATATAAACTCCAAGAGCATCCACTTTCAACCAGAATATTAAGCAGTAAGGCATTTACACGGCGTTGGATCTATTTGTAGATGCAAACAGCCAAACTATGAGGCCAAGCTGGATAGACACAGGGGAAGGAATCGGTACGGAGGAATTAAACTGTCCTGGAGCTTAGAGTTAGCAGAGCTCAGAGAGAACACCTGGTGTTGCTTCTTCCCTCCTAATTCATCAAGTCCCACTCACTGCATCCAAGGTGATGCAACATCTACGCTCCTTCAGCCAAAAATTCTAAAATAGCTATGTAGAACCTCACTTTGCAAGTCTTGCCACCTGTGTCACTACACTCAACGACTACAATAACTACCTATCTTTAAGGAATTCAAATCTGCACAGAAACAAATGAGCAATGCTTTCTACCACATGTTGGCATCTTGAACTACCAAACTCAGTAAGCCTGGACACAGTAATACAGCTTTCTGTGCAGACATACTGAGGTGTAATTCTAGTTTTATAAATACGGTAAACATTTGGGAGTTTGGTATAGTTTTGAAAGATACGGGAAAAACACAAACCAGTTTAAAGTAGCAACACTCCCAGTACAAGCTGCCTGTCCCACCCCACTTACATCACTCAAATAGAAGTGAAAACCCACATAGGATATTGAAATGCTAGTGAGGGTCTAGCAACCTCTTCAGGTATTTTCAAAATTGACCTAGGAAGAAAGACTCAGTAAATAGCTTCAGTTTTCTACTGAAATAGATAGTAGTTCGGAATGGTCACAGAAAAAAGGGGCAAAAAAGAATGCTGGAAAGTACTGATACATAGAGGTAAATGTCCTAAACTAAAAACATACCGCTAGATCGACTTCCTCGTTATGTGGAATTCTGAATGACAAAGCTTGTTTGAAACAACAATTTAGTTTACAGAATGACCTGTCTTCCATGCTGAAGTATTGCTACAAGAATCCAGGTATTTGGTTTCAGAGGCAGCCTAAGCACAGTCGCAAGATGTTTAGCTAAGTTGTTCCATATGTGACAAAAGTAACTGGAAACATGTTTTTATTTTTATAAAATTTAAAGTGCTATTTATTTTGGAATAGTATGATTTCAGCCTTAAGTCAGAGTTAATACCAACCTCTGCTCACAAAGAACATAAATGCAGAAACTGCATGAACGCATTAGTCTTAACTACTGGTTTCACAGTGCTCTGCTCAGCGTTTAATCAGAGTTAACTACCACGCTAGGGTACATAATACATAAACACTTAGAAGAATTCTAGCTGTAAAAAAAATACAGTGTAGAAACAAATTCAAGAAGAAAAAAATCTTTACAGGATCAAGTAGAAGAACTTTAGACTACTAGTCTGTACTGAGGAGTTCCAAGATTTTTAAAATCAACTGTAAGAGGGATGAGATAGACCCTTTAAACAGGATACGCGCCAAGGACATCTCAGTGCCAGCAAGTGTTGGGCAACGAGCAGCGAAAAGTAAAGGTTTAGCTTTTATTCTTATAACTGCGCAATCCTGAGGCAGAAGAGGAGACATTGTAAGAGAGCTGGGGAGAAGATACTCAGGGGAACAACGCTAATGTACAACACGCTAGTCAGAAAGTGGGCTTCCAAGCAGCAGAGCGCGGGGCCGACTGCCGACGACATCGTTTGGATCCAATGAATTTTGACCCCAGCTATCTTCAGAGTCCAACAGACAATAAACGTGGTGTTCTGCGATAGCATGTTAGTGACCTCGGTCAGAGGGAAAGATGGGCTGAATACCTGTTAGAAATTTATGTTAGCCTGCCGGGGAGGAATCCCGCTGCTGGACAACCTGCAGATGCTGAGCTGTCAAGCCTGTGGTCAGAGGCTAAGTGAAAACCTGAGAAGCATCTGATAAAGATCAGTACAAGAATGCAGAAACACTTCCCCCCCACTCCATGTATTTTAAAATGACCACAGCAAACCAAAAACATTTGTATCTTTTTACAACTTCTAATGGAAACGATCTGATACCAAAGACAAACAATACCATGACTTCAGGATCACAGTTCTAACCTACTGAAACTGAGAAATACAAAAGAATGCGTATTATGCAGATCTTCTGCCAAAAGTCGACAATGAATATTAAATTTCCCCCTCCTCCTCTCCCAGATATGAAGTCCTCCTAAGTGGATTGGAATCTGTAGCTCCACTACTTTATAACCTTGTTAACCTGTACTAGGAAAGCCATGGGAAGGGCACAGGCAAACATCGCCAGTGCTAGAAGAAGGTGAAGACCTTCGGAGTTATTTTTACCCCTGCGACAGCCTGGGAAAGCATATTAACACATTGCAGAAAGCAACCTTGTTTCAAAGAGCTTCTCAACCTTAATTTTACAGTGTTAGATCCCAATTACCCTACGGATAGAAACAATGTTTAAACAAGTTATAGCTTAAATAGGCTGGAAGTGGCCATCTCGGGAGCAATGCTGCGCCCTGCCAGCACATACGGATCGCCATCGCCTTGCGATACCCCAGGGCTGCCCCGCTCCCCTGACAAATGGCCTCTGAGGAGCACTTAGAAGCGAGGGCAAGGGTACATCTGGAACAAAAGGTAACACTCATTTGCAGTTGCACAAGACCTGTACTCATCGAGGAGTTGTTTCCACACCCAACTCCAGCAATTTTTTGTAATTCTCAAGACAGCTGCTTATATATCAATTTCTGAAACAGCAAAATATAAATGCAAGATTCAAAGTTACATTTTTTTTAAACTGTTCAGCGCTAATAATTTAATCCAGAGCAAAAGAACCATGGAAAACCATCAACAATACTTTTTGTTAGAGTTTAAGAGAACTGCTTATAACAAAGATGTAATTGCAGTAAAAGGCTGTCTGAATTCCTAACAGCGTTGAACACAAAAGCTCCTGAAGAGAACAACACAATTTTGGCAGCCTACTAACTTTGGAGAGTTTGGCACTGCAAGGTTGCAAGTTAATCACTAGCACATTAGCACACAGCCTGGACCAAGTTGCATGAGAAAATAAAAAGCTGCTAGTGCTCCATGCCTTTGGAAAAAAAATGCATAAAAATCAGCTCTAGCAACCCTCCCAAACTCAGAGCACGATGTATCAAGTTTTACAATAGCATTTTAAATAAGTTACAGTCCTTCTACAGAGTACTTCCTGAAATTGCTCGGTAACCAGATAGATACATCAATTATGATCCCAATTTCTGTATTACGTGCTTATAAACGTGGATCCTAGCCAAAGGTTTTAAGCAGTGTCAAACGTGCCTGTATTTCGAAGAGAAGACAAAGCCAAGTGCAAGAACGGAATTTTTTCAAGTAGCCCTCATCCCATGGCATGGAGAAGTCACAGGCAATTAAGGTATGGTGGCTTAATGAACTTGCATTCATCAACCGAGCTGCAGTGACTGTGTGCACTCTGCCTACTCCATCTGCAAATTAAACATGTTAGCTTAAAACATCTACGTGTTGACATAGCACACGCTGTCCTCCTCCAGCATTAGCCACTGAACTCCGCCGATGCAACTCCCGAGAACGCTAATGCTTTCTAGCCCTTTCACATCTTTTCACGTGTTTCAAACCAGTGGCTGTAAAATCCTTTAAAGGAGTCAGAAGTATTCTCATGTATCAGATGTTCCCAAACTGTCCATGCCAACGCAACTCAGGCGTCCTTAAAAAAACCTACCGTTAAAAATGCTGTCACAGAGTCCTCTCCAGAAGAAAGGATGAAGATGAGCTTTTCCAAAACAAAGAAAGGTTTCACAACTGGCTTAAACAGATCCAGTCTGCTACAGGCAGAGACAGTAGTCTTATTTTTCCCACCTGGCCCCAGCTGCATGTTCCCGTTCCCTTCCTTCCACTGGCATTCACACACAGTCATCAGGATCAGGAAGATGATCTGCCTCCAAGCTGCCTTTCTTTTTTCCCCGGCCTTGTAGAGGCAGTTTTCAGCCCGTGCAGTTTCCTGATCCACATGGCTGCTCAACAGTACAAACGTGAATGCCAGCAGAAGGGAGGGAGTGAGGACAAGCGTCATTGCTCCTTTCCCCAGCAGCATCACTTCAGACTGCCTGAGGATCACTGTGAAACGGTAGTGCTCCCAGGCCAAGGAAAAGCACTGCTCGGATACACCTGGGTCACGCTGCTCAGCTCTCCATAGGCACTAGTGATCTTTTGTTGTTGTTTTTAAATATCAGCTGAGGCTCTAACCAGCATCTAGCACTAGCATCCAAGCATGTCCCTACCACACTAGGAAGGAAGAGACTAAAATATTGAGTTCTGGCCTTAAAATCTTTTAAAGGTTGAAGTGCAAATCAAAGTTCACTTGACTATTTCTGCTAAACAAACAACACTATGGTTGCTTGTAATTTCCTATGTGAAATTGCCAACTACTACCCTCTGAGCACCTCTGTATTTAAGAAGCTGCTTTAGATCCCCCAGCTAAAGCTTCCCAAGCTAAAGACAAGGTAATTCACTGATTATGCTCATGATTTCACAGCTCCTTAAAGAGAGATTCACAGGAAGCTCAAACCACTCAGCATTCAATAAGTACAAAACTCAATACTCTGAAATTTAACTTAAGAACGCCTTTTCAGTTCTTTGTTTAGCTGAACAAAGTCAATCGTTTGGACAAAGGTAGTGCAGCATGTGCGCACCGAAACACTAAGCCTGCACGATAAACGTTTGTCTATAAATGCTAAAGAACAGCTTCTGGAAAAAAACAAAAACAATCGCTTGTTATGATTAGTGGGAGGAGCCAGTCATGACTTCAGCAACGGAAAACTCAGTCTTTTGAGTAGCTTTGTTCCATTACAGCGTACCTGGCACAAACAGCAAATCCACAGCCTCCAGTTATAATAACTACACTAGTTTTATGATGAAACAGAGAATTTTTCCACTCCAAAGTACTGCATAAATCTCTCCTCGTTTATTATTCACTATCACTCAATCATGGATTAGGCAGAAAAATTTTTTTACTTTGACTTTAAAGTTTCAAAGATCCTCCCTCAGCTTCCTGTCAAATATTGGGCAATAATCTGATTTCCCTGCAAATCTGCATTAAAATTCCAAAGACCAAGTTCTACCCTCTGCTGTATCCATCTTTAGAAGAGCGCATAGGAGGGGAGGGAAAGCACAGCCCGCAGTTCTAGCTAAGATTTCTGTTGTACGAGCCACAGTGCAGTGGGCTCTCAAGACTAACAAGAAGTATTAGGAAAAGAATAAACTATTCTGCACAAAAGTTAACAGACCACCTCCATAAACAAGGGAAAGGTATTTGTTGAACAAGAAGGTCTCTTTTTCACACACCTACTTTTCAGGACAGAACCACACTTGAAAGATAAGTGACCGTTTATCTTTTGTCTCACATTTACAGACAAGCGTGAGACAAATTCTTCCCCACTGAGGTACAGAACTAAAAGAGGTAACGATTCTTCACTAGAGCCTTTAAAGGAGAAAACATCACTAACTTCTCGCTCGTTCTCAAACGTACCGTATAGGCAATTGGTACGAGGCTGAAAGTAACTAACTCCAAATCACCTGGATGATATTTCTGTTGGTTCATTGGACTATATGTCGTCCTCTGTTTTTGAGGCCAGTTACACAATTACTATCCAGAAGCTGGGCACAATAGAAGCATTACTAAGACTGACTTGATCTGTATCAACAGGTGCCAGCAGATAGCCTGCCAATTGCATGCAATTTTACTTCCAAAGCCATTACACTAGTTGGCAGTTTACCAAACTGAAAAATATGTTTTAACCCCACAAAGCCTGAGTATAATTATAGTAAACAGGCAACAAAACTGCACCTCAAATATTTATGACACAACAGCTTGAGGCGAGTGCCTCTACGATGAGCGCTGTACTCATACTCCTGTGTGTCCAGAGCGCCACATCCGAGGCTATCTGAAAAAACAGAGTGAAGGAATTTAAGCCACAGAAACTCACTTCCAGTGCGCTTGGTTTTAAGTGGGTATTAAGCTCTACTATTAATCCTTTGAAGTTACAAGGAGAGTATATCACCGTTAAATAGGAAAACAGACCTCTATGAGAGGGAAATCAGTTCTGAAAACAACGATAACACTTTAAAATAGAGATCCTCTCTATTTTATGAATTTTTTCCTATTTTGACTGGAAAGAGACTTTATTCCTAGGTACCTTTTCCATTTATTTTCATTTTCTCAATGACAACATGAAAAATTAATAGGTGGTTTGGGCCTACGACACAGACTCCATACACACTCTGCTATTACTACCACTCTTGTTATCGCCTCATTACTCAATATAAGAAATAGCTCCAGGAGCGCTTAGCAACACAGTGCATCCAATCAACTAAAGATCACTAACGGCAGCGTGTGAAAGGCATGCAGGAATGGAGCGCCAGGGTAAAACCCGGGAGCCCAAATCAAGCATGTAGGAAACGGCGCTTTATTCTTTCGCTATCAAAACTCGGTGGCCAGACTCCAAGCTCTTTGGCAATATTCTTCTCTGCCGCCCTCTCTCGCTGTGACTGCACTTCCTGCAGTGAGCTCTACTTTTCCACAACACACCCACCGAATGCTACTTCCTTAGGACAGAGTTCCCCATCCACCCAAGTACGGTTGTGAGCAGCCGAGTGGCGCTTAAGCCCTCTGGTTTCTTTCATACTACATTAAAAATAAAGTAAAACCAATTTAAACGTGAAGACTCCTTGCAGACGTTCCACTTGTCACATACAAATCTATTAGCCACAGGATAACGTCACTACAAGAACTGAAACTGTCCCTACCAAACCCAGTCCAGAAAATTGAGTTTTCTTCCCTTCTTTAGGTGTTCCAACACAACCCTTCTCTTTAACTTCCTTCAGCTGTTGCATAAGCATACTAGAGGAGTTTAAACCTAATCAAAGGAACATCTTTCTCCGATCCATCATCAAGATAATTCCTTTAATTCACAATCATGGTTTTAACAAAGTGCTTCATGACATCATTGTGGCATTTTCCTTAAAGAAAGGGAAGCTCCGCAGAGCCTGTTGTCTTCTGAAGGACTTAAACAGTCGTACACAGGGCACCAAACAGCTACTGTGTTTGAGACAGCAAACGCTCCATTAGAAAATCCGAAAGGCTCTGCACACTAAGACCATCACTCTGCTTCACTGAGCTTATTTTCCGCACCTCAATCATCTCATGCTTCAGTTGCTACAACTTTTTTTTGTCTCTGCTAAATCTCCTCAAAACGTGATTGGGGAAGATGTCAACTACTTTAACTGCGTCTTCCAAACAGGTACTGCTTCTTTGATTTCTCCAGCAAATTCCAGCCTTTCACTGAACTGGATCCAAACCGTTGTCCCCTCCACATAATCACATTTTCCCCTGTTGTCCTACACTCAGAACATCCTGCTAAATGTCAGTTAAGTGTCTTCTGTAGCTTTTCAAATCCTTCCCAATGAGTATTTCCTACTGCAGGCCATTACTGATGCATTCCTTACCTAAGCCCTTGTCACAGACTGTGTCAACACCACGAAGTCCATAGGTACAGACTATGTTCTTACACAGTTATTTGGTGTAAAGATAAACAATAATGTAAAAACACTCAACCATCCTTTTGCCTACAACACTCAGGCATGACAGAGTAAAATATAGGCTTCATGGAAGCTTGAGGTAACTTTTTTTAAAGATAATGCAAATGGTAGTCATGAAAGAATTTAGATAATTTTTGCTTCCATCTAAAATTATGTATATAATTTTTACATTATTTACATTTGATTTACATTTATATTAAAATCATTTACATTATTATTTGCATTTTACAAAATTATTGCATAATTTTTCAATCTAAGATGTTAACCGTTGGCAACAGCACCTCACATCAGAAATATAATGGATTAACATGTAAAAACTCCAGCAAAAAAAGCAATCCTACCTTCGTCTCCCTCCGGCGCATAGGAAGCTGTAATGATGTCAATGTCAGCACAGTTCATCACAATTTGGTTGGTTGCCTGTTTCACCTGGAAGAGAAATTTTATGAGCATCAGGAAGAAATGGTGCCCCCTACCCCCTTGAGCTCCCTTAGGTAGACGTTCCCACCTCCTTTTAATCTGAAACCCCCTCCATCATGAAGTATTTGAAATAAAATTCAGTGCTGTAGAGTGGTAAAAAAGGAAAAGATATTCCACTGACTGCTCCCATTTGTTCCAAAATGGCATACTGGAATCATGTTCAAGCCATCTAGGCCTACTTATCAAGACTGTAAATTATTTAAGGAACAGACTGCCTGTTAAAAATTGGTATGTAAGCTTGACAATAGGCCCCTTGTACATGCCTGGGAATCCAAGACCAGTAAAAATAGATAGAGAGCCTGTAAGCTTCCTTTTAGAGATGACCTACAGGAGACTATAGTAAAAGCCTTTGAGCACAAACTTACATCTTTCAGAGGTGACCAGAAATACAGCCTACGGTACTGTGTTCTAAACTGTCAACACTATAAGAACTTCCTAGGTTAAAAACATCTGCCAAGAAATTTGCCTTTACATTTTCCTGAAAGCTCTCCTTCTGCCAGCTCTTGGCTACACACACTTTGCTTTATTTAACAAGTGGCCTGCTCCCAGCGTAGTAATAAACTGTCTCGCTGTGCCAGCTTTCTATTTGGATGCAAGAGCTTGAATACAGAGGAATTCAAATTAAATATCAATTAATTACAAAGGGGTAAAATATTTGGGAATTAAACTAGGAATTATTTAGAAACTTATGGCTGAAACAACTAGAACCACCACACTGGATCGAGTTGGTAATCCTGCTAGTCCAGGATACAATTTCTAGCAGTACATAATACCAGTTCTTTATATAAAAGAGCAAGAATGCCTGTAACAGCCAATTGGAGTTTAACGTACACACAAAGGAACCACTTCCTACCCCAGAGAGTAAGTTCCTTAAAGGACTTTCATCACTTTCTGGGTTTTTCACTATTATAACCTTAAAATGCCCTGTTAACACCTGTGTCCATCACCCTAGCTGTCCATGTTTGAGCACAGCAGAAACCAACTGGACTTATTTGTCTGTGATGGAAGCTGGTTCCCATGAGCCAAAAGCTCCCTCGCCCTGTAGCAAACTCGGCAAAGCGCTCTGCGTGCACACGCCAGCTCACCATTCAAGCACCCGAGTGTAAATGCATTTATTGCGAGTAAGGCCAAAGTAATAAGCTGTGAAGTGTCATAGTTGAAACAGACACTCATCACCCTGCCATAAAGGAGCTGGTATCTACACAAGATGACTAAACGGAAGCAGACATTCAGTCTTAAGCTATTCTACCTAGGCTCACTGAAGAAATGGTTCCTTAGTCATTGTGTACATAAAAAAACCAAATTCAAGTCTAGTCAGTGATGAGAGGCTTAAGAAATTTAAATTTATAACTTAATAGGCATACCCCCATTGTAAGAACGGTCCATCGAGCCTAACAATCTGTGAACCGAAGGGCTAATACCAGATACTCCAAGGAAAGCCAACCCTTACAGTGGATGGCCAACACAAGACCAACCTAACTCCGAAGCTTCTTTCCAACCTGAGTCACCAACTTTGCTTCTGAAGCGAATGTCTATGGCTTATTCCTACTAACGGAGTTGTTTGTATAATAAACATTACATAAGGGCTTCTAGTTTTTGACAAGCGTAACTACTAGTGAATCTTCCCAAATCCTGGCTGTCGGTCACCCTGCAATGCTGTGTCCTACAGCACAGCGCGGAAGAGCTGTGTTGTTTTCACCATGCTGCCTCTTCATGGTAATAAAACCAAAATCAATGTTACCTAATGAACTTAGCCTGATTCTAAAACCAACATGCTTGCAAAGCATGAAACTAGCAAACGTAACAGCTGAAGTGACACGAGTTAGATTTCAGGTTGTAAATCTGTACTAGAAGCATTGAATCTATTTTATTTTTCAATTTGGTCTGCATGAAACTAAAGGATTACACCACCTCCCAAAACCTAAGATCAAAGCTCAACCGTTTTCATCACAATGTTAGGGTTTGGGGTTTTCCAAGGTCTTCTAAAACACTGAAGAATCAGAATGAGAAAAGCTTTTTATAAATGTCTACTAGAGACCTTTATTCAACCTATAAATCCAAATCTCTCTGGATTAAGAATTCAAGATGCCTAAAGAGCTGTCCAAATTGCAGACAATACCAGGTTTAACAATAGGCTTGATCTTTAAAAAACAACCTCTTCTGAGGCCAGAAGAATTTTCAGCATAGGACTGTGCCTGCAAAATAAGAAAGTTTAGGTTTAAGCGGAGACAAACTTCAGAGGCTCCTTAGAAAGGCAATTACCTATTTTTAGATTTTTTTCTTACCTCCTACAAATATCAAGCCAGTTTCACAAAAGAGCGCAACATACGAGAAAACAATTAGAGGACTGAGTGAATCAGTAGCCTAAACACTGTTTACTCTCCAACTCCTGAAAAGCGAAGGGCAAAATTCCACGAGCAGATATGAATATTGACAGTGTACTGAACAGCACGCTTCTGAGGCTCTCCTAATTTAATTCAGTGGGGGGGAAAAAAAAAAGGTTTCTACCTTGGCACACAGGCTCTAGCACGAGAGCCTCCTCCCTCTGATCCACTAAAAATAATGAAGTACAGAACACACCTGTAAGAACAAAACCAAAACAAAACTATAAACCGCCCAGCATACTTAACTTATGACCATTTTAGCTCACAAGAACCTATAGCCTCACAGGCACCATGTGTATCATGAAGATGAATGTGTTTTACTGTAAGCGATACCTCGAAACTGCTTTTACATTTCTGCTAATGCTGTGCTCTGGAAGACAGATACTCTGTTCGTGCAGTGCTTTTCACGAATACAATCATATTAAAAGGCAAAAAAGCATCTCACTGCATAAGGTATAGCCCATTACAAAGCCATACGTATGCGAACTGTCACCCTGCTTCACCTCGCTCTATAATATAATAAATTTACTCTTCAACAAGGAGAGGCTAATCAAGGCAAGAGCAAGAAGCTACAAATGCCCACAGTGAAAGCACTTTTGCCCTAGGGCTGACATGCTTAAAAGCAGACATGAACTAAGACCAATATCTGGAATGAAGGAATGTTTCAAAACTTTAAACCTGTTGCCTTTGATAAAACTCTAGTAACATTAATCAGAATTCAAATACCTACTGAGATTAGGCAGACATAGATACCACAAAGCAGGTCTGCCCTGCAATAAAACTGCAGACCTTTAAGATGTTTTAACTGTGCCAGTAACCTGTCGCTAGACTAAGATGACACACACTTCCCAACCCCCTACACATCCACACGTGTGCTCAGCACTTGTTTCTGGGAAGGAAAATCTCACCCAAGAGGAGATAACAGCTTAAGTTCCCCACACAACTTTTCCAAGGTAACATCATTTGATGGAAGAAGAGCTAAACAGGCTAATTATTTAGTTTTGAAAATGAAGGCATTTAATTTTCCAGTGAAACTCTGCCAAATAAGACTTGAAGGTGCTGTAAAGCTTTTGATTTTCACCAGTTATCAGAGCAGGAAAGGACTTGGCGCAAAAACCTTTTTCGCACATTAGAAACAAGAATTTGAATGGCTTCAGTGGAGTGCAAGCCTACCCGAAATACAGGATGAGGGGTACCAAAAGACACCTTCTAGAATCGAAACTAATTCTCTAGAGCCAGTCATAAGACTAGATAATTAAAATCTTGTCATTCAGCTTCAGAGTCCTTTTCTAAATGCAGCATTATTACAAACATCTATGTTTTTAGCATTTTACTCTCAAAAATAGACAATTAAAATTACCTCACTTCTGTTCTAGGATGTATCTTTAAGAATTTCAAACTTCAATGAAAAAAAGAAATAGTTTTATGCATCTGCATCTCAAGCAAATTACAGGAGCCAAGTAGTATAATTACCAGTGCCACAACTAATTGACCGACTGGAAAAATTCACTGCATTCCAAAGAGCATCCAACTACATTCATCGGCAGCAGGCACACATACTTCAGGAGTGTCAAATTCACACAGACAAGTAAATCCCTTTGGAACTACGATCAACACAATCATCTTAGCCTTGCGAATCACAGAACTGAGAGGCCTTTCCGCGAGGGACAAGAGCAAAGGCATTCCTGTTTTCAAAGCTGGTGGCGTAAGGGTACCCAGAGCCCCGAGGTCCTGACTTAGAAGCACCAGGCTTGAACACTTCGCACATTACCCCTTAACACTCGGATTCAGACCTAATTTTATGTGCTGGAAATGTAAGTTACAGTGCTGGATAACATGACTGTATATTTATACTAGACAACTTCCCCTCCCCCAAAAAATACTGACCACAAATACTACATCCATTAAGTTTAATTTTTCAAGGTTTACATACGAGAGTGTCACAACTAATCTTTAACTGCATGCAGCAGGATCAGAAGACTACTTTAGTCTAGCAGATACTGCATAATTAACGTATAAAAAGCCACAGATACAGGTTAAACATTACTAAATATAACAGAGTATCCTTAAGACATGTTAAGGGGACTGGGAAAAATATTTAAAAGGGCCATCTACCACAGGTTGTAAATTCTTTAAAGTAAAGATAGGTTACCTTGCAACCAAGCAACACCTCAGTGTAGTTTCCAGTTAAAGAAATGAATCACCACACAACAGGCTCCAAAGAAGGCAGTTTATACAGAGGTAAGTACCAGGAAGTTAGACGACAACCACGCACCTTTCTGGAGCTCCGCACCACTACACGCTGCGCCGGCCGCACAGGTGATCGTTTGGAGCCGTGACAGCATTAAGAATTTCCATTTAGAAGCTTAAAACAACCATTGAATTTTGGGAGCCAGATGTTTGTTTCTGTTGCTAGTCACTCGTGTTTGCCTTTTCAGCATGATGCTGAAGAACAGAACGGCCACACATCCCCTCTTTGTTCCAGCCCGTGGTTAGGCCTCCCAGGAGTCAAAAGCGGAATGGAAAAAAGTTGACCTAGACACTGAGTAATATGAGTGCGCTGCACTGATAACTGGAGCCTGAGAACCAGGGTTATAATAATTAAATTTCAAGCTAACAGATTAATAAAGTGGATTAAGCATTTCCACCAAAAAAACAAACCTTAATTGTGCTCATTCAGACACATCCCCACACACCCAACAAACCAAGAGTTTAAAATGCTAAAAAATGACATAACTGATGGAGCGATCACAGGATTGTGAGCAGGTGACTATTTCAGCTCCAGGTCTGCTACCGACACACAGCGTCCCATCCTCCCACAACCACGTTCTGTCCTAGCCGTGATAAGGGTTCCTTGTGAAATAGTTCATTTAAGGATTTGGGGATTTTTAACTGTGAAAAATGGCAATTATAAACTGCCAGTTTATATAATTGTTACACAATTCTACAGACTTCAAAAATGTTCATGTGACCACAAATGACATTATTTATTACAATATTTGAAATTACTTAATATATAGGTTACCAGATGCTTAACAAGCACAGCTTCAAAAGGCTACAAAATTGAATTATCAAGACAGATTTCAGTATCATTCCTTTACCAAGAAACAACAAATCCCAGAGAGAGGGCCAGTTCCCTAACCCGAAAACTAGAAGTGCCACAATAAACTGCAAACACTTACCATTTCTAAGGCATTGAAATCAACTTGGTCACTGCTGACACTGAAGCAACAGCCTTATCTTTTGAGTCATAAAAGGCTTTATCCTCTGAAGCTTATTTGAAGGAGCCATATATGTGAAACACTTGTTATTGTGGCATAAGGACAAAATGTCTTCTCAAGTTATTTAGACGTACAAAAGCCAACACAACTGTACTGCCCCAAAGCCAAGACTTGAAGGTTACTTAACATTTCTTTAGGGCTTGATGCTCAAGTCGAAAGACTTACCAAATTCTACGCAGAGGGCTGCTAAATCCTATTTAATGGCTGTGAGTGAGAAACACAAACTGACTGATCAAGGGTTTACTTGTAATATCTTGACTAAATATCACAGCCGTCACTAATTCCAGTTTGCTGTTAAAGATGCAAAACAACAAAGCACACACTTTTGATGTATGTAATTAAACGTTTTCCTAATTTTGTGATTAATCATGATTTATTCTCATGTCAGAGTTTCAGTACTCACCCCGCAGGTCAGAAAGCCTCGCTGGTTTAAGTACTTGATATGGATTATGGCTTTTCCAGCCATTATCATACTGGAATGGAGCAGAAGGACTAATAATTATACTTCATTGGTTGGAAAAAACAATACCTGGATCCTCAAGAGGGGGCAGTGTATGCATTTCCCTACTCAAAATCTGGAAGATTCAAAGTTTGTGCCTTAATAGAAAATCACTTTTACCTTGATGACTGTACCGTGTATGCCAAAGCTCTCAAGCACGCTGAAAACAGAATGCCTCCGACGAGTTCCGCTCCACCTTATTACTAGGCGCTAGCAGAAATGGCCAACAGGTCCTTAACTGAACCAATGAGATCCAAAAGCACATAAATGATTTTTTTATTTTCTAGATTCAATCCCAGCTCAATAACAAACAAGTAGGAAATCTTAGCATATTCTTAAGTAAGCCACTCCTTGGTACAAAAAGTATCCTGTCCACCAAGTAACGTAGGTGAGCTGGCTGTCCTTCTCTCCATGAAGGTGCAGAATAGTTACCCTCTAATTTTCTGGAATGTGCCTTTCCCATGCTTTGGACACTGGATTTCTAACTGGAGACAAGCATATGAATACCCACCCCATACACACTCCTGCACCTCCCCTGTACTTGCTTGCACGCAGCTGGGTTGTGGCCTCATGATTTTTTGGTCTATAGTTCTTCAAAGTTATTTAAAATAAAGATATATACTTTAGATGTGTTTTAAAAGCCTCGCCCTGTATATTTTTTTTTAGTTCTCTCTACCGTAGGAACATCAGATCAGCTCACCATGATGCGCACAAGCGATTTTCACAACCTTGAACCTGCCAGATCAGTGTTCTTCCTTAACACATGCCCTCAGCTAGTAGGAGAGTCCAGGATTTCACTTTGTCAGGTGGTATCCACATTGCTCTAGGAATTCATTGAGCAATCCCCTCAACAGCAAACAATATTAAAAATATCTCAACAGGACTGAAACCTGCAAAGCAACTCCCATCTCCACAAGAAGCCTCCAAATCCTCGTTATTCCCGGCTTTAAACTAAGTTTCCAAGGCTGCTGCTCAATACTACTCTCTCCTTAGTAGCAACGCTGGCTTGAAAAGCCACTACTCCCCTCCCCCCGAGTGTTATTTTTAACCTGGATGATTTCAGTGATCCCATTTACAGCACAGCCCCACAGCTGTAACAGAACTGAGGAGCAGCAACTTGGGTGCGAAGACAGGAATAGGTGGCTAGGATTAAGGCGGAAGAGATTGGGAATTTCTCAAGCTAGCATTTTCACCCAGGCTGATGCACCGTCAAACTGAGACACACCCCCCCCCAAAGACAGCAGCAGCCCCTAGGACTTGAGCTCGGACAAAATCTGCAAGGCGATTTATGTTTTCAGTATTTCTTCCACATGACACAAACTTACTCATCTCTGGTCGTCTTCCTCCAGGTTCCAAGTCACAAGATTCACTATCATCCATGGCCTTTTGCCCTCCCCAACTTCCACGGACACCACACACTTGCCCAGTGAGGCGCCCGCTCTCTTCTGTACCTGTGCTTCAGATTCAGCAGTTTTATTACCCTGACATTACCTCATTTTAAAACAAGGTTTTAACCACCTCTTTGGACCAATCTGTACACATCTCAGTATTTTAAACCGCCCTCAAATATTTTTGAGCTCTCAACACAGTCATCCTATTTTAAGAAAAAGTCCGGTAAGCCCTTACAAATCTGTATCTATTTCAAATCATTGCACAAGGAAAGACATGAAAGCAAATTTAGGAAATCTTGGCACAGCAGCCTGAGAATGACTATGAGACTTCAGGGCTTTCATCAAACATTCTGGCTTTGAAGAACGAACGTGGGGAAGCTTTTGCCTTTCAGAAAAGGCAGAAGACCTGGCGTTTTTCGTTTGCACACCCCTTCCCACTGTTAACTGAGCCTCTCGCTTCACCGACTTCAAGCTTTTCACGACGCTGAGGCCTACCAGCCCACCGTACTACACCGGGGGAGTTCTCATTTAATTGCATCTGTGGTAGTTTGTCTTTCCAGCAAAATCCCGAGCCATCTGAATGGCTGGATATAGATAAAAGCAGCACGCTGGAGACTGAAAACAGGAACAGGGTGCTCACTACGGATTTGGGGGAAGCCGGGGATACCAGCCAGGCAGATATCCGCGGCTCCGACCGCTCCACGCCTAGCCTACATACAGACTTTGGCTGGCGGGGCCGTTCTGGCGGCGGGCAGGCGGGAGAAGGGCCGGGGCCGGGCGGGGGAAGCGGGCCGGGTACCCCCGGCGGGGCCCGCGGCGGTGGGGCGAGGCCCCCGGCCCTTCCCGGGCCGCTCCCGCGGCTCTCGGGGGACGAAGCGGGGCAGGGCGGGGCCGGCGGGCTGCCCTCGCCCCTTCCCCGACGCCTGGCCCCGGGGTGGGGGGGTGGGGGAAATATACATATATATGTATAGGCTGAATGGAAAGGGAGGGCGGAGACCGCGGCGGGGCCGGGCGGGGGGCAGCTCCGAGCGGCCTCCCTGCACCTGCCCAGCCGGCTCCGCCGCGCCGAGGGCCGGGGCCCGGCCGGGTGGCGGTGGGGGGAGGCCCGCGGGGCCCGGGGGCGGGGAGGGGAAAAGGGGGGGTCGGGGCCCCGGTGGCTGAGGGAAGGGACTCCCTCAGGGCCCGGGTGAGGGAGGGGAGGGTCCCCTCAGGACCCTGGTAAAGGAGGGAAGGGGCTCCCTCAGGGCCCGGGTGAGGGAGGAGGAGGAGGAGGCGGCGGCGGCGGAGGAAGGGCCCTACCTGCACGGCGGCCTCCAGCTTGCCCTCGAAGGTGAAGTCGATGAGGTCGGGCTTGAGGCAGAGTCCGTAGTTGAGGGGGGACACGTCGGCGGGCAGCCGCTCGAAGGGCCGCTTCTCCGGCATGGCGGGGCGGCGGCAAGGGGCGGGGGGGGGGGAGGGGGGGGTGCGGGGCTGCGCCCCCCCGCGGCGGGGCGGCGGGGGAAGGAGGCGGCGCGGGGGGAGCGGGGAGGTTTCCTGCCGGCGACGCGGCGGCCCCGCTCCGACACACCGAGAGAGCGGGCGGGCGGCGGCGGCGAAGGAGGAGGAGGAGGTGGTGGTGGAAGAAGAGGAGGAGGAGAAGGAGGAGGAGGAGGAGGAGGAGGGAGGGAGGGAGGGAGGGAGAGAGAGAGAGAGAGAGGGGCGGGGGCGCGCGCGCGCTCCCGGCACGAGGCTGCCGGTAGCGCGGGGGGGGAGGAGGAGGAGGAGGAGGAACAGCGCGTGCGCGCGCGGCGGCGCCACGCGGCCGCGCACGTAGAGCAACGCGAGCGCTCTTGCGTAAGTGGCGCGGGCAGTGCGCGTGCGTCTCGCGTCGGTCGCCGTCTCGCGCGCTCGGCGGTGAGGGGAGCGGGGCGGCCCGTTGAGCGGGGGTCCTGCAGCACCCGGGCCGGGGGGGGTCTGGCACGGTGCGCCCCGATAATAGGGCTCCCAGCCCGGGCCGGGGGGGGTCTGGCAGGGTGCGCCCCGATAGTGGGGGCTCCCGCAGTACCTGGTCCAGGAGGGGCAGGCACGGTGCACCCCATTAACGGGGGTTCGCACAGCACCCAGTCGGGGGGGCTGGCACGGTGCACCCCGTTAACGGGTCAGTCGGCTTGGGGGGGCTGGCACGGTGCACGCCATTAACAGGGGCTCCTGTAGCACCTGGTCCGGGGAATCTGGCACAGTGCACCCCATTAATGGGTCACCCAGCCTGGGGGGGTCTGGCACAGTGCACCCCACTAATGGGTCACCCAGCCTGGGGGGGTCTGGCACAGTGCACCCCACTAATGGGTCACCCAGCCTGGGGGGGTCTGGCACAGTGCACCCCACTAATGGGTCACCCAGCCTGGGGGGGTCTGGCACAGTGCACCCCATTAATGGGTCACCCAGCCTGGGGGGGTCTGGCACAGTGCACCCCACTAATGGGTCACCCAGCCTGGGGGGGTCTGGCACAGTGCACCCCTTTAAGGTGCTCTGAGGGGGCTGGGAGGCTGCATGGGGGTTCGCAGTGCTCCTGGGGTGGAGTGGTCTGGCAGCCCCAGGGTGGGACCAGGGTTGCACCGAGGCTCCTCAGCCCAGGGGGTGGTTGGGGGGTGCCCTGCATGGGGGGGCTTTCCTGGGCAGGGGGTGGATGGGACTGGGAGATGCACCCTGCGGCTGGGACAGTCACCCGTGCTCGGGTCCAGCGGGGCCAAGGGCATCGTGTTGGTGGCGGCTCCGTCCCCCAGCAGCGAGGCAGGGCCCCGTCTCCTCGTGGCACCCGTGGATGCAGCCAAGGCCTGGAGGCTCTCGAGAGCCTGTTGGGTCCCACGTCTTCCAGCAACGCGTGTCCTGCCCAGCCTTGCCGTGCCACGGAGCCAGCAGCAGCGTGGGACTTGTCACTCCTGCGCCGCGGCAGCTCGAAGCCCCGGGTTGGCTGGCAGCAGTGCCCGGCCGTCCACAGCAGCCCGGATCCGAGCTGGGACTCGCCTCTGCAAATGTTTAATGAGCTCCAATATGTTATCCTGCGTTTTTCTATTGGTTTTCCCCCATGGAGTACTTTTTTTATTGATTACTTTTTCCTAGCGCTGAGCGGCAGGCAGGTCCCACGCCAGCCGCACACTGTACACACCGTCCAGGTTTGGGTTTCTCCCGGGCTGCTCGTCAGCCTGTCCAATCTTCCGAGCACCCACTCGGCACCATGCAGCATCTGGCCCTTGTATCTGGAGGGGACAGGTGCTTTTTATCCCGGGTTCAGTCACCTCTGTGCTCCCTGGGTCCAGATAAGGCAGCGCTGCTCACAAAGCTTGGGGTGTAACTCTATCATTAACCTCCAGTGCTAAAAGATCATGAGATCAGCTTAAAACCCCTTGGATTTTGCAGCAAAGACATAGCGATGTGCACGTGTGGAGCAGAGGGAAGGTGTCTCGTCCTCCGGCTTGCTTTACCTTTGCAGACAGCGATGTGGGGTTGCTCTTTTCCCCACCCTGAACTAACAGCCGCTCTCCTGGTAAAACCCCAGGGCTGCAGGCACGCGTGCCGCCCTTCGTGGCCAGGCTCACGTCCTCGTAAGTAAAAAAATAAACCTTGAGCTCTTACGCAGAAAGAGGCTTCTCTGCCATTTCCCATGGCCAAGCAGCCACTGCTGCCCATCCCGGGGTACCGGTGCAGCGCTTCGGGGCTTTCCCGGCTCGCCCCGGGGTCGGCAGTGCTGCGGAGCATCGCTGAGGCTTGTTGAAGATGCTATGTAAGGAATCCGTTTTAAAAAGCTATGTACACAATACAGCGAACAGTATTTACAGGGTAATAAATGTCCCAAGTGGGTGATGTTGGATGGCTATTTGGGTCCGTGACAAACACCAGCAGGAAGTTTAAAAATTCTTAATAAAGGCTTTATATGGGAAAAAGAAGGGTGAAAAATTGAATTCCTCTGGAAGAGGGGAGCCTGCGCCGGCTTTCCCCACACCCAGCTTGCGGGGGTGAGAGCTGCAGCCCAGCTCTCGGCCCCGCGACCTGCCCCAGCAATCTCAGATCCAGCAACTCAGCCGCTGCCTCCTGCCTGCGTTAAACACAGACCTGATTAAGTCTCAGCCCCCCAAAAGGAAACGTGCTGTGTCTGTGGGTGCCGCAACCTCGCTTGTTTTAAGAAGAAAGCGCAGCTGGCAGAGGCAGGAAATCATTAATTGCTTTCCACCACTAGGAACTGCAATTACTCCTTTTTTTTCTCCGCCCCCCCCCCCCCCCCAAGAGATTTATTTTTGCTGAAAGTGGTACCTTGCTGTTTAAAATACAAGTTGGCGCCAAGCAAGAGAGGGAGCGGTGATTTGCCGAGACCTGGAGGAGCTGTCAGCGCGAACTGGGGCACGGAGAAAGTACAGACAGCTCTTAGCACATCGTTATAAAAACCAAATGGCCGATGAGCCTGGGTTCATCTGGGGTTTCTGCGGGGCCGCATTGTGCTGCAGAGCCCCGAGGAGAGGAAGGGAGACAAGGAAACAGCTGGAGCCGCGTGGGGAGGTCGGGCAGCTGCCACCATCCCCTCCCGCCACCTTGGTGGGGTGCAAAGCCCCATCGGACGCACGGATGGTGGCGGTGGGGACGTGTTGGTGCTGGGGTGCAGGACTGGGGAAAGTTTTGTGGTTGTTCTTTCGAGCTCGCTCGTGCCCACGATGCCAGCAGGGTGCTGGGGAGAAAGTCCCATCTCCCCCCGTGCAGCGAGGGAAGGGCTGGAGCGGTGACCCCACGGTTCAGCGTGGGTTGGGTGGGGAGCCTCTGTGCATGATTTGCAGCCAGGCTAGACAGAGGAGGACTCCTCACCAGGGCAAAAAGCTTTTCTCCTCCTGTCTCACCTCTACTTTTGATGCCCTGGTGCAGCTCGCGGCCACGGGTGCCTCTCCCCGGGCAGAGCCGTGGCCGGGCAGGCAGCAAGGTCAGGGGCAGGATAAACCTATTCCTGGAGCAGAGCCACTGGCCGCTGCGGGAGGGAGGCAGAGGGGATTGTCTCCTCTGAGCTCTAATTCCTGCCCTGGCCAGCTACGCGGGTCGCTGGGTGCCCTCCCGGTGGGTGCCCGGTGCTGGGGGCAGCGAGGGGGCTCGGAGGCCACACCGGCTGCGGAGCTTGTGCTCGGCAAAGGGCTCCGGGTGCCTTCTGCGGCTGCTGGTCTGCGCAGGAGATATTGTTAGATGACAGATGCTGCTGTCAGCAAGAATCCAGAAAGAAAGAAAGGAAGAAAGAGCCTCTGAGGAGAAAGCCGAGGGGAAGCCGCCTCCTCTGCCGTGTCCTGACCAAACCGGGTTCTCCTGCAGCGCCAGACTGGGGAGGGCCCAGGGACAAATGGACAGGGTGGAAGCCAGGAGCTGTAATTAGCCCAGAGTCTCTGCAGCCACCAACCGCTGTCAGTGCACCATTTTAATTAGGAAAACAAGGGGAAAAAAGGGGAAGAGAAGAAAAAGAAAGATCCCAAGAGAGGCTTTTCTTTTCTTCTCTCTTTTGCCGGAGTTTTTGCTGTTCCTGCCGAGAGCAGGAGCAGCCGGAGGGCACCGACTAATCCTGCCTCGCAGGTCTGGGCCGGCGGCTTAGGGCAGGAATCTCTGGTATTCGGGAGCACGGGGACAACAGCCCGCTCGAAGCTGCAAAGTGGCTCCCCGGGGCCTCTTGCTCTGCAGGCTGTTTCTGGGGGGTTGGGAGGCGTTTTGCATCGCTTCCCCCTCTCGCTGCGTGGCGTGCGTGCGTGCAGGTCTGCCCGTCACCCTCCTGCCTCGCCGTGTACCTGGGGCGAGTTGCACAAGGATGTAGGCAAATGCGGCCAAGCCCATGCCTGGAGCTGCCAGGGATAGCTTAGCTTTGGGCGGGTGCTGAGCACATCCCACTTCTGTTGATGCTCAGGTCCCTCCAAACCCCAGCTCTGGTCCTGCTTTCCCATGGGGCAAATCCCGGCGTGGTGGTTTTGCAGGAGGAAGGTCACACATGGGCTGGGGGCCACCGTCAAGTGGCGTCCGCAGAGGCCATCACTGCTGGGGCAAACTCCTGCCCGAACCGCAGCAGGCAGGGATGCTCCTGGGCCGTGCTCCCCAGCAGCCCCCCACAGCAAGGATGTGGTCCCAGGGGGCTGCCAGAGCCCTGAAATGGCTGCCCACAGTGGTAAAACCAGCCTACATGGCATCACAGGGCAGCCGGGAAAGCCAGACAGGCTGGGAAAATCCAGCCCCACGAGTCCTGAGCTGTGGGAAAGCGCTGGAGCCGTGGAGTGCTGGGGCCAGCGACTCAGCCCTGGCTGCTCTGAGACCGGTTCTTCGGCCCCGGGGCTTCAACCCTGTTTTCTAGAGGGGAAACCTGCCCCAGTTTTCCCATCAGGGCTGCAGCAGGGAGGATCCCCCCTCTCCTATTTTTAAGCCCCCATGAGCATCGTGCTGGACTTTTGGAGCTGCTGCTGGGATGCAGATGCAGTCCCCCTACCGACGGGTGCCCAGCTCCCCCCGCGCCCCCCACGGCCACCTCGGATCGCCCTGCTCACGCCGGCACAGATAACAGCGTGGGCCGGGATCAACGGTCTCGAGCACAGCAGAGCCGTCACTACACATTAACCAGCTGTCCGATGGAGCAACGCTTCCTCGTAGCCAAGATCAACAGTCCCCAAAGTAAACTGGGAGCATGGCCAGGCGGAGCGAGCGCAGCCTGGAGCCTCCTGATGAGCCCCCCACTCCCACAGGGCCATGCTGGGATTTGTACCCCGATGCTGTGTTTGTCTTTGGAACTGCAGGGTGGGCCAAGACCTCACCCTGAAGCTGTGGGTGGGTGCTGAGCATCCCCAGGGTGTCCCTGGGGCTGCCAGAGCTGGAATAAGGGATGGGGTTTTGGGATAAGTGTGGTTTGCTTTAGGGCATCGGTGCTGCGCCCCCAGAGCTGCTGCATCCTGGCGTGCCAGGCTGTCCCGTGGGACGTTCGGACGGGACCCGAGCCCCCGAGCCCCCCGGTCTGCCGGGCAGCGTGGAGCATCGCTGCGATTTGAAATGCCAAAAGCATCGGGCACCGACTGCTGCTGCCCCCGGAGCCGAACTGAGCTGCCAGGGGGGCTGCACAGGTCCCCTGGGGGGGGGTGTACATGTCCCCGGGGGGCTGCACAGGTCCCCGGGGGGGGCACATGTCTGCGGGGGGGGGGGGGCTGCATATATCCGCGGGGGGTTGCACAGGTCCCCGGGGGAGGTCTGCACAGGTCCCCGGCGGGGCTGGGGGGCTCTGCAGCTCCGGGGAGGGGGGGGAGGTGGGTCCGACACCCCCAGCCCCCCCTTGCATGAGGGGGTGCGGGGGGGCTCCTCGCCTATGCACGCGGCGGGAAGGGCCGCACCCCCTTCCTCGGAGCACCGGGCCCCGGGGTCCCCCCGCCGCGCGCTCGGGCGGAGCCCCGCCCCTCCCCTCCTCCCCCTTCCCCTCCGCAGCCGATGGAATTTTCCACTCGCCGCCGCGGCGCGGGCTCCCGCTGGCCCCGCCCCCTCCGCGCGCTGCCGTCTCGGCCCCGCCCCCGCCCCGCCTCGGCCCCGCCCACCTCCCGGCGTGCTGCGCGGCGGGAAGATGGCGGCCGCCATGAAGGCGGGCCTGGGCAGGCTGGGCCTGCGGGTGCGCTGGCAGGTGGGATGGAGGGACAGAGGGACACAGGGACACGGGTTGGGGGGCCGGGAGGGGCTGAGCGGCTGGGGGAGGGCTGAGGAGCCACGGCGTAAGGGATGTGGGGAGTCAGGGACGAGGGAATGTGGGCAGGGCCGTGGGACAAGGAGGGCTACAGGTAGTGGCGTTAGGTGTATTTACAGCTGCTCTGTGTTTGGGGTGTGCGAAGGGAGATAAACCGAGATGTCGGTGTTGTTTCTTGGCCGTCAGGCTAACTCCGTGGTTTTGTTATTTCTCTTCTTTAGAATGTGGAGTCTGTGCTCCGTCCTGCTGGAGCAGCTCCAGCCTGTCTTGTTGTCCCAGTGAGAACGAAGAAGAGGCATTTTGTCCCTGAATGGGCCAGAGAACTGTCTCCTAAAGAGAAGGAGAAGAGACTCAAGTCTTTGGGGACAGTATTTCCTGAGGAACGCATAGAACGGACGTTCTACTTGGCCTGCACAGGTGGTAGAAAGCCTGCTTTGGCCTCTTCTCAAGGGCGAAACTAGTGCAAAGTAGCAGCATGGAGCAATTAGCCTAAGCAGTATGACCACGCTGACAGAGAGTGCTTGTCCGCAGTAGACTGAATTATGCACTCTGCCTCCTAGTGAGGGATAGTAGCTGTCCTGCTTTACCTTAAAAGAGTGTCAAACTGTTGGCCCCTCCATACCTAGGGATGAGGAATAGCAAGGGAGGTCACATTCCCTGCTGCTGAATGTGCCTTCTCCTATCCTGGACTGTATGGAAAAGAAGTGAGAGCAGGCTCCTGTCACTGCTGACAAGCTGTGTTAGACTAACAATTCTTTGCCTGCTCATATTTCATTTTACAAACATTTTTGGGAGGAATCCTGCCACTCCAGCCCCAGCAGCCACGGTGTTGCCTCCTTGTTTCTTTCATTTTGTTGTTTTTGAGCCTCCTCCTGACCTTTTTTCTCTCTCCTGCAGCTGATATTATAGACCCTTATATCCCTCCTGAGGGCGACGCCCGCTTGACTTCCCTGTCCAAAGATGGGCTGAAGCAAAAGATGGAGAAGCTGAAGCAGACTGCCTCCTCCCAGCTAGCGTATGTACCCCCTTTTTAACCAGTCTGTGGTGCAGAAGTTGTGCTCAGTTCTATCTTGCAGTGGTGAGATGGCATGTTATGTTTTCTACCTGCTTCTTCCATTGTTGCTGTTGTACCATTTAACCTGGTGTGAAAATGAACGCAAGGCACCTGTCCTGGCGTGAATGGATACAGTGTGCACTCATTTTCTTGAGGATTCTCTGGGTTTGCAGCACTGTGTTTGTTTTACGAGCACCTAGAGGTTATGTCTTAGTGGGGAGTCTCCAGTTCTCAGCTGCTCCCTGGTAAAAGCCGGGCTTGAACTGGATAAGATCACTGTCACATCTGAAATGTGCAAGATGGTTCCAAGCTGCCTCTGCTCACTGTAGAGTGTTTCTTGTCTTTTCAGTCTGCGGAAGATCAAAGATCACGAACCAGATTTCAGCACTAAAACCTTCCCACAGAAGGCGCAGGAGATATTTATTGAAGCTCACAATTGCCTGGCAAAGTAAGACCCCTTCTCTGACTGATGCATTATGTGGGACCTGCTTCTTATTGCTTTTATGCTCTGTTTTTCTTCCTTGTCTTTCTAATCCTCGTGCCTACTCTGCAACAAGTACTTTGTCTTGTTCTGCCCCCACCTCTGTGAAGAGTAGGGTGTTGGAGATTTGGTCAGCCCCCTCTTGCTTTCAGTACTGAAAAGCAGGTTGCAGAAAACCCATCTTGACCTGACCTGCAAAGGAGATGAGCTGTTGCAGCACTAGTGTTAACAGGAGATGAGTGGGTGGTTGGTGCTGTTCAGAATCACGCTGCAGGGAATTGTTTGGATATGAAACGATACTCCACTGGCTTGCTCCACTTTCCAGTAATAGAACAGATTTCAAAACTGCATCATTCTTTGTTACAATTCCAAACATCAATAAAAGTTTTAGGTCGTAACTGGCTTCCAAAGGATGTTCTGACTTTCCCTGAAGTCTTGTCAGCCAGCTTGCATTCATGTTCTGGTTTTGTGCTGAATCACAGCTGAGAATTTCTCTTCTTCTGTTTTGCCAGTAGACTCTGTGCCTGCTGGGGAAGCAGGAATTTGTGAGTAAGCCTCTGTACAATACGTGTATTCAAGTAACTGGGTGTGTTTCACTTGCAGTTTTAACAAACAGAAGCTTCACTCCCTGGTGACGGAGCGCTGCTACCCAGTAAGTGTTTATCTGGATATGTAGCATGTCCTTGATGTCTTCCATGGTCTCTAAGGCTCTCTAAACCTGATCATCTGTCTCATTTTTAATGGATACAGTAAGGACAGAGCTGGGAGGGAAAGCGGAAGGCTAAGTAATAGCTAATGAATATATGTTTCACTATATATAGTAGTTTGCTTGCCATTCAGTTCGCATCCTAATTAAGTTGGTGCTTATTTTTCGTTATAGGAAATGGTCCGTGGGAACAGGTACAAGACCATCCGGTGGAGTTTTGTGGAGTCGCTGGAGCCTCCGAGAGTGGTTCACGTTCGATGCGACAGCTTTGTGAATCGAGGCAACCTGTACGGCCAGGTGACGGTGCGGATGCACACGCGGCAGGTACGTCCCCTCGTGCCCCTTCCCTTTCCCGCCTCCAACCTGCTGCCAGCCCAGCGTAAGTTTCTTGGCTCTGTTTACAGATTCTAGCAATCTATGACCGCTTTGGGCGGCTGATGTATGGTGGGGAGCAGGTGCCCAAGGATGTTTTGGAGTATGTCGTGTTTGAGAGGTACTTGGTCAACCCATACGGCACGTGGAGGATGCACGGCAAGATTGTTCCAGAGTGGGCTCCACCGAAGGAGCCCATTGTTAAGGTAACGCCACAAAAAGAAGGCACCGGCAGGGCCGGTGTCTGTGAAATGTAGCTCCCCAGTTAATTCTGGACAAAACCAAAGCTGAGCTTCCTGTAACGGGAAGGTGGTGTGTTAACCTGCAACGAGACCTATTTATTAATGGGGGATTATCAGCCTCTAGCACCTGGACACTCTAATAGGAGGCTGATGGCATTTGACATGTATCTGATAATTTAGGGGGTTACTGCTCCCTGTGCATAGCCTGGCAAAGTGATGCAGGTGCTCTCTCTTCCTGTGTTACTAAAAATAGGTCCTAGAGAGGAAGGAGGTGAGAACCATACTGTAGTACGAGGCATGTCATCCCATTCCTGCTCTGTGCCCTCCCCCATGCTGCTGCCATCTGGTCATCTTCCTGTGCAGGCCCTTTGCATTGCCAGAACGCTCTGCTCACCCTTTCTCATCCTCTGTAACATGAAGAATTCCTGTTACAGCAGTTCAGAGCTGCTCAGTGTCACGCTGATTTTTGTTCCTTGCTTTTTCAGACTGTGATGATCCCTGGCCCAACCTTGGATCCCTCACAAGAGTATGAAGAAATGAAGTAGGAAGTTCCAGAGCCTGTACAGAGGCAGCCGTTCAAGCAGCCCTGGAGGGGAGAAGTGGAGAATGTCTGCGGAGGTGGTGGGTTGGGTATGGCTGTGCCTTTCCAGTGAGCAGTCAACAGACAAAGCAGCTTCAGAAATGGACTCCAGTCACTAAGAAGTTGTCTTTAAAGGAGCAAGAGGGGCCTGGGTGGGGGATTCAGATGAGCTCTGAGAAGAGCTTTACTCTGTCCAAGTAGACCTAGTGTGCTGCAGCTCAACCCCCTCTTTGTTTCTGTGAAGAGGAGAGGTGTGTTCCCTTCAGCACTGCTCTCTAGGCTAACCTCTGTCCTGAGCTCGCATCGTGAGAGCCCTTGGCAGCAGAACGCTGTCCAGACATGGGATGTTGGGCACTTCCATGGGAAGTGGCACAGACCTGGCGGGCTTTCATTAAAACTTGCAGCAGTAGGTGCTGGCACTTTCTTTTCCCATCTTCTTTCCTCTGTACCAATTCCCAGGCTGCCTTTTTTTTTTTCCCCCACAGAAAAGAGGGAAGAGCACACTTTAAATCCAGTTCTCTTGGGTGGGTACTGCAGTTGGACTCCTGCTGAGTGGGTGCTTGTTAATGGCCAGGCTTCCCAAAGGGGCTGCAGCACAGCACTGATAATTTAATAAAACGTTTTGACTCCTAATGTCAGCGTTTGTGTCAACCAAGGCTGCCTTGAAAGGCAGCATTTCTCATAGCTGGTGGGTTTTGGTACGTTTCTTACAGATCCTCGTGAGTTCAGGGATGGGATGTGGTTAGTGAGCGGCTGGCACCATCCTGTGGACATGATGGCATTCGCGTCAGGTCCCCGGGTTTTGCAGGCTGTGTGGGTTGGGAAAACACGTGCCCAGAGGTTACCTCTTCCTGGGGCTGGGAGTAAGCCAGCGCTCTGCTGGCTTAGCACTCTGCTAATCTGGTTTTGCTCCGATGAGTTCCATTTACTCCTAGTCACAGAGCAAAATATTCACTAGTCATTAAACAACGAAGCCCCTTTTCAACCTTGTCTTGCTTTTTAAATCTTGTCTTGCTTTTTAAATCTTGTCTTGCTTTTTAAATCTTGTCTTGCTTTTTAAATCTTGTCTTGCTTTTTAAATCTTGTCTTGCTTTTTAAATCTTGTCTTGCTTTTTAAATCTTGTCTTGCTTTTTAAATCTTGTCTTGCTTTTTAAATCTTGTCTTGCTTTTTAAATCAGCCATTTTCCAGAGCTTGTGAGAGTTAAGTGCATTTTTTTTCTTCCTGTGCAGTGAAGAGAGTTCTAGCTCTTTCTGCTTGCAGAGTTGTTCAGTGTTTCTTGTGAATGACGTTCTTTTGAAAGGGCAGAATATCATCTTTATGCTCTGTTAGGAGAGCAGTCAGCGATGGAATCCCTTTCATCTTTTTGGAAATCAGAGGGGTGTCACAATCTGTCTGCTTTTCCTGAAAGAACCTACTATACTGAGCCTTCTGCCTACGCCTCATTCATGAGCTGAAGTGCTCCAGCGTATGCGAGCTGGGCCAGGAGCTAAAATAAATTAGTGTGAGCTGCCTGGTTTGTGTCTGGTGTGACTCAGGCAGCTTATGAGCAGGTATGGATGTGACCAACAGACAAGGTTCTGGCTCTGAATGAAAAGACGGTGTTTTCCAGTGGAGTGGCTGGTTTTTCTGGGACAAGGGCCCTTCCTTCCAGCCTAGCAGTGTGTGGCTCCCCCATCTCCTTTACCAATATTCAAATATCTGCAACTAAACCACTTCTGTCCCTGGCTTTCTCTCGCAGCCTTGCTGCTTTCTGTTGTATCTCTTCCCTGAGCATTTTTAATATCTTACCCACACCCCGTAAATCAGCCTCGAGGCGTGCACTCTGTAGATAACGGCTTTTATTTTCTGTATGTACACTTACTTACACAACTGGATGGCCGTTTGACGTTCAGCGCTGAAGACCACAGACAGCACGCTACAGCAACGCCACTTCCTAAGGAGAGTGGAAGTAAATGGCAAGGGAATGGCAGAACGAGCCCCGAGCCCCCTGCCTTATGTGGAGGTGAGAGGGAGAACCAAAACCTTCGCTTTTGCCGTCTCTGGTTTTATTTGCTTCCGAGCGGAGCAGAGGGATGAATGTGGGGAGACAGGAGGCTTTGTTTTTTCCCAGCTTCCCGACCCTGAGGCTTCTCCCCACGCGTACAGCTCTGTCCCCTCCCGTGCGCGTTTGTGAGCAGGTGGGCTCACAACGGCAAACCCGGGAGCCTTGGCTGATGCTCTGGAGATCGTAGCGCCTCCGCCGTGTCGGCATCTTCTCTGTCATACAGGAGTCTATTTACCTCTCTGCCCCAAAGGAATGGGTCTTGCAATTACAGGGAGAAGTTGAAACGTGGGGTGACAAAAGGCATCCAGCGCTTCTACAGGTGGGCTGTAAAAGCGAAGGCTTGCTAGTGCCCGTGGAAATGTTGATGGGGAAAAACTCCAGTGATGGGAAGGCATGTTTGCACACATGGTGAACGTACACACGTGCACGCACGGTACGAGCGAAGAAGAAAGCAGTAATGCCAAAGTGCTTTGAGAAGTTAGTGGCATTGTTAGTTAAGACAAACACCTTTACAGCTGAGTTGCTGCAAGAATTAGAAGTGTAGCCGTGCCGTAAAGTTAGTCAGAGAGGAGGTTAGTAGCAGGAATACCCATCTCAGCCTGCATGGATGCGGAGGTTTCTAAAAGCAGAGCCGTGGGGCGGCCTGAAGGTTGGTTTTATCCCACCCAGGCTGGGTGATAGGCAAAGGCAGCTGGGAACAGAGCTGGTGGGGGGTATTGCCACAGTGCAGCGTTCAAGCACTGGGCTGGTGTCGCGGGAGCAAAGCAGGGCAGAAAGGTTGCATGGTGTGCATGGACGTCCCGTGGCTGGCTCGGTGACTTCAGAGAATGTTTAAAAATAAATGACGTTGCGTCAAGGAAGCAAAACATGTTGTGGGGTGGCTGGGAGCAAAGGCTCTTTATCCCAGGCTTCAGAACCTGCCTGGTCCTAGCAGTGCTTACAGAAACCACCCTGGATTAAAATGGAGGTGACAGGAGCACTAGGGGAGATCAGCTGGGCTGCAGAAGCCCTGGAAAGCTGATTTCCTCCCCAGCTGCATCGTTTTGCTGCCCCCAGTTTGACTCTCCCCTTCTCTTACTTGGCTTCGGATGGAGAGCTTGCTGCCCGGTCCTCCAAGCGTCCAGCTTGCTGAGGCTGCAGGACGGCGTGTTTCGGGGTGCTAGGCAAGCCGTTCCTCGCTGTGCCAGAGGCACAAACCTCCCCACGCGGCAGGAGGACGTTCAGCTGCCGGAGAGCTTGCGGATGAGCCTCTCTAGCTTAGCAAGCCGCAGCTTTGTGTCTGCTGTGTTGGTGGAAGTCAGCGAGGCCGGCACCACGGGTTTTTTTAATGTATTCAGTTGCCCCGCTTGGGCCAAGGGGGTCCTGCGCTGGGCCAGGTACCCATGGGGCTATGACGGGTGGTGTCTGCAGGCTACAGCCTGGCTTGAGAGCTTCGATGAAGGCAGGAGATGTTAGCTGTCCCCTCGCTGCATTGGTCCCCAAGCCTGCCTGGTTGATGGCCACCACTGGAGCCCGCTGGGAGTGTGGCCGTGCCGTTGGCTTTGGTGGACGCTTCTGTCCCCACCCAGGCTGTGCAGGTAGGCAGCAGCCTTCAGCTCAAGATTTTCCATCCATGAAAGCTGTGTCTGCACCCAGCTGGTGGCCAGACGGAGGGAGCTACTCGTGGTCCCATGGGCAGATGTTGGATTTGGGTTCACCTGCAGCCCCGCCTCTGTCCTGGGGGCTCGCCCTGGCTCTGCCCTGCCTGCGGAGGGTCGGGGGAGGATCCACGCTCTCCACCTCCCACGGACACACTTCAGAGGTTTTCCTTGTGTCTGTGCTGGTCTTGTCAGATGCTGATGGAGCCTCTTCTGCTTCCCAGGGACAAACCTCGGCTATGCCTGTGCCCGGGCTGGGGGTGCTGCCCACCGCGGAAGCCGTGCTTGCTCCCGGAGGCAGCGGCTCTGCCTTGGGGCCCCGTGGGGGCTGGATGCCTGGTAAGATGCGGCACAGGGGCTTGTGCTGAGCCTCGCCATCAGCTCTGCCTTTGGATTCTTTCAGCAGGGCTGTGGGAGACACGGCGCTGGCTCCTGCCACCAGCTTTGACTTTCCCATCCCCGCGGGCGATGCTCTGTCAGCTCCCTGTGGGTGCACTCCTGCTTTGAAGCTCTCCTCCTCCAAGCTGGTGGGCTCTGCTGCCTCCCAGGGGCAAATATCAGATTTCCTGCTCTCCGTGCTGTCAGACTTCTTGGATGGTTCTTCACCCATTGCCGTTTTCAGGGAGGGCTCCTCTGTGTCCAGGCTCTCCCAGGGGCAGATGGCCTCGCGCTCACTGCTCCTCTTCTCCGCTGCTTTGGAGGCACCTGCTTTTTTCAGTGGGGGGCTCACCTTACCTGGGGCTGCTCCGTTCTCCGGCAGAGATGCAGCCACCTCCCAGGGGCAGATTGCTGCTTTGTCACCAGCTTTGACCTCCGGAGCCTCCCAAGGACAGACCTCTGCCTTCAGGCTCTCCACGCTCTGGGATTTCTTTGAAGGCGATTTGGGCAGCGCTGGGCTCCCAGTGCAGGGTTTTGCTGGGGTCTGCTCCGGGCCCAGGCTCTCCCGGGGACAGATGGCCTCTCGCTCGCTGCTGCCCTTCTCCAGGGATCTCACGGGGCTGGCTAACGCTGCCTGGCGCGTGATGCGCTTGTCCCTCACTGAACCCCCGCCAGGACCCTGCTTTGCCTTTGGATGATCGGAGGGAGGTGCAGCCACCTCCCAGGGGCAGATTGCTGCTTTGGCAGTGGGTTCGAGCTCCTGAGCCTCCCAAGGACAGACCTCTGCTTTCAGGCTCTCCACGCTCTGGGATTTCTTTGAAGGCGATTTGGGCAGCGCTGGGCTCCTGGCATGATGTTGTTCTGGGGCCTGCTCTGTGACCAGGCTCTCCCAGGGACAGACCTCCCCCCTTATGCTTTCCACGCTCTGGGATTTCTTGGACTCTGATTTTGAGCACTCCAGGCTTTTCCTAATGAGCCTTGCAAAGATCCCAGTGTCCCTGGGCTCTGGCTGACGGCCGCCCACCTCTGCCAGTTTTGCTTTGATGTCTTCAAGTCCTCTGGATCCTAATTTGTTTTCCCCTTTGGAAGTCCCATGTGTGTCCTGACTTGGTCCCTCCTTCCCTGATGGAGCTGCAGGCTCTTCCCAAGGGCAGATTTCTGTTTTAGGAAGTGGCTCATCCTCCACTTCCCACGGACAAATGTCAGCCTTTTTGCTATCGATGGTTCCTACTTGCTTAGATGATGTTTTGGGCAGAGCTGGGTGTTTTGCTGGGATCCCTGTGCTGGGCTGTTCCACACCTTCTCCGGGGCTGGGGGATCCTTGCTGGCCGCTCCCCTTGTCTGCAGCCGGAGCCATCTCTCCTGTGCCCCTCAGGGACGCTCTCTGTGCGGAAATCCCATTTTTCACTTGGGAAATTTCACCATCATGTAATTTTCCTGCATCAGATAAGGCTGTTCCCCTTTCCCAAGGGCAAACTTCTGCTTCGCTGTCAGCTCCAGCCGCTTCCCAGGGACAAACCGAAGCCCGTGTGCTTGCTGGGCTCCTCAAGGTCACTTCTGGCAGCTCAGAGCTTCTGGGAGCAGGTTTTGGTGGGGGTCCCTTGCTGCTGGTGCTGCTCCAGGGCTGGCCGGGCACTTGCAGGCTGCTCCCGCTCTCTTGCGCTCTCAGCAAACCCAGCGATTTTGGCCTGATGCTCTTGGCCCACTTGGCCAGCCACCTCCTCTCTCCCTCCTGCCTTTCTTGCTTGGGCTGAGCCCCCTCCATGTCCCAGGGGCAGATTTCTGCTCTGACGGTCCTTCCCTCTTCCCCAGTCTCCCACGGACAAACCTCAGCCATCCTGCCCTGCGTACTGCCTGCTGTCTCTGAAGCTGCTTTGGGCAGCGCTGGGGATTTTGCTGGTGGTTTCTCCATGCCTGGCTCTTCCCCGGGGTGTCTGGGATCCCCCTCACTGCCGCCCTTCCCCAGGGCTCTGCCTGGCCCCCAATGCTCACTCCTGCTCTCCTCCCAGGGGCAAATTTCTGTTTTACTGCTGGAATCTGCCTGGGTTTCCCCAGGATAAACCTCTGCCCCCCTGCCTGCTGTGCTGCCGGCTTTCCCCGCTGCAGCTGGGGGCACCTCCATGCCTCGGCTCTTCGCAGGGACCCTCTCAGCACCCCAGCTCTCCCCGGGACTGAGGGGCTCTGGCTGGCTGCCCCCCTTCTCCAGCACCTTGGCCGGGCTCTCCCTGCCCAGCGGGACCCCGCTGTCCCCCCAGGAAGCAATCGCCTCCTGGCACAGTAAGGCTCCTTTTCCTACCGGGGCACCCTGAGGACAAACCTCAGCCCCCGGCTTCTCGGCCGCTGCTTTCCACACGCCGGCGGTGGACACGTGGGGGCTGCCTGCGATGGGTTTTGCATAGGGCTGCTCCACCTCCCCGCCGTCCTGGGGTCGGATGGGCCTGCGGCCCTCCTCCAGCCCTTCGGCCAGCCTGGCCACCCCTTCCTTGGCTGTGACCAGCCTCACAATGGCCGCAGGAGCATCCTTCCCTGGCTCTGCCACGGGAGCCTCGGCCCCTCGCTGGGGATGTATCTCTGCTTTCCTGCTGCCGGCCACCGCTGGGGTTCCACAGGGATGTTCGGCTCCTTCTTGGTGCCCAACACTGGGTGGGATCTCGTGCACCCCTGAGGGTGGCCCTGAGCCACTGCCAGCATCCACATCCCCCTGGGGAGCACTGGACTCGTCTGCCAGTCTCTCACTATCACCTGCCCCCAGGGCTGGGCTGTCCCACTGTCCTTCTGCTTCTTCCTGGCCTGCGGCTTCCCAGGCGGTGCCGGCGTTGTTGCTGCGCTGGCAGGGGACTGTCTCCCCCTGCCCCGGGTGGGCGGTGGGCTCGCTGCCGGGTCTCTGCCTGCTCCACTCGGGGCTTTTGGCAGTGGGTTGTCGGCTGATCCCCCCAAGGGACACAGCCGACATCTCCGCCAGGCTGGGTCTCTCCCTCCTGCTGCCCCCCTCCCGCCCCCTTTTCCTGAGGCTCCCCTCCCCCTCTCTCTTCCCCTTTAGGATGCTTTTTCCCCTGGAGCGGTTGAAGGCTTTGAGGGCGAGTCCCAGGCCCCGAAGGGAGGTCTTCTGGGAGGGTGGCTTGAGGCTGGGGGGGGCAGCTGCTGCATCACCGGGGCTCCCCGAGTCTGGTTCTTCGGCAGCTTTTTGCTTCCAGCTCAGGATCTCCTCCTGGACCAGCTCCCAGGGGCAGACCTGCGCCGGGATGGAGGCTGCTGTCACCAGCCTGCCCTTCCCTGGCGGGGGGGATGTGTGTCCCGGCTTTTCCTCCACAGGCCCCTCTGGCGTCCTCTCCGGTTCTCCTGCCCATGCTGGGGGGTCCGCTGGCGGCTCCGCTGGCTCCGGGCTGTCCCTGGTGGGTGCGGCACGCTGCACCAGGCTCTGGTAGCGGACAGGGGGTGGCGGCGGGGTCCTCCTCACCGCCACCCGCACCCGCCCTGGGAGGTGGGTGCTGTCGACACTCATGCTCTTGATGGGTGCGTGGGTGATGTGTTTCTGCAGCTTGCCATCACCCAGGGGGGACGTGTACTCCCGGGAGCACCCCTCGGCAAGGCTGGAGCCAGCTGGCGGGAGGGCATCAGCTGCACTGGGGCTTTGGGGCTTGCCGGCATCTTTGGGGGGTCCCTGGCCCATGGAGGGCTCTGAGGATGGGGCAGACAGGTGCTGGTGGATGTGCCGCTCCTCCCGTGCAGCTCGGCTGGCGGCGAGCAGGGCCTCTTCCCGTGCACCAGCGACGACGCTGAGCGACTTCTGCAAGGGGGCTGCGCGGGGCGGGGGGGACTGCCCGTGCCCCACCAGGTTGTGGGCGCTGGCCGACTTGCACACGAGCGGGACGGCGTCGAGGGACTCGCTGTCGGATTGCTCCGAGGCCATCGCTGCCATTGTCTTCCTCCCCGGTGCAAACTCCCCGGGGGTGCCAGGGTCGGGCGAGCCTCCCCGGGGCTCCCGCACAGGACCCTCGGTGCTGCGGGACTTGCGGAGGGCTGCGGTGCGGCGTCGGGAGCTGTCATCCCGCATCCGCTGGCTGGCACCGCTGGCGTCGGGGAGCCACTTGGCCGAGGAGCCGCGGCGTGCCAGGGTGCCCACCCGCTGCCCCCAGCTGCTCCGGCGTGCCACGGCCTCCGGCAGCTCGGCGGCGCGGCGCATGATGGAGCGGCCCAGGCTGCGGCGGGAGCTGCGCTTCTTGGGGAGGTGGGGGTTGTTGGCTGCCATCCTCCACGTCTTGTGCACCTCCAGTTGCGTGTAAAGCTTCTTCAGCTCCTCCTGCGTGCCGTGGGGGGGACACACATGTGGCAGAGAGAGGGGAGAGAGGAGAGCACGTACGATGGTACCTCACGGGGGCTGCAGGTGGGATGACCCTGCAAAGCCCCGGCTTTGTGCCCCCGAGCCCCCGCGCTGCCCGTCCCTCCGACCCAGGTTTCCCATGGCCAGTGGTGGTTCACCCTGCACCCCCTTCTCCCCCCCGCCCTCTGCTTTGCATCAGAAGAAAGATTGCAAAAGGCACCTCTTACTCTGCGCGGGGCTGCATAGCTAGCGTCAAAAGAAGGTCCTGAGTGTGCCACCCACCCGAATGTCATCGGGGTCGAGACTGTGCTCGCTCCAGGCGGATGCGATGCTGCTGTTCAGGCAGGAGCCCGAGCGCCGTATGTCCAGCTCGTCCTCGTAGACCTCAGCTGCGATCTCCTCCCGCAGCGGCGAGCCGGTGTGCAGGAACTGGGGGTGGCGAGGGGTGAGCTCGCCGAGGGGTCCCTGCAACGCTGGGGGACCCCAGCCCCATCTCCCCGAGTCCCTGGGCCGAGCGTTACCTTCGGGATGAAGAGCAGCGCCAGGGTCATGGTGATGGTGCCGTGGGTGTGAGCGAAGAAGAGCAGCAGGGTCCAGTCGGGGTGCAGCGAAGGGACCATGATGAACCTGGAAGGGGCGAGGAGGGCAGCACCGGGTCCCGCCGAGGCACCCGCAGCCCCTTCCCCACCTCCGGACCCCGCAGCCTCCGCCCTGCCCGGGGACCCAGGCAGCGAACCCGCTGGCTTCAGGGCTTTGCCGCTGGATTTGCCTCATCACCGAGGGTGGGAATCTCGGCTCCCTGCCCCTTGCGGCCCCTCACCCTACCTGACCACGTGGAAGGCGGCTGAGATCATGAGCTCGTTGTGGAGTGCGATGCTCATGTAGCGGGGCTCGTGGAAGGCGGAGGGCACGGCACGCGTGGCGTAGCACAGGAAGCTGCCCCACAGCAGGAACAGGATTTCAGCTGTGGGAGAGAGCGGCGGAGCGATGCTGAACGTCCAGCCCCATCACCCTGCTGCCTTTGGCATGTTTTCCTGGGTGGTGCTGATGGGTGCTGCTGCCCGCCAGGACCTCCCTGCCTCGAGGCGCATCCAGCCCAGCACGTTCACCCCAGCGGACAGTGGTCAGAGCCAGGCCTGGTGCAGCCTGCCCGAAGGCCACCGGGACTCACCGCCTGCGCTGGGTGATTTACCCTGTGCCAGGGCGAGTCCTGGGGATGCTCAGAGGAGAGGGTGGAAGGCAGTTTGGGCACCCCAGCCCTTCTTGAGGGCTCCAGGCGAATTAAATGGGCAAGGAAATTAAAACCCCACATGCCATGTTTATAGGATGGGGTGCTGGGGCTGTGGGAACCCCCCTGGGATACCACGGGGGCTGCTCTCACCAATGACCATCATGTAGTCCCAGCGGTCGTGGCCGCAGATGTAGAAGTGGAGCCCATGGCGGGTCTGGGTGCGGATCACCAGCGGGATGTTCTTGTCGATGTTCTCCAGCATCCCGATGGTCCAGGCCGCCAGGAACCACAGCACCAGGAGCAGGATCAGCCCCAGCATCTTCAGCACCCGCCCGCTTGACACATAGGGCACCCGCTGGGCCGTGCGGGACAGGAACACCTTCAGCACCCTGCAAGGCGCAGAGGGGTGAGCCCCCAGCTGATCCCCACTGTGGGGGTCCCAAGTGTTCGGCCCCCCGGTCCCGGCTACCTGTACAGCTTGAGGGTGATGGTGCCGTAGACGATGGCGAAGCCGAGCACACGCACCCAGCGCAGGACGATGCAGCGGAAGATGCTCGGCTTGAAGTACAGGATGAACACCTGTGGCGGTGGGATAGGGGTTGGCGGGCAGCACAGGCCAGATCCTGCCCACCAGAGGGGCAGCAAACACCGGAGACTCCGAAACCACCCGCTTTTGGGCCAGCCTCACCGCCTCCCTTCCCCCTTGGCTCTGCAGCATCCGCCGCAGCTCTTGTGGGAGGGAGAGGGGATTTGGGCAGGGATTAATTCCCACGGCCAAGAGGAGAAAAGGGATTTGGGTTCCCGAGAAGGTTTATACGCCGGGGGCCGTGCCAGCAAAATTAACAATTAGGTGGAGTTGTGCCCGTGCCCATGCCCTGCTTGGGGCCAGCTCAATGGCCTCTCCCTGGGGGCAGCTGCCCAGGCTGCAAACACTCTTAAACCTGAGCCCAGAGGTTTTCAGTCTCAGGGCTGGCTCGATACTCACGGGGAAGTAGAGGAGGAGGGACCCGAAGAGGATCGTCTCCAGGAGGATGACTCCCGACGCCCGGATCCTCTGCAGGGACAGAGGTGTGAGGTCGCAGCCTGGAGCCCAGAGGGGATGGAGCCAGGGCAGGGAGCTCCCCCCAGGAGCATGCCAGGGTGTTTTGGGGCTGTGACATCCCCCCCGTGAGCCCCCCAAGGCTGTGGCACTGGGCGTGGGAGAGGAGCAGGGCAGGGGGTGACGGGCAGATGGGGGACACGTGGAGATGCCTTGCCTTGCTCCATCGGAAGTGGTAGGAGATGAGCATGCTGAGGAAGACAGCCAGCATGCAGCAGGCCTGGCAGGAGAGGACGGCTGCCCGCAGTGCCCGGTCCTCCTGGATCAGGCAGGGCGCGTCGTCCTCGCAGGTGGTGCATCCCCGGCGGCAGGGCTGACATGCCAGCCGGGACCCCCCGTCCGCCGCCGCCGTGCTCCCCACCACGCCTGGGGACAGAGAGGCGGCCAGGTCACTGCATCGTGGATGCGGCGCTTTCCTTGCCAGGGCATGTGCTCAGGCTTCCCAAAGTCCGCCCTAGCCCTGGACCCCACTGCTGTAGCCACATGCCACGGGGTGAAAAGGGGACCCCAGGGCCAGGCACGGCACCCACCTGCCTGGGCACTGCTGGCTGCTCCACCGTCCCCCGTAAAAGCCCGGCTTGCACCGGCACAGGTACCTCCCAAGGACGAAGCCGCGGCTCTCCTGGGGGACACACTGAAGGAGACAGGCTGAGATGCATGGAAGGGCAGAGGCTCATCCTGCACCCCATATGCTCCCCCCAGCCCCGCACCCCCACCCCTCCCACCGCACCAGTGGCTCTAGCAGCCCCCAGCTCACAGGAACCCGACCCCACGCCATCCTCCCCCACACCCAGGAGGAATCAGTGGTTAAATATTTAAGAATTAAAAGCCAAAGCTTGGCCCCAAATCCTCCCTAAAACCTAAATGGACACCTAATGCAGCAGAGCGCACTAATCCTGCCCGGCCGTGACGGCAGCAGCAGGCAGGGCACTGCTGCCCTAATCCCCGCCTGGCCTCTGCGGGGCGGCGCGGCCGGATCCTGCCCCAAATGGGCTGGGCTGGCAGGTTTTCTGGCTATTGTTGTTTTCTGGAGAGATGCCCTCTGGAGAGAGCCCGTCCCTGCGGAGGGCATCACCCGTGGGGCGCTGGTAGGAAGGAGAAGCTGGTGATGCCTTTCCCACTTGGGAACGGCTCTTTGCCTTCAGGCCGGGACCCTGATCCACTCTGAGCTGGGGGGCTGCGGGGTTTGGCCCGGCTGGGGATGCTGCTGGTTGTGCTGAGCCCTGAAACACGCTTGGGCATCACCGTCTTGCCCGGGTGGGCGCCGCCAGAGGGGATGGAGGGCTGCTGGTTGGGGTGATTCACCGGCCGGCTGGCAGCCCCCGGAGCCCAGGCGTCCCTGCGGTGCCCGGGCAGGGAGCAGCCAGGTCACACGCTGCTGCTGGCAGCGGAGAAGGAAGATTTGCACAATAAACCCCTCGGCTGCAGCGCCGAGAACAGCTGAACGAAGCAGATGGATCGGCCCGAGAGGATAAAGCTCAGCCCGGCCGGAGGGACACGCGGTGGGCACAGCCCGGCCGGGGGCACAGGGGACGGTTCGGTGCGGGGGAGCCCCAGCCCTGCTGGACTAGGTGATGGGGTGCAGGGTGCCGGGTGCCGGTGGCCGATACCTGGGTGCTGTTGAGGTCACAGCGGTGCGTATCCGCGAACCAGCCCGGCCCGCTGGCGCACTGGTCGATGGCCACGTTCCGCAGCTCGATGTCCACCCGCACGACTCCCCTGTGCAGGGGGATGGCGTTGGCCCTGGGGGCTGTACAGGGCGTCCCCATGCCCACCTCGTGCCCCCCTACCCAGCGTGGCCGTGCCCCAGGGCCGCAGGGGTGGCTGGTGCCAGTGCATGGACTGGTGGGACAACACGAGGTGTCAGCAGAGTCCCCGGGCCCCCACCCAGGGAGGTCCCCCCTCAGAGCCACATCTGAGGGAGGTTGGAGCCGGGACAGAGGCAGGGGCAGCAGCTCCTGGACGTGAATTCTGCTTCTCAAGAAGGGCTTTATGCAACCGATCGCAAAATAGGTGCTGCTGGGGTGGCCCCTGCGTGTCATCCCTCACCCTGTGGGACCAACCTTCTTCCCTGGGTGCTCCGAGGGGGCTTCCCCCTTGGAAATGGGGCCAAGTCCCCTCTCTGAGGCTAAGCCTGGCTGCCCCCTTCCCTTCCCAGCGCCTCCCACCGTGGCTCCTTGTGCAGTGTGTGCCGGGGGTGCAGCAGGGACCCACCAGCCCAGGGATGCCCCCCAGTTCCCAGGAGGGGCCCCAGCCCCACTCACCCACCCTCAGTGTGGCTGCAGCATGGGGCTCGGGGGGTGGCAGCCTGAGGCGGGCAGCATGGGGACAACCGAGGGCGACAGGACGCAGCTCTGTGCCAGTGGACGTGCAAATACCCATGCACACACACGTGCACGCACACACACACGCTGTCAGGAGGGCTGGCACACACCTTGCAACCCACAGCCTGCACCCAGGGGTGATGCCTGCAGCTGCATCCCCCAGCATGTACACGGGGCACCCCCGAGCCCCCTTAGACACACCCCACCAGCCCCTCCGGGTACCACTTACTTGAACTCGGGGCTGAGGTCCGGCTTGAGCCCATAGAAGGCAGAGGAGAGCGTGACTGCCCAGGTGGGCAGGAACCTGCCGTCCCGGCACTCGAGGAACGGCGGGGACCACCACACGTGGCCCGGCTCCCCCACGTAGCTGTCGCCCCGCTGCCACTTGGGGGTCTCCATGCTGCGCAGGTCATTGCTGAGCACGCGCTTGCGGAGGAGCGGGGTCCGCCGGGACTTGAGGGCGTTGAACCACTCGTTGTCCCAGCTGAGGTTGCCGAGGCTGGGGGCAGCAGCAGAGACATCCTGCAGCAGGATCTCGCCGTTCCCCTTGGTGGCCTGCAGCATCAGCCGGGGCTTGGCGGCCAGCGGGTGGGCGTCGAGGGCGAGCACCGCCCGGCGCACCCACGGGTGACCCTCCACCAGGCTGCGGACCAGCGCCTGGTACCACTCCACATCCTCTGGCCACGCTGGCTTCACGGATGTCGTTGGTCTGGAAGATCATGTTGAGGAAGTTGGCGGCGTGGGCCAGCGCCTCGGGGGCGGCACGCAGCGCCGGGGGGGGGCCGGGGCCGGGTGCCCCCACCGGGACGCCCCGGCTGCAGTTGGCCCGGGCCAGCTGCTGCACATCACCCGTCTGCAGGAAAGCCAGCGCCGCCGCCGAGCCCTCGGGGTCCCCCGACACTCCTGGCTCCGGCGTGGGTGCCCAGGAGGATGATGGGGCCGGGGACCATCCTGCCGGCTGGGGGGCCTCTCCTGCAAGCGCTGGCCCCCCACGAGGATGGTGCCATGCACCAGCACCACATGCAAGCACCAGAGCAGCGGCCACCGCCATGGCCCCATGGCCGGGGCTCAGCGGAGCCCCCCGACCCCCTGCGGCCCCGCCGGCCGGCCCGGGGGGGGCATGGTGGGCACGGTGCCCGAGCCGGCCGGGAGCCTGCTCTGCTCCACAGGGCTGGACTCGCGCTCTACCGCCTGTTTTCCTCCCTCGGTGATGCCAGAGCAGACGTCACCAGCTACAAAACATGTTCATCTGCTGGCGTTGCCTGCCCAGAGCCCCCCCGGCCCCCCCCCCGCCTCCGTGCTCCCGCTCGGGGCAGACCGCAGTGCCAGGGAGCCCCCCACCCTGAGTCCCGTGGGGACCCCCGCACCCTGGCCCCCTCGGGCTGGCCATGATGCAAGCGCATCCTGATGGGAAGCCATGGCAACGGGGCTGGGAATTTTTCTCCCAGCATCCCCCTCCCCGCGGCCTTCTCTGTAGCCCGGGGGGGCCAAAAGGTTGCCCGCTGCTTCCCCATATGGTCCTGGGCTTCAATCCCGCAGCACCAGGTGTCCCCCCCGGCCATGGGATGGAAATGGGGAGGATGGCACACACACGGATGTCCCTGCGGGGCTGGGGGTGGCAAGTGCGGTCTGGGGGTCAGCACAGCACGGTCCCCATGGCAGGGCCCGATGCCCAACCCCTCCCCCAGGCTGGGGGATCACGTCCTGGGTCCCCACGCAGCACTGCCCTCGTTGTAGAGGGGAAACTGAGGCACGGGAGGCTGCTCAGCCTCCCCACACCTCCCCCCCCGCCTGAAGCAAAGGTGACTTCCCTCTTCACCAGCCCCCACGCAGGTGTGGGGAGAGCTGGTTCCCCTTCCCCTCTCCTCCGCTGGGGCGTGCTGCCTGCAAGAACCGTGCAAGAGCTGTGCAAGAGCCGTGCTGCAGCTGTGCAAGGGCCGTGCTGCAGCTGTACAAGGGCTGTGCAAGTGCTGTGCAAGAGCTGTGCAAGGGCTGTGCAAGTGCTGTGCAAGAGCTGTGCAAGGGCCATGCTGCAGCTGTGCAAGAGCTGTGCAAGAGACGTGCAAGAGACGTGTTGTGCCTGTGCAAGAGCTGTGTAGAGCCGTGCTGCAACTGCGCAAGAGCCGTGCAAAAGCCATGCTGCAGCTGTGCAAGAGCCGTGCAGGGCTCGCAATACAAAGGTGCCGGGCGCTCGTGCCTCAGTTTCCCCTACCACACCCCGCCGTAACGGGAGGAGCGTCCCCCCCGCCCCTCGGCCCCCCAACCCGTGTCCCCCCGCCCGTGGGTGCCGGCCACCCGCAGCCGGGTCTGGGACTACCGGGAGGCGAGGGGGCGGGACCTGGAGGGCGGGGCGGGGCTACGGCCAGCGGGGAGGCGTGTCCAGGGGCGTGGCCGGCGGCGGAAGTTGGGGGGCGTGGCGGCGCCGGGCCGTCGCCGCGGAGGAGGGAGGGGGCCGTGGCGGCGGCGGCCGTGCGAGGGCGGCGGCCCGGTGCGGCCCGGTCCCGGCGAGCCATGCGGCGGCCGTAGCCATGCAGCGAGCCGAGCTGCGGGAGGGGGAGGCGGCGGCCGCGGCCTCCTACCGGGTGCTGAGCCGCCTGCTGGGCTATGGGGCCGGACCGGAGGCGGGCGCGGCGGGCGGCGCCGTTACCGGCGCGGCGGGAGCGGGGCCGTTGGGCCCCGGCGGCGGGCGGTTGCCGACAACGGCGTTACCCGGGCGGCGTGACTCTGCGGGCCCCGCCGCCGCAGCTGATGGTGTTCCGCAACGCGGCGGAGGGGAGGCCCGGCGAGGAGGGCGGCCCCGGCGGCGGGAGGCGGCGGCGGCGGCGGCGGGGGGGGCGGCCCGGCGGGCGGCGGAGAGCTGCTCTGCCCGCGGCACCGCTGCGCCCTGGAGCCCAAAGCGGCGGCCCGGTGGGGGGCCGGGCCGGCGGGCGGGCTGGAGCTGCAGCTGGCGGCGCTGGGGCTGCGGCCGGGCGGGCTGGGCGCGAAGGGAGCGGCGGGCTGCCCCTGCCCCTGCCTCGGCCCGCCGCCCCCCGCCGGGCCCGCCGCCGAGGAGACCAGCGACGCTTTGCTGGTGCTGGAGGCCTTGGAACCGGACGAGGCCGGGAGCTGCTCCGAGGAGGAACCGGCTTCCCCCGGCCGCGGAGCCGCCCGCCCCGTCGGGAGAGGAGCCGCCGGCCCCGCGCCGCCGCCCGCCGCCGCCGCCCCCGGGGGAACCGGCGGTAGGAAGGGCTCGCTGAAGATCCGCCTCAGCCGCTTGTTCCGCACCAAGAGCTGCAGCGGCGGCTCGGCTACCGGCGACGCCGCCGCCACCGAGGGTCGGCGTACCGGGGAGCTGCCCGCCTCGGCCGGCAGCCTGACCGACGTCTGCGGGGCCCGCGGCCGGGAGCAGGAGGCGGGCAGGTACGGCAACGGGAGCGTCCCCCCGCCCCGGGCTGGGGGTGTCCGGTGGGGTGGGTTTGGGTCCGCAGGAGCAGGTTGTGGGGAGCAGCCGCCCGCCTTGGTGGCAGCCGGGAGACCTTGGGGGTTGTCACCGGTGTGACAGCGATGGTGTGGCCCCGTAGCACGGGGGGAGAAGGGGTGCCGGTGCCGTGACTCCTTGCTGGGGGTGGAGAGTGACCGTGAGGGACGGGTGCCATCCCACAGACGGGCACTGTGGCCGTCTGTTGGCTCCGAGCTGGGCTCGGCAGCTGCCAAGGCCTCGCCTTTCCCATGGGGTCAGCGAGCACGGCTGGAGCCCGGGAGAGGCAGGCAGGGGAGGATATGCTGCCCTGGGCCCCCCATCCGCAAAGGGGATGTCGGAAAACCACCCAGGAGCGGGACCGGTGAGGTGGCGGGTGGCTCGGATGAGCCACTGGAGCCCTGGGGTGCTGCAAGTGCCAGCCAAGCGAGGAGGTGGCGTGCCATGGGCACGGGCCCTGGTGACACTGCGCTGAGACCCAGGGAGCTGGTGTTTCCTCTTGCCCTCCCGCATCTTGCAGAATGATTTCCTGAGGCTCCTGAGCGTCGCGGTCGGGCTCCGGCCTCAGTGGTGGTGGGTGCTGCCACGGGGGCTCTGCTCTCCCGGTGCTCCACGGCAGGAGGTGGCTGGAGGAAGCATTGGCAGCCAGAGGTTGGCTGGGTCATGTGTTGGGTTGGAGGGACAAATCCTGGGACCCCGTGAGCCCTCCCTGTTCCTCAGCCCTGTTCCATCGACTCCGGCACTCCTCGGCTGCTCACCCTGCTCCAGCCCCGTGTTTTAGCAGAAGACATGAGCTGCTCGATACCAGCTGAGGAGGGTAAAGGAAGGGCTGGTCTGTACCTGCTGCCTAGGCTCTGGTCAGGGTGGGTCTCCTGTGCTCCAAAAACCACTTGCTGTAGCATTTCTAGCAGCAGAACTGAAATTTCTCATGGAGGAGGCAGGGAGAACCTGCCCAAGGTCTCTGCAGCCAGCCCGGGAGCAGCATTAAATAATTGAATGGACTGAGTATTACAGCACAGCCCTTTCCCTGTGGGGTTAATTAACCTTGTGTAAGGTTTCTGGGCTGCATTGCCTCCTCAGTGCACCTGAAGACCTGTTGATGGGCAAGCAGGAAACGTTCTCCAGGCTTGCTCGGAAGATGCTGACCTTGGGTCAGTGCAACCCACAGCACTGGGTTGTGGTGACCGTGCACTTCAGCAGCCCAAAAGGCAGCCAGGCTGTAGCGGGGGCCAAAATTACTTCTCCTTTGAAGCAGAGGATGGCTTCTGAGATGGGGCAGCCTCGGCTCCTGTGTCAGCTCCCAGCCCTGCAGCTGGTCAGGGTGTTTGGGTTCTCCCTAGAGCTCGTGTGCCCGCGAGGAGCCTTGCTTTTGCATGTGGGGTGCTGAAGCAGTTTTATACAAAGGCTTAATTCCCCACAAATGACTAAATAAGCCTCAAACGGTAGCGAGTTGCCTGTAATAACGCAATGTTTTGCTAATGGGCTTGTGGTTTATTTGGTCCTCGCACCTGACAAGAGCGAGGAGTCCCCAGGACGTCCCAGCGCTGGGATTAGGAGGTGGAGAGTTGGCAGTCAGGTCTTAGCAGGTCAGGAGCAGAAAAGCACTGTATCGCTGCCTGGGTCTTCCCTCTGGTCAGGGAGTTTAATGGTCACTTCTCGTGCTCCGGCATCGTGCAACTCCGCCGTGCTAATTAGGCGGTATTTTAGCAAAGGTTACTTCAAGGTGCCTGATGCAGCAACTCTTGTGGTTCAGGGACGACTTCGCTGCTTCCAGTTCCAGGAGTCCCCTCCTGCTGACGAGGGCTGGAGTATTTGAATGATGCTTTTTGCTCCCATGGGCGTGCGTGGTGCTGGCACCTCTCCTGCCGGGAGGCTGCGCCTCGATGGGACGGTCCCTGCTGGCCCCGGAGGTCTGGCCCCGCTTTCATCAGTGAGGATGAATTGTTTGGGATGCTGGGATGCCCGTGCTTTCGTGAGCAGGTTAGACAGTTTAGCTAAGCCGGGCTTGCTGGGAAGTGACCATTTGGTGTCAGCAGATGCTGTTTTTCTTTCCCTCTCCTTTCCCAGCTGCCCTGGTCCCTCAGTTCAGAGTTAAGTAGTGCAGCAAGTTGATTTTCTGCTGTGGTCTCTGCTAGACTTAATGCCACGCTAAGAAAGCTGTTGGCTACTTTGCACCCGTCTTCATTGTTTGACTGGGCAGGAAAAAAACCCTTTCCTTGGTTCTGCTAAGAGCTGGTGGTTGTTGCCTCGCAGTGTGTGGCCCCCACTAACAGGGCATGGGTCTGGTGTTCACCGTGAGTCGCCACTGCAGTCGCTTGTGGCTGACGAGGCGGGCTCAGAGCAATATTTAGGTTAATTCATGGCTCTGCTTGCTGTCGAGCTCTTGTTCCTGACCCTCAGGTCTCTGCGGGGTGGTGGTGAAGGGTGCTCCCTCGGTCTGCGGCGGGCGTTAGCTAGTCTGGCTCTTTGCTTCTTGCAGTGCTTAAAAAAAAAGAATTCCTGGTACTTGGAGTTGCTGCCCAAGCTTCCCACCGTGCTGCTGGTCCTGCAGGCAATGCGGTGCAGCTTCGCCTCCCGCCTGCGGCAGCAGTTAGGAAGGAAACCAGCCCCATTATCTAAAATCAATAGCTGGGCTCTGCTGCGCTGCAAGAGGCTAAGAAACTAAATGTGGGGATGCCAATGTGCAGCTTCTCACCCTGGGCCTGAGTGTTGATATTTAAAGGTTGCATCAGTGAAATGGCCTTTTTTTGGAAGCGATTTGTACTGCAGAGGTAATCGGAGGGAAAGGGGATGGGGTCAGGCACCAGTTCTGCAGGTGGATGGGGGCAGGCATGCCTGGGCTGCAGCCGCTTCTGCTGCAGATCGCGTGCCAGGCTGGCACCCAGCTCTGTTAAGTTAGCCGTACGGATGACCTAGGGTTTTTTAACATGTCTGTACTATTACCTGCATAAGGTAGCCCGTTGCCAGCCTCAGTGGCCGGGTAAGACTTGCCTTAGTGTTACCAGGGCAGTGCTTTGGGATCAGCGAAGGCAGCACGGGGCAGCTAAGGCGGTAGCCGCAGCTATTGCAGAACTGGTGGGTAACTGACCCTAAAACCCCTTATTTGCTGGAGCTTGAGGGGTTTCCCAGTTCTGTGCGTGCCCGAATCCGTGCAGAACCTGTCCGCAGTGTTCCTGAATGGCGATGCCCACCTTTGCCAGCTCTGCAGGGCTGCGCTGATCCGATGCAGCAGCGATCAGGTACTGGTCACGCGTAATTACTTCTCTGTGGGTTTCAGCATTATTTGGAGATGGCTGCAGGAGGAGGAGGAAGTGTGGAAGCACGTTATTTTGGTGGAGACTGAGTTGGGAAGTGGAGGATTCAGTCCATGCGAATCGCTTCTTGCTCTCGCTCTGCTGCTGATGTGAGCTTGCTAGATACGAGAAATCTCAGAAATCAATGGCTGTAAAATGTTGGCATAAAATGTAGCTGTTTTGGTAACAGCAAAATGCCAGCAATGCTCCTTTCCGTCTGGCTTAGTGGGTGGGAACGGAGCTGTTACTATATGATAAGGTTAGTTGATATTAGTCCAGAAGTGTAATTTTGTGTGTGTCTGGCTGATAATTGGTGAATTGTTCTTCTTCGGGGGAAAAAAGTCAAACCCTCAAATAGGTGCAAGAGCCTTAAAATAAAAACACTTCCAAACATTTTAATGGGATTTTATATATCAGGATGATGGGTGCTCTTAGTATTTTTATTTGCAGACTTATAGTATCGAATGTTCATTCACAGCTGTGTGACCTGGTGACGTGTCTGGACACAAACAAGAGAAGCATTTGGTCTGCCCTGGGAGAAGATGAGGGTGCACCCATCTGCGCTGCACTCCCAGGGCTCTTCAGCACGGCAATATGGGACCGGAGCTCGGGTTTCTTCTCCCTGTAGGGCAGCTGAGGTGCATCTGCTCGGTGCAATCCTTCCTGGAGGGTGGCAGTCCTTGCTCAGAGCTGGTTTCATCTGAAGCTTTGTCTGGGTTTCGCAGGAGGCTGCGAGCGGAGCTGGGCTCTGAAGCACAAGACAGGTTTAAGGTTCAGGGTCAGCCGCTCGCTGGGAGGAGGTTGGTGAGGAAGACATCCAAGAGGAAGAGTGTCAGCCCTGTAACAGCCTGCTTGCAGTGGGTGTTCTGGGTGGTGAGTAGAGCTGGTCTCTGAGTTCCTGTAAATCTTGGTGGTGCCGTCGCTTGCCTGGATGCCACAGGACCAGTTTCTCTGGCCAGCATGGTGAAGCTGCACCGTGTAACTCGGAGTAACCCTGTCTGACCCAGCACGGACCTGCAGGCTGCTACGGGCTGCCCAGCGCTGGGGTGGGCATTGCACGACATACGGTGGATGCTGGAAAGGCCTTTGTCAAAGCTGTGGCACGTGAGAGCTGCGCTGGTGCTCAGCTTTGTTCTCGTGCTCCCCTCTTAGGTGGGAGTGGGTTTCTGGCACCGAGGAAGCGTTTCTCTACTCACCTCAACCACAGATTCAAGTCCTGGGGGTGCCATACTCCGTGCCTCAGTTTACTGGCATTTTCTTTGCCTAGATCTGGATAAGGCCCTTCAGCATTGCAGTAGGGAAGGCGCTGGAAGGAGTGGTTTTGTGTGGGGAGAGCACAGGGCTGGCTACGGCGTTGTTATAAAACTCTTGGTTTGGAAAGCAGGCTTCACGGGAACTGCTGGTAATGCCGGGTCCTCACCAGAGGTGCGTTTTCAGCTGTTTCCATACATCTCACCGGCTCCGGGTTTAGCTCGCCTACCCTTCAGCTGCATTTTGAATCCCTCTGGGGAGACGGTGTCCTCCGAACGCAGCGCGAGGGCATTCGATGCGCTCGCTCTAGGCACAACCCCTAATTGCACAGGGACCCAACCTGTTTGTCGAAGGCATTTGGCAATGCCTGATCTAGAGAAATAGCACGATGTCTGTTGTGAAAGAGCTCCTTGGCTCTGGTTACCATACTTGCTTGGGGTTTTTCTTTCCAAAGACTTTATTAATTACCTAGTTAGAGGTGTGCTTCATAGCAGGACAGAGACCTAGCTTTACTGGTTGACTGCCCTACTTAGGCCAAAGCACTGCTCTAGGAGCCGAATAAACACGCAGCGCTGAGCTGTCTCGAGCTTCTATAAAGAGTGGTGAAGGTTCTCCTTCACCATCAAATGGTGGTTTCTTCTGGTGGGATGTGCCGACTCTCCTTGTCTCTGCTAACTAGGTTTTTCTTATTTCCAATAGGAAACACAGACTGACAAGAACTCAAAGTGCCTTTTCCCCGGTTGTGTTCAGCCCCCTCTTCACAGGTAAGGATTTGAAACATTTACAGGATGGCATTTCATTTTGCTACGAAAAGAACAGCGTGCGCTCAGCAGATGCTGAGTGTTGCCTCCCCGTGCAAACCGGGACCTCTGGGAAGAGTTCCTCCGTCCTGCTTGGCCTCAAACCCTCAGCAAGAGGAGCTGCAAAGAACGTGGCTGTTGCCCGTCAGCATTTTGCAATTCCTCCTGTTGAAACGCAAGTTTGAGTCGTGCCCTCGGAGGGGAACGTCCCTCCTCTGCGCAGGGCTGTTTGCATCCGAGTTGTTTGGAAAATCCCCTATAGAGCAAGTGCAGTTCGGTGCTTCCCTCCCATGGTTTGCGAGGGGCTAAGACCAGCCCCGCTTCCCATCTGGACTGCACGCCGGTGCTGGCGGCCCCGCTGCACGACAGCTATGGGAATTGAAACCTCTTTTGTGGAGCACGACCTTCTTCTGCATGTTCCCCCCACCCCCTCCCCACGTCCTGCTGGTTTCTGACCTTCCCTTTTCTGCTAGGGTGGGGGGTGGGGCAAGCTGGCCGGTTTATAAATGGTGCGAGGGGGAAGTCCTGCTCTGCTGGTGGCTGAAAGCTGTAGAACTGAAAAGCTCCTCGTCATGGTCATGTGCCTCTTGTGGTGGGCTAATAGTCAAAACAGTTGTAGCCACAGGGCCTGGGGGCTTAATCCTGTCTCAAGACTCGAGAGTAGGAATGTACGGTCGGTCACAAGTTAGTGTTTATCAGCTGTGTGGAGCTTTACGTGGCTTGATAGGAAGATCACGTTCAAAATAAATTCATGTTGAGGGTCTTATTGCAGGGCAAAGGAATCAAAATATGGTTGTGTAGCGATAGCTGTGTTAGGAAGAGCCGGCGGGTGGAGCTGAAAGCCGCCTCTTGCTGCTGGCGTAGGTGTTTGAGAGCTGAGAGGGGCTGGAGAGCTCGGTTTGTGTTCCCGAGTAGGGTGAAGCTCTTTGGACAGCACCAAAGCCTTACTGAGAACTGGTTTAAATGTCAGAGAAGTGACCTTCAGGGCAGAGCATTAGGGTTCCCCAAGACTAGTAACTGGAAGCTGCTGGTCTGTTGCTGTGGTTTCTTGTAGCCCATTGAGCTCCTGCAGAAGTGGAGTCACTCCGGGGTAATTCAGCTGTGGTGCTTCTGGTTCCCTTCTCCATTCCCACACCCCTTCAGCTGATGTCCTGCTAGTGGGGCAGCAAGCGGAGGATGCGCTCCTTGCGTGATGCGACTGGCTTCCTCTAAGCGTCGTGTGCGTTTTATTTAGCAAATCAAGGCTGGTGAAGACAAAAGCCGCTTCTGCTGCTTTGTCAGCTGTTGCTAGGGGAAGTTGTGAGTATAAAATCTGTAATTCTGTGGGCTGGTGATGGGGGTACGTGGATATGTGTGCAGGGCTGCTTTCCTTCAAAAGAAACTAGGCTCCAGAACCTGGAGTTGACAAGTTTTTGCTTTAAATCTGTGAAATTGATTTGATTAACTGTTAGGTTATACTATTAACTGTTTTTAAAATTACCTATGTAAATTTTTTCTGGTTGCTGGAATACCAGCAGTGCCCTCGTAGGAGCTTTTCCTTTGCAGAAGACTGTTGAAGTGTCCCCAAAGTGAACGTCTGGATTTTAATTGCTTTGGTTTGTTGTTGACTTCTGCAGTCGTACGCAGCTGAGGACTTGGTTTCCTTAATGGCTGCTGTATAGAGGATTTCCTGTGACTGGGACCACCGAAGTGAGACAGAATTCAAATGTCTGGCCCAGCCTGCATGGTTTTCTTGGTGATTTGCTTTCAGGTTAGCGTGTGGGGTGGGCGAAGGTTTCTGGGACCGCCTTTCCTGACCTCTCCCCGGGCACCTCTCGCAAGCACTGGCTCCGTAAGTGCACCGCAGCCTGCCATTGCAGCTCCTGCTGCGTTGGGAAGGCACTGAAAGCTGAGCTACTGCAACCCCTCTTAGTCTGGTCATCTTTTGTTTTTGTTTGTACGAGACGAATGCAGCCCAGCCTACGTGGCCGCTTCATTTTCAGGGTGTGGAAATGAAAGAGTGGCTGCGTGTGTGTGCGCTCACACCCATAAGTCCCCCAGGGAGCAGGTGCCTTGGATAATAACCAACCCTAAATACCCCTCTTAACATGGCTTATTACTAGATAGGACTTTTAAAAGCAGAAGGAAGCTGAGTCAATATTGTCCTGTGTAATGGTCGGTAAATGCGTTGTCAGGTACCTACCATGAGGCGAGGGATGCCGCGTGCAGTATCTGGAGCAGAAGAGGAGTTCCCTGCCCACAGGAATTGAAATCTAAGGCAGCCAGATTTCGTTGTCCTTGAGACCATGGTTGAGGTGTTTGGGGTGATTGTGGGGTTGGTGCTTCATCAGAGCCTGTTTAGACTGATTTTTAAAATTTTTTTTAAAATGCCTTGGCTGTGGTAACACCACTCAGGGTCTCTCTTTGGGATTTGGGTGTTTTCCTTCTGACTCTATCTGTCCACTACTGAGGCTGATGCTTTGACCTTGATTTGATGACTTCATTTCTCTCCCATGATTTTAGACTGATTTTAAGCTTTTCCGTTTTTAAGTTAGAAGTCTTTGTGTCATTTTCTCCAAGCTGTATCCTGGACCCAGAGCCTTTAGGCTTCAGTGAATTCCAGCTATTTAATATAAAAGCCTCTCCAGCTCCCTTATATTAATTTTAAGAGCTGGTACCTTCATGGCCTTTAGGGTAAAAGGTATTTCTGTTTGTTCATCTAAGGCGTTGGTAGGCAAACTCAGACTGGCATTAATAGCATTGTCTGAGACCTGTGAAACCACTTCCCAGGACTACATAAAGTGTCAGCGCTGTGCACTGTTGAACTCGGTGCTGAAAAGGTCTCGCAGTGCCTTCCTCAGCACGTCCTCCTGGTGCTGGACTCGGGCGGGGTTCAGGCGCGCGTACGGGTACCTGTCGTTCCCGTCTGCCTGACCTCTGGGCTGCGGCAGCAGGGCCGATCGATGGCTCAGAAGCAGCGCCGCAGGGAAACTTGATTTGAAAACAGCTAATGAGATGGTCCTCCAAATCCTGCAGAGGTTACTGCCCCTTCCCCTCTGCCCCTGCCTCCCCGCGCTCGGCCTCTGCATGCCCCGGCGAAGGTGCAACACTAACAGTCTTGCTCCACCAACCTTCAGGTGAAACAGTGTCACTAGTGGACGTGGACATCTCTCAGCGAGGACTGACCTCCCCTCACCCTCCGACTCCACCACCTCCACCACGAAGAAGCCTCAGCCTGCTAGGTACCGTCCTGGAGAGCATCCTTTGCCGTGCGTCCCTACGGGAGTCTAGGAACCGTCCTCTGCCCTTGCGGGGACGGAGGAGGAGCATCCCGAGGGTCCCCAGCAAGGGGGCTCACTGCCTGCTCGTCTGGCCCCATAGCGCACCCGCTTGCCCTTCCCTGGCAGAGGATTTCTTGCTGTTCATTGAAATCTTCAGCATTTCTCTTAGGTCAGCCAGGAGGGGAGGGCGGTGGTGGAGCGGTGCGAGGTGGGACGTAACGTGCTGGTTTCACAGAGTTTCTGCTGCTTTCGGAAACTTCCCCCCTTCCTACCCATCGCCTAGGGAGGCCAATTCCCTTCTGTGCTCTGTAGTCAGTGGAAGTGGAGGCTCCCTGGGAGGCTGCTGCCCCAGGAGCCTGGCTGAGCTGCTCTACACCCTCCTCTGGAGGAGGTTCCGCTGAGCAGGAGCAGCTTAGGATGGGTGAAGTCAGCCTTAGTGAGCAGCACCTTAAACTGCAAGTCCCGTGTGCTGGGTCTGAGAGATCTCCTGTAAATGCCTGTCTCGTGCCGCAAGCTGCATGCGAGGAGCTAGCTGGGCTGGAAAACGTGCGCCTTCGCTCCCGGAGCGCGTGTGAGCGTGCATGTGTGTGTGCGAGGCTCCGAGCTGGGGCCAAGCGGCAGCAGCCACCCGCGCTCAGAAGCGAGAGGAGGACGGTGAGCTGCCGGTGGGAAGCTCCGTCTTCGCTTCTCCAGGCAGCGCCGAGCGCGGGTTTGCTTGGGCCGTGTTGTCCGGCGCAGAGCTCGCTCGCTTGCCTGTTTTCTGAACCTCTCTTGCCTCTGTTCTCTCCTAGATGATATCAGTGGGACGCTGCCTACGTCTGTCCTAGTGGGTCCAATGGGCTCCTCCCTGCAGTCTTTCCCTCTGCCTCCGCCTCCTCCGCCCCATGCCCCAGGTCAGCTTAGCTTTAGCAGCAAGGCTCTGGCTTCCCCTTCAGGGATCTGGACTTTGGGGGTTTCCTTGGTAAAATTTTAAGCTGCGCTTCAGGCTTGAAGAGCAAAGGTGCTGCCCGCATTGCCCACCCAGCGACACGCCGTCGGGCGCTGCTGAGCGCTCGGGCGCTGCTGTGTCAAGGCTCTGGTTTCCGTGTGATGTGGCTCTTGGTGCCCACGGTAGTTTTGCTGAAGTTTGCGGCTGTACTAGCTTTATCCTCAGTTCAACAGCTCCCATTTTCTCTGGTTCCTCTTGGGTTCAGCAGAAGCGCAGCCCACCCCGATTTGCACTGCGTCAGTGCAAATGAATTAAAAACCGTGTTAATGAGTGTCGGCAATGTCAGAAAAGAGCCGTGGGAGCAGGGCTCAGTGCAGGAGCCGCAGCTTTGACAGCCAGCCTGGTGTGCAGTCCAGCTGAACAGCACACGAGGGTGTTTCCTGTGCATTTACCCTTTTGCTTTCGGTTTCCTTCAGGACCCAGGGGGCTTTAACTGCCCCTTTTTCAGGACGTGTGTTCATTCCTTCCACTCTGTGCCGCCTGGCACTTCCCTTGCCTTCCCTCCGAGCTAGCGTAAGGAAATAGCAGGTGAAGGCACTGAGTCAGTCACCTTGGAAGAGCCAGGTAGTGCCTCCCACTGCGTCCTTCGCAGGGACGTTGTCCTTCCATGGGTCAGCCCAGCTTCCTCCTCCACGCCGCAGCTCTGCCCCCCCTGCCCTGACCTCTAGAGCCGTGCGAGGGGGGACGGGGCGGCTCGTTCTTGGGGTGAGCTCCTGGTGGGTGACCACGGCCTGGGCTGTCTCTCCCTCTGCAGATGCCTTCCCACGGATTGTCCCGCTGAGGCCGATGGAGGCGATGCCGGGCCAGCCTGCCCCGCACCTGCAGTGTCCGCTCTACCGCCCGGACTCCAGCAGCTTCGCAGCCAGCTTGCGAGAGCTGGAGAAGGTAACGGTAACGTGTCGGAGGGGGGTGGTGGCAGCCAGAAGGAGGAAGAGTTGCGATCTAGGCTCTGGTTTTGGGGACTGACCATCCCTTTTACAGTCTTGAGAGTGTAAGATTAGGGTAGGGCTGAAGAAAACCCTCCTGCCTTTCTCCCAGTGAGGTCTCTGAGTCTAGGAAAGCCTGTTGTACATGGGAGGAGTGTCATGGTCTCGTCTGTTCTTTCTCCACTTCTGGGTGTACGGGATGTGATGGCGTGCTCTCATCCAGGAGCAACGAGTCCCAGCCATCCATACTCCAGGGTGGATGCAACCAGGTGCTTCCATTTTGGCATTTAAAGGGGATTAAGAACAAGAGCATATCATACTGTGTTTGGTTGCTAATGAAAATCCATCTTGCTAGTACCTGCTGACGTTCTGGCTGTTTCTTTTCCTAGTGCGGGTGGTACTGGGGACCGATGAACTGGGAGGACGCAGAGATGAAGCTGAAGGGGAAACCGGATGGGTCCTTTCTGGTCCGAGACAGTTCTGACCCCCGTTACATCCTGAGCCTCAGCTTTCGGTCGCAGGGCATCACCCATCACACCAGGATGGAGCACTACAGAGGTAGGAGCCGCGGGCGCTTCTGGGGATGCTGCTGGCAGCGCAGGGCTGTGCCTGGGGACCAGCCTGATCGCGAGGTCCCAACACAGTGCTCTGGGCACAGGGCTGGCAGCAGCAGCGTGTCCTCATTCTTGCGTTGAGGTTCTGCAAGAGGCTTTAGAAGCTGCGTTGGACTTTGCGTCTTGTGCCTTGAGCAACGACCCTCCTTATAGCTCTGAAAAATTGGGGAATTCAAGAGTTCCCTGTGCCTGTTCTCAGGCCTTGCTTTGGAAAACTGGACTCGAAGAAAACGATGATGGCACGGTCCTTGCAATCCTGTGTCGCTGAGACGTGATATACAGCAAGAGCCATCATTCGTAGCTGTCAGTGCTTCCCAAAACGTAGCATGTTTCCCTGCGAGATGAGGAGTGATCTCTTGTTGTCGCAGCTCGTCCCCTTGCTGTGTTCTCCCCTTGTCCGAGGGATGCTCGGCGGTGGTACCACCTGCAGCCGGTCCCAGGCTGAGCCTTTAGCTCCACCGTGGTGGGCTTTTAGTCTGAGAACTCCTGGCACGCACTCCACGCCCTTTCTTCCTGCTGGGCTCCCCCTCCCGTGAGGGCTGCTTCTCACTTTGCCCACAAGCTTTGTCTGCTCATCTTCACGCGTGGTTCTCGTTATTGAACCCTCGTACAGACAGCTGTCCTCAGGCCGAGTGAAATGCCCGAGAGGCTGAATGCACAGGGCGGGAGGGGGGGAAGCTGCCCTGTAACCAGTGGGCAAGCTTTAATAACAGCTGCCTGTGGAGCCTTGTCATTAAATATGCCTGCAAATAATGGGTTCAGAGTCTTCACAGCCAACCTGCTGGAGAAAAGTGGTTTGCAACCTTTCACAGCAAAGCTCCTCTTTTCTTCCTTTTTGCCCTTGCCCCAGGGGTGCTGCTGCTGTTGTCTTCCACCTCTGCTAGCCAAACCCGGCAGCACTTCTGGTCTTGAGCCCCTCTGATGGAAAGGTGCCCCAGCATTAATTCTAGCCCAGTTAGAGCCAGTCCCCCCGTCCCTGACCATTGCGTAAGAAGGAAGGATTTTCATCATCCGGTCCTTACAGAAATTACAAGAAGCTCTTGCAGCTGGAGGAGACGTGAGGCTGCCTGTACAGTGGACACCTTTTCATAACTGAGTGTTGGAGCAAACTCCTCTTGCTGCTGCTCTGGTTTCTTATTTCGGGGCCCGGATACGTCCGTTCTCAGAGCTTCCTTAGCCAGGTGTCCTTCCCTTTCCTCAAGCTGCTGCAGGGGTGGAGGTTGGTGCTGCCACCTTCCCTAGAGCAGCACCCCCCAGCCGTGGCACCGCCTCGAGGACTCTGTTTTTGGGTGCAGCGCTTCAGCCTGTGTCGGCAGCCCCGTGCTCCCCCCCAGGACTGGCTGCCTTGTGCTGCGGCACCGTGGAAAACTGCAGACCTGAGCGCTTTGATAAACCAATGAAGATGACAAATGGTGGGGCTGGGGGAATGGTAGAGAGATAAATGCTTGACCTCCAGGTTTCAGGTAGATAAGAGGAAGAAACCGTAATTTCTTTGTCTCTATTTTCTTTAGGTGAGCTGGGGAGGCTGGTGTTTGTGCTTTGCCCTTTGCATCTCCTGGATGCTTTTAAGGGCTTGTTCAGATCCGAGGTACGCAAGCAGAATTACTTATGCTTGCTGATCCTGGATGTTATCAGGCGCTAACCCAGATTATTGCTCCCAAACTAGCCCGTGGCAGGGGTGAGAGGTATCTCTCCCAGTAAAGCCTACCAGACCGAGGTGTGGGGAGAGGACGCGTGTTTTAAATTTTGTGGGCTATATACAGCCCCTGTATTGCTGGTTCCCGTCCACCCTATAAAAAGTCGTGAGTGCTGGACATCCTACAGAGCCGCTTCCTCTAGTTTTTCTGTTACAGGTTGGTGCTGCGGAGCCTGTGATGCTGCTGGAGAAGCTGCTCCTCCAAAAAGTCCCTGGCTTGAAATACATACTTGGGTACCTCTGATTTGGCTACCCCTCCTCCTTAGCACAAATTCTTCACGTGGATGCAGGGTGTTTTCAAGTCACTCCGCTGCCTTTCTAGCTCTGGGTTACAGTGCCTGTGCAGATCAGGGGTGTCACACACCTCCTGCTGGAATCTGCCCCCCTGCAAGCGTGAGCCTGGGTCTGGCTCCTGGTGGGCTCTGTCCTAAACAGAGCCCTTGTTTTCCCATTTTCCTCCTCCTGGTGAAGCTCTGCTCTGTGTTGGCTCTTGCTGGAGCACTGACAAATCTGGAGATAGAGGGGGGGACGGAGAGGGATGTAGGCAGCGTTTTGGCAAGTGCGTTTTCGTGCAAGGGGGGGGTGTCTGGTTGCAGCACAAAGACATCATGAGACTGGTCTGGCTTGAGGCTTAAACTTAACCTATTTAGAGATCCGTAAACAGGTTAGAGGGCCTGCTTTCCCTGCGTTGCCCATCTCCAGTTGCATTGTTTGCCACTCGAGCTCGTCGCATACGTCACGTCAGGCAGTGGTGAAGGGAGGCCTGTGTCGGTGTATCGTGACCCTGGTTCTGGCTTGACAGTAATTTGAATTAAGGTGTTTGAAACATCTGGCAAGAACATGAAGCTGCTCCTACGCTTCCTTTGAAATAAGTGATCCTTGGCAGCCCCAGGGCTGGCAAAATAGGACTTCAGCACCTGGATCTTGGTTGACAGCTGGCCGAGCATGAGCCAGCAGTGCCCAGGTGGCCAAGGAGGCCACCAGCCCCCCGGCTTGTGTCAGCACTGGTGTGGCCAGCAGGAGCCGGGCAGGGATGGGGCCCCTGTGCTCGGCCCTGGGGAGGCCCCACCTCGAATGCTGGGCTCAGGTTTGGGCCCCTCGGGACAAGAAGGGCCTTGAGGGGCTGGAGCGTGTCCAGAGAAGGGCAGCGGGGCTGGGGCAGGGTCTGGAGCACAAGTGTGCTGGGGGCGGCTGAGGGGGCTGGGGGGGTTTAGCCTGGAGAAGAGGGGGCTGAGGGGAGCCCTTCTCGCTCTCTGCAGCTGCCTGAGAGGGGCTGGAGTGAGGGGGGGGCTGGTCTCTGCTCCCAAGTCACCAGTGACAGGACGAGAGGGAACGGCCTCAAGCTGCGTCAGGGGAGGTTTAGGTTGGATGTTAGGAACAATTTCTTCCCTGCCAGAGCAGTCAGGCCCTGGCACAGGCTGCCCAGAGAGGTGGGGGAGTCACCGTCCCTGGAGGTATTTAAAAGAAGGGTAGACGTGGTGCTTGAGGATATGGTTTAGTGCTGGACTTGGCAGTGCTGGGTTAGCGGTTGGACTCGATGATCTTAAGGGTCTTCTCCAACCTTAGAGATTCTATGATCACTGTTTTTACATTCCTCTATGCGTGGGCTTAACAGCTCTGATGGGCTGGCTGTCGTTGGGAGTGCTGTTAATGGGATACTGCGGAGGAGCAGGGGCATCTGCTAATGCTCTTTTTAAAGTATGTTTTGATGGTTTAAATTTTAGACCCAGCAGTGGTTGCAGGCTGTTTACTAGTTCAGGCAAGCATGACTTGTGGCCATGCTTGGGTTACAGCGGTCACGTTGTCATGTCGTTCTGCATCTCCTCGGCTCTCAGAGCACTGGTTCCGATGGAGCAGCATCCTTGCAAGCTGGTGCCGCTGGTGTTCCTTCTTAGTGCCCTGCCTTGTCCCAGCTCTACAAGAAGTCAGCCTGGGACATTCACCTGGTCTTTGAGAACATCAGACTCATGACTAAATGTCTCCTCTTGCCACCAGTGCTCCTATAACACAAAACCTTTTCTGTTCTCTTGGAAGGGACCTTCAGCCTGTGGTGCCATCCCAAGTTTGAAGACCGCTGCCAGTCTGTGGTGGAGTTCATAAAGAGAGCAATCATGCACTCTAAAAACGGGAAGTTTCTCTACTTCCTCCGATCCAGGGTTCCAGGTGAGTGTGGGGGATGTTTTGCGCTGTGATTAGCTGCTGGTCTGTCCTAGAGAGCCAGTTTAATGTGGCTTTGGTCTGCTACGCTCAGTGCCCTGCTCTGTATCCTTGTCCACTGACTTCTCAGAAGGATCCTTAGGAGCGGGTCTCTCACTCAGCAGCTGCACCACTTCCACGTGGTGGTAAGGAGACTTCCCAAACCTTTTCCAGGAGTATGGAAACGTAATGCCATCTCACACTATGACAAATGGAGCTGGAGACTGGAACGCTATTCCCTCAGCAAGCAATTATTTGGCTACTAAAACGCTGCTTTCTTCCTTCCCCCAGTCTCAGTACCGCTGTTCTTATGAACCACTCCGTGCTTTGTAGTTTCTCAGTTCTCCCTTAGCTGAGACCCACCTGGGGCTGTTGAGGGGAGAGACATTAAGCTTGAGTGTGTGGGAGTGTTTCCACGTGTGAGCTCAAAGTGAGCCTCGAGTGATAGATACTGTAGATTCAGAGTCCCTGGGGGGGACCGTGATGCCAGAGCCCATCAACAGGCAAGTGCTTGCAAGCAGCGAGGGAGTGTTAGCGCAGCTTTGAAGCGTGTTTGATTGCAGAGTGCTTAGTTCCCCATCCATCAGACTTTGGTTCCTTAAATGGGCTCACATCTCCCTCCTGCTAAATCTGGGCAGGCAACTGGACCAGTATCTTCTGTATCTGTTTTTTTTTTTTCTGGTTTTCACTCATCTGTCCTGGTGGACTGGAAAGCTAGCCAAAAAATCCAATGTGAAAGGAAGGCAAGAGTCTGCCAAACAGGCAGATATGCTGCTTGCTTGTGAGAGAGCAACAGTGGGGGACAGAATTTGGAGAGCGGATGAGCGGTGATGCTTTGAACAAAACACAGCAGGAATGGGAGCGCTGCCGTGGTGAGAGGGGTGGCAGCAGTGAAGCAGAGAGGGGCAGGACTGAGGAGAGAGTGAGGATTGTGGTAAATCTGCCAGTGAAATTCTAGTAAATTCGCTCCCTGGCCATGCTGCCATGGTGTCTGCGGGCCCTGGTGGTGACAGCGACCTCTCCGTGGCGCTGCAGCTTGGGGAGGGTTCGGCCCAAAGAGTTTCTGGTCTAGAAGAGAGGCTGGAGGGGAGGAGGGGTGGGATGTTCCCTCCTAGCAGCGCTGGAGTCACTGCCCAGATCTGTGCAGTGTTGCCCTCTGCTGCAGACACCGCCAGTAACTGGAAAGCTGATTTATAACATGGCCATGCTTTGGGGAGGAGAGGGATGTAAAGCTGGTTTTGTAATGTACCCTGCCTTCAAAAAATCCTTTCAACTTAAAGATACTTCACCTTCCTGATCCTGAGATCTCTTCCCTTGAAGAACAGGGCTTTTGAGGGTTTAGGACTCCAGGCGAATACCTTAGAAAGGACTTGCTCTAGAAAAATATCCTCGATAAAGACAATATCCCCCCCAAACAGCGCTGCGCACCTGCTGAGGGATCCCTTGCTGCCTGATCCCCCCTCTGAGCCGCCAGCCAGCTGTGCTGCTGGCTCCGCGTCCTGCACCTCTCCGTCTGGGTTGCAGCGTTGGACGTGGGCGCTTCTTAGAGCTTCTGTGCCTTGATCCTTGAAAAACAAAGTCTCGCACTGATGCCTGATCTTTAGTGGGGGAATATTTAGGATCTGCATCTCCCCAGTGTGCTCGTTAGTGCTGTTCTCCTGCTGAAATGTTAACTGCTGCTCAGAGGAGGGGGCTGTTTGCAGCTCGCATGTGGCTCCTGGCAGTGAGGCATGTGGCTAGCACAGCGCGCGGAGCTCGTGCTGCGTCCCTGTAGTCGCTGGCTGAGCTCCCAGAGGCTAATTCCTTTTTGGTAGGAAAATAAGAAGCGGGGGGAGAATCCAGCCTTCAATTGTTTGCTGTTCTTTGCTTTCTCAAAAGCTGGCTCACAGCTTCCTGAGCTGCCTGGAGCAGTTTTGAGCCCATCTTAGTGTGAAGAGCTTTCCCTTTTCCCCTTTCACTCCATTGCCCTCAGAGACAAGCCAGCAGGAGGGGGTTAGAGTGTAACTAGCTTTGAATCCTTCTGTAAAGACAGATAAAACCTTGTGCTGCGAACGAATCCGGCTCCCAAAGATCCTTCCTGGTGCTCCTGCCAATCTCTCGGTTGAGATTGATGCTCCTAACTTTGGGGGGGGGGAGGAGGTTGTGGGGCGGGGGGACGGCTGCATGCAACTCGCTGTCAGCCCTGCCAGGCTGCTCCCTGCGTGGGGAGCTGGCTCGAGCGGGGCTGCCGCCGCCCCTGCCTTTGTGCCCAGCCTCCTGACCCCAAGAATGAGCAGCTCTGGCGTAGCTTCAGCTGACCAAATCCCCCAGCTTTTTAATGCCTTGCTTAGAACTACCCAGAGGGTTATGCAGAGCAAAGCCTACGTGCTGGTCACGCTGCCTGGCCTCTCCTTCGGCTTTCTTCTGCATCCTTGCAAAACCCTGTTGCTTCTCTGTATAAAGTGATGCTTCGTCTGCTAGTCCTGGGAGAAGGGGGTGGTTAGGAGCTCGCAGAGTCCCAGGGCCTGCTTTTCCACAGAAGGCTGGAGATAATTTGCAGCCAAAGGGGTATCACGCCTGAAGGTTTGCCTCCCCAGTCCCAAGTGACTCCAAAGCAGTGGGCTCCTGGGGAGGACTGCTGTCGGGCACAGCCCTGCGGAGATCTCCAGTTCCCAAGAGCCAGCTTTTTCCTTTCTGAATCGGTAGCACTTCCTTTCTATTGTCTCCAATATTGCTTTTTTCCAAAGGTCTCCCTCCAACGCCTGTCCAGCTCCTGTATCCAGTCTCCAGGTTCAGCAATGTCAAATCCCTTCAGCACCTTTGCCGCTTTCGGATCAGGCAGTTGGTCCGAATAGACCACATCCCCGAGCTCCCGCTGCCCAAGTAAGTCTCGAGGACTGGCCTGGGGACGAGTGTCTCTGGTTTCCTCCCTGACCCTCGCCGCAGCAGGCAGCGAGAAGGCCTCTGTATCTGCAGCAAGGGCTTTGGGAGGGAAGAGTTGACTTCTTCAGCCTTGGGACAGCGAGATAAATGTCCTGTAGTGTGTAGGGGTGCCTGCGGGAGTGGTGACCGGCTCAGGAGTGAGGTGTTATCTGCTGGTGCCACAGCCCTGAGGTACAGGCTCCTGTCCCCGCTGGAGGTGACTGCACAGGGTGGGCTGGGGGAGAGGTTCTGCTCTTCCCTTGCGGAGGTTGGCATGGTTGTAGCTCAGGCTTAAAGCTTCCGCCTGTATCTTCCCCAGGCCCCTGATCTCCTACATCCGCAAGTTCTACTACTACGACCCGCAGGAGGAGGTGTATCTGTCGCTGAAGGAAGCTCAGCTCATCTCCAAACAGAAGCAGGAGCCTGAATCTTCCACGTAGCGAGGCTGCCTCGCCCACCTTGTTGCTGTCACTGATGGTAGGTGCGTGTGCGCTGTCCTGTGGGGTCAGACGTAAATCACTCTGTTCCCTCTGATCGCAAAGAAAGCGCAAAACCCTCCCAAAGAAGTCGTGGCTATTCAATCCGTGGTATTTTACCATTGCCCAGCTCTCCCTGGGGAGGGGAGCAAGGCTTCTGCTGCTTTCTCATGCGTATTTGTGCCCACGCAAGCCTGTGCTCGCTCTCGTGTCAAGCCGGCTGCTGTCTGGGGCAGATCCTGCCGTGCCAAGCAGGCTGGCTGATCCCTCTCCCGTCTCTCTTCCCCACTAGGAATTTGATTGTTGCCATCCTGTAGCCCGAGTCAGGCTGTGGTGGGAAGGAGGCATGTGATGGTGAAGCCTGCTTCTGCGGTGCCGCTTCTGCTCTCAGGCTCTTTCGTACAGAGAAGAGGGTTCAAGACTCCTAAGAAGCACAGCAGAACGGGAACAAGAGCCTCGGCTCCTGGCTGAGGAAGGGGGTCTCGGAGGCAGCTGAGCCCAGCTAACAGACTCCTCGCAGAACAAAGAATGTCATGGCACTATGTACAATTTTTTTTGAAAGTTTTATTTTTGATGTCTTTTTGTTTTTATTTTCAGCATGAGAAATACTGTCTTATGATCAGCTGAATTTTATTATCCTCCCTTGGAAACTTCAAGGTGGGGAGAGATAGAGAAGGGGACTCTCTAGGAAGATCATCTGCTCCAGGCATTATGGCAAGACTGTTCTTTGGCCCTCACTAAGAGGGGATGCAGCCAGAGAGCTGCTTGGAGGCAGACTGAGCCAGAATCACGTGCAGCTACGTGGAATAACCTCCGGGGAGCATGGAGCTCCGAACAGCGGGCAGCTGCACAGCTCTCCTGCTTTCTAGGGTTTGGGAGAAGAGGACTGGACCTAGTCTTGGGCAGCTGAGCTTTGCAACTGGTTTTGCCGGGTGGTCCTGTGTTTTTAATTCGGGTCCAAGGAAGGAAGAGCACGTGAGCCGTTTGGAGGTCCTGGAGCCTTCTGCCAAAGGGAATGGCTGCTGCTGCACTGGGGAGCAAGGAGTCGTCGTTCCCTTAGCAAACACTGGAAGATTTTGCTGAACCCCTGTGATAAGTGGAAGGAAGGTGGCAAAGATGTTGCTGTAACTATTGCAGCAGTCCATGGACCAAAGGTACTTGCTGTAGCGATCTCAGTTTTTCAGAGCTGTGGGACACACACTTCTACCCTTTCTCTGGCTGCGTCCAGAAGCTGTGAACAAAGAGGCTTTCTGTAGAGCTGTGAAGGATCCTGACCAGGAGCCGCTGGGGCATTAAGAGGCATCTTTGGGCTGACTTGGAGCCAGAAAGAGATAACTGAGTGTGATTCTGGAACGGCATCTGATCTCTTCGAGCTTGCTTGCTGCTTCCTTCCCTTCCTGGGGTGTCTGTGGAACCACAGCAGTTCAGAAATACCCGCCCCTGCCTTCAAATCCTGGTCTGCTGTTTTCACCCATTGCAGCAACTGCAAAGGGTTTGCATTTCATGGTTTAAAGTGATGCTGAGAAGTCTGGAGAAGCATCTTTCCTCCTGCATTTAAACAAGCAAACCTTCCTGTGCCCTCAACCAGAGTGAAGGAAACGCTCCATCCCGCAGCAGCGCGGTCTGAAAACGCGATGCTGCGTGTGGCCCAGGTAGCCAGATGTGAGGGTGGTGCCCTGTGGCCTGGCTGCAGTCGCTCAGGAGCTGCTCGGACTTTGGTCTTGCCCTGCAGAATGGTCTGTGTCCTTGAATTAGACGCAATTGTGTGGATCTTAAAGCAGCCTGGAAAAATTCTGATTGTCTGCCAAGCGTTGCTACGAAGGGTGCTAACAAATCCTGCCCTCCCTTTCTTCACCCTCGCCTCTGGCCTCAGTTTTGGTCTTGGAGAAAAAGTATGGGTGGCTTTTTTTTTTTTTTAAAAAAGGATTTGGCTTCCAGATGAAATGAATAACTAAGCTTCAAAATCTGTAGAAATACCTCATCGGACACTACTCGCTACTGACTCTGTGTTGCGTTGTTGGGGCAGCAGAAGGGGGAGCTGCCCCAAGACGTGCTGACCAGCATATCCCGACCTTTGATGAAATTGGAGCTAATCTAGTCTACAGCTACCATGTCCCCTCTGCGCGGGGACCAGCGTTCATCCCCCGCGCAGCCGCCGGGGCGTTTCCCCCCCCTCTCGGCTGCAGCCCTTCAGCTCGCACCAAGTTATCGGCGGAGCCTGCAAATAAATGCAAACGCTTCGACTAAAACGCACAGCACGTTGGGCAGATGTCATGGGTGGGGGGCGGGGAGCATCTGTACGTGTGCAGGTGAAACTTGAATATCCGCACGCCTGGCCCTGCTGCACCTCGGCTGTCCGTGTGCTTGAAGATTTGAATCTTCCAACTTATCCGCACGCTGGAAAGGAAAACCTTGCGGTGAGCCAAGCCCAGTCTGATGCCTGAAGTGTCCAACTCCGTGCCAGCGAAGAACAGTGCGCTCAGCACATGTGTCTCCTTTCCAGCTTCTCCCCAAAAAGAGACCCCGGAGGCAAGGACACGATGACGTGGGCCGGGGCGCGTGGATAGGCGTGAAATGGGGGGGCTGCGAGTCTCCCCTTGCTGAAGCCAGGGAGAAGCCGGTCCTCTCCCTAGTGTGATGGTAGTGATGGCATTTCCACGCCTTCCTTCCCTGTTCTGGGATGGAGAGGTGCAGGCTGCGTTTGGGAAGGGAAAGCAGCTGGCCTGGAGGGCAGACCAGGGAAAACGGGCGCTGGGAATCGGTGCAGACCCCGTCCTGTCGACGGTGGCCTCGGCCTGGGGTGAAAACGCACAACCCTGCTGTGCGGTGGGTCAGGAGAGCCGTCCCGCACCGCTCCATCCCCTGCCCCTCCGGGGAGCTCCCTGCGTACCCCCGGCGCTCCCCGCGAGGGTTGGGGGGGGTGGCTCTGCGGCTTTCGGAGCTGTTGAAGAAGCAGCCAGACTTTAGGGGCAATACTTGAATTACAGATATTTGGTCGGCTGTCGCTGTCCTCGGGAGGACTTCTCCCAACAGCCTGCTGGTGCTTCTGCTGTTACTTGAACCCTGTGCCCAGCAGGGCCAGCCCCCCCCAGTTTGGGGCCAGCGGCAGCGCTTGGGGTCCGCCTGCAGCAGCTGAAATGAGGGAGGAGTCGTGCTCTGGGGTGTTGGATAGGGGATGGTGGGACACCAGCGTGTCAGGCTGATGTGCCTGGTGTCAGCTGTAGCTGCGTGAGACCTATCGATCCGCAACCGCAGGAGCCGTGGGGTCAGCTCTGCCGCGAAGGTGGCAGATGCTCTTCAGCCTTCCCGGGGTCCTGCTCCACCTCTCCTTGCCCCAAGACAGCCAGGGGAGCTGGAGCGTGGTCAGTGCCAGCCTGCTGCCTCGCCCAATAGCACTGGACAGGATCCCAAGGTTAACTGTAGTTAACAGCCTTCTCTTGAAATCCGTTTAAAATAAAGCTGTTCCTAGAGTTCCTTCACATCTAGGTGTAAGGGGCAGGAGGGGCTTGATCTGCTGTTTGGCCGTGGAAAAGGTCCAGAGCTGCTGTTCCAAGGCTGGGTGTGAGTGGAGCAAGCAGAGTGGTCTCTGCCGAGGGCGTGAAGGTCTCTGTGGATGCGGGTGAGATCTCCAGGAGGTGCCTCGGTCCTGTCTCGCCAGCGAATGAGTCCCCATCCCTGTTTGTATCCTGCTTGGAGTGGTGGTGTAGGTTGGTTCTGGAGGGTGCTCTCATCCTGCTGATTTGGAATTTTTTTTTTATAGCCTCCTTTGTCCAACCTTGAATTCCGCAGAGGTGGTTGCTGTCTTCCTCCCCCTATCAGGGGCTGGAGGCAGATGGACAATGAAACAGACCATTAAAAACGACCAAAGCGCAGAAAGTACCTATGGAAAAAAGCTCCTTTTTCAGCTGGAGATGGTGCTTTCTCAGCTGGATGGGTGCAGCCTTCAGCCGTGCGTTGTACCCGGTTATCAGGTCGGCAAGGTCCCGCGGCGTGGTTTGCTCGAGCTGGCTGCTCTGTGCAGGGCCCCTGCTCCAACCCCTGCCGCCTGTTTCAAGGTGGGGAATGACCTGGTAGTCCTGCAGTGTGAAAATATGATAAGCCAGGACGTTTTCCTTGCGTGGAAGCTTTCAGCTCAGCATCGACCTCCTTGGGGCCAAAAGAAGGGGGGGGAAAAAAATGCATCCTTAGGTTGCTTTGGGTGGGACCTGCTGCGGGCAGGGTGGGAACCACCTGAGCTGCTCGTGTTGAGAGGGAATCGGTGGTTTTGAAAGCGCCAGGCGCGTGCTGCTTACATATCTGGCCAGTTGTTAAACCCTAAAAGTGTGTTTAATAGGGACCTGTGTTATTGTGCATGTTCCTGAAGGAGCACGTGTGTGCAGGGAGGCGTGCAGGGCTGCGCAGGCTCTGCTGCGGGTGATGGTTGGGGCTGGTCTTGTCCAGGAGCATTTTGGGGAGGAAACCGCTGGAAAGCAGGGTTTGCAAAAGGAAGGATCTTCCTGCTTCCAGGAGGAAGGGAATTGGCTGTTGTCCTTTGTTCTTTGCGGTTCGGATCTGCCCTCGGGATGAGTTTACCCTTCAGGTTGACCATCAGGTCTGAGCCTGCCCGTTGGAGGGCTCATCGGGGACCCAGGCGCCCGCCCGAGCCCCCTCGGCTTTCAGGGATGGAGGGGTTTATGGGCATGCTCTGAGCAGCCCCCGTAGTGCTCCCCTCCCCGGCCCCTCGTTCCTCATCCAGAGTCTTCCAGGTGAGATGGGGCAGGTGGGACCCCCTCCCCAAACATCCCCTGGGATGAAGGGGGTCCCAGCGGTGCTGCCCCCGCCCGTGCCTCCAGCTGAAAAGCACAACCGGTGCCCAGAAGCGCGGCGGCCTCCTGGGGCGAGCTCCCGGTGCCCCCCGGGGTCGCTCCCCACCCCAGCCAGGGCTTTACTCCCAAAATTGCTGACGGGCCGCGAGTAACACTGGATCCGGACTTGCCTTTAGAGAAGGAACGAGCAGATGCCGGCAGCTCCGAGTGCAGGACCTCGCGCCGCTCATCGCCAGGACTGTTGAACCACCCTTTGGTAGAAATGCAGCTTTGCTTAATTTTATCCCTTTTTTTTTTTTTTGGTGTGTGCTTAATTTATTAAAATAGTTGCTGTATAATTTATTTTCATAAACTATATTTAAGAGTTACTAAATGGTAAAAACAGACTTGCAGGCCAATCTTTCAGAAGAGAGAGAGAAAAAATGTTTTTGATATAAACACAACAAATGCACTTTTGGGTGCGTTTGGTTATTTTTGGGGGTGGGGTGGGGGAGCCTGGCTGTACCTGTGGGTTTGTCTGTATATATTGTATTAATAGGCATGTTTGGCCTCTCGTGTGGAGACGTTAGTAACTGCTGCAGGTCCTGTTGGGGAAGCTGGCGTGAAGTTCCTGGGTTTTTTGTTTTTTTGGCTGGATTTTTTTTGTAAGTCCTCAGTGAGGGAGAGCTGACTTCTGTGTTTGTAACTCATTTTTATTGTCATTCTGACTGATGGTTTGGGGTTTTTTGTTTGTTTTTTTTTTTTTTTCGGTTGGGGTGGGAAGGGAAGAGAAGCAGGGGTTTGAAATAAAATAATTGGAAATTTTATGTGGTGTGTGTTCTCTTGAGTCCCAAGCTGCTGCCTCCTGACCCTGGGGCTTCCAGCATCCCTGTGGGGTGAGATGGGGACCCAAGGGATGGAGGTGCCCGGGTCCAGCTCCTGCTCCCCGACTTCACCTTGTCCCCCTCCCCAGCCCCTTCCCACCTGCGGGAGCTGCGTACGGTGCCTGCGCCGAGGTGCTTTGCAAACCTCCCCGAGTTTGGCAGATCAAAGGCTGCGGAACGACAGAATGGGGCTGAGGCTGGCGGCACGTGGCCCCCCGACTGCTGTGTGCATGGGGGGGGGGGGTTGCAGCCCCGGAGGAAGGGGGCTGAATCTCCTCCTCCTCCATCACTGGGTGTGGGGCAGCAAGGGGGTGTTGGGGTGCGGCAGGACTGGGGACCCCCATTCCTCCCACCGTGGTCCTCGCCCTGGGGTGGGTGCAGGGGTTTGCCCCGCTCTCTGCCCCCCGCCCCAGCCATGGGCACGGACCCCAGGATAGGGCTCGGCTGGGGGACAAAGGCCCCATTGACGGGGCCAGACGGCCTCTCCAGGCGCGAGCCGACATCTGGGGCCTCGTGAATTTTTTTTCTCAGCTGCTCCGAGCCCGGGGGCTGGAGCTGGGCTGCCAAGGGCCCCCCTCCACCGCCTGCCTGCGGGCAGCTACGCCCCACAGGCACGATGCTCCTGGCAGGGAGGTTTTGGGGTTCACCCAGCCGCAGGCAGCGATGGCTGCGCCCTGGGTCTTGCCCTCAACAGGGAGGCTGTCCCAGGGCTTTGGGGAGCCACATGCCCAGGGCAGGGATGGGGTGCCCCCTCAGTGCCCCCCACAGTCCCATAAAGCCCCTTTGTCCGGCCGCCTCCGAGCCGCCCTGGAAAAGCCCCAACATGGCTGCGCTGCGCAGAGCTTATTTTTAACATCTCATTAGCATCAGAAAGCAGCAAATTTTCCCCGGCGAGGTTTGGAGCCCCCAGACAAAAGCTGCTTTCTTCCCTCCTGCGCTCCCTGCTCATCTCCCCCCACCCCTGCCCCCGGGTCCCCAGGGCCGGCGGGGTGCTGTGGCCCCAGTGTGTGGGTGCAGGCGAGGTGGGGGGACCTGGGGGGCTGAGCATCGCTATCTCCTGGTGCTGCCACCCCTGCACCAGGTCCCAGCCTGGCAGGGTCCCCGGCTGAAAAAAGCCCTTTGGGGTGTCTCTGTGGTGCTCCCCTAACCCTAACCCCCCTCCTCGGCCAGCCCTGCCCAAACTGTGAGGCCGGACTGACCCGGAGGTGGGGTACGGGGCATCCCGTCACCAGTGCAGCACCAGCTCAGGGCTGGGCCATGTCAAGGGGATGGGGTGGGTACTCTGACCCTCCTCATCCTCACTCGCCCCAATGTGCTGGGGCAGATGTGGGGCCATGGAAGGGAAACTGAGGCACGGTACGGGGCTACGCAGGGAGAGCCGAGGCAGAACGTGAGGCCGTGTGTGGGGAGCCGAGGCCGGGCGTGGGGCTGGGTGCTCCCAGCCGAGGCATGCAGGGTGCTGGCGGTGCCCCAGCGGGTCACCGAGCCGCGCTGGGCCTGGCACCGGAGCTGCCTCCGAGCTAATATTTACCCAGGCTGGAGGGCTTGGCTGCCACGCTGGGAAATGCCGCAGCCGGGCCAGGGGCCGCGAACCCGCCGCTCGCGGTGGGGGCAGCCAACACCGCCTGCCCGCTGCCCCGGTGCCACCCAAACCCTGGGCACGGCCACCAGCGCCGGCACCCGTGGGACCTCCGCAGCCCCCCGGCGCCTCCGGGAGAAGGGAGCTGGGTGGGCGATGGCTAGAGGGTTGGGGGAAGGAGAGAGGGAGGGTGAGTGGGTGATGAGGAGGGGGTGGGATGGAGGGGAGGGTGGGTGGATGGACGGACAGACAGGTGGATGGGTAAAGGCTAGGGGGATGGGGGAGGGAGGGAGGGGGGGACGGACGGACGGATGAGGGGGAGGACAGTTGGGGGCTGGATGGAGGGATGAAGGTTTGAGGAGGGGTGGAAGGATGGAGGGAGGGAAGGAAGGAGGATGAGGAGTGGAAGATGGAAAGATGGAGGAAGGAGGGATGGTGGAGGGATGGAGGGATGGAGGGATGGGTGGGTGGAGGAGGGAAGGATGGTTGGGGGCTGGATGGAAGGATGAAGGGGTGAGGAGGGGTGGAAGGGTGGAGGGAGGGAAGGAAGGAGGATGAGGAGTGGAAGGGGGTGTGAGGGGAAGGTGGGAGGCAGGATGCGGGGTGTGCTGGAAGAGGGGAGGGAGGGGAGGATGGAGGGGGATTGGGATGGAGGGGAGGCCGGGGGGGCCCCGGGTGGGGCCGGGCGCGGCCCCCTCCCGCCGCCGCTCACATGACGCCGCTCCCGGGATGCGCCGGGCGGCGCCGGGCGTGGGCGGCGGCGGCGAGAGGCGGCGGCGGCGGCGGCAGCGGGGCCGCACCGGGGCGCGCCGGCTCCGCCACCGGCACCGGGACCGGCCCATGGCCCGCGGCCGGCCCGCCGCGGCGGAGCCCTGAGCGGCCCCATGGAGCAGGTAGGAGCGGCCGGGACCGGGGCCGCCGCGGCGGGGACGGGACGGGTCCAGCGCCCCCGGGCACGGCGCCGGAACGGCGGACCCGAGGCTGGGGAAAGCATCCTACCGGCACCCTCGACCGCCCCACCCCGGGGACCCCGGACTCGCCTGCTATCCGTGTGCTCCCCACCTGCTGCTCGGGGACCCCCTTTTTCCCAGGTCCCCACCCATCTTCCCCAGGTCCCCCAGCTGCTGCCCTAGCATCACTCCCTCCCCCCATAACCCCCCCCAGCCCCCCCACCTCCACATCACCCACCTGCTTCCCCGCCATTGCCCGTGCCCCACCCCAGCATCACCTACCAGCTGCCCCCGGCTCACCCAGCATCACCCACCTGCTTCCACCAGGACCCCCTACCAATGCGTCCCCGCTGCCGGGACGTGCAGCCCTGGGGCTGAGCCCCTGCCCACCCTGATCCCTCGTGTCCCATCCCTGCCCCACCAACACCGGTGCTCCCACTGGCTGTGGCATGTGCGTGGGCTCCCTGCGTGGGCGCCCATGGGTGCTCGCCCAGGTACCTGCCACAGGGGTGGTTTCTGGCCCCTCACCCGATGCAGAGGGGATGGGTGGCCAGGAGAGGATGGTCCCTGCTCTGCCACAGGTTTCCGTCGCAGCCCGAGGTGTGTCTTGCCTCACTTGCTGCGAGCAGCATGATTTGGGGAAGGGGTTTCTGCTCAGGGAAGGGGCTGGAGCCACCACGGGGCATCTGCTGTGGGGTGTGGAAAAAGCTCGGCGGGGATTTGGGTGAGGCTGTGTCTGTTGGTCTTTCCTCTGTCTCCCCGTCCTGTTGTTCACCAGCCAGCACTTCCAGAAGCCATCCTGGCCGCTGTGCCCAGGCCAGGCTGTGATGTCCCTCCCCGGTGCCCACCTGGAGCTGTGGGTGCTCTCGGTCCCCCCACGCCATGGCTCTGTGTGGATGCAGCTTTCCCAGCTCAGCTCCTTGGGGTGGCGGGGTTATTCCCCCTCTGAGCATCTCCCCCCACCCCACCGCTGTGCACCCAGGCGAGGGGTCCAGCTCCTTTCCTGCCTCCTCTGCACCCCTCGGGCTTTGGCTTATGTTTTTGCTACCTGCCCCATCCTTCTGGCTCAGCCCAGGTTTGAAAGCAGGATTTAATGCCTCATGTGTGCCCCCTGGCCCCAGGGCAGGAGGGTCTGGGGCTGCACCAGGGGCCCAGAGCACAGCCACCACTTCAGGCACCACACGTCCCCAGCACGCAGCGAGGTTTCACCGCACGTTGGGGGCCGTGTGCTTGTGAAACCCCCCGCTCCCCGGCCCGGGGAAGGGCCGTGGCCGGGAGAGGCGGTGCAGGGAAACGCGCGGGTGTACGCGGAACGTGGGCGAGCACACGCCGGCGCCTTTGCCAGCCCCGCCGGACCCCCGGGAGCTCGCGCGCATCCGCCCCGCTGGGGCGGCGAAAGCCAGTGTGGGGGCTGCACGTGATGTGCTGACATCCCCATCCAGGGGCCACATCCCGGGTACGGCATCCTCCCGGGGGCCGTGAGCGCCCATTCTTCTGCACCCAAAGCCCCCCTGCCTGCCCGCTGCCGCCCGGCATGTTTCAGGGCTTGCTTTCCCGCTAGAAAAATCCCCCCTCATGCACCTCCAGCTGCAATGCAGAGGAGCTCCCGAGCAGCCCGCACGCCTTCCCCGCCACCCTGATTGGCAGCGATGCCTTTGGAGGAGCCGTGGTAATTTTAGGCCGTGAGCGGCAGCAGGTTGGCATGTGCCTGCCAGCGCCCAGGCAGGACAGGCAGGATCTGGCAGCGGGGGCAGCCCTGGCCAGACGCACTCCCGTCTCCCGCTGCCAGCTGCGATGGGCCCCGGCAGCCGGAGGTGCATGGAGCAGGGGGTCCCAGGGGTACCTCAATTCCCAGCGGGATTTCAGCCCCTCCCTGATGTGGGATAAACATGTAAGTCCACACCAACCCCCTGCACCCCCCCGCCGCGCTGCCCTGCTTTGCTCTGCCTCGCTGCTGGGTTTCCTCCCCGATTCGATCCCAGATCCCCCCAGCCTTGCTCTTGTTTATCCCCCGACAGACCCGCTGGCGAGCAGGGGAAGGAGGGGTTGGGGCCGTAACCCTTTCGTCTCTCCGCCGCTGGCTCAAAATGGCTTCGTGCCGCGGCGGCTGCCGAGAGGGGAGAGGAGCTCTTGGCTGAGAGGCATCTGCCTGGGGCCAGGAGGGTGCTGAGCGCCAGGGTGTGTCCTGGCTTTGCTGCCAGCGCCGCGGCAAGCGGGGTCTGCGTGAGACCCCACCCCAATAGGGCACCCAACGCCGGGTGTCCCTGTCCCCTGCCCCGCTGCTACGGGCAGGGCACGGTCCCCCTCCGGCCTCGGGGAAGCTGTGGTCGAGCGGTGCTGCCGCCGTGCCCTGCCACGCCGCCGCTGCCCCTCCGGCTGCACCAGCCCTGCTCCGGTGCCCTGCTTTTGCTTTCCTTAATTTTAATTCGAAGGATTAAGTTAAAACCCATCGCCCAGCCAGGATTCCCCTCTCACTCCCTTTGTCTGCGGCACGGAAGTGGCTCTGCAGGGAGCGGCAGCTCGGGTGGGCGGGGGGCTCACGGTCCCCCAGCTCAGCTTCTTCGGCTGCTGGGATTTGGGTCAGGGAGGGGTTGAGACGTGATGGATCTGCTCTGCTTAACTGGGCAGGGTGGGCAGCGAGGGGGGGTGCGGCTGCCCTGGCGGCGGGAGCCAGGATGGTGATTTTTGGGTGGATGGTTATGGAATGGGGTGTGGAGTGAGAGGCGATGGCAGCTCTGGGCTTGGGGACGCCCCACCGAGGCGGTGTGTGCCGTCCTGTCCCTGCATGTGGGGACAGAGGAGCCGGGTGTCACGGAGGGGCTGCAAACAGGGTCTCGGTGCTGGGGTGGGGCCGGGGGAGACAAAGAGGTCTGGGAGGAGGGAGGGAGCATCGGCTGGCTGGGTGCATGGTGGCATCCTGCTCCTTGAGGGGACCTCCGTGGAAAAGCTGCTCCAGGAGTGGGGCTGGGGGCTGGGGGCTCTCCTTGAGGCCCCCCCCAGACCATGCACTGAAGAATGGGGGTCACCCCTTGCTGGCGATGGCTGCTTCCCCCTGACCTCACACGAGGGTCCATCCCTGTCTCTGTGCCTCGCACAGAGGTGGGAGTCAGGGCCATGGTGGTCAGCTCTGGTCGCATCACCTCCCTGGTGAGGGTGGCACTGGGGAGGCTACGCGGGGACCCGGGAGTCCTGCGGTCCATGGCCGGGTCCTGCCAGCGATGGCTCTTCTGCGCTGGGCTCCTGGCTGGCCCACGGGGGCTGCGGGAGGGTTGCAGGCAGGACGGGACCATGCGTCCCCTCGTGGGGGGACGTGACAAGAAGGACCCCCAGGAGTGGTGCTGCCAGGCAGAGAACGGGAGTGGGTGGCTGGGGGCAGCTGGGGGACGGCTCCGCTCCTTCCCGCTGACCGGCCACCGGGAAAGGCTGGGAGTTTGTTGGGTTGGCCTTTGGTGCCAGACCCGGCTGGAGGGGACATTTCCTGGAAAGTCTCTCTGGAGGGAGGCCGTGGCGGAGCCGGCCGAGCTGGCAAGTCCTGCTGCGGCCGGGCAGGGCGAGGGCAGCCAGGCAGGCAGAGGGCAGCCGTCCAGCGCATCCCGGAGGGACCCGGAGCCGCTCCGCTCCACCGCGGGCGGGAGGTGGCCAGCGTAGGAGGGCTGGGGACAGAGGGAGCTGCCGCAGGGCCAGGGGATGCTGAGCATGGGCGGAGGGTGGCCGGAGGTGGGATGCAGGCGTCCGGCTGCGCCCTCGCGGAGAGGAAATGTCCCGTCACTTGCATCCGACTGTTTGTTCCCTCCAGCTGCTGGGACGGTTCCCGAGGCGAGGGCAGGGGACAGCAGTGATGACAGCGTTCCTGCAGGTCTCACTCGGGCATTAGCACCCGCATGTTTCCAGAGCACAGGATCCCCCATCCCACCCCCTCGTTGCTGTACCCCAGGGTGGCACACGCTGTACCCCAGGGTGCCTGTTTCAGCGTTGTGGGATGGCCGACTGTACTGTCCACCTGTGGTTGTGTCTGCGGCTGCGTGTGAAGTGTGTGGAGGGTGAGCAGCACTGCAGTAGCTGTCGGCCAGGCGGGACATGTCCGTAAGCAGGATCAGGCCCTGTGGCCTCTCTCCAGCCCTGAGTTCCCGGCGCTTCCGCGGCGGCAGCCGACAGCTGGGTCATTTATTTTTTCTGGTGGTGCTGAGGTTTCCCCGGGCACCCGGAGGAAGTCGTTGTTGACACAGACTTTCTTAATTGTGTCACGGAAAACTTGCACTCGGCGGCTGGGTCTGCGCTGCACGGCGTGGGCTGGCATCCCTGGGGCGTGCGGGGCAGCGCGGGCAAACCCTCGGTGCGGGCAGGGAAAGGGTTGCTCAGGAGGGTCTTGGCGAGCACGTGGGGGCCGGCGCAGGGGCATCGTGTGGATGTGCTGGAGCCCCTGGCACGAGCCCAGGCTGCACCATGTGTCCGGTGCTGGCCCGCCACAAGCGGGAGGTCGTGTGGCCCCGGCATCCCCCCTGCACCCCGGGGCACTCGGCAGATTTATGCCTGCAAGCGGCCAGCCCCCACCGCTCACCCCGTTGCCCCACGCACGGAGCCCTGTCCCCACTGGGGAGCGGGGTGAGGATGGTGACACCCACCAGCAGCGGAGGAGCCATCTCGGAGTGCTGCGAGACTGAGAGACTGTCCCACTGTGTCTTGGCCTGAACCCCCTTGGGTTCAGCCCCCGCTGTGTTCGGCCCTGTTGGACCCTGGCCAAACCCCGGCTCCAGCCCCAGCACTGCCGTGGCTGTCCGTCCTCCCCACCCTGCGTACGTGCGTCCCCGCGGGCCTTGGTCGTCATTCCTGCCCGGTTTCAAGTGCCTCCTCCCGCTTTCCCATCACATGCGGCTCCATTTCCCCTCCGGCGGTGCCCCCCAGCACCCCCGGGCCAGCGCTGAGTCCCGGCCATGCCCGCCCCATGCTGCGTGCCTCGGCCGAGCCCGCGGTGACTCAGGGCTCGTGCCGCAGCGTCGCGGCCGCCTGCCGCCACCGAAGTGCCTTTGAGGTGCTGTTTGCACCCCGAGACTCAGGTGTGGGAGTTAATTTACTTGGTGGCTGCTTAATGACGGCTTCGGGATGCTCTTCTGCAGTCTAAGCGGTCTGAGCTGGGCCAGGCCCTGTCCGGTTGTCCCCGTCCCTCTGTCCACCAGGCCAGGCTCCGTCCGTCTGTCCTGCTGTTTCCCGTCTTCACCGTTTCCTTTCCCTGTGGATCTGTGTCAGCCTTTGTCCCTCTGTCAGCCCCAACCCGCGTGTTTCCGTCCCCGTGTCTGCCTGTGCCAGTCCCCGTCACTCCTGTCCCCCGTCCTGGTGTTTCCTGTCTGTGTGTCCTTCTGCACTCCCCCTCCCACATCGCCTGGCCTCGGCCTCGCCCTGCTGGTCCCTGTCCGGCTGTCCTTGTCTCCCTGTCCTGCCGTCCATCTGCCTGCTCCCTCTGTGCCCATCCTCATTGGTTCTGCTTCCGATCCATGTCCCTCTGTCCTGGCTTATCCTGTTCTGGGTGTCCCCTCCCTGTCCCGGTCCCTGATGTCCCTTGCCTGGTCCTGGTCCCTGGGTGTCCCATCCCTGTCCCTGGGTGTCCCTTGCCTGTTCCTGGTCGTCCCCGACCCACCCCTGGGTATCCCATCCCCGTCCCTGTCCCAGTCCCTGGGTGTCCCATCCCGGTCCCCGGGTGCCCCCGGCCGGGCCCGCTCTGCTCCCCGTCCCGGTGCTCCATCAGCGCCAGCTCCGGGCCGGCGCTGCCGGTGCCGGTGCCGCCCCGCTCCGGTGGCCGCCGTCCCTGCCGCCGGGGCGGGCCGAGCCGTGCCGCGCCCCGCCCGCTCCCGCCCGCCGCCGCGGCCGCCCGGAGGAGGCGGAGCCGCAACCGGGGCCGGGGCCGGGGCCGGCCCAGCCCGAACCGAGCCGTGCCGAGCCCAGCCCAGCCGGACCGAATCGTGCGGGACCGGCCGGGGCCGGACCGTGCCTTCCTGAGCTGAGCCGCGCTGATCCGACCTAAGCCGAGCTGAGTTGAGCCGTGCCGAGCTGAGCCCAGCCTTGCTAAGCCGGGCCGGACCGAGCCGAGCCCGGCCTCCGCGTCCCGATGAATGGGATCGCCTTCTGCCTGGTCGGGATCCCGCCAGCCGCCCCCGCGGTGAGCGGCGCTGGGTGGACTGGGGAGGCTGTGGGAGCTGGGACTGGGAGAACTGGGAGATACTGGGAGCGCGGGGAGCAGGGACTGGGGGCGCTGACGGTGCGGGGCTGTGCATGGCGCTGGGGTCTTGCAGCAGGGCTGGGTGCTGGGCGATGCCCGGGCTCCTTGGCACCCATGGGCACCCCGGGGACCGGGACTGGGCCAGAGCCGGCGCCGCGGTGTCGGGGGCAGCAGGGCCGGAGGGGACTGGCCACCCACGCAGCCACGGGCAATGCTGGCAGCGCTGGCTGGTCCCCAGCGCCCAGCCGGGGTGGCGTCGTGGCAGGGCGGTGGGGCTGAGGTGCCTGGCTCCATCTGTGGAGCTGGAGGCGAGACCCTGGGGCTGGGCTTCCCCTTCTCCGGGACAAGACCTGCGAATGCCCACGCATTTCCTCTGAAACTCCCGGCTGGGCTGTCTCCTTGTGGGTCTGGCTGCTCCATCCCTGCCAGCTCCCGGCACTGGGCAGGCAGCAAACTCCCCCGCCTCAACATGCCCATAGCCCCCTGAGGTCGTGTCCTACCCCTGTGTCTGGCTCCCCCAGCTCCAAGCAGCCCCCCGGCCTCAAGGCAGCGCGGGTGTTTGCAGCACCACTGACCCATGCTGTGGATGCTCCCCCCATGGCGTGACCACCGGCATCGCCCGGTGGTGCCGGACCGGAGGGCGCTGGGGCGATTCCCTTCTACCCTGGGAGCAGCGTGGTGCCAAGGAAGGCCAGCCCGGCCGCTAACTAAAGCCCTGTTTCCTGCCCGTTTTGTGCCAAATCCCATTGGGTGGGGATGGGGATGGTGCTGGGGGACCTGGGTCCGGAGGCGGGGGGCACGCCGGAGTAGTGCCCAGGCGCGGGTGTGCGGGCAGCGGTGGCCGACTGGCACAACGCCTGCTAATTTAAGCAGAGGTTGCACGTCCTCGCCCCAGAGCTGAATTTGGCCTCTGTTCCTCAGTTCCTGGTTATTTGAACTCAGCTTTCCTGGCCCGGCGATGGGGCTAATAACCAGCCTCAAAGGATTAATTGGGGTGTGCGAAATGGTTCAGATATGAGGAGTGATGCTCATTGCAGCGGCTGAGCATTAATCATGGTTTCTCTTCAGATTCCTCCCTGCTTACTCCGTACCGCTGAGCGCTGGCGTTCGGGTTTTCAGGGGGGGTTCAAGTCTTGAAATCTGCTCTTCTGCTGCATTTTGGAATGAAAGGTGCCCTCCTGGGGGGCAGCACCTGGAGCGTGGGGGCTTTGCTGGGTGCCCTCCTCTGCCCCCCACTCGCTGGGTGACTTGGGGCACTGGGTGACTTGGGGGGGGTGTTTGTTATTTAACTGCCGCTGCCTCCCCCTGCGCATCCGGGCAGGGCAGTGGTGAGGAAGGCGCTTTGCAATCCTCCGGCGAGGATTTTGTGCTGCGTTAGCAGAAATCCTGTCCGACGGCCGCCCTCGGGGCTGCGTGGCAGGGGCTGTGCCCCACCATCCCCAAGCCTTGGGCCGGCGGCTGCTGCCCTCGTCCCTGCGTGGCTGCTGCCTCTGTCCCTATTTACTGGCTCTGCTCGGCAAATTGAGTTTCTTAATGCCTTTTTTTTTTTTTTTTTCCCTTTCTTTCTTTCTGAACCCTGAACTTGAAAGACAGGAAAAGCCTGTGCTCGGGGCTGCTGCTGCAATCCTGCCTTGCAAGCGCAAAACCTGGCACCGGCGCCAGGTTGGGGCACGCGGTGTGATGCCGTGCCGGGGGTCTGGCTGGCCTCACCCGGGGGTTTTTGGAGCCACGGGTCCCCGGCCACGCAGAGCATTCTGACCTCGTCACCGCTGTGGTTTTAACCTTGACGTGTATCACACGCTGTGCCCGGCTGGGAGCTCTGGCACCCGTCTCTCGCGCCGTGGGGCGACTGCTGGGTGATGTGTAGTGTCCTGAGCCCCCCGGGGGCTGGCAGCGCTGCCTGGGTGCCGTCACTGGCAGCATCAAATGCCAAGGAACCACTGCCGAGCGTTATTTAGGGCTCAGGGACTGCGGTCTTCAGGGTTTTCGCATTGCAAATGTGGCAGGGGAGGCACGGTGACAGCTCTGGGTTCAGGGTCAGAGTGTTGGGGGCTGGATGGCGTGCCCCTCGTGGGGTGTGGGTGCTGCCGGGGTGCAGGTGGGTGCTGCATGGCCAACTCCTGGGAGTGCTGGGAGCCGGTGGCTGGGGCCTCTCCCCGGTTTGTGCAGAGCCACTCGCTGGGAGAAAACACAGGGGGATGGGGGGGGTTTTGCTGGGAAGTCACCAAGCCTCAGGGATGGTCTTTTATTCTCATTAAAGGGGGGAAAAAAAAAAAAAAGATTAGGTTTCACGTTGGGGCCGACCCATTAATAAACCAAGTTTGTCTTCGACATGCAGCAAGACCTGATTTAAAAAGGAATGGAGATAGATGACCTATTTTAAGCTCTCAAGTTGGAAAATATCGACCTGGCTGCCTCTAGGCCGCGAGCGGCGGGGCCGGCTGCGCGAGCTGTGCCGTGCCATGCCGCGCCGCCCGCTCCCAAAACCCGTCTGACTTTCCAGGAGCCGGCCCAGCTTGGGATGCTCCAGGTTGCAAACCACGGTGGCTGCTTTAAACCCGCCGCCGACCTCCTGGCCACGTCCCAAACGTCTCCGGTGCTGGCTCAGAGCACCCGAAGCGTCTGGCTCCTTTTCCGCGGCTGCTTATCCCCAGAATTTCATTAAGTCTTCCCTAATTGCCTTCTCGGGCCGCGCCACAGCGAGCACACCTCTGCCGACGCAGCTGCGTGTCGCAAGACCCGCGGCGTTGCGGTCCGGCGGGTCGGTGCCGCCGCCTCGGTGGCAATCGGCCGCCTGCCCGGTGGGTTTCGCCTTTGCTGTGCGAAGCCCTGTGGGGTCTCCAGTCCCTGGAGCAAGGTGACTTCCCGGGGTGGGTGTGATGAGGGGTCAGTCCCACTCCTCAGCCGTGCTGGAGGGGTGGCTCAGCGGCTGAGCCTGGGAAAATGGGAGCTGGGAGCTGGAGGGCAAAGCTGGAGCTGGGCTCTTCCCAGGGAAAGGGGGTAGAAGACCCCGTTGAGGGTCATCACAAAGTGGCCGAAATGAAATGCCAGTGACTGTGGGGGCTGATCCTGCTCTTTCCCTGTGATCCAGTGGGGTCCCCTGGCCTGCATCTGCAAGCGCTTTTCTTGCTTGAGACCCCGCTGCAGCAGGAGGGAGCTGGGGCTGCGGTGAGCCGTGCCCGGCCCGGGGCAGGGAGTAGGTTCCTGCCATAATGCCTTAGCCCAGCTGCTGGTACAGCCCTGGGGGGCCGGGTCCCCCCACGATGGGCAGCCAGGCAGGTCCTGGCGCTCTGAGGCTCCCCCCTGCCTTGCCACCCATGGGGTAGGACCGGCTCTGCCTTAGTCGGTGGCGTCCCCAGGGCAGCACCTGCAGACCTGCCACCGCGTGCCCCAGGGTGCCGGCGTGGGGGTGCCTGCAACAGCCGTGCCCCCCAACCCCCCACCAGCCACCCCGACGGCAACAGTGGGTCCCTTGATAGGGCCGAGCGCGTGGGGCAGCCCCGGGGCGGGTGGGACGGAGCCCGGTGGCTCCTGGGGACAATCGTGCTATTGTGGTACATAGTGGGCTCTTTTTCTGCTGTGTGAGGTGGGGGGCCGGGCTGCGGTGCCAGCGCTTTCGGGGTGAAGCGTGGTCCCCGCCGGGGCTGGCGGTGACTGGTGTGGTGCCAGCGGTGGGACACTGATGTCCCTGGGTGTGTGTGGGGGGGGTAGGTGGGCTGGCCCTTTTGCTTCTGGATGCGTGTGGGTTGTGGAAAAATGTTGGAAAGAGTCATCGGGTGTTGGTGCTGGGGCTGCAGCGGGGCGGGAGGTGCTGTGGGAGCACAGCTGTCCCCAAATCCATGTCCCCAAAGCTGCCTCCTGCCCTCGCTGCGGCCGGAGGGAGGCTCAGGACCCTGCTTGGCCTTTTATTTTTTACCATCCAGCGTGGGATGCAGGATTTTGCACTTCTGTGCATACCCCCATCCGAGCATCGCCCACCCCTGCGCTCCCTCCCAGCTCTCAGGCTGGCCCTTGTCCACAGGCAGCACCCCACGGAGGTGCGAGGGGGTCCCCCACATGTGCAAGAGGTGCATGGCCACAGCCCCCACCCCGGGCCCCCGGCCTTGAGCAAGGCAGGGGCTGGAAGGAGCAGGCAGCCTTCCCCTGACCTCCCCGGGTAGGATTTTCCGCCACAGAGAAGCGGGAGCAGAGCGCAAGGTGCCTCTCGGAGCCGCCGGAGGAAATGGCTCATTGTTAGCCCTGCTGAAAAAAAAAGAGACCCAAAAAATTGCAATAATGAGGCCAGCTTCTATTTGAGGGTTTCCATGGGAAAAACAGGAAACGGAATCCTGTTACTTTTCTAGGGCTTGTTGCCGATAACACCGTTTTTAGGACAGGGCAGAGAATGAAGAGGAGGAGCTGGGGATGAAGGCAGCCCCGGCAGCGAGCCCTTGTTCCCCCTCCTTGGAGGCTTGGTCTTGGTTCCTTGTGGGCTGGGGGATAAAACTCGTCGGTGTCGCTCTGGGTTGGTGTTTCCCAGTGTCTCCGGTGAGCCGGCGCGGGGGCCGTAAGGTGCATCCCCGCTGAGCTTGGACCTGATGCGGCTCTGGTGCGTGTCCCCAGTCCTTGTCCCCTCCTCGGAGCCACCTTCCCCGCTGGCACCGTGTGTTAAGGACGAGCGTGTGGGCTGGGGACGCGGGATGGAGGGCACGGAGAGGGCTGGTGCGGGGGATGCCCTGCGGGAAGAGGCCTCGGGGCTTCGCCACAGGACGGTGGCACTGTCAGCGCCATAGGGAGCCGCTGGGTTAACAAGGGATGCAGCATCCCCAAACCCACCTCCGGCTGTCCCGGCTGGCAGAGCTGCCCTGGGATGCGGCCCTGGCAAGCCATGAGCATCCCTCAGCCCTGAAGGTCTGTCCCCTGCGGGTGCCTCCGCTCCGTGGCTGGAGATGCTTCGGTGGGCTCTCGCCGGTGCTGGGTGTTCGGGTGGGCCGGGCTCGAGCCGCGTCCTGCCCTGGCGTCGTGACACGGGGCGGCGAGCGGAGGCGGCACATGAGCCGGCAGCGTGGGCAGGCTCCGTGTGTACGTGCTCGCATCGACGTGGCGGTATCAGCCCGCACCGTGGCTACTGGTACAGCTGTGAACGGGGATGATCCTGCCCCAGGAGCTCGACCAGGGATGGTCCCAGTGGTGGGGACCAGCATAGGCAGAGCCACGTGGCCCGAGGGCTGCGGTGGGCACCAGGGCTGGCAGCCTGGCGAGGAGAGGTCAGGAAAGGGGATGAGGTTCTCTGGCTGCATTCCCAAATTTCTCTCGGTGTGGCACGAGGGACACCCAGCCAGGCAAGCCGGAACAAGGCATGGCAGGAACGAGAGCCCCACAGAGCTGGGACTGGTGTCTCCAGCAAAAAGGCTGCCAGGAGGGAGCTCAGTTTGGTCACGATGCAGCCAGAAGGGACGGAGCCAAGCAGGGACGTGGCGCGGGCTGACAACGGGGCTGTGAAGGAGACGGTGTCAAGATAAAAGTTTGCGTTGGGAAGGAACAAGGCGATTTCCTTCCCCACGTTAACACCCAAACCGGAGCGGGAGGAATGTCAGAGAGCCAGCTTGCGGTTCCTCCGGCCTCCTCTCCACTCCGCTTCTCTTTGGCACATGGCTCGGTGTCACCTTGGCAGCGTCACCCCCCTCCCAGCTGCTTCGGGTGATGGGGATATGGGTGGGGGTCCCCAGCCGGGCAGGTGGCTCCAATGTGGGGTGGGATTTGGCAGCAGGTCAAGCCGTGGCCTCGTCAGCGCCCATCCAGCCGCTTGGTGCTGCCAACCCAGCGTCTCCCCTGGGACCCCTGTCCCGTCCGTCCCCGGGGCTGGCTGTGAGGACAGGGAGCCCCGTTCCTGCGCTCGAGCTGTGGGTCCCGACAGCCGCCTGCAGTTCCCCCGTGAGGTCTGCGGGGTTTGCCCGGGTGCTGTGAGCGGCTCAGTGGGTGCTGCCGACAGCTGGGAGGTTGGGAGGCCAGTGGGAAAAGAGGAGACTGTTGGGCATCTTATGGATGCTCCGAGCAAACCCTGCTGACATCCCCCGTCCTGGCAGCCGAAAGCCATCTCCAGGATTCCCGCCCTGCCTATGGATGGTGCAGCCATCCCAATAAGTCCCTGCGCAGGCTGGCACGTGGCACGGGGGCTGCTGGCAGCCCAGGGGGTTACTGGGAGGCACACGGGGGTTTCTTTCCAGCACTGAGGTGTTGCTGCCTCCTGTTCTCAGTGCTGCTGCTCCCGCGTGGGAAGTGCATCCACTCCCCAGCGGCTCCCAGCCCACATCCCTCCCGCTCCTTGGGGGATGCAGCTGTGCCATGCCAGAGCAGGGGCACCCCGGGGGATGAGTGCAAGCAAGCACGCCCCCAAATCCCCGCTGAGCTGCAAAGCTCCTCAGCCCTGGTTTGGGTTAAAGAGAATTAAAATGCTTTCTCCTGTGGGGTGGTAATCCCGGAGGCTGGGGCACGGCCAGGTGGGCTGCCCGGCTGCTCCTGGTGTGGTCACCTGGGTTCCGTTCCCTTTTGTGCTGCCACTGTGTCCCCTAGGCCAGGTCGTGCTGCTGGAGCATCCCCGCTTTGCCCAGGGCGCGTGGGTGGGTGCAGGCAGCCTCTACCCACAGGGAAGTGTCAGCCTCGGCTCCCTTTGGGGGTGCTGCCTCCCCAAATGCTGCCTGAGCTGGCCCAGACTGAGGGTGCGGGTGGGACCCCCGTTCCCCCTTCCCCGCCAGGACCCGCCGCAGGTGGGAGCAGGCAGCGGCTTTGCCATATAAGGTCTGGAAATCGGTTATTGTCTCAACATGGCTTTCTCCTCCCTGAAAATCCTATTAAAACCTCATTTTTCTGACCCTAATCTCAGCTCGCCGTTCGGGAGGGATTAGTGTTTGCCCCCCCAGCCTTGCGTGCCGCCGGCTCCCTGCCAGAGAAACCTCCTTCCCGCGCGGAAAGTGGTGCCGGAGGAGGGAGGTTGGGGCCGAGCCCAGCACGCCGTGGTGGCGGCAGAACCAGCAGCTGCCTGTCCCTCTGTCCTCTGTTCCTGCCTGAAGTGTGACGTTATCCTCGCTGCATGCCAGGGGTTGCGATGGCCCCGCTGGCAGCGACCCACGGCTGCAGCTGGCGGGGCTAGGACATGGTGGGGGGGTGTCACCCCCAGCTGGGACCAGTGGGTCCATCCTGGGGGTGTCACCAGGGTCTGAGCAGGGTGGGAGAGCTCCAGGAGCAGCAGCCGCAGGGGGGGGTGGCATCAGTGCAAACCCCTCCCCGGTAGAGGCAGGCAAAGCAAAGTCAGTGCCTTTGCGTGGCTCCTCTGTGCCTCAGTTTCCCAGCAGCTTTGGCTGAGGGTGCGGGCAGGGAGGCGATGCCGGCAGAGGGCCCTGCAGCCCGCCGGCAGCGTGGGCGCGTGCATGCGTGGGCGCGCATCCCCGTGCCCGTGCGCCTGCCTCGGCATGCCGGCAGCGGCGGCGGTGCATGCCGGGAGCGCGCTGCCTTCCCCCTTGCTCCTGTTTGGCTGCGTATTTAGGACACTCCTGTGCAAAACACAAGTATTTTGGAAGGCGTCCAGGCGCTCTTGCATTCCTCGGGGTGGAATCTGCCCCCACGAACGCTGCCTGACCTTTCCCGCTTTGGGATGCGGGAACAATCCTGGGGGCCGTCCTCTGCTCGACACTGCCCAGGGGCCAAGGACCCCTTCTCCAGCCGGCCCCCCTCACCCCCAGGCTGCCGGGGCAGCTCCTGCCTGCTTGCTCAGCGCTGCCAGGAAAGGCGTGAGTGGAGATAGCAGGATCAGACGCACCGTCCCCAGGCCAGCCTGCGCTGCTCCAGCTGCCCCGGGACCCCCGGCCGGAGCCAGCCCGCTGTGGCAGGCTGTTCTTCCCCCCTCCCCCTTTTCAGCTGGAAAGCGAAGCTCCCTGGCACCGCTCGCACCGACAGCTGTCAGCCCCATCTCGCTGCCCTGGCAGGGTAGCTCTGCCTGCTGGGACACGCCGGCAGCTCTGCAGGCTCCTTGTCCCCGGGGCGGAGGCGTGGGGCAGCCCCCGGGGCGGCTCCCATGGGAGACCCCTGGCACACGCACCAGGTGACGTCAGGTGGCCCAGGGGGTGGCCAGGGGACAAAGGCCAAATGGCAGGGATTTGGCTCCCATGTTTCCCCGTCCCAATTTCTCCCTTAGCTGCCAGTGGGGAGGTACTGGGATGGTGTCATGGGGTGCGCTGGGGGTGCGCAGCCAGGCCCCTGGGGACATGGGTGCCACCGAGCCAGTCGAGCCAGCCCTCGGGCAGGGCTCAGGGCAGGCACTGGGGCTGTTTTGGGGCAGAGCTATGGCACCTTGGCCAGGGTAGACAGTGGGGACGTGCAGAACGTGCAGGGGGTCCATGTGGCATCGCACCCCGGGGACTGTTCCCTCGTTGGCGTCTAGTGCCAGCCTGGCCAGTGGCTGCAGGAGACTGGTGCATGGCATCAGACTGGCAGGCTGGTCCTGCTGGTGGGGTGGAGGGGGGCAAAGGAGGGGAGGGGGCTGTGGTGAGCAGGAGCAGGCTGGCTGGCCGCGAGGCTGCGGGCTGCAATCCCAGCAATGCCCGGCATTTCCCCGGCGCGGCCGCACGTGCCTCTCCTCGGCCTCCAGCACGGCAGGAATGCGGCGCGGGACCCCCTCGTGCGGGGACGGGGACAGGCAGCGTGGGGGTAGCAGGGCAGGGGGACGCTGCCCACCCACAGCCCCTGCTTGGGTTGGGTGTCCGCAGGCACCGGGCTCACCAAGGTGCTGCTGTTTTCCTTATCCTTTTGGCCGCTGCCATGGAGAGTGTCTCGGGGGGCATGAAGGGGGTGCGGGGAAGGGTGATTTGTCCCCCTGGAGCAGCGGGAGCCCCCAAGCACAGGTGACAAGGGCAGTTTGCCATCCCTGCCTGCAGGCGCAACACTGGGGAGCCAGGATTGAACCGTGGGGGCTGGTTGCTCAGTGCCTGGGGGACAGCAAGGACCTGCCATGCCTGCAGCGCTGGGTATCCCCAAAAATGGGAGATGGGGAACTCTTGGTTTGGCTGCTGGTGGGAAGTGTCCTTGGAGCCACCATCCTTTGCCACAGGCACTGAGCAGGGGGGATGGATGGCTGTGTCGGTCCTTGGGGTGCTGTGTCGGTCCCCGGGGTGCTCTGTTGGTCCCTGGGGTGCTTCACCAGCAGAGCGGGGCTGGATACGTGTCTCTGCTGTGTGGACTCTGCTGGGTGCTGGGGACAGACAGGGGACCAGGGGTGTCTCGGAGCTCCCCCCTTGCAGAGCCTGGTGGTGGCTCGTCTCCTGACGGAGCAGGGGGACGCTCGCCACACCCGCAGGCTGTCCCCCTCCCTGTCCCCAGCATCGCCCGCTGCCCTGTGGAGAGCAAGCGGAGGAAGGAAGGAAGGGGCCGGGAGGAGGGAGAGGAGGAAGTGGGGAGGGTGGGATGCTGCCCGGGGTGATGGAGGAAGAAGGGGGTGGATTAAAAAAAAAAACAAAACAGAAGAAAGAAAGAAAAAAGGGAAAGTCCGGGCAAAGTGATACCGCAGGCGGGGTGGGGGTGGGGGGCGGTGGGCTGGGCATGGTGATCCCTGCCAGCAGCTGGAGCCCCAGCCCGCCAGCCCAGCCAGGGCATGTGGCCGCCCTCCCTCTGTCCATCCCGCCCCCCCGTCCATCCCTCCATCCCTCCATCCCTCCATCCATCCCACCCTTGCACAGCGCGGGTGGCTGGGTGGGGGCCGGCTGCTGCCAGTTGCGCTGGGGCTGCGTCGCTCGCAGCGGGGCGTGAGCAAGCGTGCGAGTGTGTGTGTGCAGCATCGCCGCGCTGGGAGCACCGCACGTCGCCCGAGCCATGCGAGACGGCACAGCCGGCCCTGCGCTGCCCCTGGCAGCCGGCCCCCGCCGCCGTGCTCCCCAACTCGGGGGCTGAAGCCAGCGAAGGAGGTGGGGAGCCCATGGCTGTGCCAGCCGCCGGCTGAGACACCACGCTGCTGCGCCTCGCCCGCCGAAGCCAGGCCCGGACTGCGGCTGCATGGTGGAGGAGAGCACGGGTGGAGGGGAGTGGGGGTCCCGGCGGGTGCTGGGGCCCCCCCCCCGCGCCCCGCCAGCCCCCAGCCCGGTGGCGGTGGTGAGGAAGGGGCTGTGGAGCGTGGAGCGAGCCGGCAAGGGCTGGCGCTTCGAGCGCGCTGTTGGGGTGGACTGCAGCTCGCCCGAGCCCCGTTGCATCTGGCTGAGCAGCCTGCGCCGGCACACCGCCGCCCCGGAGCACCGCTGGCCCCCGGCCCCCCGGCCCGGCCGTGTGTCCCCCCGTGCCGACAAGTGCCGTCGGGTGAGAACCGTGTGTTGGAGATGCTGGGTGTCGTGCCTCTTTTTGGTGGAGGGGGTGTGCTTTGCAGGGGAGGGCAAGGGATGGGGGGCTCCCCCAGTGCAGGGGGGCTGGTGGGGCTGGGTGGGGTGTGGCGTGGGGCAGCACTGGGGCTGTCACAGCTCCCGGGCAGTGCTGCTGTCCCCTTCGTCCCCTCCTGTGCTGGAAGAAGGGCTGGGGTCGGGGGTCCGGATGCCTGCCGTGCCGGTGCTGTGCCGGTGGCTGTGCCCAGGTGTTTTGCTCCTGCTGCTCTGCTCACCATGTCCGGGAGGGGGCACAGATCCTTCCCCCCCCCCCGCCCAGGAGGGCTCTGCAGCATGCAGGGAAAACACTCCTTTGTTCTGCAGGAGTGTGACACCAGTGGGAGCTACCTGTCCCATTGTGTCCCCATGGGGGAGCGCGGTGGCACAGGTGACACCTGTGCTGGGGGGCAATGGACCTCGCAGCCATTAGGGCCATGTGGGCGCAGGGGTCCGGGCGGGCAGCATGCCCAGCCCTGGGCTGTCACAGCCGCTTGCACAAGCCATTCTTGCAAGGAACAAGGTGTTGCCCCCCCCCCCATCCTCACTTCCAGCAGTCCTTGTGGGATGGGGGCTTGGGGGAACCAGGCTAACTAGCAGGACGCAGCTGGTGGGAGCACGGTGGAAACCGCTGGCCTGAGGTTAAAATAAAGCCAAAAAGCCGGGAGGTGACTGGCCCCCTGCAGGGAGGGGGGACGGGGCGCTGAGGGCAAATGGCAGAGGTGACAAATCGGGTGTCAACCCCACTGCTGGGGGAGCTGGAGCATCTGCAGGGCCAGGAGCCAGCGTGGGGGATGTCCAAGCCCACAACTGGTGGGGTTTTGCAGCCCAAAAAGCTCCAAGCTAGGGTGGGTGAAGAGGGAAACTGAGGCACAGCAGTCCGGGATGGTTTGCTCTGCCCACTCCCTTGCAGGGCAAGGGAGACCTTGCAGGGTCTCTGCAGCAGGTGACTTTGCCCGTTGGGCTGGGGGGGACAAGGTGGAGCTGGGATCTGGAGGGGGAGAGGCACCATGCTGAGGCTGTAAAAATCCCAAAGGAGTCTTAATCAGGGCAAAGCGAACACCCGTCCTTGGCAGCGGGGTCAGGGTGCTGGGTCCCTACGGGATGGGAGCATTCCCGAGTGATCCCTCCTCCTTGGAATGGAGACGGAAAGCAGCTTGGGAGGGTTGTTTGCGATCCAGGTATGTCTTCTTGCTCAGCTGAAAGGCCAAATTCAGGCTCACGGGACCAGGTCCAGGGGACCACCGATGCTGTAATGGGTACACTGCAGCTGGGGACGTGTCCCTGTGTCACGGGCGCACCGGAGCCGTAGCCACGGCTCCGGTGCGCCCGTGACACAGGGACACGTCCCCATCCCTGCGGGTCGGTGCTGCCGTTGGTGTCTCCACCGATCCTATCCTCTCTGAGGCTTGTCTGTGCCGGTTAAAATCAGCAGGGCACATTCAGCTGTCAGCTTAAAAATAATCCGGCGAGCCGGCGGCCGACACAATGGAGGGCGCAGATGGGGACGGGCACCACGCCGGGATGCTCGTGGCCCCGGGGCAAAGGGATGGGGTTCCCCGTGGGAGTGTGGGGTGCCTGTTGCCATGCCATTTTGGGTCACTGGCTGGGGTGCGCACGGTGGGGGGAGGGCTTGGGAGCTCGTGGGGAGCTTTGCCCCCCATCTGGTGCTGGTAATCAGGTTTTCTGGCTCTCCTGTGCCGGTGTTTGGAGCATCGCAGCTCTCTTTATGTTTTGGGGTATCTGTGGCGTCCACTAGTGCCTGAACACCTTGTACCCCCCAGGTTTGCTCCAGCAGCGATGGAGTGGGTCTGTGGGTGCCGTGCCTGGGCAATGCCTTGTGGGCTGCCTTTCCAGAGCTGTGCCCTCACCACAGGGTCCCCGGGGGGGATGGTACCCCCAGCCCCAGCTGCAGCGGGCCCCGTGTGGGACGTGCCAGCACAGGGGGTGCAGCCCGGCCCTGCTGAGCTGCCATCAGATTTCCCCACCGGCAGCGAAAAGGCCCACTCAGCACAGGCTCAGACAAAGGCTTTTTGTGCCTCATCCCTTTGTGTGTCCCTCTCCCTCCCTGCTCCCCATCCATCGGTTCAACCGAGACGGCGCCTGAATTTTAACACCCTCGCCCCGGGATGGGCTGATTCCAGCTGCTGCCGCAGGGACAGAGATGGCACTGGGGCAGGACCCCGGTGGATCCCCTCCTGCCCGGCTGCTGCCACCCCGCCTGTCCCTACCCACTCCCAGGTTGCCAGTTTCTCCGGTTTTAGTGGAGCTTGGCGCTGCCGGGGTGGTGGGCAGGACCCTCAGCAGGGCTGGCAGATGCACAGCCAGATGTGCAGCCATGGAAAGCAGCAGCATCCCTCACCGGGGCTGTACTAAACCCCGCCAAGGTGTCAGGACTCCTGCTGTCTCTCCAAGCTCCCTTGCCTGGGTGCCAGGCGAGATATCCACGGCTGCTCTGGCTGTACCACGGCCCCGTTCCCCATCCCAACACCGGCACCGGTCCCTCTGGGCCCCATCTGCTGCTCCAGGCAGTGTGCCCTGCCAGTGCCCAACACGGTGCCAGGTCCCTGCCCCGGCTCGGGAAGCATCACTCATCCAGCCGCCTCCTGGGCGGTTCTTTCCGGCTTGCCCGAGGTTATTACCACAGCGTCATCGGAAGGGGACCTTTTGTCCCCGACTCCCCCCTCCGCCCCCATCTCCCCTCCTGCTGCGTTGCCTCCTGGGTCCCATCCAGACCCCCAGGCGCAGCTCATTTCCCCTCCTGCTTTTTTTCTTTTTTTTTTAATTTCCTTTCCATGCATCTTCTCCCAAAAGGTTCCACACAAGGATTCTCGGGGGATGCAGGTGGTCTTTGGGGGCTGGAATTTACTGCCATGGGACTGGGAGTAGGGAGGGGGTTCCAAGGAGTGGAGTGGCTTTTCCAGCAGATTTCAGCCCCCAGCCCGGGGCTTTGAGGGGGCTGGTTGCGGGCTGACTGCCTACACCCCTCCCCAGAAGTGACATCTTCCCCTTCACCCCCTACAGCCAACACCAGGCCGGAGAGATGGGGCGTCCCCGAATGCCAATGCGCCCCTGGAGGGGCCCTTCCCTTGGGTGGGCCCAAAGACGGTGGTGCTGCGGAAGAGCTTGCAGGGGGGATTCGGCTTCACCCTCCGCCACTTCATTGTCTACCCCCCCGAGTCGGCGGTGCACTCCACCACCAAGGTAGGGCTGGGACTGGGTAGGGCGGGGGCTGGACTGGGCTGGGCTGGGAGGGGACACAGGGACCCCCAGAGTTGCTGGAGCAGGACTCTGAGGTGCTGTGGCTGGATGCAGGGTGCTTGTGTATAGGCTGGGGGAGGGCGGGGGGGGTGTCTGGGGAACCACAGAGTGGACCATCCATTGCCTGCCTTGTTGGGGTGCCTGGGGCTGCCCCCACCCATGGGTGGTCCTGGGATGGAGGAGCCCATGGAGCTATTGGGAGATGTGCTCTGAGTGAGAAGCAAGTCAGCAGTGTCTCCAGAGGTGTCCCAGAGCGTTTCTGGCGGGGGACACGGCTGCCTGCAGGAACGGAGAGAATCCCTCAGCTCCAAGGGAAGGCTCTGGCATCCCTGGGAATGGCAGGAAAAGGCACTTCAGAGCCCCTGAGGCCAGGGAGAGGCTCAGCGCAGTGGGACATCGCTCGAGCCGAAGTGAACCACACATGGCCGCCATGAAGCCAAGCCTGGGAGCAGGTGCTTCGGAGGATGCTGTTTGAGCCCGTCATCACATCCCTCCTCCTCCTCTGACCAGCATCAGCACGGAGAAGTGCCGGCAGCTCCTCACCCAGCAAGGGGCACATGCCCAGCCCCGCCGGTGCTCGCTGCCTCTAGAGCAGCAGGTTTTTAGCTCCCAATTTCCCGGCTGTCAGCAGGAGGCTTCGGGCTGGATCTGCCCCAGGACCCGGCAGCTGTGATTGTGTCTTGGCTCAGCTGCAGCCTGGACCCTTCCCAGGTGCTGCTTTTTGGGGGGAATGAAACCCTGGGTTGGCCATCACCTCCTGTGCTCTCTGAGCCATCCAGAAGCCCTGATCCAGGCAGCACCTTTCCCCTCCGGAATGGAGGGACCCTGTGAAACGACCCAGCAGCTTCCAGCATGGCCCCACGCCCCCTGCGACGAGCCAGCTCTCCTGCTGTGCCAGCTCCAAGCCCCCGGGGTTTGAAATCCCCCTCTTGCACCATCTTCTGCAGCAGCAACTTCATGCAGATGAAGGGAGAATGTGTCTGGGAGCTGCGTGGTCCATCGCAACCCCTTCCTCGCTGCGGGGTGGGCAGAGCTGGATGCTCCAGTCACCCCCAGAGCTTTGAAGCTGCCTGCAGCCCCACGGCTCCAGCTGCCCCATGGCCTGGTGCTTGTTGCCTCGTCCCCTCAGGCAGGGAACTGCAGTGGGAAATGAGTCACAGGGTGGGGAGAAGCAACTCATTGGAGTCCCTGCTCCGCGTCCTCTGTCACAGTGCTTTTCCCAGGCTCCTTATTCTGCTTCCCCAAATCCTTCCTGCCTACACCTTCCTGCCTGCACCGGGAACACGGGCTTGACCCGTCCTCAGCAGCGTGACTCTGCAAAGGAGCTTTCGTCATGGGGATGGCCTGAACCTGCTCCGAACCGACCCGCTCACTTCCACCTCTCCGTCGTCCTCCTAAGGCATCCTCCAGGAGCGAGGGACTGATCCTGCCCCATGGAGCTGGGCACCAAGGGCTGAGCCCCGCCAGGGCGTGAGCACACATGGGGCTGTGTGGGAAGGAGCCAGATCAGCGCCGGGAGGTGGAGATGCTCTTGGAAAGGGCTGGGAATAGCTCCTGGCACCCGTCTGAGCCAACGCCAGCGCTCCCGGGCTGGCGGGGCAGGGTGCGGTGCGGCTGGCTCAGCACCCGCGGGTGCCGGTGGGTGACCAGGTCCGGGGGCTGAGTTTCGGTGGGGTTGACTCAGCAGGGAGGGTGACGGCAGAGCTGTGTTCACCGTGCCGTGCTTTGGCACTGCTGCGCCCAGCCTCGGCCCCAGCCCTGGGAGCGGGGCTGCTGGGCTGCCCCGGGGGCTGGGAAGGGCTCCGGGGTGCTGCAGGGCGAGGAGGGGCAGGGAGGTGGGCAAGTCTGTGCCTCTGGGGACCCTCAGTGGCTGCACGCTCCTGCCGTGGCACTGTGACAGCCACTTAGTGCACGGGCAGTGGTGGTGGATGTGTGCCGAGGCCCTGGGATGTGGCTTTTCCTTCCCACCGTGCAATGGACACCATGGAGAGATGCCTCCAGCCCCCTCCTCCTCCTCCCCAGCATGTCCCCCGTTACACTGGGATGGAGACTGGTCCATTCCCCACACCCTGGAGGGACCTGGGGATATTGGGGCTGTGTCCCCGCTGCCCTGCACTGGCTAGGGGCTCGGGAGGGAGCTGCAGCTGGTGAAACCTCTTGGCCAGAGCCCAACTTGTGCCTCCCCTGGAGACACCAGGATCTGGCACTTGCAGAGTGAGAAATGCCCTTCCAGGTGCCTGGGTCCCCCCATGGGACCCACGCATGGGGCTGAGCAGCCTGGGGTGCAGCTGGCTCCGTGGCAGGGCTGGGGGCTCGGTGGCGTGGATGCAGCCCCCTGTGGCTGCCAGCACCCTGTGCCCTGCCCCAGCTTGGGCACCCCACGGGGAGCGTGGCTCTGCAGCGGGATCCCCACGGGAGGATGTGGGGGACAAGGGCAGGAGCCCACAGACGTGGTTCCCGCCCGAAGGGACAGAGCCACGGGGCTCCCAGAGCTGTCCCCTGCCTGTGGCTGGGAAGGGGGTGCTGGGACCCCTCCGTCATCCCCCCCGCAGCACCCATTGCAGCCCCGGCAGCCCGCTTCATGGAGTGGGAAGCTTTAGACATGTTGTCCCCCCCACACGCAGGGACACAGTTCCCCCACCGAATAATTGCAGGGCTAAATATAGCCCCGCTGTCGGCTGCTGCTCCTCTGAGGACGCCTGCGCAAAGCCGTCCCCTTCCCGCGGGTCCCTGTCACCGGGACCTGCTGCCCGAGCACCGCGGTGGTGTGTGTGCCGGTGGGCACCCCCGTCCCTCCCCCAGGACCCCGCTGCGGGGGCTCGGGCTCTCCCTGGCCCTCTCCGGCCAGTCTCGGTGGTCTGGGAGAAGGGCAAGATGCCACCGCCTGGGCTGGCTGGGCCCCTTCCCGCTCCCCTGCCCCAAAACCGGCCCCTTCCCCAGCAGCTGGGTACTGGGGGCTGTGGCGGGTCCCGCTCCCTGCCCGCTGGCGGGGCTGCGCGGGCGGCCCGGCCGGATCCGGTGTCAGGAGGTAATTTTAGCCAGGGGCGGCGGAGGGCAGAGGGACGTGCAGGTCCTGCGAGGGGCTTCAGGGGGCTGGCACCCCTCCGGTCCCCTCCCGGTCCCCCTGCTGTGCTTGCCCTGGCCTCGCCACCAAATAAGTGTTTTTTCCCTTCTTTTGGCAGGAGGAGGAGAATGGGAACCGAGCAGGTGAGCACCGGTGCTGCGCTGCCACGGGGTCCCCCTGTGCAGGGGGACGTCGCTGCCCGGATCGGTGGGCTCAGGGGTCTGGGGGCGTGTGGCTGTCACAGGTTGCAGTGGGTGTTGCGGCTGGGGGGGACACAGTGCTGTCTCTGCTGGCTAGCACCGCAGCCCTAAATACTAACCGGTGGTGAGGCGGCGCGGTGCTTTTGGTGGCACTTGGTGGCACTTGGTGCAGCAGAAGGGCTCGGTGTCCCCAAAGCCCTTGGGAGGTTCGTTGGACCTCGTGCCCCAGGGGGTCTGTCCCGTAGCCAGAGGGGCTGCAGTGTGGGCAGCACCGGTCCCCGCGGCGGGTGGCTCGGCTGAGTGCAGGGTGTTTGGGGACAGGGACACAGCCCCGCTCTCCTCCCGGAGGCTGACAGTGACGTGAGCAAATGTGAAGGCGTCAGAACGGATTGGCACGCCGGCAGCGTGACGAGGTGCCGGGGCTGCGGGCCCCGGGGGCCGGGGTGGATGCGAGCGGCAGCAACCAGACCTGGCACCCCGTGCCCATCGGGGCCGGGGGAGCACCGGCCTCGCTCCAGGTGGTCCCCAAGGGACTCAGCATCCCTCATCAGCACCATCCCTCCCCCATCCTTCCACCGCCCGCCCCGGCCCATCCACCCTCCGGTTTCTTGCGGCACCTGGTGGCTTTTGCTCTTGCAAAGGACTGTGGCTGCAGCCACGCCAGGGAACAGCCACGGCTGGGGGAGACGGGTGCTGGGGGGGCTGTGCTGAGATGGGGGCTTTGCCCAGGGCAGGACCTGTGCTCTGCAGGTCGCAGGTGCAGGCAGGGCTGCCGTGCATGGGCTTGGCAAGATGAGGAGGGTACCGCGAGGGGCCAAGCACGCTTCTTGTCCTGGGACGGGCCCAGCCTTGCTGGCGGCTCCCTGACGCTCTGTCCCCGGGGAGCAGGTCCCTCCCGGAGCCGCCTGGAGCCCATGGACACCATCTTCGTGAAGAACGTGCGGGAGGACGGGCCGGCGCACCAGGCTGGGCTGCGCACCGGTGAGCGGGGGCACGCGGCGTGGCTGGGCTGGCGGGGTCTCGGAGCCGGAGATGGCTCCAGGCTGCTCACGGGATGTGCGCAACACTCCCCCTCCTCTGCTGGGGACTTTCTTGCTTCTTTTGCTCTCTTTCTTGCATGCCTTCTTTTCTTCCTCCCCTTCCCTCTGTTCCCTGGTGCTATGGGGGATCTGCTCTCTCGTCCCTGGGCTGGGATACCCAGAGCAGCATCAGGGTCCCGTCTGTGTTCAAACCCTGCTGCGTGCGATCCTGGGGACAGCCGAGTGCCACCACCTCCCCACTGACTTGTGGTGACACTGTCTTCTCCCCCTTCTGTGCAGGGGACCGGCTGGTCAAGGTGAATGGGGAGAGCATCATCGGGAAAACGTACTCGCAGGTCATCGCACTGATCCAGAACAGGTGAGCCCCCTTCCCCCTTGCCGCAAGGGAGGGACAGGCAGTGGTGTGCTGTGACCGTCATGTGGGGACAGGGACATTTGTCCCCTTGTGGGGGATACAGCTGAACATGAGATTGGCCTCCCTGGGGGCAGGAAGGGACCGACCCCGGCCGCCCTGACCCCTCCGTCCCCTCTCCCCGCAGTGACGATGTGCTGGAGCTCTCCATCATGCCCAAGGATGAGGACATCCTCCAGCTGGTGAGTTTGCTGGGCGGGAACCAGGGGCTGGGCTGGTTCCAGGGCTTGGGGTCCCTGGCATGGCTTTTCCAGGCTGTGCTGGTGTTGCTGCCCCACCAAACCCGAGGGGCTGGTCTGTCCCTGCCCACACTCCTCCCACTCCTTGGTGGGGGGGGGACACTTGGGGGACAGGGCCCCACCAGCATCCCTGGAGCAGCAGCAGTGGGCACAGAAACGGAGGTAACGGGGGGTTTGGGGCAGGAAGGATGGGGGACATGGCCCCTGGTTTTTTTTGGGGGGGCATCCTCAGACATAGCTGGAGGGTGAGTTGCTCTGGGTCTCAGGGTCTGGCTTATTCTTGGAGCACCCCAAGCAGCTCTGCTGCTGGTGAGCTGGGTTCCAGGGGCAGCGGTGGCTCCAGCAGGGTCTCCCAAGCTGGTGGATGTGCGTGGGGCTTCGCCTGTGCTCCTCCAGACCCGGCTGTCTCCCGGGGCTCTCCCAGCAGTGCTGCCACCAAAGCTGCCAGCACCCACCCCAGGTTTGGCTATTAGGTGGCACCAGTGCTTGACCTCAGCCTGGGGGACCAGCTCCTTTTGGGCTGGGGGGGTTTTACAGCCCTGGCAAGGCGGGGATCTCACATCTGTGCCTGTCCTGGGCTCTGAGGATCCCCCAGGCGTGAAGTTGGAGGCGCCTGTGAAAAGTGAGAAGGGAGAGCCGGGCTCGGCCAGCTGTGCTGGAGTATTTTAGGAAGGAGGGAAGGGGAAGGGAGGGCGGCTGGGCGGTGGAAAGAGCGGAAGGGCTGGTGTTGGTGGCGGCATCGCTCAGTGCCGGGGGGGCCCCGTGGGAAAGTGGGACTGGGGGAGGCTGCAGCCAGCCCTGCCCAGCTCGCCCCAACAGGGAGGTTTGCTTGCAGGTTGGGGGGGAGCAGAGAGCATCCCCGTGGCACCTTGCCTGTGGTGAGAGTGGGGTGGTGTGGCCCCGGCACTCCCCCCCACCCCAACCCTGACCCCCCTCATCCCTCCGCAGGCGTATTCGCAGGATGCCTACCTGAAGGGCAATGAGCCGTACTCCGGTGGGGCGCAGAGCATCCCTGAGCCCCCTCCCATCTGCTACCCGCGGAAGACATACCCCTTCCAGGCGCGGGGTGCTGAGCCCCCCCCGGGACAGCCACCAGATGCCCGCACCCACCGCCCCACCACTGTGGGCCCCTCATCCCCACTCGGCACGGCCACGCTTGCCAGCACCCGGAGCGAGGCGGGCGGCAGCCCCGCACACCGCCCCGACGAGCCACAGCCTGGGGGTCCCCCGCCACGTTCCACCGCACCCCACGGCCACCCCAGCTCCTTCTCCCGCACCGGCTACCCCAGCAACGTCGCATCCTCTCTGCCTGATCGCTACGGGATCCCCCCCGCCACCTCCTCCTGCTACGGGGTCCCCAAGCACCTCCCAGAGCATCGGACTCATTGCGGCTTCAAGGAGGGCGTCGGGGGGCTGGCGGGGGCCGGGCGGCCCCCCCGGGAGGCAGCAGTCAGCCAGCGGGCTCCGGGTCGGCAGGAGTGCCAGCAAGCTCTGTCCCGCTGGTTTTGCAGCCAGGAGACGCGGCGGAGCGCCTCGGAGGAGCGGCGGCATGCCATGCCGCCCCGCTACCGCAGCGTGTCCCAGGACCGGCTGGGGGGCTCGGCGGCAGCCCACCGGGGCTGGCCCCACAGCGCCTCGCACGACACCCTGCTGCAGCCCTCCCGCGAAGGCTGGGCCCCCCGCGCCCGCTCCGACCACGTCCTGGGCAGGTACGGGCGCTCCATGGAGGCGCTGGAGCCCAGCGCCCTGCTCTCCCCTCACCTCGACCGCTCCGCGTGGCCACCTGAGAGGGTCTCCAGGGCCACCGTCGCCGCCGTCGGGCAGCCCGTCCCGCATGGCTCCTTTGCGCCTTCCTCCTCCTCCTCGCGGGAGCCGGCGCCCGTGCAGAAGCACCCGTCGCAGCCCAACCTGCAAAGCGCGGACGATTCGGGCTACATCGGCTACCGGAGCTACAGCCCATCCTTCCAGCGCCGCACCGGGCTGCTGCACGCCCTCTCCTTCCGTGACCCGGCTTTCGGCGGCTTGCCCACCTTCAGCATCTCGCAGCGGTCGGCCGCCCCGCTCCCAGAGAGGGTGGTCCCCGCCGTCCCACCACCCACCGGTCCCCCGCCGGTCCCTACCGCAGCCAGGGAGCAGCGGCCGGAGAGCAGCCGTGTGCCCGAGCAGCCCGAGGAGCGGAGGGAAGAGGTGGTTTTGCGGCAGAAGCCGCCCACGGGCCGCAAGATGCAGCCCCCGCTGCGGCAGATGAACTTTGTCTTTCCCGAGGGGGTGAAGGAGACGGACATTTGTGACCCCCCACCAGCCAGTGGCAAAGGGGAGAGGCCAGCAGCCGAGCGGCAAGGCCGGCACGTGCCTCCTTTGGCGGCCCCCGAGGACTCGCTGGCATCCATCCCCTTCATCGGTGAGTCGGGGCCGCTCACCAGCGGTGGGGTGACTGCCTTCGGGGGGGGTTTAGCAAGTCCTGTGCCAGGGAGGGCATGTCTGGGGGACAGGGTGCATTGCACAATTTCAGAGCATCCATCTGTGGCCGGCGTGGAGATGGGAAGGGGCCATGCCAGCAGCACCCGCAGTGCCCAGCACCCCACAGTGTCCCGCGCCCCTCGGCATGCTGTCCCTGAGCAAGGCTGCATGCGTTGGCGATTGGGTGCCAGGGTTTGGGCCCAAGGAGCCTCGTTCCTCCCTCTATTTTCCTGCACCCGCTGCCCAGCCCCTGGTATCTCTTACTGGGCACAGCTGGGTGTGAACTGGAGCCCTGCATGCTCCTGCCCCGCTCTGAAGTGGGGACAGGGATGTGTCTGGGATGACCTGATCCCTGTCTCACTTGGGACCTCCCTGCCCAGCCAGCTCTGCCCGTGGGGACCCATGTGGGTCTGGGGGAGCCGCCAGCTCTGCCCCCTCCCACACCACAACCTGCACCGTGCCTGCTCCCAGGGAGAGTCCCTGGGGCCAGACAGGGAGGGAGGGGATGGCGTGGGGATGGGGGGACCTCAGTGTTGCTCTGTTCAAGGGTCCAGGTGCACCGGTGGGCTCCTGGCTTTGCCTGGGGTGGGAGTGTGTCCCCCAGCCCAGCCTGGGCACCTGCAAACCCACCACCTGCCAGAAGTACCGGGGGGGTCCCAGCAGGGACTTCCCCTGCCTCATCCTGCCCCAGCCCCTCCTGCAACACTGCCCACCCCTCTTGCAGATGAACCCACCAGCCCCAGCATCGACCTGAAGGCCAAGCACATCCCCGCCTCCTCGGTGGTCTCCAGCGCCATGAACTCCGCGCCCGCCGTCGCCACCAGCCCCGCCTCGCCCACCTTCGCCTTTGCCCTGAGCCGGCACTACTCCCAGGACTGCAGTAAGCGCTGGGGTGGGGGAGAACCGTCCTGGGGGCCACGGTGGGGGGCAGGACGGGGAGGAGCAGACCCCTGCCCTGGAGCTTGGCCCTATGCCCGCTGGGCTGAGCAGTGTGTGCTTTTTCGCCCTCCTCACAGGCAGCATCAAAGCCGGCCGCCGCTCCTCCTACCTCCTGGCCATCACCACCGAGCGCTCCAAGTCCTGCGACGATGGTCTGAACACATTTCGGGATGAGGGGAAGATCCTAAGGTAGGGCTGGACGCCCCCCTCCCAGTCCCACCACCGCGTGGCTCCCATCTCCTCCCCACCATCCTGCTCACGGGGGCTGCTCTCCCCCCAGGAGGATGCCCAGCCGGGTCCCCAGCCTCCGCATGCTGAGGAGCTTCTTCACCGATGGGGTGAGTGTCGTGTGACGGCGAGGGTTGGGGGTCCTGGGGGTGCCCCTGCCTGGGTACCTCTATAGGAAGGTAGCCTGGGGTTGCTCTGCCTGGCTGGGACACCGGTGGAGCAGGGGGGTGCCGATGGCATCACCCCAACGGTGCCCTCCGGTCCCCCCGTAGTCTCTGGACAGCCTTGGCACGTCCGAAGACGCCCGCTCCAAAAGACACTCAACCTCCGACCTCTCGGACGTCCCGTTCAGCGCCGTGAGGAAGGAGGGCTGGCTCCACTGCAAGCAGATCCTCACCAAAAAGGGGAAGGTAGGCGGGTGCCCCTCCTGAGCCCAGGCGGCGATGCCGGGGGGACGCTCCCCGCCGCGAGCATCCCTGAGGTCCGTGCCCCGTCCCTTCTCCCCGCAGAAGGTCGGTGGAGGCATCCGGCAGTGGAAGCGCGTCTTCGCCGTGCTGCGCACCCACTCGCTGTACCTGTGCAAAGACAGGCGGGAGGCGGTGACCTGCGCCCCGGCCCCAGGTGAGGAGGAGCCGCCGATCAGCATCCGAGCGTGCCTGGTGGACATCTCCTACAGCGAGACCAAGAGGAAGCACGTCTTCCGGCTGACGACCGCTGACTTCTGTGAATATCTCTTTCAGGCAGAGGATCGGGAAGACATGCTGGCCTGGATCAAAGTCATCAGGGAGAACAGCAAGGCTGAGGGCGAGGTGAGAGCCACATGGGGCTCCCGGCTGCCTCTGGCTCTCCCGGCACTAACCGCCTCGGCTCTCTCCAGCTCTTTGCCTTGTGCTGCTTCCCCAGGCCATGGCCGGCCCCTGCGCGGCCGGCCGGTGTGGAGCTCGCCCGTCCCGTGCTCCCAGGGGTGCACGGGGGCTCGCGGGCACCGCGGCGTCCAAGAAGAGCGCGGCTCCGCCAGCCTCGGCCGGGGCAGGGTGCGCCGGGGCGTTCAGCGGAGGCGGCGTGGCTCTCCGCGCACTGCAGCGGTGCTTGTAGGCAGGGTTGGCAACGGATCCGCCGGCGGCATTTGGTCGCGCGGTGGGAGAGGAGCGTGCGTGGCTCTGCCATGGTGTGTTGTGTCTCCTTTGGTGGAGGGAGATCTGGCAGGGAGCTCCCTGCCTGCGCTGGGTATGGAGCCTGCACGGTGCTGCCGGCTGGCGGGGCTGCCGATGGGTCGGGAATGAGCCCTTGCCGTGCAGCCGTGGTCTGTGCAATGGGTCGCTCGGGTCTGAGATGGGGAGAGCTGCTCCCCGGGGCCGCAGGCTCCAGTGGAGGATCCGCAGGACTGGACGTGCCAGTGCTGGGCTGGCCGTGCGTCTCCCCGCGGTGCCGGGACCGCCTCATTTGGTTGCAGCGTTCGTGCCAGGGTTGTGGCAGGCTCCGGCCCTGGAGGGTGCGTTGAGCTCAGAGTGGTCTGTTTTCTGCGGGACGGCCCCGCTCCGGAGGGCGCAGGGGTCTCGGAGGGGCTGGTGGCGCTGGCACAGGGAAGGTGCTGCCAGGTTGGAGCACGCAGAGCCATCTGGGCACCCGCCGGGGCTGTGGTGCTGCCGGATGGGCAGCATCCCGCAGGGGTGGGCGCGTGTCTTTGGAAGCTGCGGGATGCAGCGGGTGTGCGTGGCGCGGGCAGATGGAGGTGCGCGTGCTGCCTCTGCGTCCGGCTCGGAGCCCGCGTGCCGCGCCGTGCCGCGGCAAGGAGCGCCGCAGACCGCAGCGGGGCGGCGAGCGCTGGCAGGCGCCAGCTGTTTCGGGGCAGCGGGCACCCGGTTCCTGCCCTCGCCTGGTCCTGCCTGGCCCCGCGCGGTGTCTGGCAGAGCGTGGACTTGCCTGGGGCCTCTGACAGATGCATTGCTCAAGCTCTCCCTTCCCCTCTTCTCTCTGCCTCCCCAGGACCCCGGTTTTGCCAGCCAAGCACTTATCAACAAGAAGTTAAACGACTACCGGAAAGTGAGGTATGGACCTGGGGGTGGTGGGCACTGAGACCCCCGAGTGCTTTATTCACCATCAGTTTTAAAGTGATGGAGCAAAGCCAGTGTCTCCTTTGATGGGGCAGCGCTGGAGGTGCCAGCAGCACCCGTCTTCGCTCGGGGGGACGGCGGGGTCTGGGTCAGCCAAATCGGCACTGAGCAAAGGGCTCGGTGCTCCCCAGGGTTCCCCATTACCCAGCGTGGGGTGCAGCCCCGTGGGCATGGGTAGGGTGCTGGGCAGGCCAGGAGAGACGCTGGTGCTTGCTGGGAGGTTTTGTGCCGGGCTGGTGCCCCTGGCCGTGCCTCACCTGAGCCCCCTGCTCCTCCTGCAGCCCCGCGGGTGCCAAGCCTGACTCCTCACCCAAGGGCTCTCGTGGGCTGGGGATCCGAGCCGAGTTCCTGAAGCAGACGGGAACCAGCGCGCCCCGGTCCCCCAGGCAGGATGCGGCCGTCACAAAAGGTACATCCCAATCCTGTAACGTGGGGCACCCTGGCACGGCAAACCCGGGGGCTTTGCAAGGAGGGGCGCCTCTCCCCAGGGCTGCCATCATGCTCATCCCCATGGGGCAGCAGGGATGCTCTTCCCATTTGTCCTGGCTCGTTAGCAAATGATCCTGTGGGTTTTTCTCCCCAGATGAGAGCGGCTCCCAAAAAGCCCCATGGGGCATCAACATCATGAAGAAGAACAAGAAATCTGCCCCCCGGGCCTTTGGCGTGAGGCTGGAGGACTGTCAGCCTGCCCCAGACAACAAGGTACGGCCGTGCTGGTGGTGCCAGCCCTCGGGGACCCTGCATGGCCCTGTCACCTTTGTCACCCCCTCCCTGTCCCTGCAGAACATCCCCCTGATCGTTGAAGCCTGCTGCAAGGTGGTGGAGGACCGAGGGCTGGAGTACATGGGCATCTACCGCGTGCCCGGGAACAATGCGGTGGTGTCCAGCCTTCAGGAGCAGCTCAACAAGGGAGCCACCGAGATCAACCTGCAGGACGAGGTGAGGACAGGGCGGGCTGCATGTCCCTGTCCCCATCCCTCTCCCCATCCTTATCCCTATCCCCAAGCCTCTGGGATGCTCTTGGGGCCGTTGTCCTGGTCCATGGCTCTGTCACCATCCCTGTCTCCATCATCATCCCTGTCTCCATCACGATCATCGTCCCCGTCTCCATCGCCGTGACCTTCCCTGGAGTGGCAGGGCCGCCTAGCGGTCGGTGGCAGCAGCGTAGGTGGCAGCTTGGGGACACATTTGTCCCCTCGCATCTCGCCACAGTGCTGCAGCGGCACAGAGCTTTCCCTGCCAGATGCAGGGTGGAGACAGCCTTTCTGCTGTCCTCACGGCCGTGGCGCTGGTGGCTGGTGGCCCCCTCGGTGTCGGTGATCTGTGACACCCCCAGCTTGGGGACTTTCTCCTGCTGGTGCCTGGCTTTGCCCAGCGTGGTCGCTCTGAGCAGCCTCTTCTCTCCCCCGCAGCGGTGGCAGGATCTGAACGTCATTAGCAGCCTGTTAAAATCCTTCTTCCGAAAGCTGCCTGAGCCCCTCTTCACTGATGGTGAGTCGCTGCGCCGCGGCCGTGCGGTTCCCCCAGCGCCGTCGGGGCCCCCAAAGTGGCCACAGATGACCCTGTCCCCACGGCCGTGTGTCGGCGGCTGCTACCGGACTGACTGGCAGCCCTGGAGCCCGTCCCCCCCATCCCCGTGCTGGGGGCAGGTCCCCAGACCCTGCGACAGAATGAGCCAGCTCCCACGCAAGGCGAGGGGCTCTGTAGACCCCCTCCTCACTGAGTCCCCTCGGCCAGCCCTTGTCCTTGTCCCTCCTTGCCCTTCTGTGCCCTGTCCCAGTGCGGGGACAGAAGCAGCACCCACAGCCCCCTCCCCAGCGTCTCTGGCTGGTGTATCCGGGGGGTCTCTGGCCCCGGGGGGTGCCCTCTCCCCTCTACCTGGCTCTGACCCCCGCTCTGCCCCGCATTCAGATAAGTACAATGACTTCATCGAGGCCAACCGGATAGAGGACGCCAGTGAGAGGATGAGGACGCTGCGGAAGCTGGTAGGGAGAGGGGGCTCGATCTGGGGTGGGGGGCACAGCCCTGGACCCCCACCTCGGGTGCTGGTGTGGGTGGGAAAGGCAGGGTGGGTGAGCAGAGGGGTGACCCGGTGCCTTCCCGCAGATTCGGGACCTTCCAGGTCACTACTACGAGACGCTCAAGTTCCTGGTGGGTCACCTGAAGACCATCGCGGACCACTCAGAAAAGAACAAGGTACCGTCTGCCCACCCCGGGCGTCCAGTCCTGGGCACTGTCCCAGGGCCCAGCAGGCTCTCCCGGACCCCTGCCCCACCTTGAGCCCCCCAACTTGGGCTGAGCTGCAGCTCGTGGTGGGGCGGGAAGGGAGACGGTGCCTGACGGAGCAGCGAACACTGAGGGGTGGCCACAGGCAGGGACTAACCCCAGCTCCGGTTGCAGATGGAGCCCCGAAACCTGGCCCTGGTGTTCGGCCCCACGCTGGTGCGGACATCCGAGGACAACATGACCGACATGGTGACGCACATGCCCGACCGCTACAAAATTGTGGAGACCCTCATCCAGCACGTAAGTGACATCGGCGGGCATCGGCGGGGCTGGAGGAAGGGGCTGATCTGCATCCCAGGGGATGCTGCTCCCCGGCCAGGCCGAGCTCCCATCGCTCCTTGCCGGTCCCTAACCCTTCTCCCATCTCCCCCCACAGTCGGACTGGTTCTTCAGCGACAAGGAGGACAAGGGCGAGAAGGTGAGTCCCGTCCCCCCCGGGGGGTCTCACTGTGGGGCAGGGAGGGCGCAGAGCCCTGGGTGGGAGCCGGGGTGCCATCAGCAGCCGCCTGACCGATGCACCCCCTCCTCTTGCAGACCCCCGTGGATGAGAAGGAGGCTCAGTCCGTGCCCAACATCGAGTACCTGCTCCCCAACATCGGCAGGACCGCGGCGCCCGGCGATGCCGCAGGTGAGGAGCAGTGCCCGTGGCACCAGCCCCTGCGGTCCTGGCACTGGGGCAGCCCGGGGCGCCTCTCCAGCGGTTCCGTCCCCCCACGCTCACACCGCTGCGGACAGCCAGCGCCGCTCGCCGTGGCCGTGGCAAACCCATGCGTGTCAGAGCGGGACATCCCGGCACCCTCCTCACTGGAAAGTGGGGACATGCCCCCCGGGGGTGCCAGCAGAGCCCCCTTCCTGCCCTCTCCCATCACCCTCCTCGCCGGTGGCTGCTCCTCATCCCTCTGCAAACCCGGCAGCCCGCGGGACCCCTGCCCACACCCGCTCCCCCCTGGCCCACGCTGCCGACCTGGAGACCGGGAGACTTTGATGTTCAACTGATTTCTTACGTTCTTTCCTTGAACTTCTCTGTGCTGTCCTCTTCCTCCTCCTCCTCCTCTTCCTCCTCCAGCGGACCTCCTCGAGAGCTAGAGCGGGTACAGTGTTGATCCTGGGTGCATTGCTCACGCACTAACTCCTCCGGGTGACCACGAGAGAGCGGGAGCAGGGGGATGCAGTGGGAGGGGGCCCTGTCGTGCCTGGCCACTGTCCCCAGGGTCCCCAGCATCAGGAGTGGTGGCCGAGCCCCTGGGGAGCCCCAAATCCTTTAACCCTGGTTCTCCCACATCGTTGGCCGGTGCCTGCGGCGGCACTGGGGCTGCTGTGGGCATCCCCTGGCAGGGATGGGTGCTGGGTGTCCTGAGCCTGGCACATGCAGACACTGGGATATAGGGGTTCTGATGCCCTGGGGAGGGTCAGCACCCACTTTCTGCCTCCCCCTCTCTCGTCGTCAGCAGCTGCTAACCCCATACTGGGGCGTGTGGGGTGGGTGAGGGTGTCTGTCGTCTTGTCCTTGTTCTTCAGGGCAGCAGGGCCAGGGCTGCCTGTCACCCCCATGTCCCCTCCTGCCCTCTAACCCCCCTGGAGCCGGGGCAGCCCCACAGCCTGTCGCAGCCCCCTCCGACACAGTCCGTCCCAGACCCCGCTCCGAGGCTGGATGTGGTGTCGAGCCGGCTCCCCATGCCCCATCCCGGTGACGTGGCGGCGGCAGCACCGTGCCCAGCCCTGGTCCCCTCTGTGCCCCATGGCCGTGGGAGGGTTGGGGTCCCGCCGCCGGGGTCCTGGCTGTGTTTCCCATCTGTGTGTGCCTGCGTGTCCCGCCCCCCTCATCCCCACTCCTCACCTTGGGGCTCTGCAGTGGGTGAGCAGTGCCGGGGACCCCCGTGCACCACCACAGCCCCCCACAACCTCCCGGCATCTCCTGCAGCTGCCGGCACACAAACCCCCTCGGTGCTGGCGTCCCTGCCAGGGGCCTGCCGGTCCGATGGCCCTGGCATGTCCCCATCCTGGTTTGGGGGAACGGAGCAGCATCCCCCCAGCTCTACCCACCGAACCCCCTCCCCAGGACGTACCCACCTCCAGGGCCTGGCTAACCCCCGCTCTCTGCTCTGCTTTACAGGCTCAACCCGCAGCGGCTCTGCCAAACCGAAGGTAAGAGGGTCCCGGGGCAGGGGGCTGGCAGGGAGGGACGTGGTGGCTGGGGCACGGAGCCCGTCCCTCACCCCGGTGTCACCATCTTCCCAGGGCACGTGGCCGTCGCGGAAGGCGCCGCCGCACCGGGAGCTCCTCGCCATCCCCTTCGTCTCGGCCGCCGCCCGCAAGAGGAGGAAGAGGAGAGAGGCCGAGGGTGTCGGGAGCAGCACCGATGACGACGTGGAGCACAGAGACGCCCCAGGCCGGGAGCAGGAGGATGAGGGCACCACGGCCACCCCGCTGGGACCTGGCAAAGCCCCCCGCAGCACTGGCACCGAGCCGGCAGCCCCCAGCCCGGCTGGGATGGAGCGGGAGAGCTCCCTGGAGCCCGGGGGTGCTGGGTCTGAGCTGGCGCCGGACGCCCGCTCCATCGTGTCGGGCTACTCCACCCTGTCCACCATGGACCGCAGCCTGTGCTCCGAGGTGCAGTCGGTGGCCGGGAGCCGCGGGGAGGAGGCGGACGATGAGCGCAGCGAGCTCAGCCACATGGAGACGGACACGGAGAGCCGGGAGGGCGCCCGACCCCAGCTGGGGCAGGCGGATGGGGGCACTGGGGATGAGGACAAGGGACCCTCCGGCCGCCCCTCCTTCAACTCCCACCATCTGATCCAGTGTGACACTCTGGCTCGCAGGAAGCTGGGGCGGCCCCGGCTGGCCGGCGAGACCCCAGCACCCACCGGGGAGGACCAGGGCTGGGCCCCCTCCGGGCGACCCTCGTTGCGGGAGCAGCTCCGGCAGCGCTTGCGAGCCTCTGCCGACGACATGGGGGTCCGCCTGCGCCGAGCCCACTCCCCCGAGACCCGCCGCAAGAAGAGCAGCTGGCGCCGGCACACCGTGGTGGTGCCTGGTGGCCTCAAGGACCTCAATTTCAACGAGTGGAAGGAGCCGCGGGGGCTGGAGATGTCCCCGGGACCCTGCCGTGACAAGGACTCGGGGCTCAGCAGCCTGGAGTCCACCAAAGCCCGGCCCCCAGCACCCTCCCCGGCACAGCCCGGTGCTGCCGGCGAGGGGCCAGGCACCAAGAGCCCCCCGGGCAGCCCTGGCCCCTTGGCCCCCCTGCGCTTCCCCCAGCGTCTCTGACCTCCCGAGGTGCCCCCGCCGCAGCTCCCTGCCCCCCACCGGTGTTTAATTTAAGGACTCACCTTCGTTCTTGTATTTAATTGTGCTCTGGACAAGCTGCTGTTATTTAACGAGTCTCCGTGGCCCCCGCGCCACCGATGGGACAAAGCCACCTCGTCCCCCTTGCTTTGGGGAAGGGTCCCGTGGCGGTCCCATGCCGCAGCCTGGCCCCATCCCATGGTGCCCCGGCCCCCGGGCAGTGCCGGGAGGGTTGGAGGGTGGGGGGGTCTCATGGCGACTGTCCCCACCCCAGGCGCGGTGGCCCCGCTGCCCCCGGCCGCGGCGGTGCGAAGTGCGGGCGCTTCCCTGGGCGCTGCGGCTGCCCTCGCCGGTGCTGGGGACCCGGGGTCCCCTGGGCTGGGTGGTCTCGTGGGAGCAGGGGGTGACGGGGGGGGGGGGGTTGGCACAGAGGGACACCCTGCAATGGTGTGGGGGGGGGACACACACTGCACCGCCACGAGCCGCAGCCACGATCCTGGCACAGCATGGCGTGGCACGGCCCCCCCCGCCCCAGCCCCACTCCCCTTCCTACTCCCCCCCCCTTCCCCAGGCCAGAAGCACTTTAGGAAGGGGGTGCAGTGGGGGGCCACGGCTGGTCGGGGCGCGGGGACCCCCAGCCGCGCTGGCACACACGTGTCACGGGCTTGGGTGCCCGCTGCCGGGGCCATGAGGGGGTGTCAAGTCACTGTTTCTCCGTGTTGTTCTCATACGTTATGCAAATATTTGCTGTAAAGTTGTTTTTTTTTCTTTTTTTTCTTTTTTTTCTTTTTGTAAATATTGTCTCTGACTGTGTAACATATTACAAAGGATTTATAAGGATTTTTTAAGAAGTTTTGCTCAGCTGAAAGGCCAGCCCCGACCAGGGGACGTGCTGGACCAGTGTTGACTTTTTAAACCCTCCTGCATGTGCCCCCCCCCCCCCAGTGTGTTGTACAAGTCGGCCGCGGAGCCGGTGTATGCAAAACTGCAAAAAAAAGAACAAAACAACCCCCAAACCCCCCAACCAGACCCCAACAGAAACACCCCCGCTTCGGATGCTGCCCGCCCCCGCCCCCCCCCCCCCCCCCCCCCATCCCAGTCTATATATTGGAAATAAACTGGTTATTCGAGGAGGTGGTTTCCTGCCGTTATTGCTTCCCCTGCTCAGGGGGGGGCCCAGCACATGGACCCCGCTTTCCCGCGCTGCAGAGCCCGGTCCTGGAGCACCGGCGGCGTCCGGGGAAGGATTTATCCCGGCTTCTCTATGAGCCTGGGGGGAAGGAGATGGACCCCCCCAGCCCTTCCCAGGGGATGCGGGACCGGGGTGGTCTCGGGCTCAGGGATGTCCCACCCCACCACCAGCAGCGACACGCCAAGAGACCAAACCTGGGGGGAAAAAAGTGCCATAGAGGGAAAAAAAAAACAAAGTAATTTTATTAAAGCCAGACACTCTGATAGAAAAGAAAAGTAATAAAGGGAAAAGAAAAAATAAAAAGCAACCCTTTGTCATCGGAGTTTGCAAGTTACAATGGTCACGTTGCGCACAGAACTACCCATGGCATCCACAGCGACACAGGGAGAGCGATGGGCGCAGGGCGGGGGGGGCGGGGGGCCAGCCCCCCCCCGGCCCCCGCCCCCGCCCCCTGCAAGGCCTGTTTGTTTCGGGTTTTTTTTTTTTTTGTTCTTGGTTTTTTTTTTTTTTAAATTATTTTTTTTTCTTTTAAAACAGTTCACAAGAAAAGTCATGCTAAGAGACACACAACGTTGTAGAAACCCCAAAACAGCCTCTAAAGAGTATCAGGAATTTTTTTTTTCCTCTTTTTTTCTTTTTTTTTTTTTTTTTTTAATCTTTTAAAAGTCATAGCCTTTTTTAAACAACATCCAGACGAGTAAAGCGGGGTGCGCATGCAGCGGGCGCCTCCGACACATGCACGATGCAGGCAGCGCTTTTTTTTTTTTCCCTTTTTTTTCTTTTTTTTTGCCTTTTTTTTGACTGTTTTTGCAACATTTCCCTTTTTTTTTTGTCTTTTTTTTTTTTTTTTTTCCCCTGGTTTAAACCAGAATCAAGTTTTTATTTGTGTGTTTTATTCTTATTTTATATAATTTTATTTTATTTTTGTCCTCTTGCTTCAGCGAAGGCACCGGGGTTGGTGCAGACGGACAGTTTGCATGATGCCATGAAAGGACGGACGCACACGCACGCAGAGACACACGCTCACGGAGAAACCAGCCTGATGGGCAGCGGGGCAGGTTGGGGGGGGGGGGGGATGAAATGGGCGCAAGCCAGCACCGTGCACCCCCTCACCCAGAGCCACCCTCCCGGTCTGGGCGTGGGGGGGTCCCACAGCGTGGCACCCCGCAGCGGCGATGCCTGGGAGGGGGCTCCCGGGACAACGCTGGGGTGCAGCAGAGGGAATGGTATGACCCCCCCCCCCACCCCTTGCCCCCCCCAACAGCTGGAGCTTGCTGCCAGCAGGATGGGTGCCCTGGCACACCCATGGGTGCCACTGGGATGGGGCTGCCCTAAATCCAGGCCTCCCTGCCCCGACCCCTTTGCACCCGCATGTCTGAGTCCCCTGGGGGGCCCACGGGGGGGTGGTGGCACTTGTCCCCCTCGCACCCCCAGGACAGCAAGGTGGGGTGGGGGGAGGCTGTAAGAACCCCTCCGTGGGTGCTGGCAGGATGGAGGGTGGCACGTCCAGCCCCACGGGAGCACCGGGATGGGTGTGGGTCGGGGGGGGCTGTGGAGAGGGGCTGAGGGGGGTGGTGGGGGGGGTGTGCCCCCCCAACCCCATCCTGGCCATAAGAAGCTGCTGCTTTGCTACAGTGTTTCACTTTGGTACCAAGAAAAAAAATAATTAAAATTAAATAAAATGCATCAGGTGACTGCTATTGCTGCCGGGAGGGAGGTGGGGGCTGTCCCGGCCCCGGGGCCATCACCCATGGGCATCAGCGCCCCTGGGGGCACCTGGCCCCCTTCCACCCCCTGCTCCGGCAAGGGGCAGGGACGGGACAAGGAAGGTGCTGGACGGAGGATGCGAACTCAGCACGAGGGCTAACAAGCCGCTAGGAACTGACCCTCTCAAAAATCACAAGGAGCTATAGTCTAACCAGGGAAGAAAATCCACCCCCTAATATACCAGACGTGAAGAGATTTATTTCTTTTCTTTTCTTTTTAAATATTTATATATATATTTATATTACGTATATTATATATATATAATATGTAAATATATTTTTTTAAAACAATATAAAATGTTAAGACACTTCACTTAAATGTAAAGAGTTGCTTTTTGCAATCCAAAGAAATTGCATCATGATTTTTTTTTGTTTTTTTTTTTTTTTTATCTCTTTGTTATTCAAAAAAGGCTCGTTCTTCTGTACAAAAATGATTGATATACAAAAAAAGAGGGGAGGAAAAGAAGAAAAATAAGAAAAAAAAAAAAAATCCAACCCAAGGACGAACTAGCCAACGAAAGGAGTGATTCGATCTCGTGCTGCGCTGCGGGTGGGCTGCGCCCACGGCAGCGCTGGGTACAGGCGCACGCACACGCACACACACACACCCCGTGCACACCCCGCGCACACCCCGTGCACACCCGGCTCGGCTGCGCTGACGGGTGGTGGACGCGGGCAGGCGTCGCCTGGCCACGCGCCCTGGGGACACCGCGGGCCCCCCAGGCTTGGCAGGGCTGGGGCTGCTCCCGCGGGGAAGGACCGCGGGGTCGCCGGCTGCGGCGTGGGGTCGCCGGCCAGCACCTTTGCCGGAGCAGGGGGCTCCGGGGACCCGTCCCGCCTGCTTGTCCCCACGGGCATTCGGCGCTTGGGAAGGGGACAGAGGCCCAGCGGGGTGTCCCCGTGCGGTCAGTCCCCCCACCCCGAGCATCACAGCGTCCCCCTGCCCCAGCCTCTGTGCCCACCCAGGCGACCCTTTAAAGTGCTACGTTCCGACCCGCGGGCGACGGGCAGCCTGACTCGACCCGTTTCCGCCCCCTCCCCATTTTACACCCCCAGCTTTCGGCCCCTCCGGCACGCCCGGGTGCCCCGCGGCACCTCTCCCGGCTCCCTCCTCCCCAGCCCTCGCACCGCTCCCCGTCCCCGGGGAGAGCCGGGGCTGGCGGCCGGCGGGCGGCCGGCGGCAGCGTCACCCCCTCGGGCTGGCACCGAGCCCTCGGCCAGCGAAGGACGCAGCCTGGCCGCGGCGCCGCCCGCCACCCACCGCCGAGACCTGGCTGGAGCGCCGAGCATCCTCTCCTCCGGGCGGGTCGGCGTCGTGGATGCCGGGATGCTCAGCGGCGGCGGGGAGCGAGCGCTCAGGTTGGGGGGTGTCGGGGGCGTCTTCGGCAGCCGCTGTTTCCCACCTTTCCGCGGTGGGATGGGTGCTGCCCCCGCGGGCAGCGGGGTCGGGCGCTGCCCGGCGTCCTCCTTGCTTGAAGCTGGTGAAACTGGTGGAGTGAAGCTCTGAGAGCTCTTAAATAAACAGAAAACGGCAGGGTGGGAGAGGGAGGGAGGGAGAAAAACCAAACCAACAGCAACCCAAATGAACGGAAAGGAAAAGGAAAAAGGAATGAAAAAAGGGAGGAGAAAGAGAGAGAAAGAGAAAGTGGCTGGTTGGCCATTGCGGAGCGAGATGGGAGACAGAAGTCGGGCCGTGGCGGAGCAGAGGCGAGACACAAGTCGGGCCGTGGCGGAGCAGAGGCGAGACACGAGGTCGGCCACATTGGAGCAAGACATTGAAAAAACAGAAAGAGAGGGACGGGTGGCGATCCCTCCAGGTGCCTCAAGAAGACAAGTCCCAGGGAGGAGGAGCCCAAGGAAGAGAGAAGCCCGGCCCCAGGAGCAGGAGAGCGCTTGGGTGGAGCTGGCAAGGATGCTCAGAATGAGATGGAGGAGTTCCTTGCCCCAAAGGAAGTCAATACGGGGATGGATGTTCTGCCAGATGCGGGTTTTTCTGAGACTGCGGGGGAAGTCTCACTAGCCTCTTTAGATGGTCTAGCGGCCTAGAAAGAAAAGCAAGATTCAAGGAGGAGGAGGAGGAGGAGAAAGGGGAGGAAAGTCAAACGGCTTCTTAAAAAAAAGACAAAAGAAAGGAAAAAAGAAATTAAAAAGGAAAAAAAAAAAAGGAAAGGAAAAGAAAAACCACAACCAAGAACCAAACAGGAGTTTGTTCAGAAGCAGCATTGAGTTAGGCCTGAGGTCAAGCAGCTGGAAAAGGTCCACCACAAACAGAGCACGAGATGAGCTGGTCCCACGCATTACTGGATGGGAAGGGGACGTCCCCGAGAGGAGGAGGAGAGAGACGAGAGAGAGACAGACGGACACGTGGACAGACAGGCACACACAGAGGCGGGTGGGCGGAGGGGAGAGGGGAGAAAGGCGGGGAGGGGGGACAAGAAGGGCAGCGTTAGACCGGGCGTGCACGCCGCGCGGCACAGCACCCAGCTCCGCCGGCCGGCGCCGGCGCTGCCGCGGAGGTGCCGTTCAGCCGAGCGGGCAGAGCCTCGGCCGCCCCGTGCCGGCCCCGGCTCCTCTGAGAGGTGTCGGTGCCCACCCCGGCCCCCTGCGCCCACCGCGCTGCTGTGATCGCCACCAGCCGTGACGCGACCCAACCCTACTCATGCAAAAACTGATCCAAAGGGAGCCGGGGTGCCGGGAAGGAAGGATGCTCACAGACCCTTCTGGAATGGGGAGAGGGCTCCTCCAGCCCCCGTCCCCCCGCCCACCGCAGCAGGGGGGGCTGCTGGGTGGGGGCACAGGCCAAATCCTGCACAGGGAGGGCAGGGAGGACAAAAATGCCACAGAAAACTCCTGGTCCGGCCACCCCAGCGAACACACCCATGGGTGCCAGGGGCCGGGTGACCGATACTGCCACGGGGCGCCCCGAGGTGGGGGCAAGGGGGAGGACGGTGACACTGCACAGCCGGGACTGTGCTGCTGCGTGGCCTCCAGGAAAGGGGGCTTGGTGGCCTCCGTGGGGCCAGGAGATGCTTCCCGGTCCTCCAAGCTCCCGGCACAGCCCTCTTGGCTGCTGTTTCTCTGCTCCCACGGGGAAGCCCTGGGAGGGGGGCAGAAGGCAACCCCCCCATCTCTCCTTGATGCTGCAGGGGTATGAAAACCCATGTGCACCCAGGTATGCTGGCGGGGGGCTGGCAGGGAGACCCCAACCTTGAGGACAGACCCTGGCTGGGGGTGTGCTGCCACCAACCTGGGACCACCCTGGTTGTGGTCACAACAAAGAGCACCCGTGAGGCTCCGACCTGGTGCTGGAGCAGCTGAGGGGTGGCCGGGGGGGCTGAGCCCTCTTGCCAGAGCAGGGGGGGAGCGAGGTGCCTGTTTTGCTCATGCAACATTTGCCCAAATTGTATGAAATCACCCCCAACCAAGCTACAGCTCCAGGGAGGTGGGGAAAACCTCCGGTTTGTCCAACAGGGTTTATGGATCCAACAGAATGAGCAAAATCAGGTTTATTGGGTGGTTTGTTAACACCAGGCCCAGGGAAGGGGACCGAGACACAGAGCGGGAGGACAGGATGGGGTGAACCCGCCCGTGGTGCTGCTGCCCACCGCGGGGGCAGGAGGGGAGGGCTGGGAGGGGGAAGAGGAGAAGCGAGGGGGGTCGGAGGGCAGTGAACTGGCTGTGGTTACCTTGCCTGTGGCCTGAGCAAGCTGGAGAGCCACCGCCAGCACCAGGGTGTCAGCAAGAACAGAGGGGAGTGAGCCCCGCCGCCCGCGGCAGGAGCGGTCCCCGGGGACAAGAGAGGGGTGGGTGCTGGGCTCGGGGGGGAGACGCACCATCCCATCCCAAAGCGCTCCTCTTCCAGCTGCTGTGGCCCCCCAAACCCTCTCCCCACACTGCAGGGCCCCCCGGTATCATCACCCTGCCCACAACACCCCCCTCCCGGGACAAGCTGCTTCTGCGGACACAGCATCACGGGGCATGGAGGGTCCCGGCACTCCGAAACCTGCCGGGACAGGTTGGGCAGCCCCAGCCCCGGGTAAGTGAAGCCCCTTGGAGCCCGTGTCAAGCACATGGCTCTGCAGTGCTGATCGCTGCGGCCAAAATGTTCTGCAAGGAGGTCTCAGGGTCCCTGAGGGCGAGGGAACCAGTGCTGGGGCTTAGGCCTGTCCACCAGGGCAGTGGCAGCACACAGGGCTGGGGGACAAGTGACTCTGGCTTCAGCCTCACACCACACTTGTGACGAGTTTGCCACTCTCAGCACAAAGTCGCGTCCCAGCAGCCAGCTATGCAAACCACCATGCCAGGCACAGACGGGGGCAAAAGCCCCTCCTGCACCCAACAGCCAGGTCCCTGCACCCCAACACCCACCAGGCTGAGCCAAGGCGAAAGGAGACACCGAGAGAGCCCAGTCCCCAAAAGCAGCACCCACAGGGTGTTCCCTGATCACCACCCACACCCTTGCCCTGTACAAGGCAGTGAGGGAGACACCGGGGCCACGGGCAGACTGTGGCTCACCCTGCTGCCACGAGAGCTGGCTGGGACGGCGCTAGAGATAGTCTACCTGCTGCTGGCCCTGGATCCGCATGTACTCCATCCGCTGCTTTATGTGCTTGCTTTTGTCGGGGCTGCCCTGCGGGGTCTGCTTCAGCCGGGACGCCGGGTTCACCACCTTCATGGCCGGGATGGAAACGCCACCGCTCTGTCAGGACAGAGAATTTGGGGATGGAGGGGTTAAAAACCAGCAGGTGAAAAGCCCACACCAGCACCGTTGGCAGCTGGGCACTGCCAGCGCTGGGCATTGGATGCCTGGAGCTGTGCCGAGCCCCTGCGGCATCACCGTGCTGTCCCTGCCCGAACAGCCCACGGAAGCAAACCCAGGCAAGGACAGGGACACCGGCCCCACGTGCCAAAGCAGCACTCATCGGGCAGTGCTTTGGCGAGCTCAGAAACCAGCCAGGACTTACCAACAGCCACGGCTGCAAGGCAAAGAGGGAGTTAGGGGCAGACACCGGGAGACCGAGGGCAGGAGGAGAGCATCCCTGCCAGGGCAGGGGTGCGTGGCCAAGAGAAAGGAAAAGAGGCGACGGCGGGCAGAAGCAGATTCCAGGTGGAAACGGCGGCAGTGGGAATACAGAGGTTTTTATTAACCAGCTGTGCAAGGATGGAGATACAAAGACTTGCAAGAGCAGCAGCGAGGGAAGCGGTACCTGTACGCACATGCCCTGGCACTGCAGGTCCCTAAAGCGGTGCCCGCACAGGAGCCTGGGCAATGCCACGCACCGCAGGCTCGCCACGCGTCCCCCCACTGCCTAGGGCACCCCAAATCCTCTCCCTGCCATCACTGCTGCCTCCTGCCTGCCCTGTGCCGGGTCTGGACCAGCTGCTGCAGGCAGCAAAACCGGCAGCGCCGATGCTGCTCCAGAGATGTGCGATTGCTGCCCAGCTTGCGCCTCCGACGGGAGAGGGCCCACAGGTTATTGCAGCGGGGCCGGGCTAATAAATCAATGCAGGCACGGCTCTCTGTGCTGCCTGTCCTGCTCTGTGACCCTGTGGTCCCATGGATGGGGTGTAGGGACTCCCGTACCCCACAGCACAAGGAAATCCAATTCCTGCCTGCACTGCACCTTCCCCGGTGCCCCAGCACCCCGGGCACAAGCAGGCACTGGATCTCAGCGCTCACAACCAACTCGCAGCATCCTTGAAAGGTGGTGCGAGACCTGCCCTCTCCCGCTTTGCTTTTGGGACCAACTGAGCTGGTCCCGGCCACGCAGCCCCCTCCTGCTGAACCCTGAGCTGAGCTTTGCTTTGTGTGTACCCGCGCAGGTGCCAGCCATGGCCATAAATCCATCCCGCAGCTCCGCTTCTAGTTTGTCGGGCTCCGGCGGCGCAGCGGGAGCCGACAACAGGAGAAATTGCAGCTACACCTACTCCACGGCCCATTCACCCAGCCAGAGCACCGCAACGGGGCCGTGGCGCTGCTGAGAGCTGGGGCTGAGATAATTGCTGCAAATGAAAAAGGAGATTTATTCCCCAGCGCTGACTGTTAATAAAGGAGCAGGCTGACATCCGAGCGGCTGAGGGCGTTTTCCCCCTTTTCCCAGCTATTCAAGTGGCCGAGCAGCTGCTGCGGATTCCAGCAGAAACCAATTTGGATGGCTTCGGGGAGCCTGCACTGTGATTTAATTAGGAGAAACAGCTGCCACGCTCAAACTGCAGTTTGTTAGAAAAGTGCTTATGCAAAACGAGGGACGCTGCTTCGTCACCCAGTGCACCCAGCCCTCACCGGCCCCGTGGGATGCTCATCGCCAGCCGTGTCCTCAGCCCCAAAACCTGCCAGGACGGAAGATACCAGACAGCCAGGGTGTAACTTGGTGCTATGCACAGCACGGGATCGGCACCGGGTGGCACCAGCACCAGCGAGGGGCAGACGCGGCCCTGCCTGGCACCGCCTGCCTTCACGCTGCCGCCTCCGCTGCCTGCAGTCTCGCTCCTGCTTGCCTGCACTTCCCAAACCTGTCCAAGTGACAGGGAGTAAAGGAGATTTGTTTTCCACCTTGGCTCTGCCTGGAGGTAGAGTCACAGAGAGGGAGCAGGTAGAGGTGGAGGAAGAGAGACATCAGAGTGAGTCCGGGGCAGAGCACAGCAAGAGGGATAACAGAAAATAAACCTGCGGAGCGTCAAGGGGGAGCTGCGGCTTGGGGAGCAGAGGCGGCTTGGTCTTGCTTGGAGATGGACTCTTGGGAGCATCATCTTTGGCCTGACTGAGGTCCAGGGCACTCCTATTGTCACAGCCACTGTGTTTGTGATCCCCCGGACCTTCCTCGGTCTCCTTGCCGGCATCCTTAGGTCCTGTTTGTCCTAGCAGTTCTTTAGGGAATGCAAATTCAACCGAGGGATGGCTGCTGATCTCACTGATGGTTATTTCCAGTTCACGGATAGTCTCTTCCAGGCTATCCAGTCTCTGATACGTGCCTTCATAAATCTCCTTGCTGCGCAGAGTCATGGAACGGCAAGGGGACAGCTGCCCTTTGCAGAGCTCCTCCAACACCGTCCCCCCGGCCCTGGTGTCCTCCGTGCCGCCTTTGCCCCCGGCACACGGAGCCACGCCGCCCCGGCCTCGTGATGCTGCGCAATGGCTTGGCCTTGAGAAAACAGTGACCTGCTCCTGGGGATGCTGAGCCTGGGACCGTCCTCTTCCCCCCAGGGCTGCATCCCTGCCCGGGACAGCTCCGGGATTTAGCGCTGGGCAGGCTGGGGCTGGTGCCCTGTCCTCCCTCTGCGCTTGTTTGCAAGCCCCAGCAGAATCTCCAGGAGGAAGTGATGCCTCCCGCATGCTCTGCCTGGCTCCTCCTTGGGGGTCCCCGTCACCGGGAAGCCGGGGTACGGCGCCGGGCCCTCTGTTGCCTGCACCAGTGCAGGGGAGCGCTGCCTCTCCAGCTCTGGGACTCTTGGCTTCCCTCTGGGGAGGAGGCGGCTGTGCAGCCAAGGAACCTCGGTGTGAAGTCTTGCTGCTGCCTTCTTGCCTGCCAGCAGTGTTCGGAGCAGCGTCCCCTCCTCCTCCCCCTGTGGGACAGCTCATTTTGTGCTTTGAGAGAGACGGGACCTTGCTGGCTGCTAAAGGGAACCTCCAAGTCTCTGCTGCTGCATGAGCACAGCCCCAGGATGGGCTGCTCGGGGGCTGCGGGGCTGAAGCTGGAGGGCACCCAGGTGCGGACGGAGACTTTTCGGAGCTGCCAGGAGACACACGGCATTTCCTTCCCGCCTCGGGTGCGAGCTCCCCTCCTGCTCCTCCACTGCCGGCCCATTCCCCGTGCTCCGAGCAGCCTGTTTCCACCCACACCTCCGCTTCGGCTTCGGGGGACGGCGGTTCAGACACCCACTCGGTGAGCACAATCTGTGGGAGGGAGAGAGCCCTGCTCCCCGGGGCTGCCAGGGCCAACGGCTCCTAGGTAGAGAATTCAGACATATTAAGAGCCGGGGAGGGTGGTGGGAGGAAGCGGGGAGCTGCCGGGGAGCACTACGTGTCCGCACACACTACCTGGGTCGCCCATCGCTGGTGCCTCTGGGCACCGTAGTGCTGCAGGGAGGCGTTTGGCCAGGATGGGAGATGCTCGGCTCCCTCCTGCCCAGCCCTGGCGTCCCACCGGTACCCACGGACACGGACAAGGACTGGTTTTCTACTGTGCTTAAGGCAACCTGGGTCTGTGAGATTTTGGCAATAACCTGCCTGGATTTTTTAGCACAAATGAGTTGGTGTTGCTGCACCTCTTGACTGCCTTTGGAAACCTGACTGCCACAGTCCAGCCTGGATTTGTCCCGTGCTGGTATAAACTGGCACGGCACTGGTGCAAGAGCAGAGCCCAGCCCTCGCGGGATGCTCGGCCCCACAGGACACCGCTGCTCCCAGCAGCGCTGAAGGCAGGGGACGAGCCACCACAAACGAGCTGCCAAGGGGCAGCAGACCCTTAAAACCCTGAGCGGCAAGAAGTCACTGTCCTTCCTCCCCCACCTCTCTGCTCCTGCGCTGGGGGGGGGATGCAACAAGCCATGCAATGCCTGCGGGACTGTGCCCTCCGCAGAGGTGAGGGAAAGGGAGCTGGAGAGATGCTCTGGAAGAAGAGGTGCCCCCCTGCAGCTGCACCCCCAGGGCCCCTGCCCCGTGCCCGAGCGCTGCCCTGGCGAGGGGGGCTGCCCCCTCCGCAGGGGCTCCGTGCGCTGCTGGCACCGGCGCTGTGGCCTCAGCGCGGAGCAGGGCAATGCGGCGGTTATGCCACACTGCCCGTGGGCACAGGATGGGCAGCGGGGACGCACGCCCCGCCATGGCATGCCTCTCTCCTGCCCCAGCCCTGGGGGTCTGTGTAGCACCCAGGGCAGAGAGGGAAGGAGACACAGGTGCTGGGATGGCTACAGAGCTCTGGGTCCGGAGCCGGACCCGTCTGAGCCCTGGGGAGAGCGGTCCTTGCCCGCAGGGACAGCAGATGCTGCTCTGGGGCAGCCACGTTGGATCCAGCCCTGGTGCTGGGTCTCCCAGGAGAGGGGAGGGACCCAGCAGGACCCCTGCAACATACCCAGACCCCCACTGGCAGCCGAGCTGCCCAGGGTGAGGTAGGGCTCCCCTCACTAGACGCCTTCTGGCAAGGGGCTCAGTGGCATCCTCTGTCCTGCTCTCTGCCCCTTTGCTCCCCCACCCCAGGCATCCACCCTCCTGGAACCTTCCTTTCCCCCTGCTCTCTCCACCCTGGAGCCCAGGGCAGGAGGGCTGGGGGGGAGCCGGGCTGCACCTGATCCAGCAGCCAGGAGGGGTGATGGGGCCAAGCCCGAGGGGGTCCCAGCAGCCTCCGGCCCAGCCCTTCCCCTTCTGCTTGCATCATGCACGCGGAGCGGGGTCTCCCCGCACAGGGCACCACATGCATCGCCCGCCACGGCCCCCTTCCAGTGACACCCTCCCCGGGCACCCGGTGCGGCATGAGAGCGGCGAGCCCTCCCCGTGCCCGGCCCGGTGTGGGGCTGGGGTGGCCCCTTCCTTCCTCCCATCTATGTGGCTGCAGGATCTGGCCCTCAGGGGAGCTGCAGCAGCCCCAGTGCTGCTGTTGCATGGGTTAGTGCTCGGTCCTGTGCCGTGTCAGTGCTGTACACGCAGTGGCAGTGAGCGAGGGAGTGGAGAGAAGCCATTAGTTTGTTAAATCAGAGAAAGAAGCAGAAGTGAGTTAAAAAGAGGCGGGAGAGGAGGTGGTTAAAGTGCAGCCCGTCGGCAGGAGAAGGGATCGTCGCTCACAGCGAGCCGTTACCTTCCATCCTTCGGCTGCAACGGAGGCTCCGTTGGGCCACAAGTCTGCGTGCCCAGGGGAGACGGCAGCCGCGAGCAGATCGTAACGGAGCTTGGGAAGGAAAGGGGAGGCAGAGCTTCTCTGAAACACCTGGGGAGTCAAACACGGGGGGTTGGAGGAGGGAGGCTTGAGGGTAACGACGACGCAGCCCGTGCCTGCAGGGATGCTTGCCAGGGTCAGCCAGGACCGGGGCTCGGCAGCCGTTGACAGCAAGTGAAACATCGGCTGGTCTCATCAGCCGCGGAGGCATCCCCGTCCCTCTGCTGCCTGCAGCATCGCCGGTCCCCCTGCCTCCTGGGGGAAAACCAGTGGGAAAAACCATCCAGGACCCACTTGGGCACCTTGACCGCAACAAACAGGGAAGGACATGGGGCACAGCCAGCTTGGGGGGGTTCAGAGCCTCAGGACGGCGTCTCAGGTGGTATCTCTGCAGGGCGCCCTGTGCACAAAACCCATCGAACCTCTAGCTGAAGCTGCGTAGTGTTAAAAAACAAATGAGTTTGGCTTAAAGCCCAAGACGGGGTGGAATTGCTGAAGAAAGACAGTGAACCAGGCACGCAGCACCTGGACCCGGCGAGGGGTCCAGCAGGGTGCAACTGCTCCATTGCTGCCCACCCCCACGGCACCGTGCTCCTGCTGGGAGACAGGCGAGGAGGGGGAAGCCCACTGCTGTGCTGGTGCTTGGGATGTCATTCCCCGGACCTGATCCCAAGGTGTTCCCCGCAGGTGCTGGGAGCCGGGCGCAGCCACGTGTGAGCGGACGGAGCAGGGTGGGCATCGCCTCCTGTGCGGGTAAGCTGGGGCATCCCGCAGCCCCTCCCACGCTCACCTCCAGCTCCGCAATGATGCGGTCCTCATCGTCATCATCTTTGATGGCAGAGGCGATGATGGGGGGGGTGGACGCCGGCCTGACCACCTCCGACACCGTCCGTCTCAGCTTCACCTGGGGCTTCTGGGTCTCCAGCTCTTCCGACTCGGCCTTCTGCAAGGGGGGAGCAGGACGGTGAGGGGTGGGGGGCACTGGGAGCCGGGTCTGGTCCTGCCAGCAGTGACCCTCTCAGTCCAGCCCTGCAACCATCCCACGGCCCCACTCCCTACCTTCATAAAACCGGGCTCCTTCTTGCTGGTGACGATGACTTCGCCACTGCGGGTTGTGGTCAGCCCGTGGGACGAGGGGAAGCTCCGGCGCGGAGGAGGAGGTGGCGGCGATTTGGAGGGTTTCTCGGTCCGGTACCGTGGCACCGTCAGTTCGTCTGGGCACAAACGATGCTGTGAGGGCACGAGACCTTTCCCTGCCCCTCTAATACAACACCCGAGGCTCTCCCACAGCCTCCCCGGGCATAAACCTCCCTTCGGGGAAGCATCGCTCAGCCCAGGGAGACCCACTGGCGACAGCACGGCCAGGGCACCCCCAGGATCAGGCATCCCCAGGATCAGGCACCCCCAGGATCAGGATGCAGAGGTGACCCCTGCCCTCCCCACGCCATACCTGAGCCCCTGCGGCCATTGGGGTCCCCCTTGCCCCCCGACTTCGGCGCATGCTGTGGCTTGGAGGGCTTGTGCTCAGGCGTGGAGGCGGCGCTGCTGCTGCCCGTGCCTTGCTTGTGCTTGGCAGCGAACTCCAGGTCAGGGATGGCCTTCATCAGCTCGGCTTGCGTCTCCTCCAGGAGGCGGTTGATGTCCTTGGCGCTGTACTGGGTCAGCGCTGCCCGCTTCTCCTCCCAGTCGCGCTCGGCAGCCTGCGGACAGCAGGCAGAGCCCCCTGCAGCCCCCGTCCATGCGGCAGCTTCTCCTGCCCTTACAGGCAGGATGTGACCCCTGGCCCTGCTGCTGCCCCCCAACCTGCTGCCGAGCCTGGGAGGAGTGGGGGTGGGGGGGGCCAGCGATGCCCCCTTCCCCAAGCTGCACACCCCCCAACATGCAACTGGTGGGGTGCTCCCACGGCTGCCAGCATCATGTGGGGCTCTGCACCCTCCAGATGTCCCACTGGCTACAAATCATAGAATCATTAAGGTTGGAAAAGACCTCTAGGATCATCAAGTCCAACCCCTACCCGACACCCCCAGGGCCTCCTGAACCTGAAGTCCCACGTCTGCACATTTTTTGAACCCCCTCAGGGATGGTGACTCCCCCACCTCTGTGGGCAGCCTGTGCCAGTGCCCAGCAAGGAGGAGGACGGACCCAGTTCCTGTTCCTAGTTTCAGCTGGCAGACATAGGGATAGACCCTCTAGGAGAACCCCCCAGCTGAGAAACCCATCCCAGGCTCTCACCTCGACGGATACGGCTTTGTCCGCACTCTTCTTACTGGGGGTCTCTGGGCCCGTCTGGGTCTTGGCGGGTACCATCTCCGGAGCTCGGGAAGGGTTATTGCTCTTGGAGGGATGGGTCTGGGTCTGGGGGGGGCTGTGCCCGAAGCTGGGCATGCCCAGGGTCTCGGTGACAGCCGTCAGGTGGTGGAGGCTCACTGCGGGGCTGGTGGGCATCTCCAGATCCAGCCCTTTGCTGACGTCTGTCTCGGGGGCCACCTTCTTGGGGGACTGGCTGAGGTTGCTGGGGGAGGTCCACACGCCCTCGTCCACTTGCCTGCCAGGGACAGAATGAAGGTGCTGGGTGGCTGCACGGCACGGCGGGGTTACTGCCAAGCCACGCCACCAAAAGCTTGCTCTCCTGCAACTGTGCATTATATGGCTGAGGGTTTAGGTTCTCTGATGTCTAGGAAGGGGTTGGAGTTGATGCTACAGCCTCTCTTGGAGGAGCACACGAACGAGCTCCTCTACCTGGCTGTCCATTTTCATAAACCTTGTAGGAAACTGGATGTCTCCGAATCCTGCCGCTCTGTCAGATCTGGCTGAAATTGCCCTTTGGGTTCAGGAGTTACTGGGGCCGGGGAATGACAGGTAGGCAGATTCAGACACTGCGCGATCATACAAGCTCATTTCCGTAGCAAACCAGGCTAGCAACGAGCCTGAGGCGCGGCCGGTGCCGGAGTACTCCTCCTGCGGCGTGGCCGAGCCGTAAGCCGTCCTGAAAGGCCTCGTAGTGGGAAGAGGCGGGTGGGCTCAGCCACGGTGCTGCTGCTATCATTGCATCTGGAAGAGGATTTTTCTCCAGCAGAACGTTTTTCTGCTCCTCAGGAAAGAGATTTCTGATCACGCCACGAGTTGCCTTTCTATCTGGATACACGACCACGCTTTTTTCAAGGTGATAAGGAAACGTCAGTTTAGAAAGGGGGGGTTGCTACATACACACCGGAAAGGACAGAGGGTGTTTTTTAAGTTCCTTAGTGCAAAAATCAGTCTTTTTTCAACAGTCCTTTGGATTTGCATCCATTACACAGAGAGGACACCAGCATACATGTGGCGGGGCACAGGGACGACTGAAGGGACCGGTTGTGTCCTCCAAGGTGCTCAAGGGGCCGGGGTCAGGGCTTGGTGCTCACCTGCGGATCTGGGCGAGGGTGTCCGTCACCGTCTTGCAGCGCTTGAGCAGACCGTCGAGGCGGTTCGGCTCCTCCTTGAGGAACTTGACGGCTTCCACCTCCACCCGCAGCACCACCCGCATCTTGCTCTGCAGGCTGGGGAATTGGGCTGGGGTGGGAGACCAGGGGGGTCACCAGGGCCCCGCTGTGCCGGGGAGCCCCTCCTGGGACCCGGCTGGCAGTGCCAGGGCACCCCACACCCACCAAGACCACCACGGCCGTCATACCCATGGCAAGGGCACCCTGCCAGACAGAGTGGGATGAATCCCGGGGTGTCTGGGCTGCTGTCTCTCCTGCTCCCCATGCCCACCATCCCTCCTCTGTCCACCCGAAGGCACCAATCGTAGCCGCTGGTGGTGTCCCCTCCACACCCATGGGCACCAAACGCTGGCCCGCGGCTGGGGGCTCGGTAGCCAGGACCCTGGGGCTCGGTGGCAGGGGCTGACATGGAGCAGGTTGCTCCTGGCTCCCTGACCCATGCTCTGCTCACCATCCCAGCTGCTCAACATCAGCCTGGCCTTATGGAAAAGCTGTAGGAAAGCAGAGCTGCTCCTACCTCTGCTCTGTGCCCCCCAGCCCTCCCCACGGACCCCCTTCTCGCAATCTCAGCGACTGCTGCCAAATCACCGTTCGTTGTCTGCCTGGGCTCTGGCAGGGAGGAGCTCTGCCCCTCTGAATCGAGGTGCAGGGCATCTGTTTGCGAAAGGCAGGATGGGGACAGCCCAGGGATGGGGGGGCCACGGGAGCAGCAAGATGAAGGGCAGCATGCCCAGGGGTGGGCAAGCGCAAGGTCCCGCAGGACAGGGCAGGCAGCAGCTCCGAGCAAGAATGTTGGGGGGACTCGGGCAGAGGTTGCAGGACTGACTTGGGCAGCTAGCAGAGCAAACAGGGACAGGCAGCAGGAGTGTGAGGTGCAGCCCTCACCCCTGCAGCAGCCCACAGCCTGCAGGACACACGCAATGCCGACGGGCACCGGGAGAACCTGCCCTGGGGACGCAGGTGAACATGCCGGCGGCTGCAAACACGCAAACCCGGAGGCAACGGGCAACCTGGAGCATCCCGCGTGTGAGGATGGAGCTGGGAGGGGCAGGCAGGCTCCTGCTTGCCACCCAGCCCCAGACACGGCCACCTCCTCACCCTTGAGGTCTGTCAGCGTCTCCCCCAGCTGCTTGAGCACCACCGCCTTCTCCTCCAGCTCCTGCACAGGGATGAGCCGGTGGTTGTGCGCCAAATCCTTCTGGATCTTCTCCACCGACTTCTCCAGGTCACTGTGAGCACAGAGGCAGGGCAGGGGTGTTACTGCTGCTCCGGGATGCTGCAGAGCCCCGGGGGTGGCCAGCCTGGCAGGTCCCCGCAGAGCAGAGGGGAGAGGACAACTGGGCTGGGGACCCCTCCCCATGCTAGACATGCCGTCAAAGATGTGACCTGGCACTTTGCAGAGCTGCTGATTTACACCCATGGAGGATCTGGCCCATCGAGGTCAGCATGCAAGCACCCCCTCCCCACCCGCCCGCCTAGCCCTGCGGCCAACCCTGGCTCACTTGAGCTGCTGGGTGATCAGCTCCTCCTCGTTGAGGTAGCGGAGCCGCTCCTCTTCCACCAAGCTGCGCTGGCGCTGCAGGGGGTCCTCGTGCTTGCGCATGGTGTCCGTCACCCGCACGCTGATCTCCGTCTCCGTCCGCCGCAGCATCGTCTTCACCGTCTCCTGGTTCTGCAGCTGCGGGGACGAGGAGGGGGGGGGATTCAGGCTGGGCAAGATCCCCCGGATGGGGACCAGTGTGGGTGCAGGGCTGGCCATTTGTAGGGATCCATCCCTGGAGAGGAACTCCCTCGCTCTCCCACACCCAGCCCCATAAAAGTCAACAGGAAAGGGGGATTTTCCTGCTCTGGGGCTGGGCCGGGTGGGGGTCACCCCCCCAGTACCCACCTGCAGCTTCTTGAGCTGCTGCAGCTGGTTGCGGAGGTCGCTGGCATTCTGCTGCAGGTCGTGGAGGTGCAGCTGCATGTGCAAGCGGGTGATGGCAGTGGGCTGCCCCGCCGGCGTGCTGGTGGCGGAGGGTGGCGGGGGCGCAGGCACCGGTGTCCCCATCCCGCTGCGGCTGGTTGCTGCGGGGAGGGCAAGCAGAGGCTGCTCAGGGAAGATACCCCACCCCGGGGGAGGCTGCAGACGCCGCTCCTCTGCTTTCCCAGGAAAGACCTCCCTTTCCCCACCCCGTCCTTCGGGCCAGCGGTTCTGGGTGGTCTACCCACCACCCCCACGCTGGCTCTGGGGAGATGCCACCCCAGAGCTGCCCCTCAGCAGGGTGGGGGGGTCCCACTGGCTGCCATCATGTGGTGGGAGCTGCAAAGACCCTGCTCCTGTGGCCACCCTGGACTCCCAGCAGCCGTGGGTGGATGGAAGGGGTGCTGCAGGGTGAGGGGCTGGCTCTCCGGTCACTTACATGCTGATGGGGGGGTCCCACCGTTGGTGGCTTCTGTCTTCTCGCTGCATTGAAAGAGAAGGGAGCGAGCGTGGACCAGGCACCTCTGTCCTCACGGCCCGGGGTCCACAGGGGCACGGCGGGGCCTGGCATCCCCTGGGAAGGGGGTAGGAGCCCCCAGCCTCAGCAGCAAACAGCCCAGCTGGAGGAATCCCCCTCCCCGCAGCAGACCCCGGGCTCCCACGCCTGCCCTCCCCCTCCTTACCTGGGGGTCTCGGCCTCGGAGCCGCGGAGCAGGGCGCTCTGCACCAGCCCCGTCAGGCTGGCGATCTGCTTCTCCATCGCCTCCATCCGCTCTCTGCCACGGGAAAGGGAGAGGGGCTGGGTGAGGAGCCGGCTCCGGCAGCACGGACACCCTCCCGCTTGTCCTGGCCTCACGTGCACCCACCCACGGGGTCCCTGCAAGTCCCAGAAGGGACGTCGCGGAGGCAGCAGCGCTGCTACATCCACCCCCTCCATTCCCTCTCTCTCCTTGCCTCCAGCTACCCCCAGTTGCTCCCCTGCGCAATTTGGTGCTTCATTACCCATCCCGGCACCTCTGCCACGGCACCTCCGCCCTTCCTCTACCTCCCCAGCTGCACCAGCGGGTGACTATCTGAGCAGCAAAGCTCATATCCACGGGGGCGCTCCTCCCACACCCCATCTCACCTCGTTTCTGCGTCCTTGGCTGGTCCAGGGGAGCCGAACCCCGAGAGCGGACGATCACCGGGGCCAGGAAAAAGCTCCGGAGGGCCGGAGGAGCTGGGGTTGCGCGGCTTGTTGACGGGGCTATCCATGAAGACGGAGGAGCAGGAGTCCTTGCGGAAGGACTGACGGACGGGCGAGGAGCGGCTGGGGGGTCCCGAGTAGGGGCTGTGCGGGCTCTGCCCTGGCTGCACGTCCACCAGCCGGCCATCAGCCATCTTCTGTGGGGAGGAGGGGGGCATGCGGAAACCCAAGCCGGGTCCGTACGTGTCGCTGTAAATGGGGGCGTTGGGCTTGTACAGGCTGTCCTCCAGCTCCGTCTGCAAGGCGGCTGCTGAGTAGGTGCTGAGGGATCGAACGGACCCCCGCTTGTACAGCCCCCCCGAGTAGCCGAAAGGGTCTCCCATGCCAGCCAGGGACTGGGTGGAGGTGATGCTGAGCCGGCCCTCGTGCACCATGCCGTAGGGATCGGCATACAGCCCCTCGTTCTTCACCAGCACCACGTTCTTGCCGGCCAGGTCCTCATCTGGCTTCACATCCCGGCGCTCCAGGATGGCGCTGGGGCTGGGCGAGACGCCCTGGGCAGGCGGCAGGTTGGAGAGACGCTCGCTGTGATGGACGGGGCTGCCGGCGTAGGAGGGCGGGCGGCCCCCGCTGTAGGACATGCGGGAGCGGGACGGGGAGGAGGACTGGAGCACCGGCGGAGGGGAGCCCGAGGTGAGGTGGGAAGCCGGGGACATGTTGTTCAGCCGGCGGGTGGGAGATGACTCCCTGGAGGTGTACACCATCTCCCTCTGCGGAAAGGGGCAGTGGGGGGTCAGCACCACGTCCCTGCGGGCTGGACCCTGCCCTTGCTCTGCCTGGCTGGGACCCTCCCTCACTGCCCCTCTCCAAGGACTGAGATCTGCAGCTCCTTCGCCTTCACCTGGCCTTGGCAAAAGGCAGCTCCCCCATTCCCATCCAGGAGAGGGATGATTTATGCCGATGAATCCCCTAATTATCATGTTTATTACCCTGCCGTCAGGCCCCAAACATCCATTCTCTTAAAGTAACACTTAACAATGCTGGAACCGGGCAAGACGAATTGCAGTCATTACTCCTTCCACAAACACACGCAATTACCAGTCCCTATCTCCATCGCTTTCTCTCTTTACTGGTCCCAGCCCGCTGGGTGCACCCACACCGCAGGCTCTGCCCATTTCCCCCTTACCCTCAGGTCGCCGTTGGTGATGTGTGAGGCTGGGAACGAGGCATAGAGTGGCTCTTTCCGGTAGATTTTAATGATACTCCTGTCCTGGATATCGCTGAAAGGAGAGGCAGAGCCGTGAGCATCCCGGACAGGCAGCCGCCACGCAAGTCCCAGCTGCAAGACTGCACCCACACCCACCCTTCTGCTCTCATCCCACTAATTTCCTTGCTTGTGGTGCCCTTAAGGAAAGGAAAATCAATCTGTGGTGGATTTCTGAGCCCCCCACCCTCACCGGACATCCTCCAGCTCATAGAAGACATTGCGTGACTCGTCCTTGATGAGGATGGCAGTGTTTGGAGACTTCAGCATCCCCATGGTGAGCTTCTGGGGGAACATGTGGACAATGAGGGCGTGCAGGGTGTCCATGCTGCTGATCTCGTGGGTGATGTGGACGCGCCTCGTCTCATCCCCAAACTGCAGGAAAAGGACCCCTGGAAGCAGAGGGAGCGGGAAGCGGTGAGGTGTGCCCACACCCCTTCTCCACACAACGCCGAAGACGTGCCGAGGCCAGTGATGCAGCTTTGCCCACCTGCTTGGAGGTCTCAGTGCACGCCCGATCGAAGGCTCGCGAGCCTCTGTGCCACCCACCCTCACCCTGGAGCAGCGAGGCTGAAGGCAGCTCATCCCCCTCAGCCACCCCACAAAGCGTGCCGCATCCCCCAGCTCCTCCTGGGGTTATGGGGGCAGATACGAACCAATCCCACACCCGGCACACGCCGGCACCTGCCCGCAGAGGCGGGCAGAGATGTTTGGTGGTGTCCAGGCAGGTACGTGCTGCCCATCCTGGGGGATGCCGAGCCCCGAGGGTACCTGGCGATCGCAGCTTCGTCTGGCTGGTGGACCGGGACAAGGGCAAGCTCTGCCGGAACCGGTTCATCCTATTGAAGCCCAGGGGCAGCTCCGCTTCCGACATGGTTTCCAGGGATTCGGCCGAGGCGAAGGACAGTTTGGCTTGATCGGCCAAGCCGGGTTGGGAGCCCTGGGAGTGCCGGGAGCTCCTTGTCTGGAAGGGGAGAGGGGAGAGGTCAGGGGAAAGCTGTGCTGGGCACCCCAGCCCCGCTCTGCTCCCCGGGACGCAGCGGTGTGCTGCTCCCGCGTCTCCTCCGCAGCCCGGTGCCGAGATGGAGAGGCTCGGCTGAGGCTGAGCTCAGGGATGCTCGGTCCCGGATCCCGGTCTGAGTCAGCACACTGAAGCGCTCCAGACACAGTGCCAGCTCGAGGTCTCCTCCACCTCCTGCTCTAAGCATGTACAGCCATTTACCGTCCCCTTGTCTCCTGCAATTGTTTGCTCGTGTTTTCTGCTTCAGGCTGGCAGCACTCTCCATTTCAAAGCCTCCTGGTGCCCGTTCCAGGCGCCTTTGAGTCCCCCCACCAGCAACCTGCTCGAAATAAAACCATCGCTAGCTAGCTGGTGACAGAGCCAGGGCTCGCATGCAAGCACCGGAATAACCTTAGCAATTACAGGAGGTTACACATCCATTACGCCAATGAACCAGCTCCCGGGAAACATAAATGCCCGGCTTATTCTGGAAGCAAAGCAGCGGCAAGGTTTATGGCTGCCTGAGCCAGGGGAAAGTAATGGGTTTGGGTTTATAGCAGTAAAAATTTAATATGCCAGGAGTCCAATTTCACATGGCCAAGCGTATATCCACTGCATAAAAGTTCAGGCTACAGAGATGGCCTTTGTGCACAGCCACCTTCAAACACGCAGCCGGGTCCCCTTGCCACGGGTACCTGGCTGGCGGCGGAGCGAACGCTGCCTGTCGTACCCCAAAATACGAGGCTTGATTTTCCAGACGCATGTTTAACGTTGGCAAATCAAGCAGAGAGAACAAACAGCTCCTGGGGTGTGGAAAAGGCGGCATGGAAGGGACAACAGCTCTATTTTGAGACCAAAAAGAAAAATCAATATGAAATTATAACAGCCATCATCATCATTTAAATTAGACATTAATTGGAAGATTTAATTAATCCTGCAGGGCGTGGTTTTCTAGGACTTGAAATGTTCTCGCTGTAGCTAATTGCTGGAAAATTGACTGCTTCGTTTTGTTGTTGTTGTTTTAGCACAAAGCACGCTGGCAGCACAGATGCTTAAAATCTTACATCAAGGAAGGGAAGTGGGGCTGGACCGAACCCAGGCCAGCGCATCCACCAGCACCATCCACGGGGGGCCACGGGGGGCTTCGCGGCAGGTAAGGACGCTGCGGTGAGCAGGAGGCGATGGAAAGCCCTGGTCTCCTCTCCCCTGTGCTCACGGGGTGCAGGTTTTTGGGGTGTGGCAGCTGGTTTTTGGGGCTCCCTGCCCTTGTACGGCCCCGGGAAACCCTCAGGGCTTGTGGTCCCCCATCTCCGGCTGCCTTGCTCTGGGTTTGCGGTGCTCCCGGCCCAGGACAGGTCCTTGGCCACCGGGAAGGGCAGGGATGGGGATGGCCAGGATGCGACCCACGCTGCCAGGGCTGCGCCTTACGCTGGCTTTGCCCCCCTGACAGCCCTCTCCTCTCTGCCCCTTCCCCTGCTCCGTGCTAGCAGAGTCTCACCCTGCCCCGTCTCCGTCCATCCCTCTCCGCTCCCCCCACCCAAACACCCCCCCAACCAGAGCCCACATCTGGGCTGGACTTTAAAAGCTGCCGAGCTTTCACAGGAGACGGCACAAGGCCAGTGGCTCACACGCCCCCTCCCCAGGAGGTGTTTTGTCTGGAGAAAGTAATCGTAAGAAAAAATTGATTTAGCCGAGGGGGGAGTGTCGCTGCCTCCCCCTCCCCGTGGCACGACAGGGTGGCTGAGACCGCGTTGCCACGTAGCATCCTCGTTGCTAAGGGCTGCTGCGGTGTGCATGCCTCGGCTCATCACCCCAACGCACCACAGCCCCTAGAGAGCAACACCCAACACCCTGCAGCCCCTACAGCCCATATAGCCCAACACCCAACACCCCACAGCCCCTACAGCCCCTAGAGCCCAACACCCAACACCCCACAGCCCCTACAGCCCCCACAGCCCAACACCCAACACCCTGCAGCCCCTGCAGCCCCCACAGCCCAACACCCAACACCCTGCAGCACCTGCAGCCCCCAGAGCCCAACACCCAACACCCTGCAGCACCTGCAGCCCCCACAGCCCAACACCCAACACCCTGCAGCCCCTGCAGCCCCTGCAGCCCAACACCCAACACCCTGCAGCCCCTGCAGCCCCCAGAGCCCAACACCCAACACCCTGCAGCCCCTGCAGCCCCCAGAGCCCAACACCCAACACCCCGCAGCCCCTACAGCCCCCACAGCCCAACACCCAACACCCTGCAGCACCTGCAGCCCCCAGAGCCCAACACCCAACACCCCGCAGCCCCTACAGCCCCCACAGCCCAACACCCAACACCCTGCAGCCCCTGCAGCCCCCAGAGCCCAACACCCAACACCCCGCAGCCCCTACAGCCCCCACAGCCCAACACCCAACACCCTGCAGCCCTGCAGCCCCCAGAGCCCAACACCCCGCAGCCCATGGGACGGCTGTGGGAGCGGGGCGGCTGCGAGCACTGCCCTGCTCCAGGTGAGCCCAGACCCCTCCTGCCTCCTGCCTCTGCCCCAGGGCTTGCAGCTGACCTCAAGTAATGAAGCCCATCTGATGGAGCCAATTATGGCATCAGCCAAAGGAAAAAAAAGGAAAGAAAGGGCAAGATGGAAATTAATGGATTTTTAGCCCGGAAGGGACTGTTCTGGCCTGATGCTCAGCACAACGTGCTCCGGGAACGGCTCCCCCAGCCCGAGCAGGGACCCAGCGGCTCCACAAACCCTCGCTGGCACCAGGGCAAGAGCCCCCTCCCCAGTGCCCCTCGCCACAGGGCACCTCCGCGGGCACGGGACCCCCACATACCCCGGCCAACGCAGGACGCCGGCGAGCTGGAAAGGACAGACCCTGCGATGTGACGGGGGGGGGGACACAGACTCCAAGTGCTATGGGGAGGGGTCTCTGCCATTTCTTGCTTGCAGGCATTTCAGCCCCAGCAGCTTTGCCCGGGGGTGCAGCCACGGGAGCAGGGTGCCCGTGGAGCCTTGCAGCGGCAGCGGGGAGCCGAGATGCCCGGCAAGGGCGGGGGGAGCGCGGCGGCTGCTCCGTCCTTGGCCTCCAGCAGACCATTAATGAGCCGACTCTGAGAGAATTGTTTTTTATTGCTCTGCCTCGCTAATGACTTACCCTACTATAAGATAATACGTTAACTGACAACTCAGCCCCCACACAATCCTGCCTCCTGCCCCTGCCACCGGCTGGTGCAGCACGGCAGCCCCCCGCAGCCCCCGAGGCGGCTCCGCTTCCCGCCCCCAGCCCCATTCACAGCACTCCCAGCCCTCTCGGAGTAGGTGAGACCTGATCACAGCCACCGAGGCCGCGGCTCACCCCGAGTGTGGCGGGACCTGACACTTTCACACAGCTTCATCCGTCACTGTGGAGTCTAAAATGGGTGCCCAGATCCCCGTGTTGCTAGAGATGCTGGGGGGGCCCGATCCTGCCTTCCTGGGTGCCACCCTGAGATAAACCTGCCTGTGCCAATGTCTGCATCGACAGGATGGATATCCCCTGCTGTCACGGGGGAACATGTCACCCCGCTGAGCCACTGCCCTGCTGCCAATCTGGAGGAGGGGGAGATGCGGGGCTGCAGGCGCTGCCCCAGTCCTGGGGGCACATAAGGCTCCGGCTCCCCGGGCCCCTGCCAGAGCCCATGCTCAGGGTGCGTGGGCTGAGCTTTCAACCCGATGCAGGATGAAAATAAACATCAAACCCTCGCCACCGTCTCCGGAAGGGAAAGGGTATTCTCCATCTGGCCCAGACCATATCACACACCGCAGCCGAGGAGGAGATATCTAAGGCTACAACAGCCAAATACTGAGTGCATACGAATGGTCCTAATATCCTCCCGCTTTGGGAGCACCGTCCATCCCAAAGGCCTCGCCTTCCCGCCTGCCTGCTGTGTATCGAAGCCCCGCGGCCAGACCGCGGCGAGGATCGATGCTGGCACCCAGCCCCGATGCTGCTCTGCACACCGCCGGCTCTGGCCACGCAGGATCGCACCCCACACGGCTCCCGGCTCTTGGGGTGCGGGGTAAATCCCAGCTGCTGCAGCAGCGCTTTGCAGGGAGGTGACCAAAACCCCAGCCTGGGAGCAAAGGCGTTTTGCCCCCTGCTTCTAGGTTATACCCCCCACCCCAGGGGCAGTTTTGCCTGAGCCCAGACCCCCACACAAAGGGCTTGGTCTCCTGCAGCTTCAGAAGAGCCCGATGTCCCCTGTGGGCGCCGAGATCTTTCCCTGCAGCGTCTGAAATCCACCCACGGCGACAGCGAGGGGCTGCAGGGGAGGGGACGCAGCTCTCCCCATTGCTGTCCCCGCGCCACGGCAGTGCCACGCTGGGAGATGACCCATTTCTTGCTGACCCAGCGTCGCGGCACAGGGTTAATACAGCGCTGGGCTGATTTCTGCCACGGCAGCATGTGCTGGGAGCTGTCAGGGCAGGGCTGGCTCAGCCCCCAGCTCGGGGGGCAGCGGCGGCAGCGGCATCTCCCCCGAGCCCTGGGTCCCCGTGCCTGCGACGCACTACGGCTCGGAGCGTGGGAACCAGCAGGTCACGGGCAGAGCGGGAAGGGAAGGCGAAGGAGCGCAGCCACCCAAAAGCAAAACAAAAGCCGCCCAAGGCCGCGGGGAAGCGGTGTGGGAGCTCCGGCCCCAGCTGGCACCGCAGGCAGGGAAGGTGTCGAGCAGCTCGCTTTTGGGAGGGCAGAGCTGCGGCGGATGGGGTGACGGGCAGCAAGGTCAGGGTGACCGCAGCCTGCCCTGGGGAAGAAACCTGCTTGCTATCTGTGGTTTAAAGCTCCTGGGAGCCTCCTGTGCGCTAGAGCAGAGGAAATCGTGCTGGTGCAGAAGCATCAGCAAAGCTTTCCATGCTGGGAGTGCATCATGGGTGCTATTTTGGTGATTCTCCCAGTGAAAACCCACTCACAAAGCGCGCAGCTCCCCCAGGCCCCTCCTGGGGAAGGCAGCAGGAACATCCCCCCACGCCGGCGGGGACCAGAGCATCCTCAGCCTGTCTGCGCCTCCCTGGGAGTCTTATATAAAAGAGGTGGGACGGGGAACAGGAGGAGAATTGGGGGCTTTTGTCTTTTATCTCCCCAGAGCTAAAAAAAGATACAATTAAGTGATTCTTTTAGCTCCTAAAACTCCCAACAATCCCTCTACTGTCAGTGCTGAAGCAGCTTCATTATATCTGCCTGGCTAGATAAGGATGCTTCTCCTCTCCTTCTCTCCCCTCCCTTCTTCTTGTCCCCATCCCTCCCTCCCTTCTTCCACACCCCTCTCCCCTCTCTGATATTACCTTCCCCAGCTTTGCGGGCCGAAGGATCAGGGCTGGAGGGAGGGAGGGAAGGAGCCGAGGTGCCAGCAGTGTTTGGGGGACCCGGGCAAGGAGCGGGGCTGTCCCTCCGGACCCGGCGGTGATGAGCACCACCGTTATCCCAGTTATCCCACTGGAGCTGGGGCAAGCAGCGGAGCCGCTCGGTCTCGGCGGAGAGTTGAGGGAAGAAGGGGAGAGTTTAGGAGTGGTGCGGAGGGAGCAGTGACACAGAGGAGGGTGGCAGAAGGAGTTTGGAGGGAGTGGGGCTGGGAGAGCTGGGGCAGAGGAGCAGGTCTGGACCTCCCACAGGGCACTTAAAAGAAGGAGAAAGGGAAAAAAAAAAAAACCAAGAAAAAAAAGTGTGGGGAAAGGATCGCGCCCCAGGACAGAGCAGGGCACTCTGCAGCTGTTCCCGTGCAAAACTCAAAGCCACCGGAGCTGGTCGAGCTCATTAATATTTCCACTCACTTCCTAAGACAGGCAGCAAGCCTGACCTGCAAAGGGACCCTCGGAGACGGAGCAGAGGGTTTGTCACAGCGGAGGCAGTCAAGCCTCCGCCAGCACCTCGCTCCTACCCACGCTGGGCTCCGAGGGCAGTGTCGGACTCGACCTGAGAAGAAAGCAGCCATTTCAGGCTCGTTCCTGCCTGACCCCTCTGTACATCACACGCACCAGCGCTCAGCGACCTGCAGTGCTCGGGGGTGTTCAGCCATGGTAAGAATATTATGTGCAACAAGGAGCCTGGGCAGTAGAAGGGGGGGTCCCTGAGCACCGTGCTGAGATGTGCGCAGGACTCCTCTTCCCTCTCAGCCTTGCACCCAGCCCAGCTCAGCCCAAGCTCTGCAGCCTGTCCTGGCACAGAGGCCAGCCCTTCTTCCCCCAAAAACCCCGCCGGGACAGCCAGAACACAGCCCACAAGCACTGATACAGACCTGTACACGCAGCTGGGATGGATAAGCCCTCGCTGTACTAATGTCACAAGCAGCACCGGACCCCGAGCTCAGCCTCTCCCCAGGACCCCATCATCACCAGGCGAAGCAGCCTGGGCTGTGCTGGGCAGCTGCTGCAGGGCTGGGTCTGCCGGCAGCCCCCGGACCCTCCCCAGCTCACGCTCCATCCTGCTCCATTTGCAGGGACGATGCTGCACTGGAGCGCGTTCAGGCCGGCTGAGCATCGCCCTTGCCTGGGTGGACGGAGCCCTGCAAAGGTCCCGGGCAGCCGCGTTGCTCTGACAAGCTGCCACCTTCCCAGCTCCCGTCTGTTTGCAGCTCCTCTGCTGCGCCACATGATGGGGATAAAGGCGAGGGCCCCCTAAAATCCACTCCGGCCAGCTTGGGAAACAGCTGGCATGGAGCTGGCAAGCCCTGCCCTGGGCAAAGCAACGCAACCGGGTATTTACCGAGTACATAAACCCCCAGCTCCAGCCCCTGGTTGGACACCGATGCGGGTTAATCCCTCATAATCCCCCTCTCATCATTTAATCCAGCATCTGACTACAGGTCCCATCTGGTGGTGTGCTGAGCTCTGGGGATGGGCACTGGAGCTCAGCACCCTGATGGTCCGGGCTGTGCTGGGGATGAGGAGACCCCCCCCAGCCTCCCACTGCAATGCTGGGAGAGGGGAAGGACGTTTTGGGTATCCCTGCTGTGCGGATGCTCGAGCCATCGCTGAGCTGTGCTGGGAGTCACCCCGGGCTCTTGCTGCGGGACCAGGGGAAGCCACCGCACCTTTCTGTGCCACCTCCTGTCACAGCATCCCCTGGAGCTGGCGCTGGGAAGAGCCATGGGAGAGGGTAATGGGACCCCTCACGTGGGGTCTCACCTGATGCCTTTTGGACCCTTGCTCTCCATCACTCTTCACCATCCCTGCCTGCCTCCCTGTCTATAAAAAAAAAAAAAAAAAAAAAAATACCTATAAAAATAATAAAAATATCTATTTCTCTCAGGCATTACCTGCAGCCCTACCCCTGCCTGCATGCACACCCCCTCGCGCTGGTGCTCAAGGCCTCCTGCCCTGAACTCCCAGACTTTGGGTCACTGGAGCTAGAGGGGACCCCCGCTCCCGGCAGCGTGGGGACCCCGACACCGCAGTGCACCCTCCGCAGGGCAGGGCCAGCTCGCCAGTAGCTGGACGGGACAGTCAATATGTGCAAGCTAGAGCTGAAGGGGAGCATCTCTGAAAGCCTGGCCCAGACCACTTCTCCCAGCCTACACCAATCCCTGGATCTCAGAAAGAAAGGGATGGGGAAAAAAACTGTGGACACGGTCCCTTTGCCCCGCCCCGCACCTGGAAAAGCCTTTCCATGGACATTACAGGTGTAGCCCCCATCCCCAAACACACCGGCTCGGTGCTGCTTCACTGGGCTGCTCCAGGACAGAGCTGAGCCTCCTCCATCCCATCCTTTAGAAAAATGTGTCTGTGCTAGGGGAGCTTGACAGGGAAAGCCTCTCCCTGGGGTGTGGGGAGGTGCTCTCAATGCCCAGAGGAGGGGGCTGGGGACCCTCCCCTGGGCGAGCCATCCCTTAGGGTGCTGGAGCCTTGGCCACTCGTCTCTGCGCTGCCAGCGAGGGTCAGCAGAGAATAAAGCTGTTAGCAAAGCTGGGAGAAAAACAACATCTGTCCCTCCTGCAGCTCTGCTTCTGTCAACATTTCCAAGGAAAATTTTAACTGAAATTTGAAACTTTTTTTTGAAGCAGGTCTAAGAGCTGTTAAAGAAACAGAGGGAGGGAGGGATTTCCAGATACCTGTCCTGCAATGTTCCCCCCTGCTGTGCCTCTGCCTGCCTGACCCCATCACACCATCACCGGGGGGTTTCAGTCTAGTCCCACCCGTTTGCTTGGCGGTGATTCAGCCCCGGTCTCAGCGAAGCGGTACCTGCCCTTCCCTCCCTCTGAGATGCCGGGATGAGAGCCCAGCACCTCGGTCCCCTCCTGGGCCCCAGTAATAGCTGGAGGGGCTCTGGCGGGGAGGCGGGCTGTGCCTTAGTGCCCTGGGGTGTGGGACAGTGGAGCTTTCCAGAAATGAACACCAGCTGGTGTCTGGAGAATTCCTGAGACTCCCCAGCCTGCCCAGCTCTCACCGTCAGGAGCCTGGTCACCACCCAGCGCAGCCCTGGCCCCTCCGCAAACCAGCCGACGCCAGCGCATCGCAAACCGCTCCATTCATTCGTTCCTAACGAACTCTGCTCATCCTTAATTATTGATGCTCCCAGAGAGTGAGTCAGCAATGAGCTGCCAGCTGTTTTGTAAGAGGAGCAGAGCCCAGGTAACGGGACACTTCCCCAGCAGACACCTCCTCACCTCGAGTCTGGCTGCAAATCCCTCCTCGGGAGCATCCCCGACCGGGATGAAGCATCCCAGGCACATGGGCATCACCCTGCCCTCGTCCCCCAGCCCAGGCATCAGCTTTCACGTTTCAAACCAGTTTCAGACAGGGCATGCACAGGGCTGTAGTGCCACCCTCCTCCTGCACGTCCCAGCTCAGGCTCTTGATCCCAGCACGAAGGGGCCGAGCGGATGCAACTGAACCCCTCTGCATCCTTGTGCAGCGATTCACACCGGCTCCACCAGCCAGGAGCGCTGAACTCCAGCAAAAACTCTGTCTGTGGGGGACTTAGAGCAGCCCAGCTCCTGCCGCCGGAGACGGAGGAGCCCGGAGGTGACGGCTGGGAAGAAAAGGAGGAAAAACTGGCGGTAACTGGAGCTGCAGCAGCAGGTGAAAGGTGGAAGAAATGGGAGGCCCAGGGCCAGTCTCCCCCATCCTAGGGGGTTGTGGCCTCTCCATCCCCCTCCATCGGCCCCCACCCCTCTCACCCCGCCTGGGTCTCGCCGCCAAATTAAAAGCGTACCGCTCACATCAGCAATAATTCATCCAACGTCTAATGCTCAACATTTTGTCAGGATTATCCCGATTAACCCAGAATTAATCCTGATCTCAATGTTAACAGGATTAGCGTTAAAATCGGATTAGTTTTTTAAATCGGACCCCTTGACTAAAGAAAGGGGCCTTCCCCGCCAGATGTGCACAGCCTGCTACCGGCAGCCAGATGTGAGCGGGAGCTCGCTACCCTGTGACGGGCCCCAGCGCACGGGTGAAGCGGGGTACCCATACAGCATCTCCGTGACACCAGCATCCGCCGCGCCTGCCCTGCAAAGCACACGAGCTGCCCAGCCCTCAGAAGGTGACGAGCAGGAGCCTGACACTCGGGTGTCGAGTTTCCAAGCAGAAAACACCCTTTTGCCCTCGGACATGGCCCAGGTGGCTCCGCAGGGGACACGGGTGGCTGCTTGCCCCCTCTCTGCATTTTTTTCCCCTTCCTGCTGGCACCAACAGCCTCCCGCCTTCGCCTGCCTGATGAATATTTAAAAGCCTGGATCCTCTGCAGCCTCATGAATATTGACGGCTGCTCACGGTGGTGGTCCCTCTCCGGGCATGGGCAGCAGGGTCGGCAGTGGCGGGGGGGTCGGCAGCACCTGCCCGGCCATCGGGGTCGGGGTGCCTGCACAGAAGGCAGCTCCAAGGGCTGTCCCCGCCGCACTGCACCCAGCTCCAGCCATGCCGAGGACGCTGCATTCAGTCCCCAAAACACTCCCTTTCTTCCCAGAAGCACAAGGGGTGGAGCGGTCTCACTGCTACTGCAGGGCAGCGGAAGGTCCTGGCACCCAGCGCAGGGCTGGAGCTGGGAACACCCACGGGTGGGGGGATACGCCGTGCCCACTCATCCTCGTCTCCGGGTGCTGGGTGCAGCCTTGGCTCCCGCGGGGAGGGTAATCATTAACCTCCCAGCAAAGGCAGCCGTGCTTTTGTTCCTGGAGTTGTTTTCCCAGTGCCTCAAGCCTGGCATCCGTGGGGAGAGGAGCATCCCTTCCATGGGACCCTGTACAAATTGCGGGGGGGTGTCCAGAAATAGGCCTGATCCAGCACCTCCCCCGAGGCTGAGGCTGTCCCAGGAGATGGATTATGGAGGGGTATGTGGCAGGAGATACTTTTGGGGGTGAGGGTGCCAGTCCTGCCTCCATCCCTGCTACCTTGACCCCACGTGGACGTTCACCCCAGCCATCCCCTTCCTCGCTGGAGCTGAGCGGCGGCTGCATTCAATCCCTGCTCTCTGGCAACGCTGCCTTGTGTGACAGCATCTTCCAAAAATAAGCAAATTACTGCATCCTTCAGGGACGCTGGCGGATGGGAAGCAAAGCCAAGTGTGAGAAAGCAGCAGAAAGGGGATGGGAGGAGAAGGGACAAGCCCCTGCTGGGGATCGCAGGGCTGCAGCCACCGAGGGAGGGGAGCCGGTCCAGGCTGCAAACCAGCGGTGACACTTGGGTTAGCAGCAGTAGTGACAGGGACTTCACAGTGACAGGTGACAAGGCTCAGCTCTTTGGCATCTGAAGCATGATTTGCTTTAACAGCTGTATACAGGGAGGCCAGGCTCTGGTTAACACGTGCGGGTGCCTCTCGGGGAAAAACGCTCAGAGGGGCTGGTTTGAAGTGCAAAATAAAAGGAAGAAAACCAACTTCAGCAGCAACAGCTGTAGGTAAAGAGAGCCCCAAGTTTGGGATGCTGGCCCAGGCGCTGCTGCGGGGTCGTGCTGATGCATCTCCCCCGGGGACCCTCAGGCAAGTCACCTAGACCCACTGCCCCTCAGTTCCTGCACTAGCAGCGCTCCTCTCATCCCTGCTGCGATAATAAATAGTGACAACACCCAGGATCAACAGATAATGCAGCATTGGAGAGCAGCTCCCACGGACAGCCAGAAAACCAGCAAATGCCCCAAAAGCCGAGAGCAAGGGGGAGCCGGGAGCGGGCGCTCAGCAGCTGCTCTCCCCTCCTAGGTACACCCCAATGCCCTCCTCCTGAGAGCAACTACATATTACGCAGTGAACACGGTCCCCGAGGAGCGCGGTGGACGCCAAGGCCACGGGGAGGGCGCGGGGAGGAGGGCTGGTGCAGGAGCGGCAGGATTACAGGAGCTAAGCCTGCCTGGTATTTGCTCATCTCCTGCAAGTAAATACCGCTGCCTGCCTGTAATAGCGGCTCGAGTCCCCGGCCCGGCGGTGGGATGGAAATGGCTTCCCGCTGATGAGACGAGGCGCTCCCAGGGAGCCCCATGCCCTGGCCGTGCTGGAGCAATGGAGGAAGAGGAGCCACAGCCCGAAGCACCGACCGAGCCACCGACTGCCGCTGGGGCGGGAGCTGTGCAGTTACAGCACGGAGCGGGTGACTCAGCCCTGGACACTTGTTTTTAAGACAAAAGCATCCTGTTCCCCCCTCCTCCTTTCTCCTTTCCACATCCTAGTAATTTTTTTTTCCCCACGAGTTTTTGCTTTGGTCCCTTTGATGTTCTTTTAAAGTCCTGGCACCAAAGGAGCTCCTCCGAGGCTCTGCCTTCAGTTCTTCCCATTCCTTCTCCAGCCCACGAGCAAGGGGCCAGCCCACCCCCTGCATTAGCACAGCGGGACCCCCCAGCCCTCGATATTGCTTTGCCACCCTCCGCGGTGCAGCCCCCCTCCCCACTGTGTCCCTGGGGAGAGAGATTTGCTGCCCCCCCTCCCCCAGCCAGATCCAGGGCTCGGTCTCTGGATCCCCCAAGCAAATCACGGTGCTGAGATGCTCCTGCCCTGGAAAGGCTGACACCCAGAATATGGTTTTGAGTAACCCCAAAGCAGCAGGGATGGTGGCTGTGAGCTGGGATGAGGTTTTAGGTGATGGAGAGGCGGGTGGGTACCAGGCTGCCCCAGCCGAGGGACGCGGGTGCCTGCCTGGGGACTCGGGGACCGGCGGCAGCGTGACGGTGGCCGCAGGGCAGCTGGATCAATGGCTCCGTGCGAGCACGCAGCCGAACCCAGCTGTCGGGAAGGGACATCCGTGAGCTGAGCGGGGCTGGCTCAATCGAGAAGCGAGTGCAGAAATCCCAGGGATGCGTGGGGGCACGGGGCAGGAGGACGGAGGGCAGCAGCAGGACCTGCAGACACGAGGGGATGCAGAGGATGAATCGGCTGGGGATAGCGTCATCTCCTGGACCCCTCACCTCAATGACGGCACTGCCACCGACATACAAGAGCATCTGCTCATCTCCAGCACCGAGACCGACAAACACAGCAATGCGGGGGTCCCTCTTCCCCCAAAGCCCACGCCTGGAGAGCCCCAAATCGCAGCCAGAACCTGCCATCGCCTGTCCCCAGGCAGATGGGGGATGCCAGGGCAGGAGGAGAGTAGGTCCTGCCCCGGGCACCCATCAGCAGCAGCAGCAGCACCCCACGTCCCTGGGTGTCCCTAGGAATTTGGCACAGCCCTTCCCACCATCCGATCCCCTCCGTCCCCCATCAGCTGGGGCTCTGGCCACAGCACCCCCTCTTTGGCCGAGGGACGGAGAAAGGCTGGCTCTGCACCCGCAGGAGCAGAGGGTGGCAGCTGAACACAGTCAGGGAACCTAAAGGGTCATGAAAGTTTTATTTTGGGGAGAGAGTGGGGTGGGGGAGGCAGCTTTCCCAGCTGAAAGCCAAGCCTGCAGCTACAGAAGACCCAAGGGGACGCAGGTGGCTGCAGTGGCCTCGAGGAAGCCCCCAGCACCTGCTTGCTGGGATCAGCCTCCCCGCAGGGCTCTCCCCGTGACAAGCCATCCCCAGCTGCCTCTGGCTCATGCCCCACTTGGTAGCAGGGTCAGGCAGCTGGGAGCCTCCCTCGGCCGGGAAGCAGAGGGTGGTTTAACCCGTAACGCGTTTCCACAGCGGATACAGCCGGGGAAGATGCTCCGCTTGCAACGCAAAGTGCTTCTGTGGCTGCAAAACCCCAGCTGCTGCCGAGAAGGACCCCTCTGGGGTGGGTGGACCCCTGAAGTTTGCCCCCGTTTTATTTTTTAACTCACAAAAAATGGGGGAAAAAAAAAAAAAAAAGGCTTTTATGTCTTTCCCCCTCCCAGTCCCAGGAATGTACCCGAGAGCACGTGGCTGAAACGGGCTGGTGAGAACTCAAACAGCTGAATATTCGGGGAGCCGCTGTTCGCACGCGTTTTACGCTGCAAGTACTTCAAGAATGAAAACTCGGAACAAGTGCACATATTATGCATTTTACGACTCCTCTGCTCTCCGCTGCCAACCAAGGAACGCGCCTGTTTTTTCCACAGGAAGAGCAAACCCACCGGGGACAACACGCCAAGGTCATCCAGCAACACGCCTGACCTTGAAGTGTTGCCACCGCATCCCTGGGCGAGGAGGAGGGAGGAAGGGGTGTTGCGATGACATGCGTACTTCACCCTGCCAGACAATAGGGCAACTGTTTGCAAGGTGCTGGCAGGAATCACCAGGCAGGCACAGACCCTCGGCACTGCCAGGAGGCTCCCGTCGGGGTTCCCTTTGTGTAGCCTGGAAGAGGTGGGTTTAGGCACAAAGATCCCGGTGCAATAAAGCAAACACTTAACGCTTTCTCTACTCTGCAGCTCCTGCAGCAGCCTCCTGACAAACAGGCTGGTACCGTAACGCCCAAGCGACAGAGCGGAGGATGGAGAGAGGTGCGATGGCCAGCGCAGGACAGAGCCGCCCCCTCCCCTCCGCAGGGCTCAGCGCCACCAGCCGAACAAATAACTTTGCTGTCCGGTCTAGAGATCCCCCGACACGCCACACACAAGCCGGTCTCTGGGCTCCGGCACGGCATTTGTGTTAGAAAGCCCGTTCCTCCTCTCTCTCCATCAACCCCACCTCCTGCACGGTGCAGGCACAGCCCAGCTTTAGGGAGCAGCACGCCAGCACCCCCCATCCCGAGCCCCCCCCCCCGAGCTCGCCTCCTGCCCATCGCGCGGGGTCGGCCTGGGCTCTCCGCGGAACGAGGGGCTCAGGAGGGGGAGAGGAAGAGCCCGAAGGGGGAAGCGGCGCTGGGCAAACGGTCAAGCGCGGATAAATGACCGACGCACCGTGTGGTGGGAAGCACGGCGGGTCCCGGCGCTCGGCAGGGACAGGCTCCGCTCGCAGCCCCCCGACAACGACGGGGAGGAGGAGGCTGGAAACCAGGGCAATCCTTGTATCTCTGCCCGGGAGCAGGCACCGGGATGGAGCTCCGCAGGTGGATTTCTGAGCTATCTGGAACAGGCTCTTTTCCATCCTTTTCCCGGAATTAAGTTCTCTGCTGCAATGACATAACTCTACAGCAGCAGGATTTGGCTACGGGGTGATAGTGGTCTAACTGAGGGCAGAACACAGATTCATCCCGCTCAAAGAACAGGTTTGTATCCGCACAACAACTCGGCCCAAAAGCATAAGATCCTTCTCACGCGCTTAAACTGCTGCTGAGCCGAGAACGAACTACTTTGGCCCAGGAATCCTCAAGAGAAAACCCGAGCTCCCACCCCCTGACACAGACACAGAGATGAGGCAAGGGTGGAAAAGTGCATGCATTTCAAACAGAGGCATGAAAAATCAGAAATACTGACCTTAAAGCTCCAGTAGTTGGGTTGCTAACAAAAAAATAAAACAAGAAAACAAAAGAAAACAAAAAAAATACCATTAAGATTCTGGTTTTACTTTTGTTTTCCTTTTGAGAATTGTTGACTTTAAACTGTGACATTAAACCTGCTCTCGTTTCTGCTTAAAGTCCCCTCCCAACGGGTTGCTTAAGTTTCATGCTGCTAAGGGCCGGCCAAGGGGAAGCAGGATCATGCAAGCAGGCAGGGAAGGGGGTTGAATGCAGACCGGGGTGCCAGGTAACGGGAGCAGAGCGAAGCGGGGAGCGGGACGGCAGCCCAGCATCACTGCTGGAGTCACTGGTACGCTCACACCACCCTGCACGTGCCGGTCGGCCTGCTGCCCGGGGAGGCGGTGCTGGAAGCCAGAATAATTTCAATTTTTAAACAGATCTTCCAATCCCCCCCCTCTTTGCCCCTGCTACCTCCCTCTGTTGCTTCTTTGCAGCGCTTCCACCGGTGTCAAGCCAATGCGCTACAGCGAATGACAGGAGCTGGCATCACTCACAGCCCAGCAAGCTGGAGAGCTTGGGAGCTTTCTTCTCCCAAGCCACCCACCGATAACCACCAGTGGGAGATTGCACCGAACGCCCCACGGACGCTCGGAGCTGCGATACCCACCATCGGGCAGCGGAGCGGTGCGGGGGTTAGAGACTCGAGCCCCGCTCCCAGGGCAGCACCGGGCTCGCGCAGCCAGGACGGGGCCGCAGGAGCCCGGCAAGTCCTCAGCGGACAAGGCGGGGACCGAGAGCACGCCAGGGCCGAGCATCCCCAGCACGCCGCGCCGCCCGACGGGGACAGGCGAGCTCCCCGCCGCTGCGGGCGAAGCGGAGCCCCTCAGAGCAGGGCATGCGCTTGCCACAGCAGCGTCGCAAGCAGCTTCATCCCGCCCCGGGGCTGGTCCCCTGATGCCCACGCAGCCCAGCCCCGGCAGCAGCACCCCGGCTCCAGCGGTACCCTGAGACCGCGTCTGAGAAAGCCGCGCACGCAGCGGGGGGGGAATTAGATCTGGAAATTAGAAATTAGACAAGGAGCGTGATCCACCTTGCTGGAAGGGGAAGCATTTTGTTATCACCGAGATGTGCAGCTGATGGGCAGGGTGGGACAAACGGGTGCAGAACAGTTTTTTTATTGGGATCAAAGTTCTTGACTGCTCTTTTCTCCCCTCTCGCACCCACCCACTGCCTTGATTTTTTACAGCATTTATTTCCCCACCACAATCACCATGGCTGCAAACCTACTTTGTTACTTAGAGGATGATTATGATGATGATGATGATGATGATGATTTCATATGGAAAGCAAGCTCCCGCACCAAGCTCCCAGTCCCCACCAGCCCCTGCAATGCCGAGAGGCTGCCAAGGAGTGGCTGCCTATCGCAGTGATCCGGGAGCAGAGGAAGACGTTGCCATAAGGTTAGACCATCAGGGAGTATTTGTCCAAGGACTTTAACAATCCACTAGCAGATTTGCTGCTGGGGTATTAACCTTTCTGCTGACAAGGTAAACAGAAGCCTAGTCTATGTGTATAAGCCCAAATTCACTTGTTAGACTCATCTCGGCCACCAGCAGGATGCTCTTATTCCAATTCAAGATGCAGTCCACATTAATATTCCATAAGATATCAGTAGACCCAGACCAAGTTCTGCCTCAAACAAACCAAAACTCTTTTAAAAGTGATTTAAGTCAAACAAGCGCAGTGTTTTCATGCAGACAAACCTCAAGGCACAAAGGTCTTTTCCAAGGGCACACCGTGACTCAGAAGCAGAACCAGAAATAGAAGTCCAGAGCCGTGATTACCAGGCACTATTAGATAACAACCAGCAGGAGCCAAGCCTATGCCGGGCACGTAAAGCTTTTCCAAAACACCAGGAGCTTGAAGGAAGGAAACTGCCTCAGAATGCCTTTCGGGACCAAACGAAGCCATCCGTCGTGTCTAGCAATTAACATGCCAGCTGCACCCGCAGCCCGAGCTCTCGGTGCACGATGCCGGGCGCAGGATGCTGGGGACAAGGCGAGGCTGGCAGCGTTGGTACCTGCCCCCCGTGCACGGGGGCAAAGCCCAAACTGCAGCGTTGCCATGTGTCAAGGCAAAGCATCTGACCCCGGGTAGAAGCTCGGGCTGCTGCAGCCGCGCGCCCGCCAGCACGCTCCTCCTCGGCTAGAGGAGCCGCGGGAAACAGCAGCCCATCTCGCTGCCTCCGAGAGGTGAGCAGGATTGCATCAGCTCCTGAAGGGTTTGACGTGCCGTGCCTTGATTCGGAAACGTCTCGAGTTAAGCTGAGCAGGACAGCAGTTTTGTAACTGTGCTTCTGCTTGGCAGCCCTCATCCAAACTCCGCAAGGCCAGACTCGGATGCCACCCCCTAGGAAAGGCTGCACGAGGGACCCTTAATAAATCACAGCCAATTTCAAATGGGCAGGAGTAAATTCTTCATCCCCTTCCCGTGCCAGACTCGCCCCCTCCAGCAGCTGGTTCTCCCCACCTCCCCACCAGTACACCCAGACAAGGGAGGGGGACAAGAGACCCCCCACCCGGGGAGGGCAGCGCCAGAGGTGCCTGGTCCCTGGAGGCATGGATACGCTGCCTTTGAGGGGATGCTCACCCCAATCTTAACTCCTTTGTGCTCTCAATGGCTGCAATGGGCCTCCATAATGGGACTGGATATTTTGGCCAAATACTCCAAGCACCGCTGGGGAGAGTTCTGGCCAAACCAGACTGTCCCAGTCCCCAAAGGGCCCCGAGCCAGTCTGTGGCAGGAGATGGATTATCCTGACTTTTTCCTTCTGCAACTCTTTTTTTTTTCCCCTCTGTGCTCTTTATTTTGCTGTTGAAGAGTCTCAGTAATTTTCTTCAGACCCTGATATTACTGATCCTATCTCCTGCCAGCCCTTGGTATGTATTTTATTTATTATTTTAGGATGACTGGACAGGCTTATCACAAAGTCCATAAATTACATCCCCACCGCACACAACCACTCCACATCAAACCGGCGATGAGCTTGTCCGAAGCCCAAGTGCCGTGGGAGGGAATCAAGAATATTCTGGAAGAGATTTGGGCTGGGTAGCGTGACCCAGAGCACGAGCCAGGACGGCACAGCACGGCACCCACCCTCTCCCAGGTCCCTGGATCTGGCCCCAGAAAAGCCCCTTCACTGGCAGCCGCAGGAGCGGTGCGGGACCCCCAAGCAGGGCTGGATGGGGCGCAGGGGATGCGCTGCCTGCGCTGCCCGTACCCTGCCGAGAGGCAGGACTGTCCAGGGCTGACAATCTGGTGCCGTCTGCCAGGGCCAAGTGGGCGATGGACACCACCAGGAGACCTTTCGGGAGCTCCATCTGTCCTCGCAGGCACTGCTGCCGCACCGGGCTTGGCAGGAGCAGGGCTCAGCGCCGGCGCTTTGCCCAGCCCGTCCTGCCGTTTGCTCATCCTCCACCCTCCCCAAATCTCCCGAAGCAACAAGGACGCGTTCCCCCGGCACAGGTACCCCGCTCCGGGCACAGGCTGCGCCCCACGAGATGGCAGTGACAGGGGACAAGGGCAGCACAAGCAGCCACAGCCTGAAATGCGGCCACCTCCCACCAGCCCCCCCAAAGCCAGGGGACAGAGCAGGGAGCGCCCGAGCGCTGCGCCCAGCTCCCCTGCAAGCATCACGGCAGCCAGCCAGGCTGGCAAGGGTGGATTTGTACAAAGAGAAGGGAAGAGAAGAGGGCCAAGCTAGAATTAACATATCGCTGGCTCTTCAAAAGCATCAAGGGGAGATAATGGTCTGAGAGAGGATTTGAAGCGACAGCCTTGTTACAACCGATAAAACAGGCGGCTCGCTTGCAGCAGAGCTGTGCAGAAGGTATGAAGAATTACAAAGGCTGAGATTATAATTACAATGAAAGTCATGTCCATGATGCTGCAAAATGATGGACTAACGAGGACTGGGGGCCCCCCAAAGCACAGACGTGCACACGTGTGTGCTCTTAGGAGCCGAGGCACGCGTGCAAGCACAAAACGGGGGGTTGAGATGCTCCTGTGAGCCCACGGCCATGAGGGAACCCATGCACGCACGAATGCTCAGAGAGATGCGCCCGCATGCACACACACACACGCGCTGCAGAGCAGAGGGAAACCAGGGCTGGGGGAACGTGGAGAAGAACATTTTGTAGTTAAGTTAAAGAAAAAGTCTTTGTGATTGTCCCAGGAGAAGACCAGGAGGTAAATTAAATCCAAGTGAGTCACTGCCTTGACCAAGGCAGACTTCCCCTGGTTAGCAATTATAACCCAAATCTGTTAGTGATTAACAAGGCAGGACCGAATGCGTCCCTCTGAAATGGACAGCAGCAGCATCCCCAGCACGCTCCACTGAAGGGAGGGACAGAAGCAGTTTCATGGGCTAATTAACTCATTTTCAGGAGTTCCAGTTTCTGATAGAGCCCCCCTCAGGCGCAACGTCTTGACAAACAAAAATCTCCTTGAAAAATAACAGTAAAGTGAATTTAATCTCTTTCTCCGTATTAAAGTTTTTTAATGCTTTTTCAGCACAACAGAAACTAAATTGAAGTGGAAATAGCCAAATGACAAGACAGTTGAATGCGAAGAGTAACCAGATAGAGTGAAGAGCGACACCGACACCGTGCATTGCAGACATTGTCACCTGAGGGCTCGCAATGGTTGCTAAAGGACCTCTCGAACCCAAGCGTCCCAGCACGCAGGAGAGAGGCCAGCGCCAGCCAAGGCAGGATGCAGGAGCGCTGGGTCTGCTTCCCATCACAGCTGGGCTCCTAAGGGGCCTTGGTGAGTCACCCAACCCAGACCCCACCATGAACAGGGCACCAAGGCGCTTGCTTTGCCCCTTCTCTTTCAGGCACAGGCATCTTTAGGCTGAGGTATGGCTTTTCCTACACGCCTCCCCAGCCTCCAGCCCAAAGAGGCTCTGATGTTCATCAAGAGACATGGCATCAGAGATGCCATAGCAGGCTGTCACAGCGACCTGGTGGCAGGCATCACCGCCAGGCCCCTGGCCCGGCTGCACTGCTCAAAGTTTGCCTGCAGGACCGCACCGTCCCTCCGTCTGCCCACACATCAGCCTTCTCTCCAGGAGAGGTGTGTCAGGTCTCCAGCAGCAATCACAGCCTTGACCCGCAAGGCAGCATCTCCGAGGCAGCCCAGGCGATATTAGAGCACAAATGCCCTTGGACATCAATGGATTTGCACTCCTGACCCTTACTCAAGCCCCCTCCTTTCCTGACGCCAATACAAAGCAAATCAGCATCAACATCTGTCTGTAGCAATGCACCCCGGAGTAGTGATGCATCAGGACAAATGCTCTGCTGAGGATCAGCCATGCAACTGTCAGTTTGGGCTTTAAAATCTCCCTTCTGTGCCCTCCACATCCAAGGTCAGGGATACCTCTTGTACTCCAGGTTCCCTGGGGTCCAGGCTTGGCGCTCAGCACATCCTCAAACTGCTCATGACAGGGACGGGGGGTCTCTGCCCCGTCACCGCCTGGCCCCCACGCCGGCAGGAGCAGGAGCCGTGCACCCCAGCATGGGGACTGAGGTCTCCCCCACCCTCCATCCTGCTCCCAGGGTGTGGGGAGGGTGGCCAGGGAGCAGGGCCAAAGGTTTTGGGGGGAAGGCAGGGAAAGCAGGCAGAAGTTGGGCAGATCAGATTGCAGAGTAGCTATGGCAACGGCACGGCGTAGGTGGACCAACACAATAGGGACGTGCAAGGTAAACCCGGCAGCGAGCAGGCAGCGAGCAGGCAGCGAGCATCCATCCACTCCCCGAGCATCCATCCACTCCCCGCTGCCAGCGACAGCCCCAGGATTCCACCCCCGAGAGCTTTGGGGTGACCTTCCACCCTCCGTCAGGTGCCTCCAAACCCAGGGAAGCTCATCCCTGCAGGACCCCACGCCAAGGACGAGCAGGGCTGGATCCTCTGCAGGGTCCCCTGGACCTCAAGGACCTGCAGATCTGTCAGCACTGCAACCGCCTCCCGGTGGGGTTACAGCAGTCCCACAGCCCTGCCTCCCACCGCAGCATCCCTGGGGGGTACCAGCACCGGGGGGTGCAGCGGAGGGCGCGGCCCCCACCCTGCCCGGCCAGCAGAAAAGCAGGGGGGGAGAGGCAGAGGGCACTGACACACGGCCGCTGATGGAGACCGACTTCTTTGCTCCCTGCCTAATGCTGCCAGCACCGCCGGAGCCAGGTCTGCATCACCAGTGGGGACAGAAGAGCTGCCTTTCTGGCTGCTGCAGCTTCTTGGCGTTCTCTCTCCCAACGCCACTCAGCGCCAGCCCAGCGCCGTGCCACCGGGGGAGGCAGCAGCCCGAGGCCGTCTCGCAAAGACCCCCCGAGGCCACCGGCAGAAGGAGCCCGAATTTGGGTTAGGAACAACAGGAAACTTTGGGCGGCGGGGCAGGGATGGACGCTCGCATTCCCATCGTCGCGTCCGCGCGTGCCGGAGAGGCAGGAATACGCACGCCCCTTCCAGGCTGGCGGCCCCGACGGCTGTGCCGGCACCGCGGCGAGGAACGGGGGAGCGCTGGGAGCCCAAACGCGCCGAGGGGAGCGAGCCAGGCACATCCCACCTGCCGCCGGGACGGGGTCGGATCCAATTCCTGATGGGAGTCCACTGGGAATCTCCCTGCCGGACTACACCACAGGCTCATTAATGTCCTCCCCAGGGGTGCCATCGCTGTCATCAGCGTGGCCGGATTTATTACCCACTTCTCAGGGACTTCAAGATCCGCTTCCTCCCTGCTGCGTGCATAAAGCCCAAGGAGAAGCAGGGTGACCCACAGACCTTTGCATGACTCGCACCTCCCAGGGACCTGATTCCCAGCCAAACCTTGGGCCAGGTCTCTTTTAATCAGCCAGGAATTGCTCCCAGTAGGGGAAAAATAAGAGAATCAATAGAGAGAGCTCTGGCTGCAGGCATAGGGACACACACACACACACACACACACTTGTTCATGTTGCTCCTGACAGCCACGCACGCTCTCCTCCACCATTACAGCAGTTTGCAGTGGTTCACAACGCACTCCACCTCTGGAGGCCAAGATCAGACACCGGGAAGAACAACGAAGGGTCCCGCTTCTCGCTCCCATTGACCCAGCAAGCTCCCACCGACCGCTTTGCTTCAGGCAGCGTTCGCAACCCACCATCACCACCGGTTTTGCAAAAGCAAAGTGCCCAGGTACCCCATGTCCTGCCTGCACGGGGGCACCCCCAGCCTGGCCAGGCACCCCATAAGGACAAGACAATGCCAACCTCACGCCAAGGCCATGGGTACCTCTCCACGTGCCCAGCTCCGGTGCCTCCCGGGGGGCTGGAGCGAGACACTGTCAAACCGCTCCTCCCATCGTGGTGGTCCTGCTGCCTGGCCGGGTTGGGTACACACTGCGGGGGGGGGGGGTCTTCGTGGCACCGGCAGGTCCCCCGCGGGAAGGATGCTCGGCCAAGCGAGCTGGAGGCAAGACAAGCTCCCACATGGCACGGGGATGCTGTGTGACCAGGCCACCATCTGCCCCTCTCCGGCTACCCGCGCTGCAGCCCAAGAAGGGGAGAGGGGAGCAGTGTCCCCTGCAGAGGGACGGGGACACGGATGACACCACGGCGCTGCCCTGGGAGGATGGGGGGCTGCACAGTGGGGCTGGCAGGGGCACCGCTGGGGGTTTTGCACAGCCCCATGTGCACCCGGGGGGGGGCAGGGTGAGCCCCCCCCCGACCCAGCTGCTGCAAAGGGCGACACAGGGTCGGTGGCACCCACAAACGGCCGCCCCCTCCCAGCCGCCAGCCTGGGAGTGGGGGGACCCCCAGGAAAGGGGAAGGTAGGGGGGCTGGGGGGGGCAAGGCGGGGGCTGGAGAGCAAAGGGGGAGATGGAAAGCAAGGGGGGGCTGTAGGTCAAATGGGGGGGGCTGGAGAGGAAGGGGGGTCTGGAGGACAAGGGGGGCTGTCCCCGCCCTGGGGCTCAGCCCCGCGGCCAGGGGAAGGGCACGATCGGGGCCATCGGGTGGTGATGGGGGTGGGAGAGCGGGACCGGGATCTCGGGGTGGCGGCCGGGATGTTTGGGGAGGGGGATGCTGAGATGGGGGGTGGGAGGGACACCAGGATACCTGGAGAAGGGGCGGTCGGGGGACGGCGGTACGGGCAGCCGGACACCGGGGACAGGAGGAAATCGCGACACCGGACCCGCACCCACCCCGGGGGACGCGCCCCGCTCCACCCCACCGACCCCCCCCTCCCGCCCCGGTACCTGCGGCAGGTGAGCCCGGCCCGCGATCCGCAGCGCCGATGAGCTGGGCTCGGCTCGGCTCGGCTCGGCTCGGCTCGGCTCGGCTCGGCTCGGCTCGGCTCGGCTCGGCTCGGCTCGGCTCGGCTCGGCTCGGCTCGGCTCGGCTCGGCTCGGCTCGAGGGGGCGGGGCCTGTGCGCACCTCCCGCCGCTGCGGCCGCCGGCCCCGCGCGCCCGCCCTCACAGGGGCGCGGTCGCCATGGCAACGGCGACTCCACCTGCCGCCGCGCGGCGCCGGGCCGCCAGGGGGGGCGCGCGCTCTCGGAGGGGGGTGATGGGAGGAACTGGGGGTGCAATGGGGCAGGGGTGGGTGCTGGGGGGAACTGCGGGTGCAATGGGACAGGGTGGGTGCTGGGGGGAACTGCGGGTGCAATGGGACAGGGTGGGTGCTGGGGGAAATTAGGGGTGCAATGGGACAGGGTGGGTGCTGGGGGGAACTGCGGGTGCAATGGGACAGGGTGGGTGCTGGGGGAAATTGGGGGTGCAATGGGACAGGGTGGGTGCTGGGGGGAACTGCGGGTGCAATGGGACAGGGTGGGTGCTGGGGGAAATTAGGGGTGCAATGGGACAGGGTGGGTGCTGGGGGGAACTGCGGGTGCAATGGGACAGGGTGGGTGCTGGGGGAAATTAGGGGTGCAATGGGACAGGGTGGGTGCTGGGGGAAATTAGGGGTGCAATGGGACAGGGTGGGTGCTGGGGGAAATTGGGGGTGCAATGGGACAGGGTGGGTGCTGCGGGCAGTGAGGGTGCCATGTGGCAGTTGGAGCAGGGGTGGGTGCCAGGGGACTATGGGGGCAGGGTCCAAGGGGTGCAGGGGTGGGACAGCCCTGCAGGCCCAGCAGCTTTGCAGTGTTTGCCCCCCACGCACCCTGTCAGAGCCATAGAAGGTGGGCTCAGGACAAGCTGTGGGGTGGGCGCAGGCAGCACGGTGCATGCACACACATGCACGCACACATTGCATGCGCACACCCCCCCCGTAAGATGCTGCTGCAGCACAGGGTGCTGCCAGGGGCCCCCCAACCCGGCACCCCCGGGGGTTTTGTAGCCCGTGCAGGAGCTGCGCAAGCCCTGGTGTCACCCTGCACCCAGCCTGCAAGGGCCTGGCACGGCTTTCATCAACTCCCCCAGCTCCCCAGTGTCCTGGGACCCCGAATTCCCCAGGAGCTTTTCCTTCCTACAGTTTTGCAGAAGTGCATCAGCGCATGCTCCCCAAAAGGCTCAACAACTGCAAGTTCATTAAAAATACCTGGGATTTTTTAATACTCTTTTTAATGAGGGGGAGCTGGGTCTGAGCATCCAAGGGGAGGAACGGGGGGCTGCACGCCCAGCCCAGCCCACCGGCATAAGCAGTGCTTGCAAACCCTGGGAGCTGCTGAGCCGACAGCGTTATGGAGAAGGGCGAAGTTCTACTGAGAATAACCAATGCAAAAAAAAATTGCTCCCGGCTGGGAGAGCAGAATCGCCGCTCCCCCTGCCCGCAGACGCAGCCACACGCAGCCCCAGCCCCGAACTTCAGCCCCCCACACATCCCCGACGTGGCAGCACACCCCACCGCAGAGCAGGGAGAGAGCCAAGACACACCCCCCCCCCCAATTTATTTGGGGAAACTGAGGCACAAAGCCAGCTGCAGCAAACCAGCACCTCCCCAACCTGCCTGCACCCCTGCCTGCACCCCCTGCCTGCACCCCCTGCCTGCAGGGTGCTCCTGCCCCACACCCCACCAACGCACCCCACGGCGATGCTGGCGAGGCCCCTTGGCGAGGCAGGAAAGAGCAGGGCCTGGCTTTGTGGGTACGTACATCTGCGCTGGCTGTTATTTATTTATTCCAAAGTCGGATTTATTCTGGGCAGCTGCAAATCTGCTGCTGTCAGGCAGCCACCGGCACGTTAACACTCAGCTCGAGCCTTTTCCTTTTCTTTTTTTTTTTTCCTTCCCCCTGCAGCAGAACTGGACAAGCTTAAATCCAAGCTTTTAGATACTTTTATTTAGACCTGAAAGAAGCCTGTTTCTGCTCCAGCTCTGCTGCGGTATTTAACCCTATGCTGCAGCTTATGAGCTGCAAGGTACCGGAGCAGACAGGGCTTAATTGCCGTACAGCTGGCGTGCCTGCGTTTCACTGGGTACGGGTGAGGAAGGGTTTGTAATCCCTTATTTTCTGGGGTTTATAATTTGTCTGCATAAAACCATGCGTTCCCGCTCATACGCAGCCCCGGGCAGAAAAGCCCAGCCAAAAGCGATGTGGCTATTAGTGAGAAACGGGGAGGGGGCGACGGGGTGACCCCCTCAAACCATCATATTATTATTTTTCAAGATGTTCCTCCCTTCCTAAACGTTCAGTGTCGGGCACCGCGGGGCTGGCCCCGGCCAAACCGCGCACCCCAGAGCATCGATGCACACGGAGGTGGGAAACCCGCGCCACCCCTCTCCCGCGGGCTCTGCCCCACGCTGGGGCAGGATTTACCCCAAACGCAGCCCCGAAGCCCAGCAGCCGCCGGCAGCCGTCTCGTCCCGATTCCCTTTCCTCCCTTTATTGTTAACATGCCCATTTAACACGTCCTCCCATCTGGGTTTTAAATTAGCTAGCTGCCACCTTGGACTTATCCGCAGCTTTGCTAGCAGTCTGTTGGGTGTTGGTACAATTATTTGCCTGTTCTTTTTTTTCCCCCCGCTCTGTTATATATACATATGATTAAAATTAATATTGCACTCGCTTTCCAATTCCTATGCATGAGTACAATGGCGTTTTGCTGCAGGCTTTGCCACGCTGAAAGGGATGTTGACATTTATGAAATGTTTCTATTCACCTCTGATTTTGTAAACTCTCTCATATGTAATTTTTAAAAGACAAAATAGCAAAGCCTGTGATCTGAAGTACCTGCCAGGCTCCCCTAGAATAGCAAAGCAAGTTTCAAGCGTTTCAGGCAGGCCCAGAGTGTTGTATCCCAATGTCATTTAAAGGTTGGCACCCAGCGTTTCCAGTGTTTCTAGTTTCATTTTCTCCCCATTATTATTTACCACCTGCAGGGAAAATGAAGAAAAAGATAAAAAAATTAAAAAGAGAAAAAAAAAAAAAATAGGATCGGGGCGGGGGGTTGCGGGTTTTTCTGTTTCTTTCCCCACCAGTTACAAACAGGTGATCGGGGCTGGGCTGATGGAGGAGGCTGCGCCCCTGCCCAGCGCCCTGCCCGGGGAGGGAGGGAGCCAGCCCAGGGCAGCGGCGCTGCACGGTCACGCAAGGGGAGCCCTCGCCCCTCTGCCACCGAGCCCCAAAAAGCCAGGCTGCGTTTGACTGGTGCCAACAGATCCCCGGATGCCCCGGTCCCACTGGGCGCCCACAGCCCCAGGCGAGGCAGGTCAGAAATAAAGAAGATAATTCCAGAATCCAGATCATCTTTCCTTCACCTTATAAAAATCCTCCAAAGCTTATCAGATCCCAAGTCAACACGAGATGGATTTTTTTTCATAGCTACTGCTTAAAAAAAAAAACGTCTTTACATCATTGTAATAATAAGGGAAAGACTCCTCGTTATTTACTGAGATATATCGCTCTGCGGCTAGAAATGTCACTGCTCCGTCCCACGAGTGGCAGCGCAGATACGGACCCTGCACCGCGTGCGGCTCCCGGCCCCGCTGGGGCCGATGCGATGGCAAAACCACCGTCAATAACCGACCCTTAGCCAAAAACCGGGATGCTCGGCTGGCGCAAATCACCGCAGCCCCCCCCCGCAGCTGTGCGGGATGTGGCCTCTCCCCTTTGCATCCAGCCACAGCCTTTTTGCGAGGAGAGGGGCTGCGGAGCAGGGACCCCCCCCCCCAGTGCTCCCCGGAGCAGCCCCGCCGGGCGAGGGAGGGTGCAAGACGGGGCGGCAGCTCGGAGGAGGCAGCGATGCTGCCGCCGCCGCCTCGGCGCGGGCGGCACGCCGGAGCCCCGCCAGTTTTCCTTACAAAGCTGGATTTCTTTCCGCCGCGCTAGGTCTGGGAGCCGTTGCCTCCGTCCCCCGGGGAGGCGTCTAGTTGGAGATGATATAAGATTTCTTTCCAGCCACTTCCTCAGCTGCTCCGCGCTCACCCTCCCCTGTGCCTTTTTATAAAAGTGCTGCTTTAGGTGGGGATGTATTGCTGCCCTGACAGCATCGCTGGGGCATCGCTGTCACCCGGAGTAGGAGCGGTCTGGGCTCCCCAGCACCCTGGGGTGCTGCCTGGCCCTGGGGGGCACCCGCTGGGCACGAGGGATGGATAGTGCCCCCAGGAACCGTTCAACGCTTGGGCTCTGCTGCTTTCAGCAAGGGGGCCCAGGCACGTCACCCACCGTCCTGCTCCGAGGACCAGCTGGTCCCTGGGCGACAACTGAGTCCCTGGGAAGAGGCGAGCAAAGGAAATGCGATGGCAAAACCACCGTCCATAACCGACCCTTAGCCAAAAACCGGGATGCTCGGCTGGCGCAAATCACCGCAGCCCCCCCCGCAGCTGTGCGGGATGTGGCCTCTCCCCTTTGCATCCAACCACAGCCTTTTTGCGAGGAGAGGGGCTGCAGAGAGGGGACCCCCGCAGTGCTCCCCAGTGCAGCCCCACCGGGTGAGGGAGGGGAATCCCTGGGGAACGGGCAAGCAAGCGAAATGCCCACACGGACGTGGGTACCAAACCCAGGGCACCCCTTGCCCATCCGCACCCCGTCCTGTGCCCCACTCTGGGGCAGAGCCGTGGCCCCTCGCTGCCTCTGCTCGTCCTGCCCCACAGACCCCCGAGCTTGCCGGCCTCCCTGGCACCTTGCTGGGCAGCCGGGGGGGATGTATCTGCCCCAGGAGCTGCACTGAACCGCCCTGGCTCAGAGAGCATCCCTGACCTGGCGTTTGTGCCGCTCAGGCCAGGGCTGACCGCGGTTTTGCACTAGTGGGTCCGTAACACAGAGGAGAGCACTGGGGCTCGGCGGCCAGCCTGGGATTTAAGCCTGTGCTCACAGCAACAGCCTGTCCAAACAACGATTAATGCTAAATCCTCACCCCCAGCACAAGGGCACAGACACGCGGGGACAGGCTGTCCCGGGGCACCGCAGAGCTGCAGCCAGACTGGGGGCGAGGGCTGGGGCGAAGCTTTGCCTCGGCAAAAACTATTTATTTAAGGTTTTGTACCATGCAAGCTACGGCGGGGAGCAACAGCTTCAGAACCAGGGGGCTGCAGAGAGGTGGGGAGCCCAGACAAGGTTTGCAGGGCCGTGCAGTGCCGGGCATGCAGCGGGGTTTGCAGAGAGTCCAGCCCGCGGGTCAGGCTCCCCCTTCCCCAGAGAGGTCGGGGTCTGCAGCCCAGCCGAGACCCGCTGAGACCTGGGCTGGGCATCACCCTTTTGTGGGTTAAATCCAGGTGCCAGCTGCCCCTCGTGGCCATCACAGCCACGGCTCTGCATGTCCATGCATGGAGAAACATCCCTCTCCTCCCCATGGCTGCTGACAGCCAGTGGGATTGAATCCACCCATATGGCAGGGGAAATCCACCTGGGACCCCCCCAGAGCTGGGGAATGTTCCCCCCTGGGGCTGGGGGATGCTTTTCCTCAGACCTGAGCGATGCTTCCCTCGCCGGACCTGCTGCAAGCGGCCACCCATTTCGTGAACCGTCCAGGCCCCTGGTGAGCCTCTTCTCCAGACAGCCCAAAAGGCAAGATGGGGTCCCCATGTCCATCCCCCCCACCCCAAGAAGACATCCCTTACCTGGTCCCGCATGCGCTCCTGCTGTCCCCGGAGCGCCAGCGCGTGCTGCGGGTACTTGTTCTTCAGGTGGTCCATGAAGGCGTCCCGCTTGCGCTCCATCTCCGACTTCTGGAGGCCGGTGAGGGCTTCCAGGCTCTGGGCGGCGATGACGGTGTGCCGCCGCTCCGAGGTGTGCACCAGCCCTACGTTGGAGAAGCGCCGGGTGCCGTTGCCCAAGGTCCGGTATTCCCGCGGGTACTCGGCATCGTCCGCCGAGATCATGTGGGTGCTCGTCCTTTCGGGATCTGCACGGGTGGGGGGAGAGCAGAGAGGGGTCAGGGCCGGCGCCGGGGCGGCCCCGCTGCTATGGGGCAGAGGTGGGGTGCTAAAATTTGAGGATGGGGAGGGGGCTTTAAGCCAGAAGTGATAGCTGAGCCTAGCTGGGAGCAGAGTCATCCCTCAATGGGATACAACCAGAGGGTTGGTGGGTGAGGATTTATCCCCCTGCGATGGCAGAGGTGTCCCCGCTCCCGGGCACGGGGCCGGTGGTGGCAGGAGGTGGATGGGGCAGGGGGCGGCAGGAGGCATGGAGGGGCTGGGATGCCACTGACACCACCACATTCAGACCGAAACATGAATAAAACAGTGTTGGGTCATTACAACGGCACAGACGAGACACAGGAGCTGGGCACCGCTCTGGAGCACAGACAGACAGTGGGACACAGACACACAGACAAACCAAAAAGAAAATTAAATGCTGGCCAGGGCGGAGGGAAGCTCGTGTCTGCCTGTCAGCGCCTGCACTGTGCTGCTGCCCACAGGGGCTGGCAGGACCCCCCCATGCCCTATCTGCCAGGCTCTGCCAGAGACCCCCGCCGGAGGGTCAGCCCCCCCATCCTGGAGCCACTGCTCCCAGGAGCCAGCCCAGCCCTTGGGCACCAAACCCGGCACCGCCGCCGGGCATCGCGGGGATGCTCTGCCCCATCCCAGCCCCCTCGCAGAGCTCACCCCATCGCGGGGTGGGGCAGAGAGGGCAGCGAGGGCGGGCAGGCGGTCACGCGTGCGGTGAGGCCGAAGGGACTCGTCCCTTTGCTAATAATTCATTAGCTGCACGCTGTGATTTTCATTTCCAGGGAAGTTGTGCCGAGCGCACACAACGCGAGCGGCATCGAATGCCTGGAAGTCCCCGCACGCTGCCAGCGCCTGGCACCTCCTCGGTGGCTGCAGGACGAGGCCACCCCGTGGCTCCCAGCCCCTTCCCAGCCCCATGCCCGCTCCAGAGCAGCACTGGGGCACCGGCCCCCACCCCAAGAAGCCATTTTTGAGGGTCTCGTGCCCGTGTCGCACAGCCCTGGGCTGATCCCAGCCACCACCACGTGCCTGCGCCGAGGTCACGAGCTGCCTGTGCCACCACTAACTAGTCTGGCCACCTGCAGCACGCGTCTTGCAGGGATTCACCGCGTTCAGGCTTTCCTTTTTTGCTCACTGTTTAACCTTGATACATTATTCATCTCCTTCCTTGTCCTTTTCTTTCCCCCTACCTTCCTTCCCAAGCTCTTGTTAAGCAAATCATAGAGGGTTTTTCCTTTTCCCTTAATTATTTATCAGCCCAATGTATTAGCTTTATATCAACTGATTGTGTTATTAATGTAGGACAGGACTCCAGCACGTGCTACAGACACAACTCCTCTGCTCAAGGTCAGGCAAGGGGTTTGCTATGAGCCAGGCAGGGACATCCTTACCCCCACCAAAGCTTCACACCTCCCTTTCCTCCTCCAAGAAACCACCAGTCCAGGTCTCTTCCCCCACGGCTCCATCACCAAGCGTGACCTCAGCCACGGGACTGTCACCCCCGTACCCAGCAGACGGCGGCAGAATCTGAGCAAGAGCTAAAGCTCCCGGTCCCTCCCCACCTCGCCGCTTCGCTCAGCCGGGTGCCCGCACCACCGCTGCACAGGGGAGGTCGTGGCGGCGCATCGCTCACGCACGAAACACCCCGCGATCCCCCAGGGAAAGCGGCACAGGAGGGACGTCAGCCGGGACACCTCGGTCCTTCTGCTGGCAGAGGAGAAGGCAGCACAGCGTGGGGCTGAAAGCGTCGTCCCGGGGTCCCCGGGCGCCACCGGCTGCCGCGCCTCGGCTAAACTCCAGCACTGATGGGAAATGCAGATGGAGCAATTTCTCCTGTACCACCCCACTGAGCCCCAGGAGCTGCCTTCCCACCTCTACCTTCACATAACAGCCCCACATAACACGCGCTTCTCAACGAGGCTTTGCTACCAGGCAGAAGGCTCCTTCCTGCCCTCAGCCGGTCACTCAAGCACTTGCTCTATGATGGCAAAGCAGTGGAGATGTGCTGGGGGGCTGCATCCAGCACCCAGCCCAGCCCCAGCCTCGGGTGGGGCAGCACCGTGGAGCATCCTCGAGGGGACCTGGAGCTCAGGGGAAGAGGGAGTGGGACCGCGCACATCCCCCCGGCGCAGGCGATGTGCCCAGCGTCGTCCGGCCCCACCAAACCAGCCCCTCGGCAGTGCCAGACCCTGAACGCCACTGGGACCCTCAGCCTTGTCGTGTCCCATCGGAATGGCGTGTCGGGGAAGGCTGTGCAGGAGGGATGAAGGGGCACCCCGAAAGCCTGCAGCTGCAGCAGCGACAGGGCCGGCAGGAAGGAGCTGCAGCTCCTCTCCCTTTCTGGGGATACTGGCAGTGAGGGAGCCTCGAGCTGGAGGAAGGTGCAGGGACAAGGGCTTTGTAAGGTGCAAGAGGGGATAGTTCCCTGCAGCCACCTCCCCGGTGCCTCCCCCAGCCCCATGTTTAGTGCCCTGGAGTGAGGCTGCGTTCCTGGCTCCTTCCTACCCTCCTCCTCTTCCTCTCGCTGCCAAGCCGCGCATCAGCATGCAGCTCCCCGCTCCCTAATTACATGCTCCGAGAGCGGAACGCGCCAGCTCGCTGTCTCTCTGCCGACTACTAAAAAGGATGATTTGAAAAGCCCTGCACAATCTGCACAGGGGTCAGAGCAAAGCTGGATGCCGTCAAGGGCTCTCCCACCCCCCGCTGCACCACATCCGCTCCCGCATCCCTGTCAGGCTCCAGAGCAAGCGGAGGGGAGGCAGCCCCAGCACCGCGAACCCTGTGATCCACAAACCCCACTAAGGGGAGAGGAGGAAAAGCCACCAGAGACACACGTGTACCGGTTCCCACATCGGCCACCTTCCCCTTACAGATATTCCAGACCAGAGCGGGCAGAGATCATTTGATAAGGGAACAGCCAGTGACTAGGGCTCATTTGGAAAGGGACCTTAAACCACCCACGATCGTGCTTCCCTGGCACTATGCCTGAGAAAAGGGTGTTAATCCTTCCCTCCTGGCATCACCCCAAGGGGATAATGACATCCTGTCACCCAAAATCCCCCCACCAAATTGGTTCTCTTCCTCTTTTGCAGGTACCGTGCATGGATGCTGGAGCAGTGGTACCCGCACAGGGGCTGCCCCAGTGACGGCAGCAGCAGATCCCTGGAAAGTGCTTCCCAGGGCTGCTTCCAAGTAGGTCACTGGGGTAGGAGAGCTGGTGGCTGGAGCCTGCTCAGGGTCCCCATCTCGGCGCTGCCCCAGCCCAGCCAAGCGGGGTGACCCTCTGGGACATCTCCCCCCACACAGGGGCCACCCCATCGCTTACCCATGGGTACAGGACAGCTTCCACGGCGGCCGGCAAACTGCTTCGGCGGGACGGGGGAGGCAGCCCCCAGCTCTCCAGGGGCTGAAGGCGGCTCCTTGGCTGGGCGCAGGGCTCCCACGACAGCCAAAACCCCGCGGTAAATCCTGGCAAGCCCCTCTCCAAGCAGCGGGGGGTTAAGGGAGCGCGGCTTTCTTTGCCGATTCATCCATCCATCTTCCTTACCTACCAGCAGAGGTGTCACCCACGCCAGGGCCAGAGCCTGGGCTCCTAGCAGGATGCGGCCATCGCCTCTCTCCCAGGAAAGCAGCAGCACTGGCGGCACCGGAGCCCAACCGTGCTTTGGATGATGCTTTCCAGGACTGGTGCTTTGCAACCCAGGTAGCTGCTCTCCCTCGCTGGGAGACAGGAGTAGGAGAGGCCCCCAGAAACCTGCCCTGTGCTGTGGCTGCTGCCCCACGAGAGCCACGTCGGGTCAGAGCGGCCACAGGGTCGCTGGCACGGTCCGCTCGGATCCCCCCGGCAGGAGCTTGGCAGGGCTTTATCATAAAGAGGATCTTTCAGACACAGTTTATTACTGCAGTTTCATAAATCTTCATGAGGCAGCAAGGCTCACGCGGGCCGTGAAAGCAGTGGCAGTTAGCAGAGCATGAAAAATAGTCCAAGAAAGCAATTGTACAAAAAGGGGTGAGGGGAGGGGAAGAAGAGAGTACATTTGGGGAGAAAGGGAAGCAAAAGAATAGAAGCCCCTCGGAGCGATGCCGCTCCCCCGCACCCGGCCATTAAGGCAGCGGGAAGAGCAGGATGCTCTCGCCCTCCTCGCAAAGGCGGCGGCTGCTGCGCTGCCGGCTCCCTGCCTGCACAGCACCCGCGGAGGCTGCCCAGCACCCAGAGCCCTGCTCGGTGCTAACCCCTTCACCGCCGTGCTGCTGCCAGGCCCCCGGGCCGATAGCTGGGAAGGGCAGGGAGAGCCTGCATGGCTCCTGCTCCGGCTGCGCTTAACTCCTGTTGTGCTGCGTGGCCAACCTCGGGGCAGAGCCCAGAAATTACCCCCCAGCCTGAGCCAGGACCTGCTGGGGTAAAGGGACCTTCAGAGGCATTGCTGCCCAGGCTCAGCCATGCTCTGTTTTAACTCGTTTCAGGGGGGGGGGGCACAGTGGTCAAGTGCCCTCTGGGACCAGCCCCAGGCTCCCATCTCGCCCCCACCACGACGGAGTCAGCAAACACAGCCAAAAAGTGCTGGGCGCTGCACAGCGGCCCGTGTTCTCCTACCAAAGCTGTGCCCAGCCAACATGCTGGGGGGGACACAAGCACCCTTTGCCCATGCCACTGCCACGTGCCAAACGGGTCCAACCATCACCAGTACTTCCCGCAGCCAGAGCTGGTCATTTAAAATCAGTCTGCAGAGAAGCGCATCCCTGTTTCGGGCCGAGCCCGCGGGCTGTGGATGCCCCCGGCCCGTGGGGATGCCGGGAGCAGGAGGATAGATCCGGGGTCCATCCCAGCACGTGAGTGCCAAGGCGAGAGCACCTGCACGCCCTTCCCATGCCTTGCACCATGCCAGGCCATAAAAAGAGCAAAAGCTGATGGGCGGCTGGGCTGAGGCTTCCCTGCCATCCTCTTGCTCCCAGGCTGATGGAGACATAGCACCAAACCTCCTGGGAAAAGCCAGGAGATGCCAAGGCCACCCACAAGGGACCATTAACATCTGTCCCGGCACAAACCTCCCCCGTGCCCGTGCTATGCCCGGCAGCCCCCCGGGAGGTGAGGGATGCAGGTCTCCCACCTCCTCTCCCCATTCCCAAGGGTCCCACCCACAGCACCGAGCTGTGGCTTAGCCCAGGCTCAGCAGCAGGCTCCCCGCCATGCTTTTCACTCCCAAATTCAAGCGGAACCAAGGAAAATAAAACACCACCCGCCGACTATTTCATCGGGAACTTCCCAGCCGGGTTAGCGCAGACCCCATGGCCCCACGCTACCCACGCCGCAGCCAGGACACTCTTGGCTCCTTGAAGGCAGGCAGGGGCACGGTGCCCGTGCGCGGTGGCAGTCCGGATGCAGCTCTGCAGACCTGGCCCTGCCTGTCCCCAGCTCCTACGTGCCCTGGACGCTGCCTGCGCCCCGCTAGCACCAACCCAGCTGATGCTGCTGGAGCTGCAGGGCGATGAGGAGCCGGCCCGAAGCCATGCGCTGTGTTGGTGCACACTGGTTCCTCCCCGGCTGGAGCTCAGGGCGGTCCAGCTGTCATCTCTCCCCAACACTGCCCTCACAAGCAGCTCCTTTACTTTGGAAGTAGAGAAACAACCGGATAAATTCCCATGTCATTGTCAAAACCCAAACGGAAGGAGAAATCCCATCTGGCCAGCCCTGTGAAAAGCGGCAGCTACTTCCCACCTCACCAGGTGTTATCGCACCCACGCGTGCACATGGAAATGAGAGACAAGCTCACCTCCTAACTCCCATGGGCAGCAGTGCCAAGCGCAGGGCCAGCACACCCAGCTGCTCACTTTGCGCTCAGGATCTGGACCAGCACCCACCTGCCCAGAGCCCCATCCCCACATGCCTCCTCTGAGATGGGGCGCATGGGCCAGGCTGACCCCCATGCTCTGACCCAGGGAAGGGGACCCGCCGCCCCAAGGAGCTCCTCCAGCCTTGCCCTCCTCATCCTGCAGCTGCTTTTGCAGGCAGGGCTCCCTGCCACCACGCTGCCCGTCCCCTGCCTGCGCGCAGTGCAGGCTTTCCACTGAAGCAGCCGCTGAAAAGCATGAACTGGCCCTTGTCCTTCCTGCTCCTCACATTGCCTCCTTGGCTCAGCATCTCCCCGGGATCTCCTGCCAGCTCCAAGCTGGGAGCCACCCCTACCCTTCCTGGCAGATGGGCGTGCGGGTCAGAAGGCGGCCGTGATGCTGAAGAGCAAGAGCCCAGTGGGGTGGGCTCTGCTTGCAAGGCAAACAGGGGGTCTGTAAGTGGCTGAGCCTTGTGTGACTGATCATATGGTGACTAAGCAGCTCCACTTTCCCCTTGCAGCATCGAGCTCAGCAGCTGGTGGAGCTACAGATGCCAGGGCGAGGTCTGGGGCTCATGGGCAGACCGGACGCCCCTCCTCTGGTGGCAGGAGCCGGGTTGCTCTGGATGCCTGCAGCAGCACAGATGTGACAGGACTTGTGCCACGGGCCAGGTAAATAGAGCTTGGTAGCACCAGGGGATGCTCCAGAGGCAGCCAGTGGGCAGCGATGCCCCCATTGCCCTGCAGGAAGGGCAGCACCCAAGCGAGGGTTTATTCCCACCCATTCAGGCCCCCCAGGATGGATTGGGAATTTCCTGGGACAGCGGTGGGAAGCATTGACCCCACAGCAGTGGGAAGGCAGGAAGGAGCAGCCCTCACTCAGGCAAGGGAAAACAAGATGGACAGAGGACGAGCTCGTGAAGGGCAAGGCAGCACGGGAACGATGGCGCACAGCTGGGAGAGCTGGGGCTAACCTTTCCCCTGCCATCAGCTTCCTCCCCAGCCTTTGGCAGGAGACCAAAGCCCGCAGCATCCTCTGCACATGGAGAGCATCCCTGCCTGGGGCAGCGCCTTCCATGCCGGGGACCAGAGGGGAACGGAGCCCCGCGTGCCCTGGCAAGAGGCCGCATCCTCAGCTGGCAGGGATGGCACAGGGGCTGGGGAGATGCCAGTGGCTCGGGAACGTCAGATAAAAATAAAGGAGAGGAGAGGATGGAAGGGGCCAGGCTCTTCACAGCATAAACACAAGCCACATTGTGGTCTCTTCTCCCACCCACGCAGCAGCAGCTATTCAAGGCAGTGCAGCCGGCGGCCTGGCAACTGGTATGCGATTATCCCGGGCGGCGCCAGCCAGGTCCAAGCCTGGGGATCCCCCCTTGGCCCCCGGATGGGAGAGGGAAACTGAGGCACGGGGCTGGGGGAGGAAGGAGCCTGCCCCAGAGTGCCTGAGTCTGGCTGCAGGTGGGGATGCTGAGGCATGAGGGGGTTGAACCCAGTGTCAGAGCAGGGGAGACGCACAGGCAGAGCCGCATGCCACCTTCGTGCCCAGCGCGGTGCCCTCGCTGGATCAGCATTTAGCATCTCACCAGAGGACCCGGAGTTTTCCCAGCATCTTGGCAGCGCCCGCTGACTCCCACCACCACGCTGAGACACTCGAGCACAGCGTCTGCCTCCGTGCAGGGTGGGCCTGGACACGGGGCAGTGACTCACCCTCAGTCGTGCAGTGAAGCGGAGCCAAGTCTCCCTGTGAATCCAGGTCCTCCCTCACGCTCAGCCCAGGGGGAGAAGCCTTTGGGATGAGCCCAGGATGGTGGCACGACCTGGGACCCCGGAGCCCCCATCACCCGCAAAGCTGCCGTCCCCATCCCCCTTACCCTGCAGACAGGTGAATTCATGCTGCTCCGAGAAGCCACCCTGCCCCGCGGGTCTCCCTGGAGGATTCCCAGCACCGACCAGTGCCTCAATTCAAGAAGAGCCCCAGTGATGCAGCCGCGCCCACTGCGCTCCTGCAAAGCTGGGTCGCAGTACAGGGGTCCCAGGAGCTCCCACCTTGAGCTGCCCAGGCAAATTGCTCTGGAAATCAATTCCAATCTATGAGGCATCAGGAAAGCAATAAACTGCCCTTCAAGACACCAAATCGATGGGTCTTTTTAGCCCATAGCAAAGGGAGGGAGATGGGGAGAGGCGCTGTGTGGGAGGACAGGGAGCATGGGGAGGTGATGGCGGGGGGCCAGGGTCCTGCTGCAAGCAAGAACTGGGTCCAATTAGAAGGAAATGGCCCCAAAACCAGCTTTTGATGTAGCAGAGTGCAGGGAAGATGAGTGTCCACATGCTCTGCGAAACTGCTCCAGGGATGGATGGACAGAAAAAGCTTGGGAGAGCGGCTGCCGGCCCCCCGGGAGCGGGAGGCTCAGGCTCCAGCCTTCACCGATAACCTGCGGCTGCACGTATTTCCTCGGTTGGAGGCAGGACCTCGTCTGATCAGGGCTTTGGATTTGTTTCTTATTGTCATCTCTCTGCCAAGCAGAGCAAGAGGGCAGAGGCGCAGGGAGGCCACGGAGCCAGCCAGGGGGCAAGGGGGAGGCTTGCAGAGAGGAGGAAGAGGAGGGTGGTCTGCATGGGACACACAGCATGATCAAAAAATCAATTCCTGACAGGACTATTCCTCCCTCTAATGAGACACTGAGGGAAGTCACTAAACAGAGCAAGGCCACCTCAACCGCTTCCATGACAGGAGAGATGCGAAGGAGCAGCACGGTGCGGCAGCGGGAGGGGGCTTTGGCGGCAGGACCCTCCAGCCTGGCCCGTGGCCACAGGCAACTGCAAGATAAGAGCCGAGAGCCAGGCACGAGGCTGTTTGCAGGCTGCGTCCTGCTCTCGGGGACAGCCACGGGGGATGCATGCCGGCAGCCCAGGCGTTACCACGCCAGCTTGGAAACACAGGCGAGCTTTGCTTCGGAGAGCTTGCAATCAAAAGGCAGAGACAAAAAGCAACAAGTCGATGGCGAGGAAGGCTAAAGGATGAAACAAAAAAGCTCCCATGCAGGGGAAAGCAGGCGGGCAGAGCGGGTTCGGGGCAGAGCGGGCGATGCCCCTGCCTGGCACGCAGCAACGCACCGCGCCAGCGCTGCGGTTCTGCTAAATGCACTTCGTGCAATTTTTCAAGCAAGCTAATCACTTCCTCTCATCTCCTGCCATTAGCGCAGCCATGCTCACCGCTCGCTCGCCGGCAGGAGGCCGAAGCTGCCTGACAGGAGCTTCGACTATGAGCTGCACCTCATTAAAAGCAAATTCATCAGAAAGAGCACGGCAGGGCCAAGGGTGGGAACCACCTCTCCAGCATCCCTGCAGGGAGGGGGGCTCGCAAGAAAGGCACTAAGGGAAGAATTCAAGCCAAACCCGTGGCTTTTCCAGCCCTTGCCCTGCAACCTGGGATTAGAGCCTCCGCCTGGAGTCACCAAAGAGCTCAGCTCCGTGAGAAATCACCTGGGAGGGGGATTTTCCCCAGCTTGGCACGCCAGGGACCACGGCGATGCTGGCTGCTGCAGGCAGAGCTGCGCTGTGCTCAGCCCGGCACAACACTTGGCCCGTCTCTGCCTTGGCACAGGAGGACCCAACTCTTTCGAAGACTTGGCTCCCGCCACCATCGCGACGTGCTTGGACGCACAGCCCAGAGCTCAGCGGCTCTGGCCACAGCACCGAGCCCGGCTCCCGCAGCCTCCGGGCTGGAACTGGGGGGGCACTGCCTTTTTGGGTGACTCCTGCCATGAGATGGGGTGATGCTACGCTCCAGCAGCTGCGGGGGAGAGGCTGGAAGAAGCAGTTTTCTTGTTATGGGGGGGCTCAGGAGCCCAGGAATGCTCCAAATGGGGTGTGGAGAACAGACCCTATTTATAAGCGCACAGGTAGCACGTAGGTGGTTGGTCACAGCCTGCTGTGCCAGCCTGGTTAGTCACAGCTAGTTAAAAATCAAAAATGCTGAAAAAAAATTGCTCTGATCCCTGTCCAAAGCTTCTTTGATGCAGGAAAACGCATTCACAATTTGAAAACATGGGGTAAGATCCTCCCGGGCTTTGCTGTCAGCCCGATCGGAGACCCTGGCGCACAGACCCTGGCACAGGGATGCAGCTGGGATGCGTGTCCCCCCGTCCGCAGGGCACGAGGACACCAAGGTGCCCAGTTCACCCCATCCCCCGATACATCCCACCTCAAAAGGGCCCCACGTCCTGTGGTGGGTGGCATGAGGGCAAGGCCACTGCAGCATCCCTGGGGGCGGATGCCATCCCTCCCCATCCCTGCCAGCGCTGAGCAAACCCTCGCGCTGCTTCCCACCTTTCCCAACCCCGTCAGGGCCCGCCAGAGGGAAAGCTACAGCCCTTTCACCCCGCAGCCCTTCCACCAGCACCAGTCAGAAGCTGTCCAGGCAGCGAGGTTTATTCAAGCAAAAGGAGGGCAGCGGCAGCTGCCTGCAGCCCTGCCTGCCTCCTCCCACCAGCGCCGGGCATCCAGCCCAGCCTGCGCCATCGCCTCCCAGGGCAGAGCCCACCTGCGTGGGGCTGGGACCGTCCCCGAGGGGCCAGCATCACCCGGCGCCCCCGGAGCCCGCGTTTCCCTCCCACGTACCCCCCCCCCCCAAAGTCCATACCCACGAGCAACGGAGTCAGCCTGTAGTCCCCGGGCTCGGCGGGTCTCTCCTGCTCCCGCAGCCTCGGTGCGGCTCTGGGGGAAGCGCCAAAGGGATGCTTTGCCCAGCGAGGAAGCATGGTCGCACCCAGGCAGCCAAGAGGAACCAGGAGACGGCTCGGAGCACGGCTCCAAAATCTGTGCGACAAACACATGCATCTTATCGCATATGTTTAAACCAAATTAAATATGGTTTTACTAATCACTTGGCATTTAAAGCAACACACCGTCTCTGTCAAGTTAAATCTAAGGAGACGTATCCAGTTGCATTAGCTGTTCATGTTAATTAAATACAGAATCGGTTCATTATTAAACATGTATGCAGCCAAAGTGAGCAACTAGGTGGATTGTTACCGACCTTATTACACGGCACTGACCTCGAGGAAGCCCGCGTGCAGCGATCGGTTGGCGCTCAACCCTTCGGTGGCTGTCGCCTTACATCCAGAGCCGAGTCCTCCGCACGGGGAAGCGGAGCCAGAGCGGTGCCGGTGCACGGGGCGGAGGGATGCAGGAGCTCCCGAGCCGGTGGTCTGCCGTCACCCAGCTCCCGGCGCCCGCCGGTGCCCCCTCCTGTCCCCGAGCTAGCGAGGGGCGCTCGGCCGGCGGGCAGGCGGTGGGGCTGTCTCCATGGCTGGCAGTCACTGCCCCAGTTTCTCTGCCAGCGGCCATCGCATCCTCCCGGCTCCAAGCCAACGCTTTTGCTCACATCCTTTCCCTACCCCAGCAACTTTTCCCCCCTGCCCGGTTTTATTCCTCTCCTCCGTGCGGATGTCTGTCTCTCTTGATCTCTTTTCTGGCTCAGGCGTTTCAGAGCTCCCCGTGGGTCTCTGGGTATTATTTTTTTTCTTCCTCTTGAAATGTCAGCGTGCCCCCTCAAACACATCACATGGGCTGGCAGCCAGGAGCCAGTGCACAGCCATGCACAGCCGTCAGCGCCTGCAGACTGCCGCGCTACCCCCTCCCTGCCCGGCCAAAGCCAGGGCCCACCGGCGGCGTGCCGCGGGCTGCCGGCGTGCCGCGGGCTGCCGGGGCCGCGCACGGAGCCCGTCACGTGCTCCCAGCCCCCCTGGGTGAGCCAGTACACACGTACGGGGGACCAGGGCTGCTCGGTGCTGAGGATGTGAGGGCCTGTTTGCCCCCACCCGCCCACCCGTTGCCACCAACCTGCCCAGCCCCGGGCACGGCCACCCCGAGTCCTGCCCAGCCTGCAAGAGCTGGCCCACGGCTGATCCCACACCAGACCTGGGGGAGCTCGGGTAAAGCAAACCTGCAGCCACCTCCCAGGGCTCACAGGAGAGCCCCTCCACAAAGGTCTTGGTCCCCAGGACACGACACTGGATGCAGCAAAGACCTGAGAGGTGCCAGAGGCACAAACCAGCTCCTCTTGGACCATCCAAGCTAATCAAGACCATCGCTGCGCCTGCATTTCAGGGGGTGTTTGCACACCTCTTCCCCCAAGGTCCTGGGGCAGATGCCGGCCCAGCCACAGGTACCCCAAAGCTCAGTCTTATCCCAATCCAAGGCAGCCCTGCAGGACCACGACCCCCCAGCACAGCCCCGAACTGTCCTGCGAGGATCCCCTTCAGCTGAGCTGCCACCCAACAGGCCCGAAATGCATTTAAGAGCAAACCCCAGCAGCATCCTGAAACCACCTGCACATGCACTTACGGGGACACTGGCACCCTGGCCCCCGGTCACAGTCATGGGAGAGCCAAGAGCTGCATTTCTACCTGTCAGAAGTATTAAATATCCAGCTGAAACCACCGCAGCCTCAGCATTGCTCCAAGAAACCTGATTTACACAGAGTTAAAAAGCCACCAAAGGGCACTTTGCTGATCAACTAGACAGAAGCCAATTAAACCACCTTGCTTGGAGAAAAAAATCGACTCACCTGTGCAGGAGACAGCTCTCTGCTGCCTGCACGCTGCCTGCACGCTGCCTGTCTGCAAGGGGAGTTTCTCCTGACATCTGTGGCAGAGCAATCCCAGCTAATGGCTGATGATGGCACGTGCTCTGCCCAGCTCCGGCCTCTCCTGCCATAGAGCCCCACCTGTCTCAGTCCTTCCCACCTTTCCAGGTCTCTCCCCTCTTTTTCAGTGCTGGGAAGAGGCTTTGCAAACTCACCCCTTTTCCCTCCATCCTCCATCCCCAGTGCTTCTCCCCAGCCAGCTGCACCAGCTCATTTTGGCATCCTAAAAGCTATCTCGTGGACTTCCAACCTCTCGAGCCTTAAAACCGCAGCCCAGACAGCCCCGGGTAGGAAGGGGCTGTAGACCCCAGAAAACCTCACGCCAAAGACCTGCAGGCAGGCTTTATCTCCATTTTTGCAGATGGGGAAACTGAGGCACAGATGGACGGGGACAGCAGTGCTCCTGGCTCGGAGCCCAGCAGCCGCAGGGCAAGAAGGGAGAAACTCAGGAGTGCTGATCTCCTGGCTGGAGCCCTTCCAGGCTCTCCTACAGCCGCAGCCGTGAGTCACGGCTGGCACAAGCAAGCAGGATTCATTGCACGCTCTGCCATTGACGATCCCCAAAAAAAATCCTGCTCCTCTTTGCCGAGCACTTCTGGAAAGCGCTGAGCGGGGCGGCTGGGCTGGCTCCCGCACACCACACATGCAGGGCTGGCTTCTTCCCCCTCCTCCCTTAGTCTGGGGCCAAGGGCATCTCTCCCTTCACGTTTATATCATGCCTATATCATCTGTAGCCTGCGTGTTACTTGCATTGGCACACCAACCATGCTTACCATGCTGAGTCAACACCACAGGGAAGAGGTAGAACATGCTCCAAAGAGCTTTGAGTCAATACAGGCGACACAGATAGAAGGTGAGAGTCGAGGAGACATGACCAAGGGCAAACAGCGGGTCAGTGGCAGGGCTGGGAAGCTTGCCCAGCCCTTCTGCATGCCAGGACCCAGAACAGCAGGGGAGATGCACCCTCCTCCCTGCCACAGGGACAGCACAGGGGTGCTAGACCTGAAGCTGGAGGTCTGGGGCCACGAGGAGGGTGTAGGGATGGGAGGATGCTACGCTGGAAAAGCAAACATGATTACTGCTGGCAGCAAGGATTAATTGTCCTTCCTGCTGATCCCTGAAACCTGGCTCGCTCCCGCAGTCCCGCTGCAGGGAGGGCCAGAGGATGGGGTGACCTTTTAATTCTGATTGCTCTGCTGATGAGGAGTAAATAAGCATTATTGCAGTTTGAGAGCTGCTCAGAAGGGCCTGCCTGCAGATCCATTGCTGTCTCACATCCATCGCACTGACGGTCCCCACACTCCGGGGGGGCAGAGCAGCAGCCGTGCCCCATTTCACAGGCAGGGAACTGAGCTGCCGCAGGGTGGGGGCAGGAGCCGAGGGCAGCACCAGGCACCTGGGTGTACCCCAAGACCCTTCCATCACCCCCTCGCTGCGGGAGCGGCGGGTGCCAGGCACCACCCCAGGTCCCACCAGCATCGCTGGCCCCTGCGCTGCTGCACCAGCACCAAGGGGACGGTCCCCAGGATGCCATCACCATGGGAAGGGGCACCATTACCTACAACTGCACCCTGAAAGCCCAGCTAGACTTGCTCAGTGACGCAGGAAAAAGCCTGGTTTTAAATGCAAAGGTAGGTCTTCACACTCTGGGACTTTCAAAGGCTCTGACTTCTCCTGCCGTGCAAACCTGAGCTGGCAGTGTGGCAGCAAGAGCCACTTGGGCTCACAAAAAGCCCATTGCTAGGTGACACCTCGCCTTCACCAGGGCTGGGATCGACCGGGCAGAGCAGCTACGCGTCAGCAAGACAATTCCCAGGGAGAGGCTGGTAAAAGCAGCTAACACGTTGGGGCAGGACGTCTGCATTTACACCTGCAACGCCGGACATGGTTTTGCTCTCAGCAGCTACCCAAGGAGCTGTTTCCAGACAGCACCAGCACCTAATGTGCCTGCGAGGGAGAAGGATGCCCAGTGCCCGGCTCCGTGCCCCCTCTCCAGTCGCTGGTGCCGGCTGGGCGCCGGGCAGTGCTCTCCCCTCCAGACACCAGCCGATTCCTCCATGCTACCTCTCCGTGCCCCTATTTAATCTGTAAGCTCTTCAGAAACACGATTGCTTCTCACAATGCCCGCGTACAGCCCCGAGCACAATGAAGCCCCGCTCTGCCCCGGCGCCGCTCGTTGCGGTTGCGATCCGAACAGTAAGACAGTCATCGGGTGGGAGAATACAGCCGCCTTCCCCCCGAGCCGGGCCAGACAGCACGGCTTTGTGTCTGCTCACAACTGGGCTCAGCACACACAGTCTATACGGCAATATTCACGCATGCGGTGCCCTAACACGCCATGCACAGTAGGCCTATTGTACATCATTCAAACGACAAGATATCGGGAACTAACCCGTCGCTCCGCTCCCGGGGTGGGCAACGCTGCTCAGGAGCGCGCAGCGATGCCGAGTCCCCGGCGCCGGAGGAGGCGTGGGGACCTGCCACGCCAAGCAGCCAAGGATGCTCGGAGAGGCAAAGAAGAGTTAACCAGGAGCGGAGGGACATGGGAGGTCTTGCAAACAAAAAAACCCTACCATGCTGTAGGCAGTTTGATCCGCCTGTGCGACCAACGCTCGGCATCGCCTGTGCGACCAACACTGGGCTGCTGGACCCAGGTCCACCCCGTGTGAATGGACGTGCCCCGGTCCCGGTGGCTGGGGTGGATGAGATGCCAGATTCAAGCGTTTCCTGCAGCAGCCAGTCTGCCCGCCCCCTGCGATGGATGGACATACAGCCTTTCCCTGCTCACACCCAGGCGTTTGAAGCATCAGGTGGCCAGAGAAGGAGCCTCCGCTAACGGCACCCACCCGAGCGCAGCACTGAGCTGCTGAGCCAGGCGGCGCAGGTCTGATGGGAAACCAGTGTCTCATCAGGAAACGCTTTCCCGTGCTTGAATTCCCCTCCTCACCCGACAGTGTCCATCACCAGGCCACAAAGGGCCACGTCAGGACACGAGCTCTACCTCAGGCCAGAGGGGTCGGGTGGCCAGTGACTCTGGGGACTGTGACTGTAGGTCGGTTTAGACCACACCTTATCCCAGTCCAGGAAAAAGACCCTCGCCCAGGCACGACAGAGCACTGGCCTCAGATCAGCTTAGAGCTGGGTGGACAGGAAGGCCTTTTCCATTTCAGGGGCCAGTAATTGCACCATACTGGCAGAAGTATCGTGTCTGCTACTATCAGAAACGGGGAGGAAGACAGATTAAGAAAAAAAAAAAAAGAAAGAAAGAAAGAAAGAAAAAAAATCCATTGGAGACCTTTTGACATCACACGGCTAAATGCATTTCACAGTTGAAGGGCCAGGGAGTGTAATTTCTTATTAAACTCAGCCAACTGATGGCTGATAAGTTCTCGAGTAATAAAATCTCCTTAAACCCCAGCAAGAACCCGGAGGTGTCAAGGCAGCTCTGAAGATGGCTCAGCCTCCTCGGAGGAGCAAAAGGAAGGGATCTGCAGGAGAGAAACCAGGGCCACGCGGCTGCTTCGCCTGCCGAGGCTGCGGCAACATCTGCCGAGGCTGGCATCACCCGGCAGGGCTGGCAGGAGCCATCGCGGATCCGAGCCGGGATCTGCCAAGCGGTGGCAGGTGGAGCCGAGGGGAGGACTTGGCACCAGGCGGGGGGCCCCGCCACACGCTCCCCTCCCAGTCCCCGCCAGCCTCCTACAGGGACTGGTGCCACCGTGCATTGGGGCTCGGCTCCGCTCGCAGCCCAAGCTGTTCCCGCAGCCGCCCCGGCACCCACTCAGCGAACCCACGGGGCTGGGGCTTTGCTCCCCAGGTGGCGAGGAAGCCAAAACCCGCCTGGAGAAGCAGCAAGCGAGAATTTGTTCCCCCAACGGCACAACCCGAGCGATGCCTGGCAGCACAGCCCCGGCACCGAGCTGCCGCAGCAACACCTCCCGGGCCAGGCTGGCGCCCGCAGCACCCAGCTCCCACCCGGCGCCGTGGCACAGCACCAAGTCCTTCTGCACTCGCAGTACTTCAGCACCCTTCTCTTTGCTCACTTGCTGAGCACAGATGCAGCAAATCCCGCTCCCCACGACAGGATTCGGAGCTGAGCCTTGTCCCATCCCAGCTGGGGGGGAGGTTACAGGAGACGCACCCCGTTCTGCATTAAAATAGCCACCACCGTGAAACATGAAATGTGAAGGAACACACGCCCGGACCAGCTGCAGCAGCAGTTTATGCAGGTCCAGGTCCTGGTTCTGGTCCCTGGAAGGAGCTTTCAGTTTTAACTCTGCAGAGAGAAAGCAATCCCCTGTGTGGTGAAAGCCTCAGCAAGGGCAACGCTGGGTTTGGGGGGCCACAGGCGGCTCCTCCCCGGGGCTTTATGGGGGGGGACCAGATTTCCCAAGTGCCACGGATGACGTTCATGACTCCTAAAACCTTTTGGCATTGACAAGTTGTGCCGCTGCCAAATCATTTGTGTCTTGTGCTTTGGCTGCCTGAGGGCGAAGCTGCAGGACGGGGGGGGTAAATCAGGGCAGTCACGCCAACCCCCGAGAGCTGCGCCCACCCGGACCGGCCAGCCACGCTGCTGCTGACCCGCCTGGAGAGCCAGAGCTCTCCAGGACAGCGTGCCGGAGGGGAAGCAGTCACCTGGCTTAAACCCGGAGGGAACATATAGCGGCTTTTAACAATTACTTTGCGAAGTATAGGAAAAAAAATGCAAGCGAGCATCCCTGGCACAGGGGCTCAGCAATCCCCGGGCTGCCCAGGCAATTTGGCAGCCCCTGGCTCCTCATCCCACGGCGGCATCACGTCCCCGACACCCCCACGCCAGGTCGCCCATCACCTGGGGAGTGCTGCTCCCCGGTCGATTTTCCTTTAAAGAAGGCCCTTGTTTACTCTGATTTAAATCAAAGCGTTGTTAGCTACAGTGCTATTACCATTGCCGAAAACGGTAACTAAATGGCATTTCCCCACCGCTCCATTTATATTTCTGTGCTCTTTACCCGTTTGTAAACTGCAGGAGGGAACAATTTAAGGCATCTGAGTGAAATGTTTAAATTAACAATTTACAAATAGCTTAATTGAGGTCCTGGTCTCTCTCTTCCTGAGCAGAAGCTGCTAAATGATTCTGAATCATTCCCATTTATTGTTTCTTGTGCTGTGAATTACAGGCCCCGGACTATGATAAAGGCTTTAATACCTTGGCACAGGCTGGGGGTGCCCGTCACTTATGCCGAGTGTGGCTGGTGACAGACGGCCAGAGCCACAGACGGGAGCTGAGAAACCAGAAACCGGTGAGAAACAGGCGAGGGATGCGGGAGCCAAGGGCGGTCAATAAAGCTGCCTGGAGCCAAGGGATGCTACAGGGCGCGCAGCTGTCCCAGGGGCTTTATAAGGCTCTGAATAAGGGGCTGAGGCTCCGCCAGCCTCCATCACCCAGCACAGTGGGGAGCTGGGGTTTCGCACGCCACCTGATGAAACAGCCAGTTGAATGCGACAACCCATTCCCCAGCAGCAGCCTCAAACCTTCCTGCCAACACCACAATCCCCGGCTCGGGGGGCTGCACCCCGCTCCTCACCCAGCCTTCCCAAAAGGCGGTTGCCCGAGGGGAGGTGAGCAGCCACGGGGTTTGCTCTGCCCGCAGCCTCACACTTGTTAAACCTCTCACTGGCAACCAAGGACACTCACGTCTGCATCAAACTACTCAGCTCCCAGTCTAATTCTGGCACATCAGACAGTAATTATAGGTACATCACCGGCGCTGACAAGTCTGGAGCGCGTCAGCCCGGCACCTGTCAGCGCGGCGCTGCAAACGCCCCGTGGGGAGCCCAGAGGGGCTGCGTCCTCTCCCACTGCTCCTGGCTCTATTCTGGGGATCACTCTGTGCTGCCCGGCCCCCCAGACACCCCCTGTTACACCAGGGCTCATCCTGCTGCCACCAGCCCCGTCCCTCCTCCAGGCACGGTTCAGAAAGGGGGCTCCATCAACCCTGCGTTTCCACAGCCCCAGACCGTGCTCAGGAGGCTGCTCCGTCATCTGGGGCTTGACACCAGGACTTCACTGGCACTGGGTAAAGGACAGGCATCTGCTACCTGCCCCCAGCATCTAGGAAACGGGTGTCCACGGTCCACACGCTGGTCCTGGCGGTGCCACCCAGCCACGGGTGCAACGAGCCAGACCTTTGCCTGGGGTAAATCACCTTGGCTCTGCTTATCGCACCAGATCAGCCCTGATTTACATCAGGGAAAGGTACTGGTGCACTTATTTCCATTGCATTTTTTTTTAGTAAAGAATGCAGGAAACCAGAGGTGAGAACGTCCCCAGCTGCCGGCAGGCCAGAGCCGTGGCCGTGCAGCAAGGAAGGGTGAGAGACGATAAGGCTCCAGCCCAGGAGCAGCCTGTGGTTGGGAAGCTCAGACAGCACCAGCGAGGAGGAGGAGGGGGAGGCAGGCTGGCTGTTTGCTGATATTAAAAGCGGGGGGTGGGGGGGGAAGATGCATGTGGGGGGGAAAAGCAATAATTTTAATTAAAAGGTGAATGACTGCACTGAAAATTGACTTGAAGCACAGAGATATTAAAAAGCCATTGACTCTGTGAATTATTCCTCCCTGGGTTGCTTGACAGAGAAAAGTATTTTAGACACCACGGGCTGGTTTAGGATCCTGACTTGGGGAGCCCTGGCAAGGGGAGAGGTGAGTGGGAACTGCCGGGCAGCAGACGGGGACAGCCCCTTCCCCTGTCCCAGGGGGACACGGTGGCAGCTGGGAGCCCCTGCCCTCTGGTCTGTATGAGCCGGCATCGTCCCTGCCCATAGCTGCTGCCCCTTCACCTGGGCAAGCACCAAGGCGAGCATCCCCACCGTCGGGGCTGCACAGGCCTTCCCGTCTCAGCCCCACCACAGACAATCCGCTTCTCCCCGCTCCATCACAGGGCTCAGCTCCAGCCAACGAGTCCCTGTTGCAGCCTGTTTGTTTGCAGTGAGACTCAGGAAGCAAAAGCCAAGCCTCCACAGCGCCGAGACACCTCAAAACCCTCCCTGGCTCCCTCCAGGTTTACCCAGAGCCACGTTGCTGCCGGAACCAGAGATGGAATAAAAGAGCGGTGCTGATTTCCATCGCCGAGCTGCGGGTCTGTCAGCCTAAACAGGTGCTAGCAACCTTTCAGAAGGGGTCAAAACCACCTTTTTTCCACGGTAGACAAGCTCATTAACTGGCATCATTACATGGCTGTGGGATGACCTTATAACAGTCTATATGTTCACATCCGCAAGGATGCGGCTTCTGAGAGCGGGGGCTCTTTAATCTTGTTCAGACAAAGGCGGAACAAGATCTGATAGCTGGAAGCTGAAGCGTCAGAAAGGCAGACAAGAGAAGGCAAATGTGCTGAACGGGGCTGGGGAGAGCCTGTGCTGAGCGGGGTGGCTTCTCCGTCATTTCCCACCTTTGAACCAAGGCACCCTTCTGAAAGGTAAACGCCTGCTCGACCAGACGTTACGGTCTTGATGCAGGAGTCACTGCCGAGGCTTTGTGGCCTCTGTCACACGGCTGGCGTCAAACTGGGTGATCGGAAAGGCCTTTTCTGGTCTTGAAAAGATCCCACGGACCCAACAAATCCCACAAATCCTACCCATTACCTTCACGCCGTCCCCTCAGCCTTCCTTGTTGCGTCGGTTTTAGCACCTCCAGGCTCTGCCTGACCCATCCAACCACTTGAATCCCAACAAAGCATCATTACACTACTTCCCCCCCCCGAATATGCCGAGGTTCAGCATAAGCAGGACCTGCAGCCCTCCCAGGTAGGTGACCACAAACACCAGTCATGGAACTACCAGGGCTGGCTGTGCCTCCAGTCTGGGGAGCCCGCTCCCAGCTCCTGCAAAGAACGACCGAAGTCGTCACCACAAGCGCAGCCTCCAAGCCTTCCTTCCCGCACGGCCTCAAGGAAGCAGCCGTGCAATCTGTTCTCCAGCTGAGGGGCAAGCGTGCACGCTGTTTGGAGCCAGAAACTTAATTGCATGTGTAATTCTGGGACAACAAACGAGCTAGAACAGTGTTCGGTGCCCGGGGCAGATCCCCATATGGATGCATGGCCCGGCCGTGGGCTGCTGTCTTCATCCTGCTTCCCCACTCCCATTTCGGGATAATGTGTTCATTACAACTCAACAAGGCGTTTGCAGGAAATGCAATTAAATTACAGAGCGCTGTTCCAGCACCTTGGTTTTAAACCCAAAAGCTCTCGTGTCGGGAGCCCTGGCACACCCCACGTATTACAAGCTTGATTTCCTCCACCTCCAGGCTGCCCTCCCCGGCACAGCCCTGCCTGTGCTGGGACTCCAGCTGCCTAACAGCCAGCCATGCACAGCCCTTAAGACAGACAGACATGCCTGTGCAGCTCCCCTTGCCTTCAAGCTGGCACTAACGTAGAAAAGCCACCCACCCCAGGGCAGGAGGCCACTAAAATCTCCGATAAATAAGCCTAAAGCAGAAGGAAAAGGGGATGGTGCAGGCTGGTGCCCCCCCAGGGATGTCACGCAGCGCCTGCAGCTCTCAGCCCTGGGGAATAGCTACAGGGTGGGCTCTTGGAAAGCTTAGATGTTGTGGTTTTTCTGAAGGCAGTTGGCTTCCTGATCACCTGGACTGGGAATGACCAGTGCTGCTGCTACACTTGGGATTATTTTAGCGGGGAGCTGCTGCCCTGATTATCAGGGCTCTGGTGCACTTCTCAGCCTCCCCAAAAAGAAATGGTGCAATCTTTGCTGAGACGCGGGAACCGTCTCTGGCAACAGGAACACCCAGCCCATTAAAGGCCAACAGATGCCACAGAAATAAAATCTATTATGACAGACCCAGCAGGGGTTGCTACTGAACAGATTCCACCGCACTTCCCCTCTTACAGCTTTTCTAAACCAGCCGCACTTCCACAGCCAGCTCCCAGATCAGGCACCTGCCTCCCCCCCTAACTCAGAAAGCCAGCATCTTCCCATCCTCCTTTGAAAGCTTTCCCCTCCCATTCCCAACAAGGAAAACCCCAAACCTTGCAAGCCTTGGTAGATAGAGCTGGTCCCTCCAGGAGCAACAGTAATGCTTCCAGCTGCAAACGCCATCCCCAACTTCAGAAAAACCCCTCCCTTCCCTGCAAAAAGGGTGGGAGCTGACACCTTAATCAACACAAACCAGAAACCAGGCAGCACCCTCCTATAAACACCCGGGAAAATGAGCTACAGGTGCTGCCCTGACCCACCTCGGCCCCCGCACCCGGGACAGGGTCGGGGAAGAAGCGAACATCAAACATGAAACAAGCAGGGTTGGGAGGAGCACACTGCTGGCCCCCGGCCCCGGTACTGACCTGGAGACTTTAAACAAAGGGAACAGAGTCCTGGCTTCTTCCCTCCTGCAATTCGATCGAGCCCTGGTTAGGGACAGGAAAGGAGGAGATTCATGAATGAACGCGATCCAGGTGGGAAAGTTTGCCGGGGGATGGAGGGGAATAAACAAATAAATCAGAGCAAGCAAACACATAATAAATCTGAAACAAAAGAGCAGCAGCAGAAAGCATCTGAGAATGAAACATGGTGTGGGGAGTGATGGGGAGCCAGGCTGTGCCCCGTCACGGGGGCACGAGAGCGGCAGCCCCCTTCTACCCCACGCCCATGGTGCCGGACACGGTCCCCCCTGCGCACGGGGGCTTTGCTCCCACAAGTAGGGAGGCAAACACACGCACGGGTAGCAAACGCACCCCAAAACACCCCCCTCTGCAGCTGCTGCGGGCTCTCGCCAAGGGGGCCCTGCCCAGCTCAGCCTCCCAGCCCAAGCACTGGACGCTTGTTGGGAAGAAGAGTTATGGGCAGGGAAGAGCAAGGGAGACTCAGAGTAGATGGGCTTATTGTGGTTTTTTTTTCTGGCAAATACTCAGGTGGGTCTTTCTATTGTAAGTGAGGCTGTACAGCGTCGTTGTGCCCCGATTTACGGAGCAGCAAAGCCTCTCCTGGGGAGCTGCCAGCTCCCCACCTGGGCGACGTTGGCTCCAAAATCCCACTACCCAAAAGCACCTTCCCAGCTGTGGGGCTCCAACCTGCTTGCGGGTACAGGCTGGCATCACGCCGATGCGCTGCCTGTTATCCACGATGCTGATAACTGAGATGGGTGAGCGTGGGGAGGGGAAAGGCGCTGTACAGGTCTCCCCCTCCCTCTGCCCCACAGGTCCGGACCCCCCAAGCATCCTGCCCGCAGGTGGCTGAGCCCAGGCAGTGCCTGGCTGCTAGCAAAACAGCCCAGAGCTGCTTTGAGCCTTTGTTTTTAGGGACATGGGGTGGTTTACCCCTCCCCGCTGGAAGCCCGTGTGCCTGGAAGAGCGGGGTGACAAGGGCAGGGGCAGGCAGGGGACAACCGAGCTGGCAAGACCTCGGCGCCCACAAGGACCTCTTTCTTTGCCAGGGAGCGGGCGAAGCTGCACCCAGCGCCGGGAGGCAGCACAGCTCATCCATCACGCCCACACCCGTGGGACATCTGTCCCCTCGCCCCAAGCCCGGCTCTGCTCCGCATGTCAGTCCTTCCATCGTTGCCCTCTGGGTTCAGCCACGGGGCAAGACCAGGCGGCTCGGGGCGGGGGGGGCTCTGTGGGGCCCCCTTTGCCCAGCAAAGAGGAGGACGAGGAGGGTAGCAGCATGATAAATGCCATTTCTAACCCCTCAATGGCTGCAACCCAAATAAATGGCACTGAAGGACTCGGCAACGCTGTGAACGCCGCTGAAGCTCTGCCGTGCCATGCTCGGGGTGCTCCCAGGGCAGCCTGGGGCTCAGCCAAGCCCCCTTGGCCCTGGCTCTGCAGTGGGTTTTCACCCTCAGACCCAAGCGGGGGGATTTCAGTTGCGATGTGCAGCTCCCCTCTGCTGCCAGGACTGGCTGGGACCGCGCACATCCCTGTGGATCGGGGTGTGGATTCAAAGGCTCACAGTTTGGGAATGGATTTCACGCCCAGAGTGAGTAAATAATCTTAAAGGCATAATGGGAGAGAAACAAGAAGCAGGAAATAAAAGTGGAAAATCCTTCCTAAATGTGCTTTATTCATTTGTTTTGATAATTGCAGTTCAGGTTTAATTATTTATGCCACGTTTCGTAATATGCCAGGAAACGCTCCAGAGCAAATTTGCTGCTCTTGGTGGCTGCGGTAGCCGGCAGCCCTCAGCAAGGGCAGGGTGCTTGGCCACGGGTGCCCGGAGGGACCCAGGACCCCAGCCAGCCCTGCCAGCCCGCCTGGGCACGGGCAGCAGCACCCAGAGGCAGGAGACGGCCTGCCTGACCTGGCACAAGGGGCGATGCTCCCACTCCCGAAGGTAGATCTTACCTGCAAGAGCATCCTTCCTCTCCCTGGCTTGCAGTGAGACCTGAGTGACAAAACACAGCTTTCCTAGTGGAAATTAGAAAAAGGAGGGGGACAAACATGGCTCCTCTTACACGACACTTTCCATGGAGAAAGGCTGAGCTCTCCAACCTCCTCCTCAGGATTTTCTTGGTGCTGGGGGGAGGAAAAGGCTGGGGGTGTTTGCAGTGGGCAGTGGTGCCCCTGCTGCTGAGCCTCCCAAGCCGAGACCCCGGCAGCAGGTCACGGCTCCTGGTTTCGGTGTCCGCTTCACCCTACGTGACCTTGGGCCAAGGACTTGCCCTACAAGCACCTTCGCTTCCCCACATGTGGATGGGAGATAACGGACTTGCTTTTACAAAGAGCTGGGATTGACAGCTGAAAAGACCTAATTATTATCTGGGGAGCACCACAACCTCCCTGGAGTTATTTTGGCTGAAATACCGAGCCATGGGGTGGCCAAGCGATTCACTCAATGTCCTGCCACATCCTGTGATTGGAGACCCCAGCGGTGCCCAGACCGAAGGCATCCTGCCCCAAGCCTCCTGCACGTGCTGGTTCCGCAAGGCTCAGCAGGAGCAGGGACCTTTATTTGCTTTGGCACCCTCGTGGGAGCCTCGAGGCAGCAGCACGGGTCCCTCTCCAAGAGCTCTAGGGGCCACCCAGCCCTGAGGGAGCTCGCCCGTGGAGAAGATGCTCCTTCACACCGCTGAGCCGGGGCAGCTCACATGGGGTCATCAAAAACGGAGGCACAGATGGAGCTGGGAGCCACGGCGGAGCAGCCCGGCCAAGCCCCGGCTGTGCCAAGGCCGGGGGCAGGCGCAGTGGGGCAGGAGAGGGGCATTGCTTTTGACGGGAGAGGAAGAGGAGGAGGGCAGGGAGAGGGGTGGGGAAGGCGCCATCTCAGTGTCCTTGAGCGTCCTTTAGAGGCTTTGCTTTTCACGCAGTGCAGCGGATGAGGAAGGACTGAAAATCCCAAATTGCTCTCCTCTTTGATTCCCACCACCACAGAGAGAGTTGAAAGAAGCAGCGAAGGCGAGAGCAAGGAGGAGGCGTGTGGGAAGGGAGGACGGAGAAACAGAGGGGTATGGGGGAAAGGAGATGCTGCCAGTCCCCTTTGCCCTGCCAAGCCCTGGAAATCAGGTGCCCCTCAAGAGGACAAGGGTCCCCAGGAGCCTCCCGAGTTCACCCAGGGCTTGGCAGCTCCATGTGGCACAGAGGCGAGGCAAGGGCAGAGGACATCCCAACAGCCGTGCACTGATGCCTTTTTCCCAAAGCACGCCCACACCTCGGCACCACCAAAAAGTCCCAAGAGGACACCGTGCCTGAGCTGGCTGCCTACCCCCGAGCGCTCCCAGAAGCGGCTGGAGCGGGGAGGAAAGGCGGCCGGCCAACCCACATGCTCTCAGCCGCGTGCGGCGAGCACAGCCTTCGGCCTCGCCATCATCCCCTGCGGCCCAGCGGGCAGAGGGCAATGCCACGGGCTGGCATGGGGAAGTGAGCTGGCAGGGCTGGAAACACGCAACCACTCCGTGTTTGGTCTGGGCAATGTGTTTTTAATGAGCCATATAATGTTTTTCGAATTATGCTGGAATCATTAATCCTCCTGAAATGAGACAGATTCTGCAGCCCGCAGGCAGCGCCGGGGCTGCCTGTTGCACAGCCGAGCAGGCAGGCGCTGCCTCTGCTCCACCGCTTTCTGCTGGCGGTGGGGCCGCTCAGATGCGACCCCCCCAGAGCGCTGTCCCCCACTTTTACAAGGGACCCGGCGCGGGGGTGGCCAGACCCCCACACTGCGGGCGCTCGGCTGCAGCACGCACGCACGATGGAGTCGGTCAGAGGAGGACCGCGGCTCTCTGCAGCTCTCGCTGCATCTCCTCTCCACTTCACGCTCCTCAGTGATACCCGCTGATCCGAGCTGGATCCGTCCAGCACCAGGCTTGTGCTTCTCCTCACCCCCCCATGAGCCCACCACCCCTCGCAGACACGGGCTGCCGGTCCCCGGTGCTCCCGCGACTGGCAGGGGCTCAGCGTCCCTCCCTACTGCAGATATTCCGCAAGGGACAAAAATGATCTGGGAAGCAAAAAATGATCTGGGAAACAAAAATGATCAGAAACAGCCCCGCAGCACCTGGGAGGAGGTCGTGTCATCCAAACCTCTCTCTTGAAAGCGCCGCGGTCTCCCGTGGCCAGGAGCTGCCAGGATCCAGCGCGGCCCCTCCAGCCCTCCCGGGAGGCAGAGTGCCTCGGGAGGGTCTCATTCACATGATGGGGAAAGAGGAGCAAAGGTGGGCTCTTCGGGCCTCCTCCCAGGGTTCATCTAGCACCAACAAATGGGATGTGGAAGCCAGAAAAAGGCATGTGCCGGCCAAAGTGGGGCAGGAGATGGCCGCAGCGGGCTCAGCCGGCAGCTGCCCCCATGGAGGTGGACATCCGTGCCTCCAGCCCTCCCTGCGCTTTCCCAGAGATCCAACTCTAGTTGTGGGAGGGAGATGCTGTATTTTTCCATGCACGAAGATCCAAAGTGACACTTTTTCCCTTCTTTTTCGGAGCGCGAGAGAGCTGCTTCATTAACATAAAACCACTGAGCCAAATAAAAACCCTGAGTGCCGTGACAGCATCCCTCCAAATAACACGGGAGAGGAGAGTTTATTCAGCTCCAGCTCTGCCCTTGCCAAGCGCCATAGCAGCCGCAGAAGGAAAGTCAACTGACAGGTGGTTGTTTCACACCCTATTACTGTGCCATTCAGCTCGGCCGAGCCGCCTCCGAGCCGCTGACAGATGGATGGGATTTCAAGCCCCGGCTCCAGCCCGCAGAGCCGGCAGCAAGCAAGGGGATGCTCGGGAAGAGCAGCGGGCCTTGAGCCCCTTGGCGAGGCTGGGAGAAGGGTTGCCAAGCCCAGATGTTGGGCAGCTGGAGCAGGAACCTTGTCTCCAGGCACCCAAAAATACCAGGTCCCCCAAAATATTGAGATGCTGGTGCACACAGGATCACTAAGGAGCTTCCAGGCAGAGCGGGAGATGGGCAAGGCAGTGCTACATCGGTGCAGGCTGACTACAGGCTTGCCGGATGTGTATGCTTTATGCACACCAATTCTGCAGGAATTTAGCTTCTGAAACATGCCAGCACTTTAGAAACGTGCGTAGCCTGCGGTGCCACGCCTGGTATCCAGCTGGAGACCTGTGTCAGAGCAAGAGATGGATCCCAGGGCACCCTGGCTGCCCCAGGCACCCGGTGCCGCAGCCCCCAGGCCGGGTCCCTGCACAGCCCTTTCTCCCCTGCACATCATTGGATTCACCTCTCTGTTTTCGTCCCTTTCCCCTTCCTCCTGCCCTGCCTGCACCACAGGGCTTGTAAGGGACTGGGGGATCCTACACTAGGCAATGCATCCCCCCAAAATGCCGTCCCAGTGCCCCCTCCCTCCTGCCCTCTCCCACAGCAAGCTGCCAGCTCTGTCCCAGCTCAGCCGGCAGCAGGATCCGAGCCTCTGTCGTTCTGCTCTTGGTCCCATTTCAGCTCAAAATATCCCATTAAAAAGAAACCACAAAAACAAGACCAGATGCCACAATCACTTTTCAAAACTGTCTCTCTGGGAGTCAAGCTACTTGGCTGAGAGTTACAGCATCCCTTCCCCACCTTGGGTATCTCTGCCTCACATGGCTAATTAAGCCAATTAATAAGAGCCACTGACCGTAAAATTTTGATGCCCGTAATCCCAGGGTGCTCATGAGGAAAACACCAGGCACTTTGGGCAAGGGGAGGTAGGTGGAAACGCTGGCAGATCAGGCACCGAACGCTCTTTCCCATCGTCGCGGCTGCAGGGCAGGGGGGTGACCCACAGTGCTCCGTGGGGCTGCAGCCCCAGAGCGAGAGCTGCAGCTCAGGCAACGGCAGGAGGGTGCCCAGGCTGGCTGCAGGACAGGAGCTGTAAATCTGGGGAGCTCCTGAAACATGGAGGCTTTTAACAGGCTGTAATTGCAATATATAAACTTGAGGTGGAGGGGATCTGACAACGCCAGCCGAAGCGGCCGTTCACAGGCTTGGCTGGAGCAGAGAAGCACCCACGGGCGAGGAGGAGCTGTGCCTGGGGACCCCTCACCTCCACCCACAGCCATGGCCCATCCTTTTTCGACTGTCCCTTTCCAAGGTCTGAGCCCTGAGACAGTGTGGGGTGACCCGAGCAAGGGGCTGTGGGGGTGGGACTGGAAGAGAAGCTGCTCCTTGACTCTCCTTTCCCAGTTCTGCTGCAACACTGGATCCCAGTTTGGGGGTGGAATGCAGATGCTATTTTTCCCAGCGTGAATCTATTAGCTGTGCTAGAAGCCCAAATGCATCATCTTCTTTCACCCTCCTCCCTTTGCAATCAGAACATTTCAGCATAGGGAGAAAAAAAAAAGAAAAACAAACAAACCATAAGTGTTTGTCGTCCCCCCCTTCCTCTTCCTCCCACCCCCACCCAGCCCTCTCCATCAGTCCTTCTGTTGGAGATGAATTTAAAAAAAAAAAAAAAAAATTAAAAAAAATCTTCATTTACATTTATTCTGAAAGTGGAAACCATGCAGGGGGAGGGAAAAAATAAAAACAGCTGACAGCAAAGTTTTATTATCCCCATTGGGTGGTGAGGAGCAAATCAGTAATTTTTTAACAAGCATTTAAGCTCCTTTGCCGAGTGCCTCTTTGAGCCTTGGTGCACCTGCAGCCTGGCACAGCCAGGAGGGGGGTTAATGAGGACCTTTGATGGAAAGCAAGCACAGCTGATGGGTGACAGCCCGCGCTCTCCCATCTCGAGCTGAAGATCCTTGCAGTGATGAGCTGGGACGTCCCCAGATCCACATGCATTGCTGCGGCTGCTGGCAATGGAGCCCGCCTGGTGGGTAAGACCCACTCGCATCGACCCATCGTGGGCTCCAGACCTCCCCAGATGACGTTGGCAGGATTGCTCGCTGCTTTTTGAATCCAATAATTCTGCAAAGCTTGGCCAAGCAGCCTCTACACTCTGCCCCAGGGACCTCAGACCAGGCATCCCACCTAGAGCTGTTTTAATAATAATAATAGTAGTCACAAAACTTGACCGCAGCTGCTGGGAAAGAGCCAACTGAGCAAAGCGCTGGCGATGGAAGAACTTCACAGCCACAGAGCTGGCACAGAAGGGAGTCTCTGTCCTTCCTGTACCTCCCCACCAACTCCCACCCAGCCCCACACCAGCGCTGCCCCTTCCCGAGTGCAGCCCCCCGGGACTGTGGGCGCCGGCCCCCATCACGCCGCTTTGCTGGAGGTCCAGGACCTCCAGGCCAAGAGCTGCAGGGCTGGAGCGAGTGGCAATTTGCGCTTCACAAATTGCAAGAGGTATCAAACTGGGGATGCTACCCCAGCGCTGGGGGCAGAGCAAAATGCTGGAGAAGCGACTCCCCCCCGAAGCAGGGACTGCAGCACAGCACCCTTCCTCCTCCCCGTTTGCACACTGCAGCTTCCCAGTGCCCAGTTCAAACCCCAATCTGCCGCACCCTTGAGCCTCTCCGAAAGAACCCTCCAGCCTGCAGCATCCCTCTGTTTCCTCCCCAACATGTTTGGAAATAAAATATTAAGAGCAGGAGCCTCAACGGACTCGTCCACGCGCACACAGCACCCTGGGGGCACCCGCAGCCGCTCGCCTCCTCTTCTGACCCCGAGACGGAGCGCAGCCAGCCCGGCCCCGGCCCCCTCCCCAGGCACCGAGCCCCGGCTGTGCAGGGATGCTCCCCGCAGCCCCAGGCCACGCTCCACGCCGTGGGACATCACTCACACATGTCCGTGCATGCCAGGCGTGTCCCTGGGCCACCGAGGCAGCCACCATGCGCCCCGGCTGGGATCGATGCATGGCAACGAGGAGAATCAATTTCTATAATTAAACCCTGCGCTGCTGGGCTGTACGCCTCCCGCCCTGCACCCCCCCCACAGACGCAGCAGTGGGGTCTTTCAGCCCCACGGCAGTGGCCCGTGGGCACCGCTGCTCCCGGCCGGTGCCGAGGCAGCACCCACATGGGTCCCTGCAGCAGCAAAGGGCACCCAGGGCCTCCCTGCTCCCACGGCAAGGCTTCAGCACGGAGAATTTCCTAGTGGAAAAGAAAGCAGAAGCAGACACGGGTGGGTGTTTCCCACCAGGCTGGGCCTTCGCTGTGAGGCTGATGCTGTGAGCACCAGGGAAGGAGGGAGAGGGGAGGAGGACAATGTGGGGGGACAGACGTGCTCTCCCCACTGGGGTGGAGGTGCCCTGCCAGGATGGAGCAGGTTCATGCCCCGGGCTCACACCCACCCCAACGCAGCAGAGAGGTACCTTTATCCCCCTTTCCCTAAAGGGAAAAACCACATTTGGGGGGAGCTATGTGGCTTTTCTGTGTGGGGAACTCGGACTGAGCCCGGCACCAAGGCTAATGGCCCCACCAGCGCTAACCCCACCGCCTCCCAGTCCAGTGCAATCGCCGTGCCAGTTCTCAGCATCGCCCCCCTAGCCAGAGCCACCCAGGCTGCCCCCCACCCTCTCCCATTCCAGCCCACCTCCCCAGGAGGGGGACGAGCATCTCCCAGACCACAAGCAGGACATTCCAGAAAAAAAGAACCGGGCGAGCATCCCTCCCTGCCCATCCTGCTGGGGGGGGGAGGGACGGCTCCTGACAAAGACTAAAGCTCCCTTTGCACAAAGACACCAGCCTTTTGGCAGCCCTGCTAGGGCTTGTGGCTCCTCACTTGTTCCCCCCCGACCCTACAAGCTCCCCCGGGGATGGATCACAGCCCTGGGGGAACAGGGCTCCTGTCAGAGGGAGCACAGAGCCATTTCCACAGGCGTGTGAACACTGGCAGCTTCAGGGGCAGTCTGGTGGGAAATAATTAGCACGTTGGAAATGTATTCCTCATTAAAATGAGGGAAGAGCCACCGCTGGGGCTGGAACAATCATGTGGCTTCAGGCAGCTTCTCTGGGGCACTGTCATGACCCCAGGCTGGGTTTGCCAGGCGGGAGGGATCCTGCACAGCAGCCCCCGCACCAGCAGCAGTGTGAAAGCCATGGAGCAACCAGAAGGACCAAAAAGCATCTGCACCCCCAGGATCTGGGTGCTGGCAAACCTTGAGCAAGTTTGGGGTCCCTGGGACTGACCCAGCTATAGGGAAGGGCTGAATCCCCTGTCTGATGTCAAGGTAGGGGCCGCCCACACCCTGCACAGACCGGCTGAGCAGACGGACCCCTTCCATCTCCATCCTTAAGCACGAGCTGGCTGGACGTGAACCCCCCTCCCACACCCTGAGGTGCCTGTGAAGGGGCGCAGCTCCCGAGGGCCCCACTGCTGGTGCCGGGCATGTTCCCAGGGCCAAACACAGCCAAAGCCAACTTCCCCGGGAGTTGGGTGCCAGCACCCATGCAGCAGCAGCTGGGCATGGAGGCCAAAGCATCACCACTCCCCAGCCTGTCTCACCACAACCAGGGCGAAAATGGAGAGAACAAAGAGGGGAGAGGCTGCGGGGCGAAGGCTGGGCACTCCCTGCGGCACGAGCGGACAAAGGGACCCCCACCCACGAGCAGCACAGCCCTGAAACATGTCCCTGTCACCCACCGGGGCTGGCACAGGGCAGGGCAGCGCTGGCGGCCACAGCACACCACGCACACGCGCGCACACCCCCACGCACACCCACCCACCCCTGCTCCTGCGTGCACACGCGGCACGGGGAGCAGACCCCGCCGTGGCTCTCCTTTACCCCCCCAAATAGACGGGGAGCAGCCGGCCGTGGCACAGGGCAGGGGGAGGGCAGGCAGCCTTTGGAGTTATTTTAAGTTTTCCTCCCCGCCACCTCCCCCCACGCCCAAGCCCAGCCCGGGATGCGCCAGATTTTTTTCCTCCTCCTGCAACAATGCTGAAAATATCTCACAAGGGGTGACCTGCAGCCCCGCGGCTCGTCCTGCCCTTTGTGTCTCAGCAGTGGCTGGGGGGGGAGGAAAAAGGGGAGAGAGCAGGTAGGAGAGCAGCCCTCAACCTCCCTCCTCCTCACCCATCTGTCTCCCCAAGCTCACAGAGAAAGAAAATCCAGAGCCCGACAGCATCCAGCCTGGCTTGGTCAGCAAAACATCATGTTTAATGCACAACGCTGCAACAACGAAGCTGAAACAGCCATAGGCACAATAACGGATTTCTTCGAGCATCCCCGATGAGCCCCCGCCCCCAAACACCCCATTGCTCCAGCTCCCCGCGCTGGTGTTTCTAGGACAGCGGCTCTCCAGCTACTTTATCCCTTCGGAGCAAGGCAGCCCCGACAACAAACAACCCCGAGAAGCAGCATCACCGCCAGCGCCGGCTCAGCATCCCCCAGCCCCTCGGTCCCCTGTGCCGGGGGAGGGGGGCACCGTATCCCTGGTGCAAGCAGCCGAGCCCTGTGCACACCCCTCCGGAGCACCACAACCCCACGCACACCCTTCCCGGGTGTCAGCTCACAGCCAGCAAACTCCAGCGCCGGGAGCAGCAATTTTTCCCCCACCCCCGGGCATCAGCACCACTGCCTTGGCGACGTGGAGGGAGGAGGAAAAAAAAACCACACAAATAAAAAAAATACCTGCTACTTAAGAATGGATGCACATAGTGAGAGTGACATGCCTTGAGAGGGTGTATTCCCCATTTCTGGTCTGCTCGCTCGCTTTCTTTTCTTTCCTTTCTCTCCGCGAGGGGCTCAGGCCCAGCCAACCATGGGAGACGGAGGCAGGAGTGCGAGCGTGCGGGCGCGCGGGTGCGAGCGCGCGCCGGGGTGTGTGCGCGTGGGAGCGCGCAGCTCGGCGATGTACAAAGGAACAAATGGGAAAAACACATTAGCTCATGATAGATTAATGTGCGGGAAGACGGCTCCCCCTCTCCGCTCCCTCTTAAAGGCCCCTACGTTTTATTCGGTGATAGGTGGCTAGCCCAAATGCCAGGAGTAATCGGGGTGGCGTGCGGTTACCACCGTGTGCCATCACCCGCTGACAGCAGGAGAGGCAGCCGGACCCGTGGGGGGATGCACAGGAGAGGCAGCCCCGGACAATGTGCAGGAGGATTGCTCAAAAGACATTATATACCTCGAAAGCAGGCGGCAAAATAACATTTGCACATCTCTTGGGAGAGGGGCGGGGTGGGTGGCATCCTGCCACGGTCCTGCACGGGCAGCCGTATCGCTTCTGCTGTAAAGGTGAAGCAAAAAGGGCGGTGGGAATGCTGCCAGCAGAGCCGTGACCGTACCTGGCCCTGTGGCACTGGCAGCTCCCAGCCAACGCAGCGACACGGCCTACCCATCGTTCCACAACCTCCAAATTCCCTGCACGAGCAACGAGCACAGACCCTCTGTAGCAGAGCGCCGACGGCATCGGGGCACCCGCGCCGAGGCTTGGTACCCGCCGTGGTGAGGACCCACCTGTGGTCCAGGGGGAGAGCAGCCCCCACAGCGTGCGGGTACACGGAGGTGTCCCGCTGGCACCCCCTTGCCAAGAGAAACAAACCTAAGGCCCACCAGGGAGAAAGGCGAGAGAGAGGGCAGGGAAAAATAAATAAGCAGCCACTGTGTTTTGCGCAACTTGCCGGGACTATCAAGGAGGGCTTGCAGGGTTTCTCCCCTTCCCTCCGCACCGTGCTGTTCCCACCCCCATGGGATGGGGGCTGCGGATCCGACCAGCACCTCCCCAGCGAGGGGAAGGGGAGGTGGAGGAGACACCAGCTAATGCCGACCCCCCGCAGCCCCCGCGCTCCCTGCAGCGCCGCGTTAGCAGGAGAGCCGCTGCCCAGCGGCACGGGGGAGCGCAGCAACGCCGGCTCCATTAGCGAACATCCGTGGGGCGAAAGCCTTTTCCAGCACCAGCAAAGTGCATCTTGATGGGGCTGACATGCTCCTGATGGCAGGACGCCCCAGTATACGCAGCTGGGGGGGGAACCGGGCATCCCAGGGCTGGCACGGGCTGTGCACGGGGACGGGGCCCACTGCAACGTGCCGCCTGTCCCTGCTCGGTTGTGAACCCCAGCGGCTTCATCCCACACTCCCAGGCAGCCCCATCGTCTCACAGTGTACCCCATCACTGCATCGTGCTGCGGCGGGAGAGGGGAAGAAGGGGCGCGCTGCCTGCTGGGGGTGCGGGACAGGGGCAGAGAAAAGATGAATGAAAAAAGGGAATGGAAAGAGTTGCTGTTAGACCTGGGGCACTTCAGAGATGTAATAAGAGGTGAAGTGTTTATAACACGGAGTGAAATCCTCTGGTCTGTGTCTCGCTGGTAGGAAGATTAGAGGAGCTAAAGTTCCCCCGGGCATTAAAAGTCTCTTGCTTAATACCAAGTCCTAATCTGCTGCTCCCTGAGAGATGACACTGGGAAAGTCTGAACCATCCCATGCCGGAGGGGAGCGCAGCTGCACGGAGCCATCCCACACCCAGGCACCTCCCAAACCAAGTGAAATAACCCGCGTGGGACAGATCCTGCCCTCCCCACAGGCTCCGGATTTTCCCACGACAGACCCCACGCTCCCACGCAGGGGGAGATTTCCTTTGTACGGAGTATCAGGTGGGAAATTCAAGGAGAGAGGTGTAAAATTGCTCCCTCCCAGCTGTGGGAGCCACCCAGGCCACCAAGGTGCAGATTAGAGACATTTAGGGGTATCTGGGATGGACATAAAACTGAGCAGCCAGGACAGGCCAAGACAACGTGACACAAACCCAGAGATGCTGTGACAGCTTACCCGTGCCACCGACGAAGCCCCACGCGTCCGGCACCAGCAAACCCGGCCCTGGCACCAGGGATGGGGCTGCACCGTGGGGTGATGCCGGCTGACAGCTCCCTGACTTCGCAGCTTGCGGAGAGGCAGGGGTTTTGATCACGGCAGATCCAAGTGAGGCGGTGAAACGTCTCTAAACGAGCTGAAATGCGTCTAATCGGCACATCTATTTTCTAACAAGTTACATATTCCCTTCAGAGCTCCAGTCATTTCAAAAACACATTAAGGAGAAATATTTGAAAGCTAAAATGTATTAAACAAGCACTTCATCCTCATCAGCAGAGAGGTTATAGACCTTTACTGGTCTCCTTCCAATAACCTTGCATGCAAGACACCACGAGGCAATCTCCTGTTTTCAAAAACCCATTAAAAACACGTGCACCGGAGGCCGGTCCCGGGGACCAGGCTGGGTTGACACCCCCCACCCTGAGTGCCTTTACAGGGGCAGGACAGGGCGGTCATGGCCCCCGGGGGCTCCCTAAGAGCAGCCAACACCACGGGCAGGGGGCATAAGCCAACCCCCTCCCAAAATCACGGGAGCGACCTGAAAACATCCAAGGTTTCTTGGAAGAAAGCCGACAAGAGCACAAGGCTATTTATTTCTGTTTTCTGAGGCTTTGCAAAAGGGGGAGGGAGAGGGAAGGTCCTGCAGCCACAAGAGAGAGGGAATTCATTTGAAAAGGACCGCAGATATCACGTACAACCACACGACGCCGGGAGCTGGCTCTTCGGCAAAAGAGCCAACATCTCAGATCCACGCGAGTGCTGTGGGGATGGGATCCCACAGGGGCCGGCTCTTCCCCAAACACCAACCCCGCTGCAGAGACCTGCAGCCTTTTTACTTTCCAATAAAAGAGGGAAAAAGGAAGAAAAGAGGCTCCCAAACCTTCTCCCCCAGCTTGGCTGCAGCCTCGCAGCAACACAGTCGCCATTTCACCCTCGCGCTCCCAAACCCCACCCCAGCCCTGCAGGAGGGGCTCGAGATCCCTTTGCCGCTGGGCTGGACGGGAGGAACATGAAAGCTGAGCCTTGGCTCTCAATTATTTATCAGACATTTCTTTTTTTGTCTGACTTGTCCTAAAAAGTCCTTTGAAGCACCTGCCACAGGATATTTGGGTGCTCCTTGCCTATAATTAGCCCTCCCCATGTACGAAGCCATCCTCATCCTCTCTCCTCTCTCCACGCTGGCCAGGGCAGCTCACACCTCCAGCAGCTGGGAAGGGTTTTGGGGAGCAGGAGCTCCTGCCACCTTGCCCCTGCAAAGGGCCACAGATGCCACCCGCAGATGGGTGGGGGTCGGCACCACAGCCTCCCCCTCACCCAGGCCAGCCCAGACCACCCCTGAGGATCTGGTTCCCAAAAGTTTAATAGCATGATGCTAATATAGGATGCTCTTATTAGCCCTACAACACCCCTCCTCTTGGTCTCAGCAAGCTCCCCCAGCAATGAGCTCCCAGCCTATGCAGCCATCAAAAAGGGTTTTTCCTCTTACTGGTCTGACTCTGCCACCCACTTCACTGGGGAGTCACATCCCCCATTAACAGGGTGCTTCACAGCAGGCAAAGCCAACCCAACCAACAGGTTGCCTCCCAACATAGTCTCAGCAACAAAAAAAGAAAATAAGCCTGAGCTTGGCTGCGCCCCATCCTTAAAAGCCACCGGCTCCACCCGAGGGGAGGAACAGAGTGCCTGGAAGAGGCTGTAAATGGGAGCATTGATACAGGCATCACCCAGGTACCCTGCGCCCTTGCCAGCCTGGGGGGGATTGCTCTGAGGTTGTCCCCGCATCAACGGCGGCTCTCGCTGCTCTGGGTGCAGCAGCTCAGTCCAAAAAAACCACAGCTGTAAGCAGGGACACGTCCCGGCTCCGTGCACACGCCTTCGGTGGGTGTAAGCCCATCCACCCCTTGTGCAATCTCTGCTGACCCATCCCAAAAGCAGGAGAGGGGCTGAAATAAGTTTGAGATGTCTCAGGCTCAGCCCTGCCCTCCTGTCCCTCTCCGCTCGCCGCCTCGCACTGGGAGACTGAAGCGAAGCCCGAGCATCTGAAGCACCAGAGCCTGCCTTGCTCATATTTTTAATATAGCTTCACACGGAGCCATCCCACATACATCTGTCCCCCTCAGCACAGGCTCACAGTCACCCGCGTGCCCAGCCCCTCGCCCATGCTGGCCGCACCGCCACACGTTTCCATTTATAACGCACCCAGTCACGCACAAGCCCTCGCATCTTCATCCCGCCACGCGCAGGCTTGGGGATGTGCCTTTTTCATTCACCCCCTACAGACGCACTCCACCTTCTTCCAAAATCCACCTGGAAAGCTTAAGAAAGCCTTTACATTCCCTTTAAGCACCATTTGTGTTGCCACCATCCAGCCCCTTTCCTCCTAAAAAAAACACTCTCCGCAGGATCCTTCCAGCAACACCCAGATTTCCCACGCCTGAGCATCTCTGTTATGGGCAAAGAATAGCAGGACCACACCTATAATACTACAGCCTCTAAATAAGGACCACATTACTCCTCTTCAAAATGTAAAGCCAGGAAAACAGGCACAGAGCAGGGGAAGGGGCTTCGCCAGGTCCCACGGATGCTGGAGCCAGCCCAGCGTCCCTGCTCTGCCCCAGCTGCCTCAGCCCAGGGAAATCTCCCTCTGGGAGTTCAGGGAAAAGGCTGGAGCGCTCTAGAAATGAGTTGGACAAGCAAGAAAAGGTACCTACAAGAGGGAAAATATTACAGAACCTGAATAAATTCCCCAGCCTGCCCCACGTAGGGATAAAACTGGGAGGAGCTGCCCGCCCAATTTCACAGTGACTGGCAAGGGCTTAATAACAGTTAAATAATACATGTATTGGCAGATGTTTATAAGCAAAGCCACCACCAGCAAATAGATTTTATTGCCTCAGAAAGGGGCCCTTTGCTGTTTCCATGTCCCTTCCCATCTGGAGCACATGAGGAAGCTGACAGTCCCTCTCGGAGCCTGTCCGCACCTGATTTCCACTGGGAACCAGTCTGCAAAGCTCACTCACGCTCAGCAAGCTCTGAAGACCCAGCGATCCTCATCCCCCAGCCCTCCTGCAGCAGATCCAGGCATGGGAGTGGGGGGTGACTACCCCATGCTCCACGGAGACGGGTGCTGGGAGGAGGTGACCACCTTGAAGGGGAAGGGTTTGAAATGGTAGAAATTCAAATCCCAGAAGAGAAGAGGTGCCTTGGTGAGGGAGTTCAGACCCTCAGCTTGTTTCTTAGGAAAGGGAAAATAATTCAGCCCTAATGGGGAAATGCAAATCCTGAGGTCTGGGCCAGACCCTCACCCATCCACGGTCACACTGGGGTTGAGGCTCACCTGCAGCAGCACGTGGGTGTCATTACACAGCTATACCTATCGCTGCACATCTGGATTGTGTCTGAATCCACAGGGATTGACCCAGGTATAGCGACCGCTGTGTATAAACACCCAGCCTTGCCACGCTATTGAAGTCAGCCGGGGGCTGGAGCGAAGCTGCTGGGAGCCGGGCCCGGGTCGCGGAGGGGATGCCGCGTCCCGCGAGGCTCCTGGGGTGACGTGCGCCGGCAGCAGCTCCCTGTTGCTGCCGTTATCCGCTGCTTTCCTCTGGGCATCGGGAAGAGGAAAAAGTCTCCATGGCAACCGAGGACAGATGTGACCACGACTAGTAATGGTGCTCCACAGCCGGGAGGTTTTGGGGCTGAACGAGGCACCCATGTACCAGACACGCTGCAAACTGCCTGCGAGGAGACCTGCCTTCTGTCACCTGTGCAAGGAGTGACCTATAATTGCCCAAAATTTTACAGCAGGGAACCTGGGCAAGGTCACAGAGGGGAACCGGGGCTGAACCCCCACTCCTAACCCCCAGCCCAGTCCCTGTGGCTCCGCCGGGGTGCTGGGGCTGCCCTCTCCCCCATGGGTTTGACAGGCAGGCTGCGAGGAGGAGGGTGGGATGTGCTGTGAATTACGCCAATTTTTTGCAGGTTGCGGCCAGCTTCCTGGGCTAGCGTTAAAGAGGAGGTGCTATCTTTCATCAGCCGGTAGCCAGGTTTCTCTCCGCAAGTGCTGTGTGGGCAAAGAATTGTTGATGCATAATGTATGGACATCTGAGCAGGAGGGGGATGGAGGGAAGAGGATGAACAAGAAAAGGAGAGGAGCGGAAAAAGAGGTTGAGAGTCAGGTCTCCTCCCTCTTCACCCCAGATTTGGCATTTTTCTCTGCTATGTGTGCATCCTTTGCTGCCTAAAGCCTCGCAAATGTCCCTGCCCTCCTGGGCACTGCTCCACGGGACCTTGGGCCATGCTGAGGGCGGCCCCCAGAGTCTGGCCATTAAATGGGGACAGAGCCCCTGCAGCGCTGCTTCTTGGGGGCTGAGCAGTTGTCAGCTGGTGGCACAGCAGCCCGTGGCCACCGGACAGATCTATATACAGGACAGACCGCTCTGCATCCTCCCAAGAGTCGTCCGAGCCTCCCCCTTTCCCACAGAGCCATCCAGCAGCCACCCTACACGGGAAGAAAAGCCAGATGCTTTACAAGGTTTGATTTCTTCCTGCAGCTTTAAGAGGATTTTCTCATTAGAAGGAGCAGCTTTGCTGATTGTGAAGATGACCGATATTTTCACTAACCAGGCAAGGAATCCTGCACTGACCCCCAGCTGCCATGGCTTGGGGGAAGACAGGCTCAGGGCTCACCACGCTCGGCTGGCTCGATCTGCCTTTATTGCTCAGGGTACCACCAGCCCTGCCTCTTGCAGAGCCCCTGGCAGATGCAGCACAGGAAGCAATAGCAGGGTCTTCCATTGAACAGAGAGAGAGAAAAACCCCCAAGGCCCCTTGTACCAAGTTGGCCACAGCCTTAAGACGATGCTGGAGATGTAGCAGCAGCCAAGAGGCCAGTGCAGGTGGGAAAACCTGCCCGGGTGATGGTGCAGGACTTCCCTGTGCCTGGGACTTGCTGGCAGAGCCACGCACAAGCCTTGTCCCAGCAAGGACACGTTAGTACGGACGATGGAAACTACTTTAGTTCACCAGTATCTTACTAGTCACCAGAGTTTAGTGAAGGTTGTAGGAAACAGGAGCCATCAGGGAAGGCCGTAGAAGGCTCCCTCCTGCTGTTGGGGTTTCTCCAAATCCTCAGGGCAGCTCAGGAGAAAGCCAAGGTGTTTGCTGGGAAGTTCAGGAGTGGGACAAGAGAGACAAGTTATCACGGGCTGATCACAGGCAGACACTGACAGTTAAAAGGGAAAAAGACATGCCAGGGCAAGCAGGGAAAGGTGGTAGAAAGCCATGAGAGCAAAAAAGCAGCAACGGATTTATCTGGGCTTTTTTGGGGGCTGGGAGGAGGAAAGGCAGCAGAGAGGAGCAAAGAGAAGAGCAACACAGCAAAACCACCAGGCCTGAAGAGCCACCTCCCTCCGCAGCAGCACCCAGCATGGGAATGCTTGGGGCAAAATGGTGTTTGTCAAGGCCAAGGGCAGCCCTGCACTGCTGGAGACAGAAGCAGAGTTGATCCCAGCGACAGGCTTTAGAGGGGACTGGGAAGAGTGGAGTTCGGGCAATACTCTGTGCCAGAAAAAAGGTGGGGGGGCTGTTAAGATTAAGACACTGTGGAAGGGGAGCACAAGGAGAGAGCTGAGTCATGGCTAACACCTCGCTCACGGGTAAATGCCACAGCCTGAGCAGAGCAGCGCAGTCGGCAGCATCCAGAGAAGAAAGGAAAAAGCGTAGGGTAAAGGACTCAGAGACAGGGATTAAGTATTATTTACCATGGTTGTGCTTGAGCTGATGGCTAGACAGCCGCCAGGAGACAGCACAGAGGCAATCCTGAGTCATTAGCAGAGATGTAGCGAGTGCTCGCAGACCCTGGCTGCTCCTCCCGGTGCCCCAAAGTGAAAGCGTGCGGTGGAGAAACAATGGCATCAGAGGCGGCAATGACTTGGATTTCTCCAGGCCCTTGCCCTCCTGAAGCAGAATTTTCTCTGCTTCAGGCAAGAGGGTCCTTGGGCTGCCCATAACATCCACAGCACCAGCTCGTTTGTGAGGAGGGGCTGCCCTGGGTGGGAGGATGCGGGCAGAGCCTGTGAATCACGCGCTGCGCGGGGTGGCCACACCAGGAAAGCTCAGAAGGTGGAAATGTCTAAAAAGAGTGAGTTCAAAGCCTATTTCTGTAGCAGAAGGTACCAGAAATCTGGGTCAGAAGGGATAGGAGACACGTCAGTGGCTTGCTAGATGAGAAAGACAGGTTTCTCCAGACTTGGAGGATGAGCTCTCCAATGCCAGCAGCTCAACCGTGCCCAGCTGCAGAGCTCAGCGTCCCATGGGTGTCCCCAGCTGGCGGTCAGGGACCCCACGGCGTTTCCAGCAACACCCTGCAACAGCAAAGCGCGAACGGAAGAGTTAAGGAGGTTACAGGGATCTGCCTTTTGCATATGGGTTAACAGAGACAGGTCGATTCTGCCCAAAGCCACACGGCCGGTCAATACCAAAGCATGCCTGAAGCCTGTTTTTCGCCAGCGCGGTGCTGCGTTCGCCCCGGGAGGGCGAGGCCACGGGCAGCAGTTCGGGATGACACGCTCCACGGCAATCAATAAGCAACAGGAGCATCGCATGAGGTTTTCTTCTTGCTTCCCACTGACTCAACGATCTGGACTTGGCAATTCAAATATGGTTGATTATCTCTCCTGCCATACAAAAAGAAGGTTTTTTTGGCAACGATTTCTAGAAAACTTGGGTTCGTCCCAGTACAAATGAGGAAAACTTTTGAAAAGTCAAAAAAATACACAGGATGGGAAAAATCTTTTCCTGAAAAGCTGAAGCCAGATGACTGCATCTCTCCTCTTCCCTACGAAGGCAGCAGCATCTTCCTGTGCTCATGGTACATTCTCCATCTGATTTAGACAGTAAAATACCCTCCTTCCCAACTTCCTTGCCCTGGTCTCCTTCAGCTGGAGAGAAACTCCCTTGAATTTGTAAGAGGACAGCAAGGCAGGCAAAGCCACCTGGGTGGTGAAACCATTTCTAACAGGAATTTCAAGGAGCTGGTGAGCCTTGAGGGCTCCGATAGACTTTTCCCTCCCTTGTTCTCCTGAAATGCAGCAGCAGCTGCCAGCAGACTGTACCTTTAAATCAGAGACAAGCTGATCCCCAGGATAGCAGCTGGAAAGGGCATATCCATAGCTCTGACAGGGATAAGAGCCTCTGCAGTCCCTGGGAATCAGCAAACACAGGCTGACAGAGTGCAGCCTGGAGCCTGCCTAGCTGCAGGTATTGAAGAGGCTGCGAAGATGACGTTCAGCCCCAGGAGCTGGAGGGGAAGCAGAAGAGAAGTCAAACACATGATGCAGAGGGAGCTGCAGAGGACAGGCGAGCTCAGCTCACCCAGCTCCAGGACCGATGTGACACGGCTCGGGCTTGGCTTGGACCGCGACCAGGAAGGCACAGCCTGCGCGGCGGGAAGGGCTCGCTCCTCCCTCCTCCGGAGCTCAGCACCTCGCGCTGGGGAGCATCAGCTGCGAAGGAACAGAGCTAGAAAAGTAAACCAAAACACACCCCAAAAAAAACCGTGTGGGTACACCATAGCAGGGCAGGAGCACAGGTACTCACATGCTCCTGCCCCTGCCCGCTCCTCACGTGCATCTAAGCCCCAAAGGGCTTCCTGGTATGATGCTATTTAGGATAAAAACGCCAATCACATTTCCCTTCAATGTGATCTTATCAGGGTTGGGCTTGCCAGGCAGAGCTAATTAAATCCTGGATGCAGTCACTGCTTAAATGAAAGTTTGTTTCCTGCAATAGCAAAGCCAAGGATGGAGGCAGCCTGCGCTTTCTTGTATCTAGCAAGAACATCTGCCACAGCCAGCTCACGTTGGTCCTACCTGCTCCACGGCTGCACGCACAGGTCCAGAGAGAGGCCCCCCTTCCCCGAGCCTGCCCAGGCTTCACGTCCCCAGTGTTTGCAAGAGGCAGATAACGTACGCGAGGGGCTGCATGCAGGAGCCAGCTGCAATTCCCAGGGTGGGAGGTCCTGCCTTTCCTTAGCGTTGAGCCCTGCCTGGGGTTACAAGGTGCATGATGCTTCCAGTGGGCACCAGGTCTGCTGCAAGAGCTCAGGGGAGCCCCAGAGCTTTGCACAGCACGTTTTGCTGTTATACTGATGGAGCACAAGGCATCGCAGAAACAACCTGGATTCCAAAAGCAACGTCCGTCTCAAGGGATTACGGTCCAGCCGCAGCACAAAGTTACCTTGAAGACAGCAGAGGCTGTGCTTGCATAGCCAGGCGCTCAGGTCAGAGCTGCAAAAGAAACTTTACTTTGACTTCCAGTCCACAGGGGCGGGCAGAAGGCAGCCAGAAAAGGCAGCTCTGACCCCTTATCCTACCCCTGGCCAGGAGGCAAAGCCGCCGGTCAGACACCTTCCAGCAGCTGAGGAACAAAGGAAAACAAGAAAGATAAAGAGGAGATGGGGAACCAGCAAAGCGGCCGGTGTTTCTGGCACGCTGGTCCCCTGTGAAGGCTCGCGGCTCTGCCCAGGAGCCCACGGTGGCTGGGCAGCACGGGGGTATCCCCCAGCTGTGCTCCCAGGCAGCGCCTGGCCTAGTTTCCATGACCCATAAGCAATGGGAGGAAATCACCCAGACTGTTGTAATGAGTGCTTTATTAGGAGATCTTTACTGCAGGACAGGAATATTAAAGTGTCATTTGAAATCCAGGGATGCTCTGGCACAGCAATACGCTTTCTCACTTCTGGTTTCCTCCAGCTAATCCCACCTGCTTCTGATGTGGCTTCTGCTTTAAGGAGACTTCAAAAGGCATCAGAGCTTTAAAATGTTGGGGAAACCTCCCTAATCTACCTTCCACATCGCTAAGTCCTCATAGTCCCTAAGAAGCCCTCACAGGCATTAACCCAACAGCCAGAGTCTATCCCCTCGGTATGGGGAAGAGCATGATACTTTAAAGCTAAGCAGAGAGGATGATCATACAGTTAAAGCACTGACAGAAAACCTGATAGCTGGGGATCTAGTCCCATCTGCCATATGCTTCCTCCAGGACTCTTCATCTCTATTTTTGGGCAATCCATACTTGCCTGCCTCTAAGGGAAGGTGGGTGGCGGGGAGGCTATCACAAGCTGTTGTGCTTTGAGGGACTTTTTTAGCATTCTTATGAGAGCTGGGTACCAATTTGCAGAGTAAATTGGACAGCCTTGTCACTCTAAGCCATGTCCATTCAGTACAGTCTGTGTGAGCTCTGGCAGCCACAGCCTGGTCTGCTTGGGAGCAGCAGAAGGGGCTGGGGACAAGGGCTGAGGAGCATCCCTGACACATCCAGGGCTGGACACCAAAGGGTTCTGCAGGGCAGAGCAGTGTGTGCGATGCACAGGGCAGGGAGGGGAGAAACCAGGACCTGCCGGACCCTCACAGCTGGGCAGGTTTTGTCTAGCTCCATTCATGTCAGCCTCCAACACCAGGACCTGGCAAGTTGTCCCTAAAAATCCCAGAGCAAGAAGGAGATGAAAGAAAATAATGTGCTTCTATGCTCTCACCCCTAATTCAACCTGTCTAGAAACCAGCTCTCCAATAAGCCCGTTCAATACCACTTGAGTCCAGAAGATGCAGCAAATAAATTCTACTGTTGGGATGGAAGAGCCCAGCCACGCGAGCACAGGGGATGCACGCCGGGCACGGAGGAGGTCGCCTGGAAAGCCTGTCTCACCATAGGAGGTTTTACACCTGCGCTCGTGGGGGTTTTTTTTGGGGGGGTGGGGGGGGGCAACCACCTCACCCACACGGGCACTGCAGCCAGCAACCTGGGAGGCTGGTTGCTTCTCCCTCATCCATCACCCCACAGGGCCGAAGGCTGTCATTAGCCAAGGAGAAAGGAGGGAGCAAGAGACATCATTGCTCTCACGCATAGGTGCCTTCCCTTTTGCAAACATTGCCAATCAGAGAAGGAAGTGGGATGAAAACAGCTCCCGAGGGAGAGCGGGCAGCTGGAGATGGCAGGAGAGGAGGGAGGAGGCAGGGGGAGGAATCCCGAGATGCCTCGCTACCGAGTTCACGCAGAGTGGAATTGCTGGTAATTTTGTAACAGAAAAACGATTTATGTGAATCTTTGGGGCGGGGGAAAAAAGGGAGAAAAAAGGCCTGTCAGCAGGACTGGCGGCAGGAGGGGAGAAGCGATGCCCAGGCACCGGGCACTGAGCGAGGGGCCCCACGACGCAGGAGAGGAGGTTCGGGCTGGGGGCCAAGCCCGCCCGAGCCCACCACGCCTTTCAGCCCCACAAGCCATCTCCCTGTCCATCAGGCCCTGCAAGGTGAGCAGCCGGGTGCAAAGCAGCTCCACGCCGCTGCCGAAGGTGCTAATAGCTGCCGCAAGTAACTCCAGATCCAGAGGTAATCGCAGACCTCGTTACGGCCAAGGAGCCTGCCAAGTACTTTTTCAGGCTCAGTGGAAGGAAAAATTAAACCCATTCGCTGCATAGAGCGGCTACACACGACAGAAGTTACTGCCTAAACCTTTAGCTGACAAAGCCTGAGTATTTCCCCCAAAGCCAAAGCAGCCATGGACGCGCTCGCAGACCTGGGGGCAAGGCTGGATCAACGCCGCTCTCCCAGCCCGGCCAGGATTGCGCTGAGTGGTGTTAAGTCACACAGCCAAGGTCTGCAATAAGTAGAGAAGGTGGTGTTTATTGAGCCCAGAACTCACCAGAATGACAGATTTAGGGTATTCTGCACAGAAACCAGACCTGTTTGATGGTTGCTCCTGTTGCCCTGGAGACACAACGGGCCTCAGCATTATTTATGCTTTTTCAATGACCAAGACAGCACCAGGATGATATGGCTCATTGATTTCCCTAATGAAAATCTTGGTGAACCATAATGTCGGACCACAAAATAGTGGTGGATCACATGACCCAAAGAAGAGTCAGTATGAACTGCTGTTACACTCGGATGGATCGAACCCAGGATCTTCCCCACCTGCACGTGGAGCCAGGGAAATAACTGCAACCCACACAAATGAGCTGGCATTCGTCTCCGCTGGTGCCAGGACTGCTGGCATCTGCTAAGCCGCAGCGCTTTCCCGAGTGATTTTTTTTCCCGTTAATGGGCCAAACTGCAGAACCACCAGGAGTTCTCATCCCTCCACCTGATGCTTTGATAAAATGCCTGAAGTACAGGGTATAAAGATCCCAAATCCTGGTAAACCAAGCTCATCACCACAGGGGTGCAGGGAGAAGCGGTGGGGATGCCAACCTCTTAAACATCAATAATTACTATGCCTGAAAAATACACACTTTATACATATATTTAAGAAACCTGGAAGAAGAGAGGGGTGGATGTGGAAAAACTCCAATTTTCCTCTCCCAAATTATCAGCAAACTGCCTCTTGCAAAGCTGACAGTCAGAAACAAAACAGTCATTACACTACAAACCGGTGACAGGAGGGAAGGGATCTGTCAGGCGGGTTTGCGATTAGATAGCGAACATGCAAATCAGAGCTGCAGCCTAACGAAGAGCAGACCAAGGGGTCAGCATTGGGAAGGAGGGCACCAGGAGCTGGGTGGCTCCGGGGAAGCCACAGGCAGCCGACAGATGCTATGGGACAGTAAAAGCAGGCAGAAAGGAACACAGAAGATGGGGGGAAGTGGGAAAATGGGGTGGGGGAGTTGCTGGGAATGGAGAAATCTTGGGTAAAGCAGGTGAGGAACAAGGCAGCCTTTTTTTCCTCAGGTTTTTCTGAGGCTGAGTGTGCAGCCAGGACAGCAGGTGGAACACGCCTGGCTGGGCAGGACCCCCTGCTTTTTCGGGAGAGGGGCAGCAGCCACAGCAGGCCAGGGCTGCAGAGCAGGGACAGCCCAGGACCCTGCCAGGTTTGGCAGCAGGGGAGGTGTTTGTCCCCATGAGACACGTCCATCCCTGGCCATCACCAGATGTGCCACGGGGCTCAGTCCCAGGCGATGGGAGGGATTAGGGCGGCAGCAAGCAGGCTGGCAAACCCTGCTCTCCGCACTGCGTCATCCTCTGCCGGGAGCCACTACAAAACACCAGCGCGGCACATCCACGCGAGGACACCACAGGTCCTTCAGCACACGGGACCAGCCCCTTTACCAGCAACTCCCGCACCTGGTTACAGGCAGATGTGGCACATCTGTTTGCAGCAGAAAGCAGCCCTCCCTTCAGCAGCTCTACAGTTTCCATAGCTATTGCACGAAGGCACCACCACCTCCCCAAACCTTCCAGGCATCCCTGTGGGAAGCCTGCACAGGTTACAGTGACAGTCACAGCTTCCAGAAAAACAAACAAACAAACAAACAAAAAACCATCCAAACTCTGCTTGCAAGCAGCCCCTCCATGGCTTGGAGCAGATGCTGTTGCAGCTTCACCTGTTGCAGCTGCCTGAGCAAACCCCAGCCCGCAGCGCTGGCACCCATCAAAGGTGGGCAGGCTGATGGCACCGGCGTCTGTTCAGTCCGAATGAGAGGAGACTGAGGGAGACATGATGAAAGTCCTCACAGACACAAAGGGCAGTGGCAGAGGACAGGAATAATCTGTTCTTTGTGTCTGCTGTGGAAAGGACAAGAAATAATGGGCTTAAACTGCAGCAAGGGAGATTTTGACTAGATGGCAAGAAAAACTTTCTAATAATAAGGAGTATTAGAGCCCTGCGACAGACAGCCCAGGGAGGCAGTGGGATCTCCATCACTGGAGGCTTTTAAGAACACAGCAGACAAATATCTGTCAGAAATTATACACGAAGAGTTGATCCTGCCTTGGGGCATGAGATAAATTAAATTACCTTTTAAGGTCCCCTCCAGCTCTCGCTTTCTGTGATTTCTTGTTAGATCTGTCACCAAAGGCTGTATGCCTTTAAGGAGAAAGCATCTCCCTAAGAAAACAAGCACATCTATCGTCAGAAAACCGCTGTCATTAGCAAAGCTAAGAAGGCCGGTGCACAGAGCCAGGCAGAGGTGAAGGTCCACCGACCCAGGCGCACAGATGCGGGATTGATTGGCTCAAGGAGCCACCGGTCGCCCCGTGTGATGGGGCACCGACTCCCTGCAAAGGTGCCTGGGAGGAGAAACCCTCGACAAAGGCAGGATCCTCAGCGCAGAGGCAAAGGAGCCCTCCTGGGGGAAAGGACCATTAGACTGGCAAAGTATTTCAGGCACGGGGAAAAACTAGTATAAGGCAAGATACTTTTGTTTGCGTGATCACTCTTCAGCACATTTTGGGAGCGTTTGGTTCCCACTGGCTTGAGTAACGCCCCTGCCGAGCTCTGCCCCAGCACGCCAGGAGCATCTAGAGCTACAGATGAGCTCTGCCTATCCCAGGAAACGTACCCAACATCTGGGAAGAGGCTGCCTGGAAACTAGCAGGACTGATTTGCAACTTTGAGCATCAAATCATGCCAACAGTGACAGGATTTCCCTTCCTTTTCAAAGATGAGCTCTTTCTTCGTGTCAGCTGTTTAGCATAAACTGAACAAGTGAGCCAGACCAGTCTCCTACCTCCTGTAACCTTTATTCCCCACTGAGCTGCTTGTCAGCTCCTTGCTGATCAGGTGCATAACTCTATCTGGGAGCGTTATCTCATGCAGGGCTGAGGGAAGGGCTCCCTGACCCTCCCCGGGGGGCACGCTCCCCACCCCAGGGCGGCACGGGATGTATCTGCACAGGGTCCAGGTTGGCTGTTTGTTTGGCCATTTCGGAGTGGTTTATGGCCAGGCTGCAGACAGCGGGGCTGCAGCCAGCCCCTCTCGCCTGGCCTGCGGGGGGGGGGGGAATGGGCTCAGCGCCTTGCCGATGCCGTCATACAATAAATCTGCAGCGTTCTCTGGAGACAGCTATCCAGACACGGGAGAGGTTGGGCACAGCTTCCTGGGAGACCTGCTAACGTGTCTGGAGCCTGATGAGACACCCAGGGAGCCTGGAAGGGAAGAGGGACAGTGACTTCCCTGCAGCCCAGCAGCAGGTCCCTGGCAGAGCTGGCAAGAGACCACTAACTCAGGCACCTCTCTTGACCCAGGCTGGCAGTGACCTCCTCCTGGGTCTGAGATGGGAGACAAAAAACAGCGCTTAAAAGTAACCTCCACTCTGGCCATGGAAACTCCTGTGTGTCCCTGCCCTAACAAAAGTGGCTGTGTTTTTTCCAAGCATCTCCAGCCTTTATAAGAAGGGGCTGATGCCTCAGACCAGGCAGGATTCCAGAGCCAGTCCAAGAAACAAACCTACCCAGCACCTTTATGAGTCTCACCAGTTTCTGCCTATTCCAGAAACCTGAAGGACTGGGGATACACGTATCCTTACACACAGGCATTACTGCAGGGAGCAGCATGTGCACACCAAACTGAAGCATGCAAGCACACTTGAGTGCTTCCACCAAGCAGCATGTGGACCCTTTGGCACCCACACATGCTCCCAGGTTGTGGGGCTGCTGCTGCTTTGGTCCCGCTGTCTCTGGAGGGTGATGCTGTGAATGAGAATCAAGTGCAGGCAGGGCCATGGGAAGAGGCAGGTACCCAGTCGCCATAGAAACTGGCTGAAGAAGGATGGAGAAGAGGAAGATGGGGTGCAGATCCCCACCACGCTGCTTCCCCAAGCACCATCGGCTTCCCTTGGCTGCGATCTGACAGTCCCCACCAGCTGTGCTGGTTTTGAATCCCACAGCTTGCTGGAACCAGCTCTCCCTGCCCAGGGATGGGGACAAGGCACAAGGGGCATTGAGGGCTTTGCTGCTCCCCGGTGAGTTATTCAGGCCTTGGGGTTCCATCTCTGTAACAAAGAAAAATGGCCTTCCCCTGCCAGGTTGCTCTGAATACAAATTAATTGATAGTTGCTCGAGATGGCTATATGGCAGGGGGTGGCAGCATTGCCCCGGGTGAGCTCTGCCCGACTTTGGGCCGTAAGCGGCATCAGAGGAATACACAACTCACAGCCCCAACCTTTTCCTCCCCAGTTATAACTTGAGGTACAGCCAGGACCCAAAACATCCAGCCCAGGCTGGGGTCCGGGGCAGTTCAGTGAGCCTGGGGAAAGGGAACGCAACGAGCACAGCCCCCGCTCATCCAGAAAGCTCAGTGCATTTCACAAGCCCGCACGAGCAAAGCCAGCAGCAGGGTGATGGCCTCATCACTATTTCAAAGGAGGGAAGGGGCTGAGGGATGGGAAGCTCCTGGGGCAGGGGGCATACAGTACTCGACTCCCAGCCCGTTCCCCGCCCCCCCTCAGCTGCCCAGTCTCGGGTATTGCAGCCCTACATATGCAATCAAATCACCGTGACCTACAAATTAGCTTCTAGACCCCCTTTATGCTAAATGGTGTAGGAATACAACAGATTCTGGCAAGACTTCAAATTAAGACTGCCAATTAATGCTCCTCTTGGGGCTAATTAAATATCACTTTCCATAGCACTTTTCCCCTCCCTTAAATACTTTGCCAACTACTTCCAGACCCAGCGCAACGCCACTGCCTGGGGCTGATAGCAGCAGCTGCAGCACGGGGTGGGGGGACCCTCCCTGGTGCCCAGGTGGGCACCTCTGCATCCGTGCACCCTCTCAAGTTCCAACACGGGCTCAAGTGACTTGATTTTGGAGTGATCAGTGGGTAAATTGGCCTTGCAGAGATTTCAATCAACGGTTCCCTGAAGTCAAGAGCTTGCAGTTCTTTCTACTTGGACTGAAATAACTGAAATGCCTTTAAGGATGTGAATTATACGAGCAGAGAGATGACAGGGAGTGAGGGGTGGCAGATTCTCACCTGTCCAGATCAGCAGCTGACAACAGGTCCCTGTGCTACAGGCTGCTGTGACAAGGCAGCAACGCCTGCAGCTTTAACCCTGCCCTGAGCCACACGACCAACACCAGCTTTATCCTCTCCCCAGAGCCTCTCTGACCCAGTTTTGGGGTCCCTGGAAAGCCAAGGGTACACACACCATGCAGCAGGAGGAGACCCTGGGGGACTCACCCCACAGCAGCATCAGCAATTCCTCCCGTGAGGGAGGACAAGACTTGGGAAATCAGAGAAAAACGAAGCTCAGTGAGAACATGGCTGTCCAAAGAGCCTCCCTCCTCGCTCCCAGTGAGATGCCAAGTACCGCTGGCAACGCCCAAAACCAGGGGGTTACCGCACCAGAGGAGCGAGCTGCCGGGAGCAGCAGGCTCGCAGGAGGGTCGATAGCCCCAGGTTCCTCAAAACATTTTGCACATAACAAAATGGAAGCTGACAGAGGAAAGGCTGCGTCTCCGATGGTGCCCAGCCAGCTGAAAAATACTGAAAGTTGGGTTTGCCAAAGATACTAGTATTGCACGTGTCTGCAGACAGCCAAGGGCCGTCACCGGTCTGGTCCCGGCGTTACACCTACGGGCGCTCAGAGCCATCCAGCCTCACGCAAAACACGGGAGCTCCAGTGAAGCAGCAGCATCCCCAGCTAAACGTGCTCAACACCCACCTGAGTTTGCAGAAAGCCTGAAACCATCGCTCCACGCAGAGAGAGGTTTGAGGGCTTGGTGTTTTTTAAAGCACATTTTGATTTCAAAAGCTAATGTGCAGAGTTGCTACAAGGAGACAGAGCCAGAAGTGGGTCGTGGGGGTGCTTCCCTGAACTGCTGCATCATTCCCCAAATTCAGCTCTGGAAACCAAACAGCTCCCATGACCTCCAGGCAGGCAGGAGACGGGCACTGGCAGAGGGCAGCATGTGCAGAAAGCCTCCCTGCCTGCAGCCCTGCAGGCAAATAGAGGGCACAGTCCCCTGAGCTGGCAGCCAGGGCTGCTGCCCAGTGCTAAGTCATGGAAATAAATTTCAAAAGGGTAGAAGGGGGGGGGGGAGCTAACCAAAAACAACAAAAACAAAAAACCACACAGGAAAAAAGAAGAAAGAATGAGAGATGAGAAAACATCTCGGCTGGTACAGCCGGCCCCGGAGCCCCAGGAGAGCATCAGCTACTGGGCTTCTCCTCACGTTTCCATAGCAACACAATTTGGTGCTCTTTAGAAAAGCTCACTCCCCCCTCTCCCCCTAGTTAATTTTATTTCGTGTTTTGAAATAAAAGTGGTTGATATGGCTTTTGTCTCAGGAGCCTCATGGCAGGGGGAGAAAAGGGAGGATATCAGCAGATCTGGCGGGGGTGCAGAGGAGGCAGGGGCACCTGGACCCTCCCCGCTCCCAAAACAGCCATCCTGGAAGAGCAGCTTTGCTGGGTTCATCAAGTGCTCCTGAGCTAAGGCACATTGGGGTGCCTCCCGTGAGCTTCAGGGTGGTCTCCTCCCCTAGAGACTGGAGATGGGTGCCAGCCCCATCACTCGCTCCCTCACCTTGGGAAACACCCCAGGACCCCAGTTCCCCTCCTGTGAGCCGGATGCCACCACCCTCCCGTCGCCCACCCCGTCCCCCCGCACAGGGCAGGCCCAGCTCTGGCTATGCGGATGCAGCGCTCACCCCCACGCACGCAGATACGAGCTCCCACCCCCAAGGACCCAGCACAACACACCGAGTCCAGCCACAATATATTCTGTGCAATGAAAGAACCACGGTGGCTGCAACCCTGAGCCCTCCTGCTCCAAAAATGCTCCCTTTCCCAGGCACACCACGAGGACGGGAGCAGGGCTGGGAGACCCAGAGCCAGCACAGCCAGGTGGTAACAGCCCAGACCACCTCCTTCACCTTTAAAAGAGTATTTCCTACACCAGAAACGTGCGTCGGAGCTGCCCTTCCCCAACACTCGCCCGCAGGACCGGGACCTGCTGAGGCACCGAGCTGTCGCGTGGAGCGGGGAAGCACACTGAGCCCGAGGCTGCCGCGCAGCTCCTCGCGAGCATTCGGGCTAATGAACACGAAAGCATCTGTTAGTTGCTAACAGTAGGGCTGTTTGGGAATGTTTTGATTAAATATTTTTCATCAGAAATCCCAACTGGTTGAGATTGAATTCGTCTGCCTGAAATAATTGGTGGGGATAAGTTTTCCAGTTAAAGGAAAAGGACTTGGGAGAAATGTGTTGGAATTTTACTTCCTTTAAACTCTAATACGTTCTATTTCACTTAATTTACAGGGAAAGAATGTTAAGAGCGATCAAGTCAACGTTTTGAAGTGGTAGGAAGAAAAATGCTTCAGTAACCAGATAGCTCTGTGGATTTTCCACTAGCTTAAAAAAAAAAAAAAAAACAACAAACCTTTCATCCCAATAGAGAATGGGAAAACACTTTGAAATCTCAGTCCTCATAGCAAAAAAGCTGCCCACCTCCAGAGAGCACCCCAGTAATGACCAGCCAGGGCAGGTCCCAGCTGGACCCCAGCCTCGAGGCTGACCTCCGCCACGGAGCAGGGACCGGCGGCGGCAGGGGAGGCAGCAGCTTCCCAGCCTTCCACCCAGCTCCGGGATGGGGAACGGGGCAGGAGAGAGACCTTTCCTCTGCAGCAGCCCTGACCTCCTGCTCTGCCACCGCCACCCTTGCTGCCGGGGGGCAGAGCCGCCCCCACCCCAGGGACCAAAAAAAGCCCCTGATCACCTCATCTCCAGCTCCATGACCCCACGCATTGCCTATGTTAGGAGAACAGAGGATCATCGAATCATTATGGTTGGAAAAGACCTCAAGGATCATCAAGTCCAACCATCAGCCCAACACTGCCATGTCTCCTAAATCATGCCCTGAGGTGCCACATCTACATGTTTTTTGAACCCCCCAGGGACGGTGACTCCCCCACCTCTCTGGGCAGCCTGTGCCAGGGCCTGACCCCTCTGGCAGGGAAGACATTTTCCCTCATCTCCAACCTAAACCTCCCCTGACGCAGCCTGAGGCCGTTCCCTCTCGTCCTGTCACTGGTGACTTGGGAGCAGAGACCGACCCCCCCCTCACTCCAGCCCCTCTCAGGCAGCTGCAGAGAGCGAGAAGGGCTCCCCTCAGCCCCCTCTTCTCCAGGCTAAACCCCCCCAGCCGCCCCCCAGCACACTTGTGCTCCAGACCCTGCCCCAGCTCCATCACCCCTCTCTGGACACACTAAGGATCCTGCCCAGCCCCGCTCCCTTCAGCACTGCAACACCAACGCCTCTCAGCCAAAGCACAAGGGAGAAAATAAGGGGGGGGGACCCCATTTCTGGGCAAACACCCCCCCTACCTGTGCGGGCCGCCCCCGGGAGCAGCAGCACCAGCAGCACAGCCCTGCCCGCACTTCCCGGGCAGATATTGCCACCGTGTGGGCAGGGCTCGCAAGCACCAGCTGCAGCAGCTTAGGGGAAATAAAACTCTTAATTAGGTTTATTCCGTGCTTTAAAAAAAAAAAAAAAAAAATCCCCCCCGCCCGGGGCTGAGGCCGCCGGGAGGTCGTTGCTGCGGAGGCTCTGCTGAGCGCAGCGCTGGTGCTGCGGGGCGAAGCAGGAGCCGGCACAGCAAGGGCATCGACACCCCGTGGTTTGTCACCCCACGGGTTCGTGGCTGCTCCTAAGGCAGCCGTGGAGGGTGAGAGAGGAAACAAGTCCATTACCAGGTGGTTTGATTGCCCTGCGTGGGGTCCTCGGGCCCCCTGGTTCGTGGGTGGGGAGGGCAGCGGCCAGGCTGAAAACACCTGAGAGGAAACGGGACAAAGCGGAAAATAAAGAGGTGCTCAAGGTCATGCAGGAGGGGTAGCTCTGCCTGCTGCCTCCCCCTTCCAAGAGACCCCGCAGTGACCCATCTCACCTCTGCTTGCCGGAGCTGGTGTTTCTCCTGCACCCACGGGGACCCCACAAGTACCTGTGCCCCGGAGTGGGGTCAGACCCAACACGGAATGCTTTTGCATACAATAAAAGACCGGCTGGCCTGCTGAAAGCACCCTGTGAGTCTGGGTGCTCGTAGCGTGCTGGTAGGCAGCACCCACGGAGCGGGACGGATGTCTTTGGGCCAGAAACCCAGCAAAGCGAGGAGCAAAAGTCAGCCTGGGCATCAGGTTGCTCAGGCTTCTTCATCCCTGAGACTGGGGGGGGGGGGGGGGGTGGATCCATCCAGAAAAGAGAGGTGCTCGGGGACCCCTCTTCCCTCTCCCAAGGAAATGTTGCCAGCCAAGAAACACAGAAAACTGGGAGGCTGTCGGATAGTGGTTGTACGACACGGGCTGCCCCGGAGAATGGGGGCCGTGGTCCCGCCTGGCCTTAAAATCTATGGGAAATTATAAAGAGAGGTCAAATAAAAAGCTGCTGCTACATGAGCAGATGGATTAAGCAGAGTTGGGGGAGATATATATCTCTCTATATACATATAAACCTGTGTGTACGTGTGTGTGTGTTCAGATATAGAGTCCCCGCTAAAGCCCCCAAATTGCACGTGGGACTGGGACGGGACTTCATGCTCCAACTTCATCTGCCTCCATGCCAGAAAACGCTCAGGGGATATGACTGCAGGTCTGGGGCTTTGGGGGATTGGGAAATAGTAATAATAGCTTATTTATTTGTTTTTATAGCTTTTTCATTTAATAGCTTGCTTCTTTTATTTTTAAACACAGCACTGAAATGTGCTTGGGGTGGGAGGTGGGCAGCGGCCGTCCTCTGAGGAAAGGCAAATGCAGAGGAGGAAAAGGCACGGAGGAAGATGGGGAGGGAAGGGGGAGCATGGGGAAGGAAAGGGGGAGCATGGGGACCACTGGGATAAAGTGTAGAAGCAGTTTGGGGCTCCCTCCGTCAGGGCAGAGGTTGCACCTGAAGGAAACAGCCACGAAACCTGTCCCTGCCAGTGATGGGGGGAACTGGATGTGTCCAAAAGCTGCTGAGAGGGTGCTACAAAAAAACAGTGTTGGGGCACCTGCATCTTCAGGCCCAGCTGCACAGCCTTGGAGAAGAGCTGCACCACCCTCTCAAAAGAAAAAGAAGTCTTGTGCATCCAAAGTGTTTTATAAGCATTGTTTTTATATTGATTTAATTATTCCAACAATAAATTTTCCACCAAAACAGCTGGAGCGATGCAAATACCAGGGTGGACATGCACAGGCAGAAACCACAGCGCTGGAGTTGATTCCACCTCCCTGCAGCTGAAAGCCTCTCGGTCAGAGAAACCTCGCGGTGGCCTCCCGGTCCCGGGGGTTTCGCCCCTGCGCTGTAGCTCCCACTCGCACACAGGGCTGCGGCGAAGGGAAATTGGGAGCGCGAGCAGCCCCCCGGGCTGTGACCACGGCAGGCGTTGGGGTTTGCTCCCCCGCGCTGCTGGGCTGAGCTGGTGGGTGTCCCCACCAACGCCTGTGCGGGACCCAGACCCAGCACCCCTCGCACGAGCTCCTCCAGCCCCTCCGTCACCCCGAGCAGCGGCTTTGCCTTCAACTAACCGGGCTGCTTTGCTCCAGTATGGCCCCTTTTGCCGGCAGAGCAGCGGCGACAGCAAACTCCGGCAGGGAAGAGGAGCGAAGCAATTCTCCAACCGCCTCCAGCACCTCGTGGGTGACCGAGTTTGCAACCAAAAGCAGTAAAAAGGTGCTACAAGGCAGGGATCTGCTGCAAACTTCCCCTGGCTCACAGCCCAGCCCGGCAAAGCACTGCAGGGCTGCTGCAAACTGGCACGAGGGACCGGTACGAGACGTCGGTGCATAAATGCAAAACAGCCTGTGTGGGTCCAGAAGCCCAGCCTTGCAAGGACAACTCCACGCTAATGCTTTCGCAATAAATTCGACGGCAGCTTCTTTCTAGCAGGCTTTTGGTAGGCGTTTGACCCAACTCCAGTCAATCTAACATCGTTACACTGCAGTTAATGTCAGTTTGAAAGTGCTTTTATAGCTGAAACGCTGCTGTACTTAATGTAAACACCGAGGTTATGAGGATTCTTGCATTGACACGGGAAGGTTGTACTGATTAGCTTAAATCACTGTCATGTGGTATTAGTTAAAAGGATGTAAAAAGCAGCATCTGAGGCCTTGTCTGCACTGCAAAGTGGGGCTCGTGGGTGAGGAAGGAAGCGACGGGGCTCCTGCCACCGCTGCGCCCTCAGGGGCCGGGGGTAGGTGCACATACAGTGATAAACGGGGGTGTTTTTGCAGAGGGGACAGGAACGGGTTTGTTATGACGCTGATAAAGAGCACATAGAGAGCAACGCTGCCAACACACCCGTGCTGGCACCCCAGGAGCTCTGGCACAGCGACGATGACCCCCCCACGCCAGGGAGGTCTCACAGGTGACACCGGCAAGCCCCGCAGAGCATCCCAGGCCGGATCCTCATCCCACAGCCCACGGGTCTCCCCGGCCACCCCGCAGCAGGGGACGGGGACGTGGCATCTGTCCAGGCGTGCCCAAGGTCACCGAGGAAAGCCATCGCAAAGCAGAAACACGAGCACGGTGCCTCGGGAGCGCAGCCACCCCCACACACACCCCGCGGGACCCGTGGCCCATCCCTGCCCCCAGCGAGCGTTTTACATCGAAGGAAAAATCCTCCAGCACAACCAGGGTCTTCGGGCGCCTCGGCTGGGCTTTGGCAGGCAACGGACGATAGGAAACAGGGCCTCGGTGAAGTTTTGCAGTTCATCTGGATGGAGACAGGATCAGACCCGCTGCAGGAACGATCTCCTGTAGGAGATCAGGTCATCAGAGCAATGTGCAAGGGCTGCAATGGGAGGTCGCTGCTCTTTGCTGGCAGGTCCGTGCCTCGCCGGGCACCCTCCGAGGGCGGCGGAGCAGGGTGGGAGCGCTGGAAACCCCCTCCCTGCAGAAAATAAACAAGCAAAATGCATCCCCACCCTCACCGCAAACATCGTCTCACCCCTTCCGCCTGCCGACCCCCAGCACGTCCCCCCCACCTCCCCTCCCGGCCGGGGCATCACCCCGACCCCCACCTTCGCCTTGTCCACTGGGAAAACGCAGCAACATCTTTCCACTGCTGGGGTTGGGGTGGGTTTTGTTTTGGTTTGGGGTGGGTTTTTTTTTTGAGAACATTTATAAAGATCTCATTGTTGAAAGGAAAAATGGGATCTCCTTTCCTTTTACCTTCCAGGGCAGCCCTAACCCCTCTCCCCTCGTACAAAAACACACAGGAAAGGGGTTTCTTTTCTGCTTGATTAGATTCAAAGGGATCTTTGTCTGGGGGTAGGTAGAGAAAAGCCCTCCCCCACCTCCCTTTTGACCCTCAAGACTCTGTCTGGTTTTGTTTTAAACCAAGAGAGACAGAGCTACACCCTTGGGATGTTATAAATATATATACCGGGAGGATGGGGGGGGTGGCGTCATTCGATTTTCCTGGATGGCAGCTCCAATCCAGCCGACCCCTCATTTCTCCCCCGATCCCCGGAGCACAAGCCAGGCTTTGCCTCCAGATGCACGGGGGTTTCCCAGAAGCAGCCCCCCGCCCCCCCAGCAGCCTCTCCTCCAGTTGCCATGTTATTTAATTATTCCAAAAGGCTCCTCGAGAAGAAAAGCCATCAGCAGGGTCGGATCAGCACCGGGGGGTCTGCGACCCCCTTGCTCTGGGGGGGGCACTGGGAGGGTCCTGCTGCCTCCTGCCCCAGGGGATCTGCTTCCCCCATGGCCCCAGTACCCCTCACGTGTCCCAAAAGAGATCACAGGTCTCTGCGACAGCACATTATATATATTTATATGCACACGCGGATATACGTGCTCCGGGCGAGTAGCTGAGCACATGCGTGCATACGGATGTGAACACCCATGAAACACAGACAAATGCAGCTGCACAAAATACTACCTAGAAAAAGTTTGTAAGGCAGAAAACACACCACAGACTCGCCAATACCTTTTTTCCTATGTAGATTTTTCTCACATTTCAAAAATCTAAAAAAAATCTAGTTTGAAAACCACATACCTCTCCTTATCTTTACTGGCAATTAATTTCAAGGAGGGGTGTTCAATTTTGACACGGACTCTAAACATGTTAATATTTGAAGAGGGGAAGAAAAGTATGACATTAATTATTCAGGAATTAGTAGGCATGCTGACAGCACAGCCCAAATGATTTTCTGTCACAAACTGCTATTAATGGATTTTTTTTTTTCCCTCTTCCACGGAAGTCTTTTACAAAGACTCGGTACCGATGTTTTTCTTGAAAGAATAAGTGCTAAAATGATCGTTGTAATTGTAAGAGCAGTAAGGATAAATAATGAAAATAATGGGAACCAGAACGCACAACAGACGCGAATCTCCCCTGTAATCGCGTGATTAAAAACCTAACGTACCGTACTGCACATCCTGGTGGTGCACTGAAACCACCCCTTTGGGCGCCCGACCTGCACCCCGGGTCCTGCGCCCCAAGGACCCGCACCCCAACCTGCACCCCAGGGTCCTGCACCCCAAGGACCCGCATCCTGACCTGCACCCCAGGGACCTGCATCCCGGGGACCCGCACCCCAGCCTGCACCCCAGCCTGCACCCCAGGGACCCGCACCCCGACCTGCGCCCCAGGGTCCTGCACCCCAGGGACCCGCATCCTGACCTGCACCCCAGGGACCTGCATCCCGGGGACCCGCACCCCAGCCTGCACCCCAGGGACCCGCACCCCGACCTGCGCCCCAGGGTCCTGCACCCCAGGGACCCGCACCCCGACCTGCGCCCCAGGGTCCTGCACCCCAGGGACCCGCATCCTGACCTGCACACCAGGTGCTCACACCCCAGCCATGCACCCCGACCTGCGCCCCAGGGTCCTGCACCCCAGGGACCACATCCTGACCTGCACCCCACATGCTCGCACCCCAGCCATGACCCTGGGGTCACATCCAGCCGTGCACCCCCACCGTGACCCCCATCCCAGGCAGAACCGGCAGGGAGGACACTGCTGGCCAGCCCATTACCAACTGAAAGGGGCTTCTTCCCCACCCCCCCGGGCGGCACAGCTGGATGGGCCACAGCTGGGGGGAGCGCACAGCTGGGGGGAGCACAGCTGGTCCCGCCCCGGGTTCACAGAGTTCAGGATGCCGAGATTTTAGGGCGAGATAGGGAAAGCTGACACCCGGGGAGCCCCCCCCGGCCGGGCCCACAGCCGGCCCTGCAGCCCCCGCCACCTCCTCGGGGAGCCCCTCGGAGGGGGGCTCCGGTGGGGGGGGGCCGCCAGGTGACACCCTCATTCCAGCCAGCCCAGGGCCGCATCCTGCCCGGCCTTGCTCCCCCGAGGATGCCGCTCGGCAGCCAGCGCTCCCCGGTCGCCTCGTCCGCCCCCAGCTCCCTCGGTGCTGTTTCCTCTTCTCAGTCCTAAAAAAAAAAAGGGAAATAAGGAAATGGGGGTGTCGCGGCATCACCCTGCCCCCTCACCCCACAGCTCTGCCGGGCCCCCTCCCCACGCAGGACACCTGATGGGTGCTCAGCAGCCACCCTCAAGCGACACCCGGTGTCCCTGGGTCAATGTGGGTGTGCAAAAAGCTTCCATGGATTGAATATTTCCCTTGGGGCACCTTTCAGGGCCGGGAATCCCACCTGGATAAATGCAGGGAAAAAATGGGAATTAGGAAAAAAAATACAAATATGCAAATGAAGAATGGGAGTTATCTGCAGGGGGGAGGGAGGGAAGGGAGATCCCGTTTCTGCAGGACACCTCTGATCCCGCAGGCACCCAGAGGGACACGGTGAGGGGCAGGAGCGGCCCCACCACGCACCAGGGTCCCCAAAACCCCCCCGCTCCCCCCAGGCCCTCCCTGCCCCCTTGGAGGTTCTTCACTTCCACGTGTATTTAGGTATTTCTGCAGGTAGGGTGTATGTGAGCACTGGCCCCACAGGGAGAACGGCGGCAGAGGGGACAAATCCCCAGCACCCACAACTTGGAACAACCCTGTCTCCCAGAAATCCACCCTGGCTCAGGGTTTTCCAGCCTGGAAGCAGCTGGTGAAGGGCTGGGGCGGGGAGACGGCAGCACCGCTGGGTCCTGCCGGCCTCCCCACGCTCCCCCCTGGCTTCCAGGGGATGAGCTGGTCCCACACACACTTGGTCCAAGTTTCCTGCTCCCAAAATCCAACCTCAGCAGCTCTGGATTCACCTTTCTCCCTTGTTACCGCTGTTCCTGCCCGTGCAGCGCTGGGAAAAGTAACTCCAGCATCTACGAGGTGCTAAGAATACATAAAATCAGAGCTCAGGATACGAAATTATAAATTTAACAGCAACATTTTTGTTATTTCCTCCCCCCCCAAACCAAAGTCATCTCACATGAGAAGTTAAAGAACAGTTTGAAGATAATCCTCAATTTAGACCTTTACTGCGAGTCAAGGAGGGCTTTTCCCCCTCTTAGAGACCACAGAGAGCCACCCACGGGCCTCGATGCTCTGGACCCAGCGCTCCGCTCGGGGACGACTGATTTCAGAGCCCCTCCGATGGGTCCCTCGCCTTTCGATGACGTCCCGCTCGCATGCAGGATCCCAAGTTTCCTACGCAACGTCTTCAGTTATTTTTGGGGGGGGTGGGGGGTTTAACCACTGTAACGAATGGTTAATTACAAGCAGTCGCCTGGGTGGTTGCTGGTATTTCCAGCTGATTAAAGGGCTGGATGAGCCCAGTGTGTAAAACTGTAGGGAAAAAATGGAATTTAAGGTAAATGCCCCAAGCGTGCAGGGCCCCCACGCGCAGAGGAGCCGGATCCTCCCGGGGAGAGGGGCTGGATCCGGGCACGCCGTGGGGCAATTGGGGTGAAACTGGGGTAAGATGGGTCAGAGGGCCAGCACTGCCCTGACCCCCCACACACACACAGCTCCTGGGACCCCCAAACCCCTCCTGGGGGAGCAGCCCCTGAATGGGGGAGACCCCCGGGGGTCACCCCAGCGCTTTGTGGACCCCCTGGGTCTGTGCCATTTGCTGGGCAAGGGGCCGCGAGCTGTGCCAAAACCAGGATTTCATGGCATTTTTGTGGCCCTGCCGGCCCGGGAAGGGGAGCGGGGGCTGCCCCGGCCCCAGAACCTCCTTTTTCTGACAAAGGAGAGGCAAAATCCTCCCCCCCGGTTTTGGGGAGGGGGTGGAAGGATGAGCACAGTTTCCCATATGGCCTCATTTAGGGTAATTTCTTTCAATTGCTAAAAGCATAAACTCCACCTATTGAGCCCGTAGATTTATATGGAACAGCTGAAGGATCCTCCAAAGCGCTTTGTGGGCTGGCCGGGAGTGCTGGGCTCCCACCTTCCAGAAAGGTTGGTGGGGAATTTCAGGAGTTTTTTGTGGCTTGGCTTTGTTTTTTGTTTTAAAAAAAACAAGCAAACTAATTTTTTTCCCTTTTTTTTCCTTTTTTTTTTAAAAAAAAGGGAGATATTGATAACATGGGAGTTAGAAAGAGCCTCATAACTCACAATAAACCCTTGTCCATTCTCTTCTATTGACTACATGTAAACATGGTAAATGAAAGGCCTTTAGTGACACTTAATCCCTCACCCCCCTTCCCCGCTTCGCCCCCCCCCCCGCCCCCAGCCCAGCCTGCCCTGGGAGGGGGTTACGCTGCTTTTTTCCTCACAGCTTGCTGTTTTACCGAGCCCCTCCTCTGCTATCTAATTTATCATTAACACCCTGACACTAAACTAAATAAATGCAGCGGCTTCCCTCGGCTCCCCCCACACCTTTCTCCGGGGCTCCAAATCCCAAAACTCCCCCCCCCTTTAGGCATGAACCAGCCACAAATCTATGGGTTGGGGGGGGCTCGGAGCACCCCCGGCAGGTCCCGTGCTGGTCCCTGCAGATAATTAACGTCATTATTAAATTACCTTCTTTAAAAGATAATAATAATAATAGCAGGGTCATTTGGCTGCGATTAGAGCCGGGGCGGTCTCGCCGGGGTCGCGGCTCGGGCTGCTCCCAGGGCTTTGCCTCTCGAAATTTTAAATGTTTTTAAATGGGAGTCATTTTTGACTTGGATTCCTTTCCTCCCTGCCAGAAAGGAAGAGGGGGGAGGAAAAAAAAAAAAGAATAAAAAGCTGCAAGTACGTTTCAAGCGCCGCATTCCTCCTTTGCGGATCGATATTCTCGTGTAATTTGGATTTCGGTGGTTTTTTGAAGGGCGGAGGGGGTTTTTACCTGGCCTCCCGCAGAAGCGAGGTCGTCGGATGATTTTGTGGTGATCGAATAATACTCAGTTATTAATCACGACTAATGAGGTCCTGACGGAGGGGGGTGCGTTTCGTTTCTCTTTCCATTTTTCTCGGTTTGGAGAGATAATCTTTCTGGCTGTGAAAGAGCCGGGGAAACGCTCCCCAGGTCAGGATTCCAACCTTCCCAACTCGTATCCGAAATAACAGATTTTAGGCCCATTTCAACACACCGCACAGATAAAAACCGCTTCTAGTCTGTGGGTCGCTCCTTCTGGTCTACGTTGGGTTTTGTGTTTGGACCTGGTTCTACCGATGCTGCTCCAACGGGATCTTCCAGGCTTTGGCCGTGTTTTGCTTTGGCAGAGATTTAAAAATATATCTGAAGTGCTCCTTCCATAAGGGGCACCAACTCCTGCGGCCCTCAAAATAGAAACACATGTTTGGGGAACAGTCTCTGGCCTACAAATTAGAGGGAAGGAGCTATTGATTTCTGATTAAATGTTGAGGAAAAAGATTTCATTTGGGCAAAAATTTGCCCACAGAAACACTCGCCCCCCCCCCCCGCCCCAAAGCAGGCGAGCACACGCGCGCACACGCAGCCGCACGCTCGCGCACGCCACGGGCGCACACGTGGGGCGCGGCGGGTTGTAGCCGCGCGGAGCCGAAGGAGGCGGCCGCCAACACGCGGGGACGCGGGAGGGTGCCAGGCCTGCGGGTGGGTGCGAGCGGGGGCGCGTGCTTTCCCAGCCGCGTAAATAAACCCGCGCGGCCAGATGTGCGCGGCCGCAGCTGGGCATAAACCAGCTCCTCCGTGGGTGCGCACGCACGGGGCCTGGGTGTACAAACGCATGAAACCCCACCGCCACCACCAAAGCGAGCACCCACACCTCCCACCCGCGTGGGTGCACAGCAGCCAGCCCACCCCCACCCACCGCCCCCAGCACGCACCCAGAAAAAGGGCCGAATATCAGCCAGTTCTGTTAAAAAAAAAACAAGGTATTTATTTCTCAGCCTAGATTCCATATTGCACGCAGGAATTAACACTTTCATCGTCATATACTTACAACAACTTCAAATAAATAAAGATACAGTAAATCTAAACAGAAAATCCCAATACATGGCTGGAAAAGGCTCTTTCCTCCCCTGGGTGGTTATTTTTAAACGCATGTTTTAGGCCGGGGCGTGGGGGAGAGGCAGCATCGGCCGCTGGATGTGCCCGGCCGGGGGAAATAACTCCCCTCCCCATCCACAGCACCCCCCAAAAATAAATTATCCCTGGGCAGAAGCATCCCTGGATCCGGGGGGGTCCAGCAGAGAAACACCCATGAAATGACCAACATTTTTAAACCCACGGGATGGGAATTTTGAATCCAGCAACGCAAAGAGAGAGCAAAGGTCCCTGAAACCCCCAGCCCCAAAATAAACCCTTACAAACCGTGATTACAAAGCACCACACCGTATCCAAGCTGAGATTTTTTTTTTTTTCCTGAGTCTGAAGCAGGCTGCATTTTTAAAAGCAGCACCCTTTCATAAAAGTTTTCTTTATTTTTTTTTTTTACAAGATACTTTCGGTTTTCTCCTACCTAAACAAATATTTTTATGGAAGAAAAAAAAAAACCAAACAAAAAAAAAATCCCAAAACAAAACAGTATTTGCTTCTTTTGCACCCGTTTGGAAATAAAGCAACGTCACTCCTGTCATTATAAAGGTGCCTTTCTATCCTTTACGCTGTCCTGGCGATGCGAGTTGATCTTTTTGCTCAAAACCAGAACTAGTTTGTATCCCTCGAACCGCTCCCTCCTCCCGGCTCATTGTGTCCCGCAGAGGTATTGCTCCTTCCGACCAACTACTGCTTGGGTTTGCTCATTTTTTAAGTCCAAAACAGGCTATTTCAGATATCAGTTTGGGGTTCCCTGGCTCTTTTATTTTTAATTTTTATTTCTTTTCAATTTACTTTCCATGCATCGCCACCCCCCTCCAACCTTTTACTGGGGAAGGAAGATCATAGTCTCTATTTTTTGGGTCGCTTGATTTCCTTGAAACATGTTTAAAAACAAATGGGGGGAAGATTATTATCATTATTATTATTTTTTGCTGTGAACGGGATGGTTCAGCTGCTTGAGGAGCCGTTCAAGGTGTGTTTGCGTGGGAAGTTTTGAGGTATTTTATATTGTATTCACAGCCCTGCTCCGAGCCCCGCGCATTATGTACAGATACCTACACCTACGCACGCCCATACGCCCGTGTGCGAGCAGGGGAATATATAGGGGCGTATAACGCCTGCGTGTGCGCGCACACGCCGCCTCTCCACAGCCGTGTTTTCCACACACCCGCACGGACAAACGCGTATATACACACAGAGATGAACAGCCGTGGAGCCGCACACGCGGAGGCGCCCGCCTGCCCACCCACCCCACGCACGCACTTCCCGAGGTGATTATATCCCTTAGAAAATATTCCTGAGTTATTTGGCTGTTCCTGCCCGCGGCAGACGGAGCTGCGGAGTCTGGGGTTTGCTGCTTTTTTTCTTTCTTTCTTTTATTTTTTTTTTTTAATATATTTATATTTTTAGCATTCATTCCCAGCGCGGATCTCGGGTGGGGGTTTTTCTGCCCGGTCTCCGTGGGCGCTTTGTGGGGCCCGGGCTCTCTCCCATCCCACCAACCCGCCCGCAGTTTATTTTAAATTTAATATTTTTTTTTCCTAGAAAATACACTGTTGTGTTGGTTTGTTTTTTTTTTTTTAACCCGATCCGGATTTGGGAAAGTCGCGGGCAGAGAGAGAACGATCGTGCTCCGCGTTCGGCAATTCCACGGCAAACGGGCACGTTTCCCGACCCCACGCGTGTTCCCTTCCCTCCCCCCCGGCTGTGCCCTGGGGGTGCCCCCCGTGGGGGGGGGGGGGGGGGAGGCTGAGGGGAGCAGGGGGGGGCCAAAAAAACCCAACCCACCCCGTTTGCGTGACTCCCCGAGCCAGCGGTGCGAGGCGAACTCCCCCAAATCGGCTTTTCTCTCTCCAACCCACTCGCGGGGTTTGGGGAGGGGGGGTTGGTAACCACGGATATAAAACCTGAATATTTCGGAGACCGAAGAAACCCCCCCTTTTTTTTTGCTCGGCGTGGGAGGAACGGGAGGTGGGGTGAAGTAAACAAAAAAAACCCAAACCGCAGTAAACCAAAAAACCCGCTAAAAACCCAAGTAAAACAAACATTGCTTTTAGCAACAATTCGCCACCTCCAAGAAAAACAGGGCTTAACAGAGACAAAATACGCTTGACCTTAGAAATGTCTTTTTTTTTTTACCCACTGATGGAATTAAACAAAAATAAAACCCAAAACGGGCCGTGCCAGATCTGAATATTTTCTTCTGCGTTCCGCGATGATTCTCCTTTCCCTCCCCTTTCCCCGGGGAGCAAAGGACACTGCGAAGGGATTTTATTTTTTGGCGGGAGGGGGAACCCCAATTTTTGGCGAACTGTGGAGGAAAAATAGAACCCCCGAGCGGGCCCTGCGTGATCCCCGGCCGTGGGCTGCAAAGGTTTTCTGTTGCAAAGAAGGGGGAGAAAAAGAAACACCCACACACACCCCAGGAAAAAAAATCCGACCCACATCAGCTTTGATTTGCCCAACGTTTCCAAACCAGGGCGGACTTCAGAGACCCCGTCGGGCTTTGATGCCAAAGCGGGGTGGAAATCACATCAGAAATAGTCAAAAGAGCCAGTTACAAAGCCACTGGTTTGCAAGAAAAGTTAAACTGGGATATGATTTCCTCTGCAGAGGAGAGAGACATTCCCTCCGCATTCTTCCCCGCATTCCACTCCGGAGCTCGGGAGAGATCAAATTGTCCATCTGTACCCTATTGCTAATGCTCCTGGATCCGATTTCTGGTGCCCGTAAAGCTTTTACAGGCCTGCTACCTTTGGGCTATCGGAGTTAGGGTTATTAGCCAGCAAACAACTCACTTTTTTCTCCTTTTTTTTTTTTTTCTTTTAATATACATGCAGCAGTTTCAAATAACTTCCTCTCAAAGCCTCCTGTTTTCTTTTAGCGAACAGAATTTCCTGGTCTTTTTAAAGTTGGGGGTTTCTTCCTGTCTCTTAAGTAGACAGAAAACATTACATCGCTATTAATATAGTTATTTGGAATAGCTGCTCCCAATTTCGCCGGGCTCGACTCGCCCCGAAAAGGAGTGTTTATGCTGCATGACATCATTGTTTCTCTCTGCGTGTGATTATTAGGAGTTTAATCCAATGCATTTATGGAGGAAAAGGGAGAAATTAGATCTATTCTTTTTTTTTTTCCTTTATTTTTTTGTTCTTTTCCTCGGGTTTTTGGTGCGGGGCGGGGGCCGGGGCGAGCCCCCTCCCTCCCTGCGGGTGCGCGGTTCATCCCAAATCCCTTCGCTGGGAAGAACCCCCGGCGTTTCCCCGCGGGGCGGGTGGGGGAAGGCGGCCGCCTAGGCTTGAGCGCCTCTTTTAGCTTAAACTCATCGCGAAACCAACGTCGGACCCTGGCACATACACGGGCAGACACACACCCTCCCTTCCACGGCCAGACCGGTGACCCCCACCTCTCCGTGTCCCCCCTCCCCTCGCAGGCGCACACACACTCACTCGCACACCCTCCCCCCCCTCCCCGAAACGCTCCCGCACCCCCGGGACCCCGCACGGCTCCTCCGGGCATCCCCCCTCCCTCCCCTCCCCGGGGACCCCCGGCCCGGGCGGTGCCGGGGCTCGGCGGGACGGAGGGACCCGCTGCCCCCTGTGTGTGCCCCCCCCACCGGCCCCACCGCCCCCCAGGACCCCCCTCCCGCCCCCCCTGCAGCTCTCATCTGTTGCGTGTAAACCTTTCCTCCGGGCCGTCCGCTGTCCTTAGAGATCCTCCAAGCTATAGCCCCGGAATTTGAGGCTGGGGGGCACGGGGATGGCGTTGCCCCCCAGGTGCCAGCTCCACAGCGGGTGAGTTTTGGAGAGGGCCCAGGAGTTTTTGACCCCCAGGGAAGAGGCAGGACACAGGTCCCCATCTTCCCCCACGACCAGGGAGGGAATACAGGGGAAGTTGCCCATGAGGCTGAAGGAATTCCGAGGCGGGGTTGGCCCGGCGCTGCCGAGGCGTTTGCAATGAGTGTTTCCCTTCTTGGCATTCCTCCTTTGAGTCTTTTGTGGCCTCCCTTTAGAGGAGCTCTGTTGCCTTTCTGCCTCAGCGCCTCTGGCAAGGCGTCTGCGCTTGGCATTCCTTTCCGAGCCATTGCCTTTCAAAGCTTTGTTTGACAAGGTGCTGGGGCTCTCTGCTCTTTTGGAGCCGGGGGATTTGAGCTCCGCAGCTTTACAGGGCTCCGTCCTCCCTCCGTGCCGCAAACTTTTCCCGTCCAGGTTGAACCCTTTGGCGTAACACCACAGCTTGGATTGCCGGATCAGCCGGTCAAAGTGCTCCCGCCGGGGCTCCCCCGTTTCCCCGGGCGGGGCCGGCCCGAGGCTCCCCCCCAGCTCCTGCGCCGGGGGCTGCGGGGCCGGGCCCGGCTCTTGGGAAGGCGCTCGCCCGCCTAAAGCTCCGCTTTGCCTCTCCGCCTGGTCACTGGGGCCTAACGAGGCTCTATTGTTCGAGGCATCTTTGTGCAAATCCTTCCCTTTGGCGCAGGGCTCCGCGTCCCCAAAGCCTCCCTCCTTTTGTTGCGGAACCCCCCCAGGGGTGCTGCTCGGGGAGGGAGGGGGGGGAGGAGGAGGAGGAGAAGGAGGAGGAGGAGGAAGGGGAGGCCTCCTGCTTTGCGTACAGCTCCGGCAGCGGCTGGGCCCCCGAGCCCGGGGCTGGAGCCGGGCTCAAACTTTCCAAAGTTGATGCTCGCAAAGTCCTAGCCCAGAGCTGCTGCGAGAGGAAGAGGAGGTCGGGGTCGGGGCGCAGGGCTTTGCCCACGCTCGGGGGGGGCTCGGCGGGGCGCTCCTCGCCGAGGGGCTCCCGGGGGGGCTGCGGCTGGAAGCGGGGCAGAGCCGCCTGCCTGTACCGGGTGCTCTGCACCGAGTCCCCGCTGCACAGCGAGCTGCTCTCCGACTCCGAGGAGCTGCCTTCCTCGCTGCTGCACGAGGTGTCCCCTTCCTCCTCCTCCTCTTCCTCCTCTTCCTCCTCCGACGAGTCGCTGGAGGTGGCGGGGCTGGACCCGCCGAAGTCCAGGCTGGAATCCGAATCGCTGGAGTAGCCGGCGGAGGTGCCCTGTCGCTTGGAGCCGGGGAAGACGGAGGAGCGGCCTTTCCTGGGGGCCGCGGGCCCCTTCTCGGCCGGGAAGAGCCCCTTGGCGCAGCAGGGACCCCGCTTGCGCCGGCCCGGGGGGGCGAGCGCAGCCGCCTGCGCGGCGGGATGCGCGGCCGCCGGGTGCAGCAAGGCCAGGTCGCGGGGGTACCCGGCCAGCACCCCGGCGAAAAACCCTCCCCGAGCAGCCAGCCCGCAAGCCCTCCGACCCCGGGGGGGTTTCTGGAAGGCGGGGAAGGCCCTGTGGAAGGGCTGCGGCAGCAGCGCGGCCGGCGCCGAGCGCGGCTTGGGGAAGGCGGGGGGCAGCTTGGGGCGGCCGGGGGCGGCGGGGGCGCAGCAGCCGCCGGCTCTGCAGGGCGGCACCAGCTGGGGCCGGGGGCAGGGGAAGAGCTCCCCCGGGCCCGGCAGCAGCAGCTGCTCCCTCCTCTTGCTCTTCCTTTTCCTCTTCCTCCTGCGGGGGCTGAGGCTCTTGCAGGAGGTGCAGAGAGCCTCCAGGTCCGCCTTGGAGATGAGGGAGCATTTCACCGCGCGGGTGGGCACCGAGTTGATGGCTTTGAGGGTCCGGAGCTCTTTGAGATCGCAGCGTCGGCTCTTGATCTTTAAGGTTTCCATCTTCTTGCTGATGGTGGTCCTGGGGATATCCTTAAACAGGTCGCTGAGGACCTGGGCCAAAGCAAACATCTGGGTGCCATTGATCTGTAAGTATCCCAAGTTTATCCCTTCGATTTCTTGATAGCCGGCATGAAAATCCCCCGGCCTGGCTTCCCCATTGTAATCCATGGTGGCTGGAACAATTCCGAAGGTCCCTTCGCAGGTCAGGAACATTTTGCAAGGAGCATTTACTTTGTCTCTTTCAAAGGGGGCATTGAAAATAAGGACATATTTGTTTCCACTCCCTGATCACACACATCCCTACCCCTCCGGAGAGGGGGGGAAGGGGGAGGGGAGGAAAAAAAAGGGAAAAAAAAAAAAAAGCCAAAGCAGTCGATCTCCCTTTCAAACGCTCCAGTCAATGGTTTGCAACATCTTCCAAACACCCGGTTCCTCCGCCTGTACCGGGGCTTGACTCCTCGTCTTCCCCCTCCCCAGCAAAAAAAAAAAAAACAGAAAGAAAAATAAAGAAGTCAAACATCTCGCATCCTCCGGGCTCCCCCTGGCCAGCTCCCACCCCGCGGCCGCGCACCCCACCTTCCACTTCAAAAATAATCTCTTTTTTTCTTTTTTTTTTTTTTTGGGGGGGGGTATCAACAAGCACAGCTCCCCCCCCCTTTTGCTGTGCAAAGCCACTGAGATGCTTAAGCAAACAAAGCTACCGACAAGGGGAGGGGGGCCGAAAAATGGGAGCGGAGGGGGGGTCCGGGCGGCGGGGGGAGCCCCGGGGCTCCGTGCGGCTCCCACCTTCCCCGGGCTCCGCACTCGCGGCCCCGCCGCCGCGGACGGTATATTCTAGGGAACACCCCACCGAGCCCTCCCCGCCACCCGCCAGCTGATTGGGCACTCCGGCCTTGTGATGTCATAAAAACCCCAACATTTCACACGCACACCCCCGCGCAAAACCTCATAAACCCCTGGGCGGGCCGCGCAGCACCGCGCAGCTCCGCGCAGCTCCGCTCCCGGGCGTGCCCGCGCCTCCGCCGCCCCCAGACCCGGGCGCACACAATAGCGGCAGCTTCGGGGGGTGGTTGGGGGTTTGGGTTGGTTTTTTTTCCCCTTAAAAAGAAAAATTAAAAATTCCAAATTACGCTGTATTTTCGGGGTGATGGCAGCGCGGGCGCCTCCGCTTTGTTTCCGCGGTTTAGGGGTTTGTTTGTTGGGTTTTTTTTCCACGTTTTAAAAGAGGTCGCTGCGCCTTCCCAAATCGCCCGGATTCCTCTGGGATGGGTGTGTGTACGTATATATCTAATAAAGCGTGAAAGATACGACTCTAAGCGAGTTGTTCGAAACGATTGACTCCGCAACAATTCATCCTTCAACCCGGAGCGGAATGCTGCTTAATTGCCAGTTACTGTATTTGTTATCTGGAATGAGCTGGAGCGCGGGAGCAACAATAACATCGGCATATATGTGCAAATAAAAGCAATGCAAAGATATTTTATATTCCTTTTTTTACTCACACACGTTCTTTATTCACTTCGTATCTTTTTCTTCCAAACTCTTTCTTAAAAAAAAAAAAAGAAAGAAAGAAAAAAAAGAAAAATTCTTTCGCGTGCCTTTGCGCTGCTTAACTTTATTTCAAACTTTGAAGTCCCAGGATTTCTTCGGCATTTGGTAGCTCGCTCCTGCCTTACGAACCAGGCGGGTGTTTTCCCAAAAGCAGGGCTGCAGATTTCTCTTTCCAAGGGGGGGGGGGGGGGGGGGGGGAGGGAAATAATAAAAAAAAAAATAGAAAAGCAAGCCCCAGCCCCTCACCCAGCCCCGAGCTCCATTGTCCCGTCCCCTCTAATTCTTTATACCTGAAGCTACTTGAGCGAAGTGAGTGGAGCCGCGGAGGCTGGACCGAGGGATTTTAACTCTCTGCTCAGGAGGCTAATTTTGGGGAAACAGTTACCTCGGAAACCTTTCTGGGGGAAGGGAGGCTGCGGCTCCGCAGCGCAGGCTGCTCCCTTTCAAGCTTCGTCTGTCTCCCACATGAAAAGTTGTTTTTACTCTTCCTCTGCCTTTTCTTTTTTCTTCTTTTTTTTTTTTTTGTGTGGTTCGAATGGCAAAATCTGAGTAATTTGATAATAATAATTTGTTAAACTCTATGTACAATCAACCACAAACGATCCCGATTTAGAAACAATCCCGGAGGAGGAGGAGGAGGAGGAGGAGGAGGAGGAGGAAGCGCATTCCTGAGTATGTGTGTAAAAAAAAAATTAAAATAACTCCAACATTGCCTTTAATTCGGGAGCAGAGATCACCTGATTTGCTTTTACCTTCTCGCCGGCTGATGAGAGGGGAGCCTCCCGATGCCCACCTCGGGAGGAATCGCTGCCAGGGTGTTCCCCCCGCCCCCCCCCCCCAGCACCCATGGGCGCCACCACCACCACCACCACCACCACCTCAAACGCTGGGCCTTGCTGCGGCGAGAAAATACCCCTTTTTTCCAGATCTGGCCGTATGAAACCACCACATTTCGCCCTGGTTTTCCACAGGCAAGAGTTTCCTGTGAGTAAAGGTCTGCCGGCCAACACAAACACCAAATTCCTCTTTGTTTGGGCAGAGGGGAGGGGGAAGAGTTTGCATCGCGATGGACGGAGAGCGGCCGGTTCGGGGATCCTGCAGCTTGTTGCAGCGGCTGCCGGCGGGGCTCGGCTGCGAGGGACCGCAAAAAGTCCTGTTTGCAGCCAGCCTGGAGTTTCCCTTCGCAAATATAAGGGAGATCCTGGGTATTTTTCTTTCCACATAAAGCCAGAGCCATTTTACCTATAGGCTGAGCTTTGCTCCGTGCCAGACGGGAGGAGGGGAGCGTGGGGTGGAGGGAAGGAGCTGGCAGGGACTATCCCTGTCCGATGGGGCTGAGGGGGGGGTGGGTGGTAAAGAAAAATATAAGTTCCAGCAACGCAATAAACTGTTCCCGATTGTTTGTGGGGCTTTAGAGAGGACCCGGAGCCCCCCGATCGCCGGCCGGGAGGAAACAGGGCTCCGAAGCCGCGCAAAGGCGAATGTATGGAAACGTCATTTCCCAGTAAATCTCTGTCAATAGGAACAAAAATAGACAATATTTTGGCTGTGGATAAAGTTCAATATGTGTGTGCGTGCGTCGACGCCTCTATCCCGACGCAGACAGCTCGACGTGGGACATACAGACGCTTTGCAACCCCCTATATACATATATTTTTATATCTAGTGATAGCTATACGTATATAGCCCTACAGCGGTGGGCAGGGTGCTCGCCGCCGGGGCGGCGGTTCCTAAGCAAACGGGGTTTAGCAGCACCGTAAGTGCCCGGTGTCTCTGCTCTAGGCGCCCTCGCTGCCCCCGCCGTGGGTGCCCCACGGCACGCGTGGTGCTGGGCATGGCGTCCCCCGGCCATACGGCACCTTCGCCCCTCAACGTATAGACGGGTGGGACGAAACGAGGGGTATTTTACACTTTTTTATTGCGAGGGGGGCTGCGGGGCCTGGTGTGGGAATGGCCACGGGAATGGGCTGCTCCGTGGGTCCCAGGCGAGGGCTGGGGATGAGGGGGGGCTGTGCTGGGGGTCGGGGGGGCTGCACCGACCCCCAGAGGTGCTGCTTTGGGAAATGGGTGCAGCCGGGAGACCTGGCAGCACGTGCGTTCGCGTGGGATTTGCGTGGTCTGATATTCGTGTATTACTTACTTATTTGTGTGTATATTGGCATAGCTGCACCTCAGCCCAGCTCCTGCTCCCCAGGGCGGTGGGGGGTTCCAATCCCCCCCCCCCGCCACGGGTGCACAGCACAATAACCCGCGGATCCCCGCGGTCATCTCCCCCCCCGTGAAGCATCCCCGGGAGATTTCTCCCCCCTACCCGGTGGTTCTTTCCGCAGGAAGCAATAAAAGTTATCAGGTTATGGGGGTATCCCCATTTCCAGGGGGTCCAGGGGGGGCAGGACCCCCACCCCCACCCCTCTCCCCACGCTGGGGCAGCGGAGGAGGGGGGTGAGATCAAAGGGGGGGGCCTCCTCGGGTTTGCTTACTCCGGTAAAACGATCCCCACGCACCTCCCCGAGTGGGGTCGGGTTTAGAGAAGGTGCGTTTCTGCCTGATGCGGAAGTGCCCCGGCACACGGCGGGGCCCACGGGGGGGGGAGGAGGAGGAGGAGGAGGGGGAGGAGGGGGAGAAGGAGGAGGAAGATCCACGTGCGTCCGCGGCCTCCGTGGGCTCCGGGCAGAGCGCCGGCCGGGGGTCGGCTCCGCACCTGCCTCCCTCCCGGAGGAGGAGGATGGATCCCCGGGATCAATCCGCAATCTCGGGCAGGGACAGAGCAGGAACCGCTGCCAACCCACCCCCACCCCCTGGCCACGCAGCAGCGTGGATCCCCCCCTCCGGCTGTGGCTTCCCGTGGGGTTTCCACGTTGGTTTCTCCATGCCTTATTTTCTATTTGACCTGGTGCAAGGGCATTAAAGTGTGGGGGAGGAAAATAAAAAGAAAAATAAACCCTGAACACCCCCAAAAGCTTTGGTTTGGGCCGTTTGGGAAGAAGCTTTAGGGGTTGGGGCTCCTCTGCGCGGGTCATGCACAGTGTGTGCGAGGATGGGGTGACGGGGAGCTGGTTTTGCTCTGACAGCTCAAAATCTCACTTGTGGCTCTCCCACGTTCAACATTCTTCGTGGAGAGCAGGCGACGGGGGGGATCCGGGCGAAAAAGCAGGTGGCAGCAGGAAAAGAGGAGAGATGCTGCGGGTGGGAGCCGGGGCGAGGGCAGGGAGTGAGCAGGGAGGAATTCACAGAGCAGCTGGTGCCTCGGCAGGATGCATCAGGTTTACCAGGAAAAAAAAAGCGATTAGAAATTAATATTGGCCCAACTGAATGATTTCAGTTGCAAGGTTTCGGTTTATTGTCTTTCTTTCCTGGGTTGGAACAAATCCCAGCTCATCAGGCAACAAAACCAATGCCGAGATTGCTGCACACCGAGGGTCGGCAAGGGACAGCCTGGCCGTGCCCCCACACAGGGCAGATACCCCTCGGTAGATGCTCCCACAGCTGGTCCCACCTAGAAACCTACATGGAGAGGCTGTGATTTCCCGCTTTCCCACTGCTTGCTGGGGCAGGGCAGGCCTAGCGCTCCCACTGGGAGACTCGGGCCCTCGGGGAGGGGGGTGGAAAAGCCCTTTGGCTCCGATACGAGGGATGTTTTCAAGGAAAATATTGAAATTCCGATTATTTTTTTAAATTTCAAACAGTTTGTGAAAGACCTGCAGCAGCCCATGGCGCCTGGGGGAGCTGAGCGCAGCCCAGCGCCAGGCCCTGCTTAAAACCCCCAATATTTTGATCAGAGCCAGTTACTCCTGACAGGTACTTAAGCTGTCCGGGATGAAAATATTTCTACAAATCCCTTGGTGCTGTGGCTTTTTAAACATCTCTGCTACATCTTACAGGCTACAGGAGCTGGAGAAGCAGACCCAAACCCCACCGACCTGGCCCGCAGGTCAGACAGGCGGACAGGCCAGAGCCAGCCTAGAGGAAAAAAATGCCTCCTTCATTTTGGGGTGGTGGGTGGCTTCGGGAGGGCTCTCCCTGCTCCATGACCCACCTTTATGCTGCCAGCAGCCAGGGACTGGTAAAATGCTCTTATATGCTCTCAGGGACAGGGATATTCCCTCTCAATCACATGGGATGGGCTTAATTTTCAGGATTTCTCACTTATTTTTCTGGATTTCTTGCTTATTTTTCATAATTTCCCTTGCTTTTCAGGATTTCCCTCTCATTTTTCAGGATTTCCCTCTTATTTTTCAGGATTTCCCTCTTATTTTTCAGGATTTCCCACTTATTTTTTCAGGATTTCTCACTTATTTTTTCAGGATTTCTCACTTATTTTTTCAGGATTTCCCTCTTTTTTTTCAGGATTTCTCTCCTTTCTTCTCCACGAGCATTTTGTGAACAATATTCAGCAAAACCACCAAAAGACGCCTCTCCATTCTCAACCTAAACTTTGAGCACATTGCATCACTGATCAGAAATACCTTAATAAATCCTACTCCTCCTAAAATAATACTTGAATGTGTTTATTTATTGATTTTCATATTTATAAGAGGCTTCTGGAAAAGCAGGGGCTGAGGAGAACAGCGGAGCTGCGCGGGGCCGGTGTCCCCACGCACTGGGTTGGGATAATTCGTGTTATTAGTAGATGTTTGGTTCTTTGGGGATTTTTTTGTCTTTAGGTCCTACCCCTGTGCAAACAACAGCAGTATTTAGTGACAATTGATAAAGATGCAAATCCCGTTCCCCTCTCTTTTGTTTCAAAATACAAAGACAGAAAAGTGGGGTTAGTTGGAAAATAGGCTCGACTTGCCGGGCTGCAGGCTGGGGCCGTCCCTGCTGCTGCTGTTGTTCCCTTTTCCTCCTCATAAAATTACACGGGTTTTGGGGGGGAAAAAGGCACAAAAAAAAAAAAAAAACCAAACCCAAACCAAAATAAAACCAACCAAACAAAAACTCAAAACCGTGCAATCTGATGGAAACCGCAGGGTTTGAGCTACGGGAGCGGCCTAGGAAGAGCGAGCGATTGCATCAGACCAAATGGTGCCGCTCAGACCACGTTTAAAAGGTTTTGAGCCTTGCTTAGAGTAGAACCGAGAGGTTTAAGGCAAAGCTGGGGCAGGTCCCGGGGAGCTGATGCCGAAGGGAGGGAGAAACGAGTGGTTCTTTTTTAATCAGCTGAGTTGTGTTTGCTCCGGGAGCTCCTTCGCCTGGTTTTACTGGGGTGGGAGGAGGGTCCCAGTTCAGGGAATTAAAAGCGCACCCATCCTTCCACTGACTCCGAACAGCCCAGGGTCGCTCGCCCAAACTTTCTGCCTTATTTCTAGCTTTCTTAATAAACAGCCTTTCACCATCCTCTAACAAAGAAACCACATTTTCTAGAGAGCAGCTGAAGGGAATTATACAGTAATAAACACTGCCGATTGGGGAAAAAAAATGTTTGTTTGTTTTCCTAAGCAAATGCAGCTAAATACTTCCAAGAGGGTTCTTCTCCTGGAGAAATCCTCGCAAAGAGGCTGGGAGGAGGGTCCTGGTGAACCCAGCAACTTGGAGGGGTGCGAAGGGAGGCTGGAAAGGGAGAACCTCCATTTTCCTGCTGTCTCTTTTCCCCCCGATTATTTAAAAGAATATTTTTGTGGCGACTGAGAGAAGCCTGTGTCTCTAAAACAAACAACAGGCAAATAAAAAAAAAAAAACAAAACAACAGACTTCTAAGAAATGGGAAAACCGAGTTTGTAGATGGAAGATTTTGTGCCTCATTCTTAAAGCCAGCAGAGAATTTGCATTATTCTTCTGTCGCCTTTTGATGTTTCCCATATTACATCGTGATTTGGTTGTTTTCCCTCTTACTCCTTTCATATGGGAACAACTACTAATAAAAAAAAAATTTGCAGATTAGTAAATGATAAGCCCAGAACATTTTCTCTTTAACAAATTTCATCAGAAGAAATCTTAATTTGTGGGTTTGGAGTTTTTTTCCCCCCTTTAAATCTAGCCCAGCTAAACCAGGGAAAGTCTCTGATTATGTCTAACCCATTGATTTCCTACTAACGTAGGGTTTTGTTCATTAGTTCAGTTTAGAATTAAAATGATGATGGAAGATATTTTTGCTGCTAAGATCAGCTTAAACCAAAATGCTTCCTGCCCATCCAGTAAGTGCTGGTATCAGTAAAAATTAAAGGCAATGCAAGAAAGCCACAATCTTTCGATCTTTTTATAAGGCAGAGAATGGTCTTGGATGTTGCCTCTTCCCTCGAAGAACATTTTATATTCTTTGGGAAACATTTATCAGTTCTTATTTAAATTGCAGTCATACCTACAACACTTATTCCTTAACTTTTAAGTGTTATATTTAAAGCAATTTTATTTAAAACTCCTCGGCGACAGACAAATAACCTCGGAGTGGTTTTAAGCTCTGTAAAGCTTCACGTTGTCAAACTTTAAAAGGGAAAAACTTTTCCTTCTTTTTTTTTTTTTACCTTTTACAAAGTATTTCTCCTGCCTGTTATTGATTGACAAGTTTATTATTATTATGAATGGATTCTCCCATTTCCCAGTCCTCTTCAAGGCCTGATGTGGATTGAGAGCCTGACCAGTTGCTTATTGACCCATGATGGCTATACAATGACCCTGCTGCCCCCAGCCTGACCCTGGGACCCCCGAAGGACCCAGCCCAACAGAACAGGGCTCAGATATGCAAAGTTGGAGCTTTATGGGGTTTGGGAGGGGGAGATTGCAAAGTGGGCGAGGGTTTCATTAACAAAAATGTGTTTATTGTAAATAAAAAAGGCAAAGGGGCTGTTTAAAGGAATGCGTCCTAAAGGATCGCCGCTACCTTCTGGATGGGGAAGGCTGGAAGCCTTGGAGCCCTTTTTTATACCAACACACGCCTAATTGGTGACAATAAAAGGAGAAAGGCTGACGCTGGCTCTGCTGCCTTTCCCGGTGATACTCAGTAAGTAATGCTCGGTTTGGAGAAGGTACTGAGTTTGCTCAGGCCGCCAGCGGCGGCGTCCTGGAGGGGGGAATCCAGGGAAACCCCCGTGGAAAGGCCCACTCAGGCTGCCTCCCCGTCCCTCCCCAGGAGCATCCCTGCGTGCGGGTGGCCGCCGGAATGGGAAGCCGAACCCTCGGTTTGAGCTGAGCTCTGGTGCTCGCGCAGCGAGGGCGAGCAAGGCCTTTAGAAACGCGATCGGTGGGATGAATGAAATACAAAAGGTTAGAGTGGGATTCAGCATTAATATGCACCTTTTTTACCCACTAAGTGAGGAAATGAAGGGGAAAGACATCCCCTCCTACCCCTGAAACACAGCCCTGCTGCTTCGTCACTGTACAGGGCTTGCGGGTGAGCTAATAATTATTTATGGGAGGTGAGAGGCCGTATGTGGCCCAGAAAGCATATGTTTTGTGAAACAGCATTTCGCTCCATTTCAGAGAGTAAGGGGATCTTGCTCCCCACCCTCACTCCCTCATTTAATGGAGATACAGTTGTTTAAATAATTTCCCTCTTCCCCAAAACAAATGCAGGAGAATGAAAGCTCATTTTTTATCCTAATTGATGGATCGCCGAGGACAAGCCTTTGAAGAAAACGGCTGTCAGCAGTGGGAGATACCCGAGCATCTGGGTTAGATAGGTATAAAGCAAAGAGCAACCTGCATTCTTTGCGAGGCTGGATGCTCTCAGATTATAAACTACGGCGATCACTTTTGATTTCACCATAAAAAAACAACAGCAACAGCAGCAGCAGCAGTGAGTTGTTCCGACACTCTCAAAACATCTGGACTGTAAAGTTTGCCGGTTTCTGGCAACAGCAACAACAATAATAATAATAATAAAAAATATCCCGCCCTTCGGGCAGATCCCCCAGGTTTCGCCAGGGTTTGGGCTCGACCCGGCCGAGCTGTTTGTCCTTCTGCACGACAGATGATGTCCGTTTCTGTGCACATCCCGAGCACCTCCGTGGCGGTGGATGCAGGGGCTATAACGCACCAGAGCTCTGCGGGTCTGGAGAGAAAAATAAAAACCTCTTGCACTTTCTAATCGCGGTGCCCGGGCACCTAAAGGCGAGAAACAGCAGGACCGGGGGATTCTCTCGGTGTTTGAATAGCCTGAGATTTGATTTAAGTCTTGGCTTGTCGGGGTGGTTCGCACGAAACCTGGGGTACAGGGGTACAGAGCCACCTCAAACCCTCAGGGGGCACAAGGAGCCCTGCGCCGAAGTGGCTGCGTGTCCGTGCACGCCCTGCGTGGCTCCGGCAGCTCTGTGCCCACGCGGACACACGGACACACAGACAGAGGTCCCCATGCACAGCACGACCCGGGCAGGAGCTGCTCTACCTGCTCTTGTGCTGGGTTAAACCCGGGAATCAGGGATGAAAAAAAAAGGTTATTGAAGGGTTGAGAACTGTTCCCGAGCGCTTTCAGCTCAAAAGCCCGTGTGCAGGGGAGGAGGTTCCATCTGTCCGTCTGAATTTAATTTTATCATTGTTTTTTTTTTAACACCGCGGTATCTCCCAGCCGCCAAACGCCGAGACCGAAGGGGAGAGGACGGCACCGAGCTGGGAAACGGTAACACAGAAAATATGTGCGTTTCACTCCAAAATGGATATTTCGGCTTCAGCTCCACTTTCTAGGAATCGCCTGGCAGGGACGCCCCGCTCCGTGGGGAAGGGACGGGAGAGCTTGTGGCTGTCCGTCCGTCCGTCCGTCCCAAAGGCAGCCGCCTTTGCCTCGGGGGCGGGGGGTGTCTCCCGTCCCCAAATTGAGGTGAGACAAAGAGGTGCCTTTGGGGAGCGGCTGCGGGGCGGCTCGCGGGTTGTCATCTAAACAGCGACGTCCCCGAGGGAGCAGACACGGGGGTGGGGGCACACGGGCACCGGGCCGGGGGGGGACACGCACGCCGGCACCGGGACGGGACGGGACACACCGGGCACTGGGGCGGGGGAGACACGGGCACCGGGACGGGGGGGAGGCACACGGGCACCGGGACGGGGGGGAGGCACACGGGCACCGGGACGGGGGGACACACGGGCACCGGGACGGGGGAGACACCGGGCACCGGGACGGGGGGGAGGCACATGGGCACCGGAACGGGGGGAGACACGGGCACCGGGACGGGGGGGAGGCACACGGGCACCGGGACGGGGGGGAGGCACACGGGCACCGGGCCGGGGGGGGACACGCACGCCGGCACCGGGACGGGACGGGACACACCGGGCACTGGGGCGGGGGAGACACGGGCACCGGGACGGCGGGGAGGCACACGGGCACCGGGACGGGGGAGACACCGGGCACCGGGACGGGGGGACACACGGGCACCGGGACGGGGGAGACACCGGGCACCGGGACGGGGGGGAGGCACATGGGCACCGGAACGGGGGGAGACACGGGCACCGGGACGGGGGGGAGGCACACGGGCACCGGGACGGGGGGGAGGCACACGGGCACCGGGACGGGGGGAGACACGGGCACCGGGACGGGGGGGAGGCACACGGGCACCGGGACGGGGGGAGACACCGGGCACCGGGACGGGGGGGAGGCACACGGGCACCGGGACGGGGGGGAGGCACACGGGCACCGGGACGGGGGGAGACACGAGCACCGGGACGGGGGGGAGGCACACGGGCACCGGGACGGGGGGAGACACGAGCACCGGGACAGGGGTCACACCATGCACCGTCTTCGCCCCGGCGGTGCCCGTCGGGGAGAGCGGCGATCGCTACCGAGCGACGCGGGGTGAGCGGGGCAGCGGCGGGGCCGGTGGGTACCGCGGCGGGGGCTGAGAGCGGGATGGGGGGGGGGGGCAAAGCCGGGGGGGGGGCTTCATCCTGGGGTGCCCGGCAGCGGGGGCTGCTGCTGTAGCCGGGGCGCCCCCGGACCCCGCTCTGCCGCAGCTACTCGCCTCCTGCCGCTGAACTGTCCCTTTGGTGCTTGTCAGAAGGACCCACAAAATTCCCCCCACCCCCCCGGTTGCTCTCAATACCCCGCGCAGGAGGGTGCCGGCCGCGTGGCTCCGGGTGCCCCCTCCGCTGCCGTCTCCCACCCCTCGGAGAGCCCCTTCCCACGCCCGCACCTCTCGGCACCGGCTCCCGAGCTCAGCCTCGCCGGCAATTTTCCCCTTTGCCTCCGGCGATGCACTTATAAATAAAATAAAATAAAATAAAAATAAATAGAACAAATCAGAGGGGCCTCTGGGCTGCCCCTTCCCCGGGGCGGTCTGTGCCCCCGGCTGCCCGCGGGGCCATGTTTGCTTTGGGGTGGGAGGTTGCGGGGTGGGACGTTGCGGTGCCGCCGGTTTGCTTCCACGCCGCTGCCGGGCTCCGGGAACCGCGTGTCCCGGGGGATGCGGCCGTGCCCCCAGCAGAGCCCGGGCATCCTCTTGCACCCCGTTTTTTCCCGGGGGGATCCGGGCTGGAGGGACGCGTGCTGCGGGGAGCCTCAGCCCCGAGCGTCTTCCTGAGGAAGAGCAAGGTCCCAGCGCGGTTCTTCTCCGCTAAACCCGCACATTCCCGGGGGAAGCTCCGGCTCCCGGGATGGAGAGAGACCGGGATGGAGCAGGACCAGGATCGGACACACCGCGGTCCCGAGCAGAGCGTGGATGGAGGGAGGGATGGAGGGAGGGAGGGATGGGTGGGTTGGCGGGAGAAATGGTCGAGGAATAGTTCAGCCTCTCGCCGTCATTCCCATTTCTGAAAGGTTTCACACCTCCGGAAAAGCCGACACATGCCCTAGAGCGGGGCCCAGCCGTAAGCCCCCACCCCCGGCCCCCTCCCGTCCCTGCCCCGTCCCTGCCCGCTGCCCCGGGGGCGCGGCCGGAGGGTGCGGGCTGTGGGGGCTGGGGCTCGCCGGGCCCCGGGCTCATCCCCCCGGGGCAGCCGGGGTATGGGGGGGTGTATTTTGGGGGGCGGGGGTGCTCGGCCCGGCGGGGAAAGGCGAGATGCTGGCGCCCCCCGGAGGTCTCCCACCGCCAGCCCGGCCGCAGGGCACGCCTTTGGGGGGAAAAAAGGGCATTTTTCGGCTTTGCCCAGCAGAGGTCCCCGGCTGCCTTCGCACGAGCAGCCGGCTGCCCGCACCCCCCCGGCAGCTCCCTCATTCCCCCCACGACCCCCGGGGCACCCGCTCAGCCCTCCCACCCCGGCGCCGAGCATCACGTCCCGCCGGCCCCAGGCTCTTGGGACTCCGTGGGGCTGGTACAGACCCCCCCCTCTCCCCCAGCCCCGGGAGGGCTGCTTCTCCTCCACGGGCTTCAGGGGCAAATCTCCCCCTTTGCCCGGCAGAAACAAAAGCTCCTCGCACGGGAGAGAGCAGGAGCGGAGGGAAAATCCCGTCCCCCGGCTCACTTCGAGCAGGGCTGTGTTACCCTCTCCTGCACGCCCGGGCACCCAGCAGGCAGCCTGCCTTCCCACAGATCGCTGGGAGATGATTTGCCTCAAGTGGGCAGCAAAATTCAGGGCATGGACCTGGAAATACACCCGCGGGGTTGGGTTGATGCGGTTAAAAGCAATGCAGGGGAAAACGCGCCCGCCTCAGCACCACGATTCCCCTGCAGAAAGGGGCCTGTAGGGAAAAGCACCACTAAAACCTGCCACGTCAGAGCTGACACTTAGAAAAATCACGTTAGCCCAGCTCTTTCTGCCTCCCAGAATGACACAGTTCTGTAAAACGAGTCTCACTTTCAATTTCAGGTCTTCTCACTATTTTTGTAATCCCGCTGTCAGTGAGCCAAAACAGAGCGAAAGAAAGAAGAACAGAGCAGGTTTGCCTATATTAGGAAATTACTCTAAATATACCACTGTGTTTGTGCAAACCTCTCATGTAGACCCGCTACTACTTCATACTGCGCCTATGACAGATTATTTTAATTTAGCCGTTAACCGGATGGAATTATAATAATGTGAGTCTTAACTAAAGCTGGACTTAGTGCACCCGAATAGGTTTTGCACCTGTGGAATTCCTCAGCACAACACCGCCCATCCACAGACTCGCTCCAAAGCGCCTGGGGATGGCCTTGCCCTCGGAGAGCTTTATGCACCAGTTTTTGATACTTTTAGAAATTATTCCCGTTCCCAGGTCTCTCAAGAGCAAAAATATCTGAGCATCGAGACAGATAGATGTGAATCACAGCTAAACTGATTTATTCCAAATATTACTCATGAATTAGGCTGATGCTTTTTTTGATCCCTCGGCTCTCTCTCTATTTTGGGGGTAATTCTCAAGGACGTCAGAATTTGGCCATCTTTTATTTTCCAGGGGACAAGCCATGACTCACCAGTGACTAAGTAACAGGTTACAGCCTCAAAATTTCTGATGAGTAATAGGGCGTGCAAGAAGATCTAACCCCTTCTGTAAGTCACGGAATAGACACACGAGGCTCCTCACAGCCAGGCAGATCGGCAGAGACCTTGATAAATCACCAAAATTGGCACTGAGGAAACAGTTGCTTCCTCTGACAAATAGTTAGGGAATTTATAGTAAACAGGCATCTCAGAATGGTCCATGCAAATCTCCCAAGAGCAGTGAGGAAGGGCTAAAGCTCTGATTGTGTTTTCCATCCTTGCAGCTCTTACTAAGAACCAGAGCTACTCTCCGGCTGATAAATGTGTGAAGAGCAGCCTGCAGCTGCCTCAGCCCCCACGGGCCTGCAGCCACCCTGCCCCACACCCAGCACCCGCTGGCCCCAGCCCCACCAGCCCTGTGGGGCTTTCGGGGGGCTCAAAGGGTGTTGTAGGTTTGGAGTTTTGAGAGATTATAGAATCCTAGGCTAGTGTGAGTTGGAAGGGACCTCTAAAGGCCGTCCAGTCCAACCCCCTGCCATGAGCAGGGACATCTTCAACCAAGTCACTCGGAGCCCCGTCCAGCCTGGCCTGGGATGTTTCCAGGGACGGGGCACCGACCACCTCTCGGGGCAACCTGGGCCAGGGTTCCAGCGCCCTCAGCGTAAAACATTTCTTCCTTAGATCTACTCTAAATCTCCCCTCTTTTAATTTAAAACCATCACCCCTTGGCCTGTTGCTACAGACCCTGCTGAGAAGCCTGTTCCCATCCTTCCTACAGCCCCCCTTTAAGCCCTGGGAGGCCGCAATAAGGTCTCCCTGCAGCCTTCTCTTCTCCAGGTGAACAACCCCAACTCTCCCAGCCCGGCCTCGCAGCAGAGGGGCTCCTGCCCTCGGAGCATTTCTGTGCCCCCTCTGGCCCCGCTCCAACAGCCCCGTGTCTGTCCCGTGCTGAGGAGCCCTGAGCTGGAGGCGGCGCTGCAGGGGGGTCTCTCAGAGCAGGGCAGAGGGGCAGGACCCCCTCCCTCACCCTGCTGCCCACGCTGCTGGGGATGCAGGCCAGGGCACACTTGGATTTCTGGGCTGTGAGGGCACACTGTTGGCCTGTGTCCACCAGTAACCCTAGGTCCTTCTCGCCAGGGCTGCTCTCAGTGGGTAGGTGATGGGTAGGTGTGGATGGAGGGATGGATGAAGGGCGGGATGGGGGATGGCTGCAGGGAGGGATGGAGGGATGGATGAAGGGCAGGATGGGGGATGGCTGCAGGGAGGGATGGAGGGATGGATGAAGGGCAGGATGGGGGATGGCTGCAGGGAGGGATGGAGGGATGGATGAAGGGCAGGATGGGGGATGGCTGCAGGGAGGGATGGAGGGATGGATGAAGGGCAGGATGGGGGATGGCTGCAGGGAGGGATGGAGGGATGGATGAAGGGCAGGATGGGGGATGGCTGCAGGGAGGGATGGATGAAGGGCGGGATGGGGGATGGCTGCAGGGATGGCTGCAGAGTGGGATGGAGGGACAGACATACTCCAAGGAGGTGCATCACCTCTGCTGTCTGTAGGGTGGGCGAGGGGCAGCACAGGGTCACCTGCACTCAGGGCCGCCCGGTCCCAGCCTGGGGCTGCCCTTGGCTCCCTTCGCAGCCCCCCACTTCCTGCGCAGCCCCCGGGAGCGTGATGCCACCTCCGCAGCCTGCGCACCCTCGGCCCCGGCGCTGCGCGGGGGCAGGATGTCGTTGCCTGAACCTCAGCGCTGCAGCTCGCAACCAAAAAAGCCACCGATCGTTTCCTGTCGATATTCACGGGGCTTTCTGAGCCCTGGCAGTTCCCAGGCCCGCAGGCCCGGTTATGGTCTGGGTTGGGACCCGGGAACTGGGCACCGGGCAGCTCCACTGCCAAGCCCCGGCACCGGAACCGGGGGTCCCGGCAGCCCCCACGAGCCTGCAGCCCCCAGCACATCCCCTGGGCTGTCGGTAAAGTTTTTTTTTCAGGAATCTTAGGGAGCAGGGTGGGATTTAGGTGAGAGCTGACAGCCCTCCCCAGCCCTGGGTGCTCTGTGGTGAAAGGTGTGTGGCAGCAGCAGAGCTTGTAGAGCTCCGTGTGTGACCTTTCCTGCAGAGCTCTGTAATGAATTCTGTTGCGTACTGGAAACCAGCTTGAGAAATCATTAAATACATATATAAAAAAAGTATATATATAGGTAATTTGGGAGGAAGGGAGGAGAAAGCCTGACCCTGTGCAGGTTTAGCACCCTGGACCAGTGTCAGCTTGGCAGTGGGGAGGTGACGGATGGTGGCCTTCTCCCACCAGCCGCCCCACGCCTTGCCACGCCGTGGATCTGCCCAGTCCGGGGTGTTTTCAGCCCTGGGAGGATAGCTTTGGCCTGGAACAGTGACTTGGTTTTGCACAGTCGCTGCAGAGTTGTTACCTTCAGGCTTTTACCTCAGGTTTCCTGTCTTAAAGGCTGTTTCCGATAGCGTAGCCAAGAACTGAACACTCAATTGCAAGCTAAGCTGATGCAATGCTCTAAACCAATACAAGGGCGTCAGAGCAGAGCGTTTAATTAAACTGGTTTGTAAACCAATTAAATGAGAGCAACTGGTGGGTTTAGGCAAAGCTTCAATTACTGCCAAGTATTTTTTAAAGGCCCTAAAAACGCAGGAATGTGAGGAAAAAGTCCCAAGGCACAAAAGGAAACAGGTGCCTAACTCCCATTAAAAAAAGAGATCTGTTTGTGATTATTAATCCCCCCTTTCACATCGGGACCTAGGCTGAAGAGTCAGGGCCTGAGCCTACGAAGTGCCTAACACTGCCATGCCAAAGTGCCCCTGGAAAGGTGGAATGCTCTCAGAAGCCTTGGTCCTGCTCCGTGCACATCAGCAGAGGTTGGGGCACACCGAGAGATGGGAGCAGCTCCAAAGCTTGTTCTGGTTTTAAAGCCAGGGCATCTGTTTCTGTTCCTAAGAATGAACTTGAAAGCCTAAGTACGGGCTCCTTAAAAATACTCTTGGTTTCTGGACACAGACCACATCACTTATTGCTCTGGTAATTGTTGTGTACTTTCACTGCCTGATGTAAATAACAATAATAAAAAAATAATATGACACTAATAAGTCCTTGGTTCTGCTTTCCCATAGGGAATTAGCCTAATTGGTCTCTTGAAGTTCCTTCCAAAGCAATGTTTATGTGATTTTATGACTATCCCATTAGGTTTGTTAAAGTGGACTTGTTTTAGAGATGTTCCTCAACTCCACGGTCTGTAGCACATTCTCTCTTTTGCAGGAAGACATGAATAAACAGCTAAACCACTTTAAATACGTGACCCAGAAGAATCGCTGGCGCCCCAGTGGGAGAGGACAGTAAGGTAAGTGGGCTGGAAACCGCTCGTAAATACAATGTGTCACGAAAGTGTGGGAGTTTCGGCTTTTAGGGCGAAGAGGCAGAGCGATTCTAACAAACCCTTCAAAATATTTCCACTCATAAGAGAGTAATTTAGTACCGAAAGCAAATTCGTCATCTGCCTGGACAATGACCTGCTATATTAATCAATTTTACTGTTCTGAACGCATCAAAACCATGAAGACAAATATGATCTGCTGTCTCGTTTGATTTAAGCTGCTGGAGGGGAAAAAAAAGGCATAGAAGATCTTTCAATTGCTATTTTTTTCCTTTATAAGTCGTTAATGGCACTGTTTCCTTTCAAAGTTGTTAATGACATCATTGTTTCCTTTCAAAGTCCTTAATGACATTGTTTAATGAATAATAACTTGCACTTATGCAGTGCTTTTTCAAACAATCCCAAAGCGCTCTGCAGTAGGGAATTGGTCAGACAAAGAGGGAAAATGAGGCACAAAGGGAGGAAGTGACTTGTCCAAGGCCAGAAAGTTACTGACGAAGCAAAGCCGGGCGTGAGGGTGTTTGGCTCTTGGCTTTCTTCACTCTCTGAATCTTTCCGTGGGTGTTTGTGCGTTAGCAATGCGGCATTTAGCCCGTAACGGAGCCAGCACAAAGTAACCCCTCTAATAAAATACAAGCGCCCACTCAACAGTCCGTTCCAAAGGCTGATTGTTCCTTTTCCTTTCACAAATATCTTCCCTAAACAGGGTTGTTTCTTACAAAAAGATACCTCGGTGAAATCCGTTCTGTGAGGATGTGAGCACGGCAGAAAAAAGACGAAAAGCGTGGGGTTTTTTGGGAGGTGCGGTTAATGAGGAGCAGGGGCAAAGGTCTCACTTTCCCTCCCTTGGGAACGACAGGCTGTGGAGGCGGCCGAAGCTCCCGCTTAAACACGGCCTTCGCCTTGGCAGGTCGCAGTCCAGGCTCCCAGCTCTTGGTCCTGCAGGGTACAAGAAGCCTTTGCAGACCTCAGTGGGATTTTTTCCTTGTCTGACAATGGGAAAAAGAGAGTTAAGAGGCCCTGTATGCTGTAGGAAAATGTGCACCGCAGTGCTGACTGATGGCATTGAGGTTTCCCCACCTCTGGTGTAGAGAAATATCGAGATACTGATCCCTTGTCCCTACCGGCCTGTGAATATGGACCTTTTGCTGCTAGATAATAAAATCAGTTTTTGGTGGAGGGAAAGGGAAAAAGCTTATGTCCTTCATAAACCCACCACAAAGGTAGAAAAGTCCAGAACTATTGGGTTAACAGCATTATATGAGGGAGAGGCAAAAAATAAACTTGGGTAAAGTTTTGGGTATATCACTGCATCACATCTGATCACTTACCACTACCATTGCCACCACCATCCTCACCTTTGTTCCTCTTACAATTACTGTTACTTATGACGGTAGAACGTGCAGAGACTCATGATGGTACCTGAGCACCACCAAGCCCCTACCGATCCTGGAACAGCGCAGAAGGTGTCGTAAGATGGCAATTCCCTCCTCGAAAGTCTAATAATCCAAACAGAAATGCAAAATAATTTACCTAACGTTTTGCAAGAGGTCAGCGGCAGAGCTGGAGCCCATCTTTCCAGATCTGCAGAGGAATTCTCTGCCAGAGATGATTCACCTCTCCAAGGAGGGACACTTGTTGGCCTTGAAATTTGATGACTAGCATAATCTTTCCCAATGTTTTGAGACACTGCCGTATCCAAAACGAAGGATACAGGGAAAAACATCACACGCGAAGCTCTAAAGAAAGGCAAATTACATTACTTTGTTTAACCGACGTGCATAAATAACGTGTGTAGTCTTCTCGCTGTGAGTTTATAGAGAGAGGAAGGAGCTAATCGAATACGCGTTGGTGAGAAGGATGAAAAGTTTGGTCTAGAATGAGAAAACAACTTTCTAAAAGAGATATGGTTTGGAGAGTTCTCCAGTTATGTCAGGTTCTCCCTGGTGGCTGCTGCTAACAGAGGATAAGGCTTCGCTGCTGCTATCTGTGGAACTGATCCCGCAGTTCCGACTGAGAGATTTATACTTTAGAGTAGCGGTTCTTGCTAGCGACGGAAGGAATTTGGCTGCCTAGGGAGGATTACTACTCTTATCTGCACAATTGTCTCTTCCTCCAACCTGCCCGAGAGGAATGAGATAAAATCTGATAGAGTGAACAGGTTCCTTAAACGGGCACAGATTTGCCTGCCCACAGATAGGCAAGTGTTAGCCCTCCTTGGACCCCAATGACTTACAGTCCTTACTCATGATAATCTCAAGTGACGACTTCCCCACAAATGAAGGAAGAGAGTGTCTTCATTCCCAGGAGAAGCTGGTGGAAAAGGCTGGGATGCAGCGCAGAGAGGCAATCCATCACTGCGAGCCATTAAGTACGTGCATCCCGGTGTTTCCTTGCATCGACCCTTTGTGTAAGCTAGGCCAGAAGCGCTTCTCTGCTATACATCAGGCTTTAAATTTCCTAAGACCACATGGAGCTATCATAAGAAAGATAAATTTTCTTGCCTTTTTTTTTTTCTGTTCTTTTCTTTAGCATAGGCTGTATGTATTTTATAGATAAAATAGCTGCAGTATGAATGATCTGGAAAATGCAATGATATGGCCTTATGCCCTGGTAAGAGTATTATATTTATTATATCCCAAGAATTTCCATGTCAGGCACTTAGATGATAATTAAGTTTATGTTATTTTTAAATACTGACCAAGTAAATGCAAAGGAACCCCCTGAAAATGAAGGATCATCTGTAACAAAGACTCTGCAGACAGAGATAAGGTTAAGAGCTCTGTTCGTGATGTATGAGCCCGTGGAGAAGCCGGTTCCCTCATCCACAGTTTTCTAGACATAGGAGTAAATGCCTAAGTTTAGTAACAACTAACTCTGTAACTCTGGTTTCGACTGAGACACACAAGGATAGTGGTTCCCATGATCAGTACGTATCACTTTAGTTTTGCCTGCTTCCTACATGCAGCCACATTTTAAAAACCCTGCCTGCTCAAATAACCAATGACCGATACAAACGGAGCATCTCCGTGTCTCAGCTTTCACGGTTGTAACTTTCCCCCAAATTTTTCTCAAGAAACCATCGTGCCCTTTCCTCTCTGGCCGAGCCTTTCCTCACCACAGGGATTACTTATGTAAATTGGAACTTAATCCCCTAAAGGCAAATTTGCAGTTCAAGTCCAAGTGTCTGCTAGCGTGGCCAACTGGAAGCAAGACCGTCAGGGGATGGCGGATGTTTAGCATTTTATCCCGTAGTCTAAGACAATCTTAAACCGCAAGGATCTCCTTCAGGTTACAAAGGGAACCAGCCAGATTTTCCCCCTTTTCTTTTAAACCGGTTCATAACACAATAGATAAAAGGAAAAAAAAAAAAAAAAGAAAAGGAAAAAAAAGAGGGGGAGAGGAGGGGAAACCCTCCCAGAAAAGTGAGCTAAGGCTGAGTGAATTTCCAGCAATGTGGTGAACGTATTGTCTGCCCCTGTGACTCTCAAAGGAATGTAATAAAAGGAAGACAGCAACCCAGCAGGCAGCTTCTCAGGGAGCCGTCTGCCTTCCAGCCCCTTGATGTAACGCTTGAACAGGTGCAATATAAAGGATGCTAAACTGGTGATTATTAGGGCTGTTGGAATGGGTTTCCTCTCTGCTCTCGGATGAGAAGATTTTCTTTTAAAGAAACTACGTGGTGGGATATGCCGACCTTTCAAAGACTACCTGTCGCAAGGGAAAGACTTTGAGCAAGACGGTCGCCAGGCTGAGACACGATGACGCTGTTTCTGGTCTTATTTAAGCTGCTGCAGATCAGGGATAGTTCCCGTGGAGTCACTGCAGCGATGCGCTTACAGGCAGGAGAACACAGCTGCTGTTCCAGGGAGGGCATCCTTCTGCAGAAACACAGCTGGCTTTGAAGACCAACTTCCGAGTAAAGATACGGCCTCCTGGCTACTCACACGCATGCCAGCATCTGAAAACAATTTTAAGTGTCTCTTCCTGGAAGCAGAGAGAACAGCTTGTGATATTTTTTTTTCTTGATGTTTCCTTCACTGCCATGACCACCTCTCTTCAGCGCTCCCAACCCACAAAGAACAGGGAAAAAAGATTTCAGGTAGCTCAGCGATTCCAGGAACCCTGTATATTCCCGAGCCAGACTCAGTACTCTGTCCTTTTGATCTCATTTACAACCCTTCTTTTTTAAAACATCAAGGAATTACAGGACCAGAATTGACGAGTAATGCGAATCAGGCGCCTTTATATGCACCTTTTAATTGAAGTTCCTGTACACCCGTGCTCCATCAGCCCTTCAAAAAGCCCCACTATAACAGAACTAGGTGGTATAGCAGCTTAAGAGGATGTCTTTTTCTTTATCAACGCAGGCAAAAAATCATCCACTGTTACATTTTCTACTGTTTCGTTGCCCAGTCGGGCACCAGGTGCTTCCTTTTCTTCACGAGGACGGTGCGGTCGCTGGGTGAGGACCTACACCAGAGACCATGAGACCTGGGCTCTGGTCCCTCAGAGCTGCTCCGCGTCCTCAGGCAGCTGATTTCAGGTAGAGCTGGAGTCGCAGGAACATGTTACATGAATCCTTTGGGCTCCTCCTAGGCCTCTCGTCTAAGATTCCATTATTTTTGTGCTCTGCGCTGGGTTTTTCCTCATTTCTCCTTGTCTCTTCTGGATGGTGTGTCCAAGGCAAGGACTGTTTCTCATGATATACCAGGGGTCTCATGGCACTGTGCGTGTGGGCTTACACGACCTGCAGCTGCAATCCCATACAGCACTGCTCACTATACCTTAGGATTATTTCTTTTCCCTCGTTTCCAGCTGATTTCTGACGCTTGTCCTGCCGGGCATTAACCTCCAAGGGGGCCTTTTTCTCCTTGCAAAGGTAACAAAACAGGTGCCAACGGGTTAAAAGCTCCCCCAGAAAGAAGGAGCCTCCGAGAGCAGGACAGGCGGTGGCGCTCGCGGAGCCCCGATCTGTCAGAGAGGAATTGCAGAGATAATAGGATTTGCGGAACGGTCCCAACTCATCACTCCGGAGCGATCCATGTTGACTGGCTCGGGCACTCATCCAGCGGTTTGCACACACGGGTGCACACTCGAATTCCTGCTCGGTTTGCTCGGGGAGGGGGCTGTGGGGGGGTGGTGTGGGGGGGAGGAAGGAACAAGAACATAAAGAAGCGACATTAAAGCGGCTGGAAGGCGGGGGTGGGTGGGTTTAAAACCCGAATTAATCGCACACGCACAGAGGCACGCAGAGAAATACACCCGACCCAGCCAGCCTGCAATCCCTGAACCGCAAATTTTACAGGAGAGTGCGGGAGGCGCAGCCATGATTGTATAGGCGGGGGGGGGTGGGGGGGCGGGGTGGGTTGCGTGTGTGTCCGTGTGTGTGCGTGTCCGTGTGTCCGTGCGTGTGCATGGGCGCGGGCCGAGCGTGCGGGGCGCGGGCGGGCGCGGGGCGGGGGCGCTCCCGGGTCCCGGCCCCCGGCCCCGCGGCCCCCCCCGAGCCCCGCCCGGCTCCGCGCCGCCGCCGCGCCACCGCCACGGGGGGTCGGGCACCCCGCGCCCCTCGTGGGGCGGCCGTGTGAAAGGCAGGCTGCGAGCGGAGGGGGGGGAGCGGCGGAGGAGGAGGAGGAGGAGGAGGGAGGAGGAGGAGGAGGAGTGTGTGCGTAGAGGGAGGCGGGGGGGGAAGGAAACCCTCATGGAAGTATGAAGGAGATGGTGGGAGGCTGCTGTGTCTGTTCTGATGAGCGGGGCTGGGCGGAGAACCCGCTGGTGTACTGCGACGGGCACGGCTGCAATGTGGCGGTGCACCAAGGTAAGGCACCGGCCCGGCCCCGCCGCCGCCACCGGGGCACCGGGGAGCCGCCGCACCCCCCTACCCACCCCCCACCCCCTCCCCTCCGCCGCCGGGCGCCCCCGGGGAGGCCGGGGAGGGGGGTGCGGGGGCGGCGGGTGTTGGGGGGGGGGGCTTTGTTTTATCCCTATTGTTCAAAATAACGGTGTCGCCGCTGGCCTGGCTCGGCGGAGGAGGCGGGGGGGGGGGACGCGGTGTGCCGGGGGCGACGGGGGGAGCGGAGTTGGCCATCAGCTGCCCCCCCCCCCGGGGGGGGATATGCACCTCCCGGGGTGGGGGGGGACACCTCGTTACCGGGAGCCGGCAGGGACGGCCGGCCGCTTCCTTCCGCGGGGATGGCGGGGGGGGGGGGGTGTGTCGCTCGGGGTACCCTCCCCCCCGCCCCGGTGATCCGGGAAGGGCGGGCTGCCGAGCCCCGGGCCCGGAGGAGGGCAGCGGCGGGCTGGGAAGAGCCGCAGCCGCCCCCGGGGGTCCGGTGCCCTCGGCCCCGGGTACCCCCCCCTCCCCGGGCTGCCTCCTCCAAGGGCAGGGAGGAAGGCAACCCTTCTCCTCCCAGAGATAGGGGCTATTTGCATTTTAAATGACTTGGAGCAACGCCCCTAACGCACGGTATCGGACCGGAAAGTTTGTCCTCGGGTCTCCGAACAACAACAACAACAACAACAAAAATAATTAAAATAAATGTGTTTGCTTTCGTTCAAATCCAGCAGAAAGGCATGGTGATTATCCTGGTTGGTTTGTTTTGAATAACACGAAGGTTTCTGGTCTCATCTGGCATGTCTGTTTTTCCATCTATTATTATCCTATCCATCTACCAGCACATCTCCAGCCTCTTCCTGTATAATCTCTCCCTCGGTGTCTTGATGCACGCTCCCGCCTCCAGCTGCGAATGTGTCCTGCTCTGCCTCTGCCCGCTGTCAGGCGCAGGTCTCTGGGTCTGTAGGTTGGGCTTTCTTTTGCTTTTCGTACGTTCGGCGTACCCCGTGCTCGTGCTTTAGGAAGAAGTCGCTTACAACCAGGTGACTAAAGAGGAGTTTAAATGAGGAAGTGAGGATCGCAGGGGATTTTCTCTTCTTTCTGAAGCGATGCTTGGGTGTCTCCTGTCATCGGGCAGGTTCTCCGGGGCGCCTCTGAGTGACCCGGCAGGACGAGGGTCTCTCTGGAAGGACACTTCTTTCTGTTTTAATTTTGCTGGTGTAAGTCTTCCATTCTTCTTGTTATTTATCAAACCACACGCTAGGCTTCATCGCTCTCTTTTTTTGGAAGGAGATAAAGGGCATTGGCATCCTTATGCCCGCTCCCGAGATTAATATAAACGCTTCGGTTCGCTGGCCAGAACAGTTTTAAATGCGCAAGAACGGTTTTGAACGTGCAATGCTTCGATTCCTTTCGGGTGGCTTTTTCTAGGCCCGCACAGGTACGGAGGCTGGATGCGTTCGCTGCGGCGGCGGGGAAGCGCGTAGCGTTGTTTTGGTGGAGTTGGAACGAGTTAGAGAAGTCTCAGAGAGGGCACCGCTTGTGTGTTTGGAAAACACAACGCTCTGTTTAGGTCTCGTAAGAGTCCTTCAGGATATCATCATTCATGAGGAGCGTAGCAGCGCGTAGTGGATGTTCTTCAAGCCTGCTCGCAAACCTAGCAGTAGTGTGGTGTTTTGGGAGGCTTTTATTTCTTAAATAGAAACAAACCACTGTAGGGGATCATCTGGGTCATCTAGTCTCATTCCTGCAATCACACGCTGGGTTTGGTATCTCTTTGAACTGCTCGAATATCCGCAAAACCAAAGTTACCTTCTGAAATGATTGTACAGTTAAATAAAAAACCCTGAATTTTTTTTTTTAAACTTACGGCTACGCATTAGGGCTGTTTTTAAAATATCGGTACCATTTCTGTGGCAATGGTTAGAAATCTTATCCTTCCAGTAAAAAATTAAAAGTGTTAACAAACCCAGCTGACTGGAAATGAAGACTCTCATAAGATAGCTAAGAACGCTTACAAATCCTATTTTCAGCCCTGCCTTACTTATGTTCTGCATTGTTCCTTGTTTTCTTCCTTGTTTTCTTCCCTTTTGAAGCAGTGGGCACAGAAGCTCACGCTGGCTCCGGCTGAGTGCTTGCTTTTGGCCCTAAGCCCACAGCTAAAGATGGACCCAAGGCAGGCTCCTCGGTCATTGCTTTCATGTAGTTTCTATTTTCTTACGTGTATGCCTTGGCTCATCCTGCAGTCAGCTCTTTCGGTTTAACTGTACGATGGCGTTCGTTTTCCTGGCTGATGTGGGATAATAGGCATTAGAGAGATGGAGGGAACCTATTGCGGGTCGTGTCCGGCCCATCCCCCAGGGAACATCGCAGGATTGCTTCCAGCAGGATATTTTCAGATGCTTTGTCCAACCTAGTTTCAAATGTCTCAAGTGACTGGAATGCCATTCCAACCGCCAGCTCGCATTTGAAGATGGAATAAGGAAGATATAATTTGTTCTATCCTAGGAGACTCCTCTACGCTCGCCCAAGATGCATAGCCTTACTTCTTACCACTACCTTTACTGTCCTCTGTTGCTTTAAACCCACCTGCGTGGTGGCTAAGAGCCCTTTCAGGGTCAGAAATGCTTCCTTCGGGACTCACAAAGACTGTCCGTGGACGGTTAGAGGCAGAAGGCCACCGAAGAAGGTGAACAGTCTTCCAGCAACATTGTCCCATCAGAGAAGGGAGCTAATTTTAAAGAAGTGGGAGCTACAGCTTGCAGAGGGAGACCCTGAGAGCATGAGTAGTGACGCAGAAAGCACGAGAGACGTGTGGTATAGGTGCATGAAAACAGCAGTTGTGTTGGATTATCAGCTGGAGACTTGTGTTAATACAGAACCTGTTCCCAGCAGTAGTTCTAAAAAGCCTAGAGGTCAGCGATCGTGGAAGCATGCTGCGAAAGGCTGCCGCTGGATGTGACTTACAGGCTTGAGGGTGTGCAGGGTAAACGGGAGCTTTGCTTGGTGTCTGAATTCTCGCTGAGGCGACTTCCTCCTTGATGCTGAGATTTTATCTTAGTCCTAATGATGGTTAAGATGCCTCATAGCCATCCGTTTCAGAATGTTTTATTCAGATCACTGGTGACACTTGAAAAGTCAGAGGGGTGAGAAATTGCTCCGTTTGTGTGCTAGACCAAAATTAGACACCGTTTATGAAGAACTCCGTCCCCACTTACCACAGATTTTCGTAGGAATTTTTCATACTGGGCATGAGCTTATTTGAAAACTTGAATAAATGTGTAACACCGGACCTCTTGCAAAAGGCTGTCTGCTGTTGCTGGATGTGGAAACTAGAAAGGGGAATAAAGTGCTGCGTGGATGTCATTTTTGGTTTTGTTACCCATCTCTGCCTGCTAACAGCTCTGACAAACTTTTATATACACCTTAGAAATTGAACAGTTGATTTAAAGATGGTCTAATGAACTCTCTTTGCTTTTCTTCCAGCTTGCTATGGAATTGTCCAGGTTCCTACCGGACCCTGGTTCTGTCGGAAATGTGAATCTCAAGAGAGAGCCGCCAGGGTGGTGAGTACGAAGCACGCTTGTACTTACACTAACTAGGTTCATTCGATGCCCCTCGTGTCTCCGCTGGAAGCAGTCTGGTCCCATGGCAAGAGCGTCAGAGCCTGGCGTTTCAGCACTACTGTGACTGTACTCCCAGCTCTGCCTGTAGCCTCCTATACCTTGTTTATACAACATGAAGAACTGCATCAAACAATTTTATGCAATGCTAGTAGCTGTTTCGATGAAAATGCTGCTGGAGGTGCTTTTAAGCAAGTTCTCAATGACAAAATTTTTGAGTCCAGAGACCTCAGTCTTCTAAAAAATAATGGCGTTCTTCTAAAAGGTGGTTTCCTCGCTGCTTTTTCTGCTCAGCTCCTCAGGAAGTTTTGGAGTGGAGGGAAGTTGGCATCACCTGAGGTGCTGCTGTACTGTCAGAGTTATCCTGCTGACTGACAGCATGGATTGGCATTCGTATCTCGCAGCAACAGTCTCCTGCGTCAAGCCTTCTGAGTTTGTAGAACAGCAGAGAAAATGACAGGAAGCTGGATGAGGGTTTAGTTTCTGTCAAAGTAGCAATTTAGCAGTATAGAACACTTTACAAATGTTCTTAATTAATTCTGGCATTTACCGGTGAGGCAGGAAAGTGGAAACAGTCAGGCCAGGACTGCCTCTTAGGCCTGTCTATGTGGCAAAGTTAAACTAGGCTGTGAGTTTATAGCACACCAGCTACTCGGCAGTAACTTCCCATGTGAGCCCTTATCAGATATGGCTGCACCAACCAACTGCTGAGGCGCTGGGGTGTAAATCTTTAACATGTTAGTTATGCCATGAATGCTGCTTTTGCCGTACAGTAAATCCAAGAGAGCTTCCCCCTTTCCCTTCCTTAAAGGTGGATTTAAATTAAATTTTGGCTTTCCTTAAATACAGAAGGCCTTAGTCAGCACAGACAACATGTATTAATGCCTGCGCTGCTTTCTGAACTGGTTTAGCTAAACCTTTTCTAAAGTACATACCTAGCGAAGCTGATGTAGGTGACCTCTGAATCTGCGGATCTGTGCAGGCCTGAGCAAATAGCGTGCTCCCTCTCAGCTGGGCTCTCCGCTTGCTGCAGTACAAAAGTTTAATCTGTTTCACAGATGGGCGAAGAACTTGGCAAAGATGAGCAAATGGGGGAGTTAGGTATCTGTACCATGCTTTCTACATTGCATTAACTCATTCCTCATTGAAGTGGGAGTGTAAACAAGAGCAGACTTTCAGACCTGAGCCCTTTTCCCATTGTAAGATGCTGCTTTTATGTGCACTGCAGTAAAGAAGATCAAATGTGCCTTTGAATGGTTTTACATCCTGCAGATAGTTTCATAGCAAAGAAAGGAATTTGGATTTCATGGGCCTCCTTCCCCCTGCTCTCCCAACCGTGCAGGCAGAGAGAAGCTCTCCAGCATTAGCTACAGTTCAGTGTAAGCTGTAGTAATACATGTACACACAGGTCCTCCTCACCTGTGCTCATTGCAAAGACTGTAACCTTTCACTTGCACGTTATACACTTCAAACTGCCTCCAAGGTATCAAGAAAACAATAACCCTGCAGGTGGCTCCTTATTTAACTCGTCCTCGGTGAAATCTGTTAGACAATGCGTGGTGGGCTTCAGTCATGCCATTCAGTCCTGTGGCATTCAGCCTTGCTACTCTAATAACTGAACAGCGATAATCTTCCTTCCTAAGCAGAGCTGGGGATGATTTCCTATCTAAATCCCTCACCTTTTCAGTTATACACCAGCAGTCATAGCAACAGACACGCAGATGGGTAAATACTTAAAAAGAATCTAGTTCTTTGATGTAGAGAACAGTGTGATCAGAGTAAGGGAAATGAGTCAGGTCTTACGAGATCTGTGCATGGCTCTGTTAGTAACATGCTTTGAATCTGCGCTCCGTGGTCCAGCGAGGCTGGAGGGTGTGGCTCTTCCACTGCCCTGGGGTTTCACTGCACCTCCCTGCTCCTGCCTTTCTCCTGCTGTAAAAGGGGCATTATCAGCCTGCAGGCGCTGCCTTGAGGATCTCGAACGAGAGGTGCTGCTCTTTGAGCGCTAAATAAACTGACAACAGCAGCAGGGTGATATTCATATTTCTTTCGTAATGACTGTGTGGCAAACTCCTCTGCAAAACAACAATGTTTTTCCTCCCACATCTGCCCTCACAGAAGAATCTTAGAACAGTTTACAAGCTTTGTCCATAACAAACATATTTATTAGCTAAATATTGATACTTCTGCTTTGAAAATGAGATACGGAGGCACGGAGAACATTGCACTCCTTTGTGAGTTTTTTAAAACATAGGTCTCCTGATTTCTGTATCTCTGCTTTGGAGAGATGGACTCCATTCCCCGCTCCAGCTTTAGAAAGAGAGCTCGGAGCCCTAACTTCAGTCGGCAGGTGTAGTCGCCCAGCAGTAGATCCCGGAGTTAGAAGTCCCGGGGGGTCAGGAGCTCTAGCCTTACGCATCACGACCTGGTTTAAATCAGCCAAGCTCTGCTCTTTTCCCAGAGTTGAAATAAAAACCCTGGAGACTGCCTTGGCCTATGCAGGTTGAATAAAAGGAAGAGGTACCGCTAATCCCTGCTCATAACCCCTCCTCAGTTGCTCAGGTCCCTAAAGGATGCGGTGGATGCTGTTGTGCCTACAGTAAGCAACTGAAAGCCCATCCACTTTGTAATCAAATTGTCTAGGAAGCCCGGTGAGCTGCAATGGCCAGAGGGCACTCATGTGAGGGATCATGTGAAGGCTTTAGCTGTCATTTCGAGGCAGGGCTATTAAAAGTCTTGTGTGGGGCCGATGGAGCTGTTAACCCCTCTTGTTACAATCAGAGCTTTGCTAATCGCGTGGTGGGAGAGCCGCTTTGATCTGAGGGGTGGAGGGGAGAGCGGAGGGACCTTTTCAAGTGCAAATTTCTTATTACAGTGTCTCAGTTAACCCAGTTCTTTTTCTGTCTTGGGTCTGCCGGGCTTTCCATAGTAATTGTGAGAGCAGCTCTCCAGCCCTCTGGCAGCCTGGGCCTAACCAAGAGCAGTGAGAAACACCTCCTGTGGTCATCTGTCCGTATTTCAAACTAAGTCGCAGGGAAAGCGAGACGGGCTGCACTGGTCCGTGTCCCTCCACCTCTTATTTATATGTTATCGCAGAGGTTTTGCGCTTGCTAAGGGTGCCTGTCTGATAGGCCCTACGCTTAACTCCCACGAAAGTGTGGGAGGATCAGGCTGAACCTCCCTGCTGCCCATAGCATTGCAATCCTATTTATTGTGCCTGTCTGTCTGGGAGGTAAAGCTTCAGCAGAGGAAATCTTGAGCTTGCTTGAGGAAAACCACCTTTGTGGAAGGTCCTCAGGGACTACTCGGTTGCAGAGGCTTTTGCTGGTGGCCAGTTATTGCTCAGTATGTTGGTGTTTTTCGGGGTGTGGAGCACCTGCCCCGTTTGCTCGCCAGAGCCAAGCGATCACGGCAAAGCGCAGGCAGGTGAGAGCACACTCACAGCGGCACAGCCCGCTGTCTTGCTTTGACACCAGGCATCTCATTTCAAAACTTTCTGATGAAGCACATTTTTTCACAGAGAAATCGGGTTTATTTTGTTGTTTTGTTTTGTTTTTTTTAACAAATCGGATGTTTCCACTAGGGAAGGAAAAGGGTTGCACCTTGCAGGTTTTTGGCCTTTTTATGAAGTCAAATAAAACAAAAAGCACATAGAAATTTTTCCCTGAGTGATGCCATGAGAAGACAACGACTGCTTTTGGGCAGCTCAGCCTGGGAGGAGCCCTCCGGGCTGGGACCGTGTTCCCCCATGCGTGGCAACACGCCCTGAAACCACCCCAGCTCCCGCCAAAGCTTCAGAAGGGCGTTATGGCTGGGGGAGAGCCCTCATGTGGCGATGGGCCGATGTGGAGGCCGATGACAGCTGGGCAGGGCTGAAATTAGTGAGAGACGGAAAACGAGTGCAGGGCCTCGCTGTCCTCTCTGAGGCGAGGAATGGCGCCGAGGGCCGTGGCGCTGGGTTTCCCCGGCTCTCGCCATCCCACCGGGCTGGATCCTCCCCGTCCCCTCGCTGGGTGTGCATGGTGGGGGGTGAGGTCTGTCCCCACCCTGGTCATGAGGGAGACCCTTCGATGGGTTTGGGGCTGCTGCTGGCCTTGGAGGCCTCCCTGCCCTGGGGGCCTGGCGTGAGGGGACATCTCCTGAGCTGAGGGGGCTCGTCTCCAGCCACGCCATGGCTGCTGGCCCCCGGTGGAGGAGACAGCGTGTCTCCCCCTCATGGTTTTCCCCAAAAGCAGCCATTAGTGACTGGGCACGGAGAGGGGCACAGGGTCGCTTCCGTCCCTCACAGCCTGTCATGGCGCCGGGCCTGCAGCCTCCCGCCCAGCATGGCAGCGCTGAGGGAGCCTCCTCCACCTTCACAGGAGGCAAGGGCTCTCCGGTGCCGACGGTCCCCTCATGCCTTCCCCGTCCCATGTCAGCCCTCCCTGGGGCTGGGTTTGGGGGCAAGCAGGGTGCCCACCCGCCAGTCCCAGCCATTGCCCCCCACGCTCCATCAGCAAAAATGTCACGACAGCCTCACCCACCTCTCATGAGACTGGAAAAAATATGACAAGAGAAAGAGAGAAGGAAGGAAAGAGGCAAAGATAGATAATGGCTTCTTTTTATTTGCCTTCTGCTCTCTGAGTCATGGTTTTCAGTTTTACTCCCCAACCGCAAAGACTAAAACTTTTTTTTTTTAAAAAAGCCCCGTGAAAGTCAAGGTTCACTTGTAGCCCCGTGGCTCTTGGGCTGAGGCTTTAAATACACCCCCATCAGACAGGACGATATCGAGCTGTGTCAGAGTATCGTTTTGCACCCAAACTGCTCTCAGCCCTTCTTCCACTTCCTCTCTTTGAAAGCAGCCCCATCTTTCATAATGTATTGTAAATGAATCATCTCTTTTCTGGCCCCGCGCCCCTGGGAGTTAGATTAAACTTGTTGTTTCTGCTTAATTTCAAGAGATGTGAACTGTGTCCCCACAAAGATGGAGCCCTGAAACGGACCGACAACGGAGGTGAGTACCTTTGCGCGGAGCTGGGTGTGTCGTGCAGAGCCTGTAGGGACTCGGCAGCTCTCCCGGGCACAAAACAATTCATTTCTGAGCCTATGTCACCAGAAAGGGAAGGCTGGAGGCTCCAGAGGAATGAGAACACTGCCTTTTTCTTACAAAACTTCACTTTCTGAAGCCTCCACGGCAAGAAGACCTTTACCTGGGGGGAGAACCTGCCTGACCTCTGGCTGGCATCGAAGCACAGCCCCTGAAATGTGTCATTTCTTGAGTTTAACCTCATAGGAATCAGTGCATGATCTGGCATTGTTTGCAGAAATGTGGAAGTTGGCAGAGTTATTTGCTGCATGCTTGCACAGCAGTGGTGTGATCCTCAGGTTAAGAGACCCTCAGCCTTGTGTCCCCGTCTGAGAGCAGGGACCGGGATGCAGTAAAGATGTTTTTCTCTGCAGGACTTATTGGCTCATCACTGATGCTTCTCAGCCTCTGATACTGTGAAGTACTGTGGACTCTGATTTCAGTTGTCAGAGCTTGTAGCTATTGATGCTGCTGGCTCTATAGATCAAACTTAATTTTTCTCAAAACCTTATTTTTCAGAAAGGCTTCTCTGCCTCCGTGCCACTTACCTTTATACACAAAGAGTTAAATTAGGCAGGGAGGTCTTTATTCTGAAGGATCCCATATTTAGAGAAGAAGCCCTAAGTCCAGGATATTTTGTAGAAGCATCTGCTAGAGCTGGTCAGAAGTGCCAAGAGCCTTAGTGCAACAGCACAAGTATCCTGTTGTTTTATAATAACATAGCATCTTCTTCCAAACATGTTGTTACATGGTTAGGTCAGGTCTGTGTAGACTGGCACAAGAAGTGTTACAACCATGTTGCTGTACAGAATTATATAGCCCAAGTACTTACAGTGCTCTATGATTCTGTAATGGAGTTTGGTTCCACCTACCCAGGTGAATCCATTCTAATTCTAGCTAAATCCTTCCAGTGTCATAGCCATACCGGTATGGATCAGCCCTCAAAGGCTCCTGACCTTCAAACTTTCTCAGTTCTGTCCTGACCAGATGGAATTTCAACTTACACATCCGATTTGGGAAGTGTCTTGGTGGATTTAGATTTTAATCTAACTTGGCTTGCTGAAAAAGAGCCTTCTTTAGCCGTTAATAACAGCCAATAAAGAGAGCTTTGTTTTCAGTGGCATGGGACTACATGTTAAACCTGTCCTATCAGCATCATTTACTGCTTGGATGCTTTTCCTGGGTTTGGCCAGGTCTTCAACTCTGGGTCTCAAGTCCTGAGAGGGCGCTTTTAAGAACAATGAGCATTGTACATTTCTGTTCCCAAAGAAATCTCTGCTTTCTTATTTAATCTGGAGGTGGTACCCATCTATCTTTTACCCACAAAGGATTTTATTCCTAACCAAGTTACAACAAGCACTATTTCAAATCTAACATCTACCTTAAGTTGGCTCCCTTCCTACACTCTCTTCCTTCTGTCCCTCCCATGCTTGTCTGTAGCCCTGTCTGAGTTTCAGACTTTTCTGGGTTGCCCCTTGTGAATCTCCTCTCTCTGTCTTGTTTGCTTCCCCAGGGTGGGCCCACGTCGTCTGTGCTTTGTACATCCCAGAGGTGCAGTTTGCCAACGTGCTCACCATGGAGCCAATTGTCCTGCAGTATGTACCCCACGACCGCTTCAACAAGGTAAGGCCAACTCTTCCTCCTGCTGCCCCAAGTGTACTTACCCCGCCTTGGTTTTTTGGGATCATCTTATTCTGCCACATCTCCTGTCTGATTTATTTTAATTTCCAGGTACTCAGATTCCTTTAAAAACAACTGACAAAGTAAACCCCCATTCCTGCAAATAATTTTTTCTTCCTCCATTTCTCTCTTCCCCAACTCCCTGCAACTTGAGCAATCTCTGCCTTGGAGTTGCATGTTGGTTACTCTACGTTTTGATCAGACACGGTTGGCATTTGGGGAGAAAAAGAAGGTGCGTGAGTTTTTTGCGTGCCACTGAGAAATAACCAAGAGCTGTTGTCACAGGAGGGAGATCACTGGACACAGTTACGAGTTCTTGAAGGCTTTGCCGCCTGGTGAACCATGGAGAGTGAAGTAGACCCTTTGCCTGCCTCTTTGAGTGAGCACTTTTCCTTTTTTTTCTTATTTTGCAGACCTGCTACATCTGTGAAGAGCAGGGCAGGGAGAGCAAAGCAGCCTCTGGAGCGTGCATGGCCTGTAACCGACACGGCTGCCGGCAAGCTTTCCATGTCACCTGGTGAGTGCCCCAAGAACAGCCCCAGCTGTTGGGTTTGCTGCTATGGCTTTGAGGCCACTCCAAACAGGTGGCGTAGGGAGTTGGGCTAATCACCCTGGGTTTATTTTGTGCAAGGGGTATCTCATCCTTGCTCAGTTTGAGAGGGGAACTTCCCCAGGAAGGCTGAAGTTTCACCAGTGAGCCTTCCCTGCTGAGAACCAAGGCTGGGGATTTCCCTAAGACTGTGTGGAATCCAAGAAGAGAAAAGATGAGTCACAACCCAGGAATGTTCCTTCTCCAGCAGACCACATGCAAGAGTATCATCTAGATGATATGATTTTAAGGGCTGATATCCTCATGTACCCTCCCAGCCTGAAAACAACGTTGCCTATCAGCAGAACAGGGAGATTCGCAGCTTTCTGTGGATTCCTTGCTCATGATATGTCTTTTGTTGGAATAGTTACTGGTCTCCCAGGCCTCCCTTAAGAAAAACAAAAATTGCAAGACAATCTGGAAGAAAAGTACCAACAATTTTGAAGATCTTAATATGAATTAAGAATAGTCTGAACTCCCCCCCTCCCCCCTTGCATACCATTTCCCAGGAAGAACAGGAAACTTCAAGAGCCTGCCTGGGTATCCTGAATTATTCCTTGCCCTTTGATGGGATATGTGGTCTGTCTGTGGGCAATTTGCTTTATCCTCCTCCTAATTGCGTGTATTTCAGTGCCCAGATGGCTGGCCTCTTATGTGAAGAGGAAGTCCTAGAAGTTGACAATGTCAAATATTGTGGCTACTGCAAGTACCACTTCAACAAAATGGTGAGTTTCTTCGTTCCTGCGATGGAGGGTTTTTTTGTCATGTATAAGGCATCACCTTCATCCTAGATCATGTGTGTGCTCAGAGCAGTAAGAAATGCCAAGAACACATAAACAAGGTTTGCAGCCTGCTTCCCTTTTCAGCCGTTCAGTCAGAATCACTTAGGAGTAAAGAGTAATTTATATTTTGCATTTCTACAGCATCTTTAAAGATGCCATAAAATCCATTTTCAAAACTAGGGGTTGAATTCTCCCCATCTGTTTTGGCTTCCCTGACCCGCTCTGTATGGCTGAAAGGTAAGTCCCAAGAAAGGAGGGTGTAACAGAGAACAGCCAGAACTTCTGCCTGAGGACAGAGACAGCCCAGAAGAGACTTGGAGTCATTCACTATTTGAGGGATATTTGGGGCAAAGGACTTCCCCCTATTAATTACAGTACCAAGGGGAACCCTTTTCCTGTTCTGCATAATTAGTAGACACCTGCTGTCCCCCCTCCGGCAGAAAGGAAACTTGATCCCCTCACTACAGCTTTATGTCTCCGTGGCTCCTTTGTTGCTGGCCTTTCCCACTTTCTTTCCTGCTTATCAGTGCTGTCACATACAGTGACTGACGCCTTGAGCTTCCCCTCAAAGTCAAACTGGAGGATGCCTTCCCTGCCCTTCAGGTACCCTCAGTATCTGACACGAGGGTAGCCCTGTATCAAGTTTACTGATGCTGAGATGGATAGCAGGGCTTGTGCTAGTGCCTGGAGTCTGAGAAGTGTCTTACACACACGCCCCTGCGCCCCGCTCAAGTCTGAAACCTGGACACTGCTGTTCAGGAGGACCGGCTTCTCTAAGCAACATTGCTGCTACCATTGATCTTGTTTACAGAATCATCTCGCAGCAGCTGCACCTTTCTTCTTACAAGTGTCCGTGTGCATGGGCCACCAAGAACCAAAGATCTGGGGTGTTAGATCTATGTGCTGTTCGTAAAACCGCTAATAGGGTATCCACTGTGGTCCCCGTGTTAGGAATCAGACTGGACACCTGGTACAAATAGAATTTGGTCGTGCGTGTGGTAGACAAGCCATTTACTGTAACATTGCACAATGTAACAGTGAAAGCTGGACTCTATAACACTGTTTCCTCTCTCCCTTTTTCCACCTGTTCTCCACCTCCTCTCCCGGTCCCCACTTACCTCAGAAGACCTCACGTCACTCTGGAGGTAGCTCCTTCATTGCTGGAAGAAGGAGTCGATCCACATCCCCTGCTCAAGAGAAGCATGTGTCCCACCACGAAAGGCCAAAGAAGGTAAGATCCGCACGGAGTTTGTCAATCCAGAGAGGCAGAGTCGTGTGGGATGGAGGTGAGAAGGGGAAGAGTGTGCAGAGAGCACCGATGGCTCCTCGGATGAGCCCTGAGTCTGTAAAGAGTATCATAGTTGGAGATCTGAATAGTGGCTGCGTTTCTAAACAGGCCTCAAGAAACGTGTATGCAAACAGAGCAGCAAGGCATGGGGAACGAGAGGCCAAGTTCGCCTGTTCAGATTATGCCAGAGGGGTCCTGGCAGAACATGCCTATGAAACATGCCACTTTCCCCTTTCTGTCTTGTGGCAAGTCCACTTTGAGGATGACATTGCGCTATGGTTTCCAGCTAATGAGTTGATCTGTGTGGAAGTAGTTTGGGCTGTGATTTTAAATGCAGCAGCTTGAGAACAGAAAATTGTAGGTTGTCGTCCTCAGATCCCAGAGTCCAAGTTTTGAAGGACAAAAAGGTCAGTAACCTGCGTTGTGGCCAGCAGGTTAATTGTGGGTGAGAACAATAGTTAGTATAAACTAGGTAGTATTTTCTTAGTTAGTTTAAGCAGTCACAGGGATTCCACGTGCCTCAAGTCTATCTGTGAAAATAGGTTATCTTCGTTAAACGATTATTTAGAAGCACGTTGCACGCCCAATCTGACTGGTACGAGAGTTATTTATTTAACTCTGCTGGTTAAGACGTGCTCATCAAAACTGCTGCAGTGTTACAGGACATGTTAACAGCGCACCAAGGTTCATAATTAACCAGCTGACTCACGTGACAAATGCTCATATTTCAAGGAAAAGCAATAGTGAATGTGTAAGGCAGACTCCCAGCAGACTCCTGGGTTCTGACAGGGGTGCAGATTGCGGTGTGGAAGGGTCTGTGTCAAAAGAAATGAGGAGGCCGGAGGGTTGTGAGGTATTTGTTATTTGTTACAATAAAAAGCCCTAAAAGGCAGGACATGTGGTTCTTATAGGATTCAGGCTCTAAGGCAGGTGGCAGCAGAATAAGAAGTCTTCCTTACTCCTTGATACAGCTTCTGCAATATCAAGAATCCATAACGTGGTACTGCCACCTTCCTTCACACCCCGTCTGTCCAAAGCAGGGGGTAGGATCTCAAGCAGAAATAACTTGTACAGGGGTACGGTCAGTATGGTCAGATAGTTTTTGATATTTTATGGGCCGTATCCTGGTTTTTGTTAGCAGAAATCCAGAATTACTCTACCAAGGAACCTCTGGATATATTCCACTGTAGTCAAAAGCCAAATTCACCTTGTTGTATAAACACAATCGGTGAGACCCCTGCAAATCGCAGCGTGAATCTTTTAAGTCTTGTAGGTGTCTGGCTGTTTACTTCTTTTGTTGTTTGTTTTTGTCTTGTTGCAGTAGGCATCCTCACAGTGCGTAAATGATTTGGTAATGATAGTGACCCACATCCAGAAGCAGCCCGATGGCACTCCGGTGGGTTATGTGGCCTAAGTCTGATGGATCTCAGCCAGTCTCCAGGGGACAAGGGCATCCAGGCTTTCAAAAGCAGTACGGCCATCAGTTAATACTGACTGACACCTTCCTGGCATGCCCAGCTGAGAGTCCATAAATTCTGTGGGCAGGAAAGCCATCTCCTTCTTTATTTACAGAGGTTATCCCGCAATATCCAGTTTGAAACACTGCCCACCATGTCCTTTACGTGTTTGGGAAGCTTGCCCAAACCGTACCTGATACATGGGCAAACAAGGCAAGCCTCGCTTACAAAGTGGTGCCTTCCCTGCTACCGACACCAAGTCAGTAAATTTCCTGCTGCCGACGAGGCTAAAGTGTGTGGGGAGTATTTACTCCTCTTGTGTGCTCAGCTGCTGCGAGGAGAGGAGGAGGAGGTGGGAGGGAGAAAGAGGATCTGTGCTATGGACGGGGACGGGGAGCGAGCGCTTGGCACAAGGTGAACGGCTGTACTGGAACGTGCTATTTTTAGTCAACAAGCAGGCAGAGGGGGTGGGGGAGAGGGCAGGGTCGGGGTGATTGACGGCGGCTTTGGAGAGCTCAGCTGTAATTATAAATGACAGACTGTGCCAGTCCGAGGCTGGGGACCGGCCGAGGGTTTCTATATTTGCACAGCTTCTGGTGGCGGGGGTGGGAGCACAGTCACGTGCCTGGCAGGTAGGAGCAGGGGAGGTGCTGCTTCCCAGCTTTGGTTGGAAAGCAGGTCAGCGCCAGGGGGAGAGCGAAAACAGGAGGAATATGGATCTATTTATAGGCTTCTCAGTGGCGCTTGCCACTATTGTTAGCCTCTGGGTTCCTCACAAGCGTGCAGAGACTCCGTCTCACTGCTGCCTCACCACTCTCCCCTCCTGATGGCTCGTCGGGTTTGCGAGCGGCAGATCCGATGGAGGCCTCTTCCAGGGCTGGGGTTGCGTGGCAGGGCCGCAGCGCGAGTGCAAAATCAACTCCTTCCACTTAGAGAGGGGGAGTCAGCACGGAAAGGGGGACAGGGTGTGCAAAGCAGCTCAGACGAGGGTGAGGAAGGCACTCTCGGCTCCCAGGGTAGTTTACAGGTCTGGGGCTGGTTATGAAGTGCAGGGAGAAAGGACTGGGTGCGAGGCGGTGTGGGAACAGAGACCTTTCAAAGGGGTGCCCAAAGAGAGGGTTGAACCATTAGTTCCTGCATAGTTTTGGAGTACGTGACTAGCAGTGCATGATCTAATTGCACATGTTTCAGGGGAACTGGGTGTGCTGCTGTGCTGACCTGAAGTAGAACAGCTTTTGCTTGAGCCTGTCCAGCTGTGCAGCCGGCTGGTCCCATCCTCCCCGAGCTGGAGGCATTGCAGGGGAGCTGATCACTCAGCGGCGGACCAAAGCGCCTGTGTGAGTCCCCGGGCTGCAGGTGTTCATGTCTCTCCGCTCCAGAAGGAGCCCAGTGCCTGACAGCTCCTTCCAGTGCAGGGCTGTGGCTATTTACTTAGGCTTTACAGGGGAAAACTCTGGCTGAGTTAAAGACTAAGTGAAGGGCACAGGATTTAACCCAGTGGCTTCAGTAAGACAGCAAAGACTCAGGACTTGGGATTTAGACTCCTAAGCCCTGCTGTAAAACAGTTCAGCATTTGTGAAGAGTCTTGTTCTCTGCGGAACAAGGGACAATTGTGACGTGGGACTAAAAGCCAGTGTCGGCATCCCCCGCCTCTTGCAGGCACAAATGATACCAGCCCAGGCATTTCCTTCTGTGCTGGCCTAAAAACGGGAAAGCTCCAGGCTTTGGGTTTTCCTCAGAACATACCAGGCCTTAGCAAAACCAGCCCCGCTTATTTCTTTGGGGTTGGTATTGCAGTGTGTGTGCTCTACGCTGTGGGAGCCTTTGTAGGGTTTGTTTGTTTTTAAAAAAAGAAAGAAAAAAAGAAAGGAAGAAAACAATAGCTAAATACCAAGAAAATGCTGGATGACGCACAGGGGTTGAATGAAGTACAGATGTTCTGTCACCTATATTGTCTGCTTGAAACGCACAGAAAAAAATTGCCATGCTCACTGGAATGAAATTTGTCACACCAGGAGCAGATGGGAGCACATGCACTACAACATTTTTAGGCATATTCCTCACGGAGGGAGGCACTCGTCCAGCGTTATCCTTAGTGAACACCTGGAACCTGTAAGCAAAATCATGGGGCTTTTAATTTGGATGTGGGACGTTGCTATGAGAGGAACGGTCCCTGCCCAGTGACATAGGAAAGAGAGGCAGGCACTTGGAGCAAATAAACCCACCTGCAGTTGTTCCTTGGGTCTGGGGACGAAGCCAGTTCTCCACAACCGTAACACACCTTTAGCTCCTGAACCCCTTCCCTAGCCACAGCTGGGGGGTACTTTATGGGGGTACAGGGACTGTCTGTCTCCCTTATCCCTTTAGCACCAGGCAGAGCCGTGCACGAGCCCCCAGTCCCACGGCGTCTGAGCAGATGCACGGCAGAGCCTGCCTCCCTGCTGCCATTGCCTGGCTGTCTAGACCTGATGCCAGTGGAGGAAATGAGCCAAGGATCCGGCCTGGCAGATTCAGCACACTGGAGAAGTTGTACTGAGCTGAAATCTAAACCCAGTGGGTCTGTGAAGAGCTTTGTGTTTGCATTCGAGTTGGTGCCGCAGGTCCGCCTCTTGGAGTTTTGTGTCCACACCGGCACCAAAGGGAAAAGTGGACCTTTTTTTCAAGCAGGTGGCGGGTGGCTGCTTGCAAGACCAGCACAGCTTTTGGGGGAAGGAGTACTGAATCTAAATTGACTCTGATCTAGCTATAGTGACCTTGTTTTATAGCATCCTTGACCAGCTTTCTGTGGCCTCTTGTTATGTGGGTGTTTAACAGCCCCCAGCAGATCCTTCCATTAGCAGGGGGTGCAGCAATAATTTCCGAGCTTGCAAAGCCCAGCAAGGGCTGGCCGTGAGTCCTTGTGTAAAACCTTTTGTACACTCAGAGCGTGTCTCAAGGCAAACCCGCAAAACTGCCGGCACAGCCTTGGTGCAAGTGAGGTTGGAGACAGGGGCTCGGTATCCCTCTGCCCGCTGCTGCCTTCCTCCTCGCTGCGGCTGCCATGGCTGCAGCCCAGAGCCAGGCCTCCTCCTCCGGGTGAGGGAGTTCAGAGAGCCTGGGAAAGAGGGAGGGAGCAGCAAAGCCCGCTTGGCTCTTCCCAGCTCTTCCCTCCCTCCTTCCCCTGCCCAATGTACTTTTAATGATCCAATTGCTGGTGTCCAGCAGATTAGAAGAGGGGGCTCGGGGAAGGGGAGACGGCGGTGGGGGGAGCAAGAGGAGCTGTGCACAACCCTTTTTGGCAGCGAGAGATCCTGTTTGGTTCCTCCTGCACTGGGGAGCTCGAAGGGAGATTGTGTCGCCGGCACGCCCCCCCGATGCAGCCGCGCTCCCCCCGCCGCAGGCCTGGCCTGCTCTATGCCCACATGCCAAGCCCCAGCTGCTCAGTCCTGCATGGGAAGAGTTTGTTTTCCATGAAGTTCGTTGCTGGGGGCAGGTTCACGTTCCCTGCAGACTGCAGCTCGCCCAGCCAGCCAGCCCACCGCAGGGAGCGCCGAGCGGCTGCAAGGTAGGGCTTGGCTTTTGCTTGCGATGATGGGATAGGGGTGTTGAATGGTTTCCTGCTCTCACAGTGCATCCTCCCTCCCTCCTCCTCCTCCCCTGACTTCTGCATCATGGCACAGCCAGGCAGGTCTCTGTGGGCAGGCTGGGCTGTGGCAGCAGCTGCGCTGTCTGTATAGTTTCCTGGAAGGAGGGTTTGCAGAGTAGAGTGCCTGTGTGCCAGGGAGATGAAGTGCTGGACACAGAAAAGCCAGGTGGGGAGAGGGCACTTGAGAGGTAGGGGAGAGTGCTGCTTCCCCCCCAACCCTGTCCCCTTGCTCTCCCCTCCCTTTGCACCCTGCGGCTCTTGCAGGAAGCATTTGGAGCCTTCCTGTTCCTGGAGAGAACCCACACATTTAAAACCCTCTGGTGCAAGCTGGGGAACACCCTGGGTTGTCTGAGGGTCTGTCAACACAGGCAAGATAGCCAGGAGTGACTGACGGTCTCAGTGCCGTGGTCTCTGCGGGCAGCCAAAGTAACCTTCTTACCAGTGCCTTGGTCTGGGGGCAGCCTGGCCCGTCTGCGGAGCGCCCGTGGGGTAACAGACTTTTTGTCCTGCCCGTTTAACACAGGGCACTGCATTTGTCCAGTAATAGTGAAAAAGATGTCAGATCCTTTTGCCCTTCTGAGCATCCAAAAGTATCAGAGAGTAACTGGAGGGTGGGAGATGGGTGCTACTGGGTATGCAAAGGCAGTGGGCACGCCAGCTCTGCAAAGCTTTAGGGCTGCTGGCTGCAGCCCAGACAGCTCCTGGGTACGCGGTTCTGTGGGTTTCTGCTCTGCCCGAGCAGGAGTGACACAGAGAGCCTGGAGAGGAGGTGGTGTGGGAGAGGGAGAAGTGCCTGGTAAGAGCAAGGTGTGCCTGTGGGCACGGCCTGGGGCTGCGTGCAGGGGCACCCAGCAGAAGTGCTGCTGAGCTCCTCGCCAGGCTGTGGTGGTTCTGGTTTCAATGCAGTCCTTTGAGCAAAGCATGAAGGCTGGTCTCTGTGGGACAGATTTTTTTAAATACTTCTGAGTGCAGTAGCTCAGCACATGTGGTCGGGGGGCAGATCTTCAAAAGAGCTCAATACCTAGCATTTAGCTTTCTGGAAAACCTGACGATTTATTCAAGCACCTAAATGGGAGCTGAGGCATTCCATAAGTCTGGTCCCTGTCGTGCAGGCTGGGTTCTTGCTGAATATATGCATATGTACGCACTCCTACCTAGAACCAGGGGGCTGCTCAGTCAGCTGTTATAAACTCTGCTCTGCCGACAGCAAGGGAGATTTCTCAGGCAGAAGACGGCCAGAATTTTGAAGCTGGAGGATGTGAGTTTGGTGGTTGCCATCACAATGAAACTGTGGGAGGTTTTATGGTTCACTGTGGCGACAGTCAGGACATTTCTGGTTTTCCTCTCGCCTGTGCACGTGTGTATGTGCATGTATGTAGGTGTGTAGGTTCGTTGTCATTAGCCAAAATGGCTTGACGCTGCCTTGTCTCATCTTGACCATGATATGTGAAATTAAATCATTACTGTGCTGTCTCGCTGGCGTTTGCAGCAGTTTATCTTATTGCCTCCTGTTGCAACTTCGTGATTGAAATGCATTTGGGATTCGGGGTCTGAAAATGAGAGAATAAGCTTTGTGGTATTCAGAAAGTTTAAGGACCAGGACTTGCGCAGTTATTTGGCAAAAAGTATTGTAATGAGGTGCCTGGCTCCTGTTTTCATTTCTGGCTTCCGTGAGTGGCACTGGCAGCACCTGCAAGTAGACGAGCGTGTGTGCAGGTGGGGTGGGGATCCCTGACTTTTCTTTCTGAATTTTTGGATGACTTTCTGTGAAATCTTAGCAAGTTCTTTCATCCCTTGTGCCCTGCTTTCCCTATTTGTAAAATGAGATGTAGATATTAAAAACCTCTCTTCAGGCCATAGGAACTCTCTGCTGTGTGCTATTAAGTGAGCGCAAATTGTCACTGCTACTGCAGTAACGAACGCTGATGTGCGCGTGGTCTGTGACAAGCTGCTTAACTAACTGGGCCACAGTTTCCCCATCTTCCTGTCCTAGAAGACCCATGAGACTTAGGCAGAGTTTATAGCACAAGAAGCCCCCAGGTATTTAAAACATTATGAGATTGAGTAAAGATTTAATTTTAGTTTGTCTTTCGGCACTTAGTCTGTAGAAATCACGTTTTCAAGCTTTCCTTGTTCACTGCCAAAGCTGGAAATGTCTCTTAAAGAAAGGGAAGAAAAGAAAACAGAGATTCTGGTAAAATACTGTAGCTCTAGGAATGGAGGCTTTAACAGATATGCCAAACGCCAGGAGTCTTGCCATAAAATGATGAATATTGGCAGCGTTAGTCAGGCACTCAGCAAGTGCAGCAAAGTTTTAGGTTGGATTTGCCTCCTTTTTTTTCACCAGCTTGTCCCAGTGAAAGCTTCCATGGCAGGTTTACACTGGCAGGGTCACTGGTGGCTGCAGCATGGGCCTCCTTTTTGAGTGCATTGAAAATTCAGCCAAACCCACACCGGAAGGTGCTGATTTCTGGAGCACTTCTGCTTCACCTCTGCTTTATTTCATGCCTGCCTTCTCCAGCCTTTTCCTCCTGCCCTCTCCCTCCTCCAGCCCCCCCTCTTTTTTTACCCCATTTAGTGTGTCATTTCCTAAGCTTATTACACTCTCTTCTCTCCCTCCCAAAAACACACAGTGGAGCTCACGTATTTGCTGCAGTTGCATCTTCCCCTGACAGCATCCCATCTTTGGCATGTGCTGGCATCTGTAGCCTCAGGGCTTTGCCTGCATGAGGAAGCAGTCAGCATCTTTCTGGAGAGCCAATGAATTTCGATGCGCCTCTTCTGTTCTGAACGCACCTTCGGTCCAAATGGACGACTTCAGCTTCTAGAATAAAACACCCGTGTGAGGGATTTGTACCAGAATAGGCATCCTTTCCCACAAAAAGCTCTCGGAGACAAGATGATGACTTTTTGGAAGTCCTGCATCTCCTGCGTGTGTTCATCTGACAGCAGGTCTCTTGGTCCACACACCAGTGACCACACTGGGAAGCTCAGAACTCAACACAAAGGTTTCTGCAGCTTCAGTGAAGAAGGCCACATCTTTAGCTGACATCGGGAGCAGGGAAAAGCTCCTGTAGTCAGCCGAGCGCGTTCCCGTGGGAGTGCACAGCTGAGGAAGGCAGGGAGGAAGCAGGAGCGTGTGATGGAGCATGCTCTTCTGTCCATCCTTCCTGTATGCCAGCTGGCCTGGGCATCCTCAAGCCTCACAGACTTGAGGTCACACAGGGCTACGTTTTCAGTCCTTTTGCTGAAAACATCTCAGCTTTAGCATAAACATCCAGCTAGCACTATAGAAGAATAGCCTCCTCGGTTACAGTCCGTTCCTCAAGAGAATGTAAAATCAGAGCAGGCAGGACTCAGTGTTTCTCAGGCCATGATTTTTCCTTGCTTTGCAATTTGAAGAATCGCATTTTTCTTGGGTTTTAGTGCGGGGGGAAAAAACAGGATGAAGAAATCAAACTAAATGGTCTGTCTCCTGTTAGCAGAGATGGACCCAGACCAGCTGTCTCGGTTGGGAGGGGAGATGTGGGGGATCGGTAGGTTAGGCTCAAGCCTAGGTTCTGAGCTCTCCACTGACTGATCTCTTCCCGTGTGCACGTGCAACACGTGCTGAAATCAAGATTCTCCCATTGTCTGTACAGGGTGGATCTGAGAAACCCTTGAAGAGGTTAGAGAGCGAGGGTAAGGGGGCACAGAGTCCCTTTGGGGAAATAGCAAGAGGAAAGCTCAGGTTTCTTGAAATCAGCCAGAGCTTGTTAAGTCCTTCCCTATCATCTTACCATAAACTGATTTGGGGGCTTCTGTTGGTATTCTGCATTCCAGATGTTGGCTGCAGCTGGGCAGAGATAGTGGGGCGCTCCCAGCCAGAAGCTGGGATGTGGGGGAAGGGATACTGGGCTCGTGCAGTTGGGTGGAGAAGGAAAAAGGAATATGAATGTATGGTTGTAAATCCACCCCTACACACCCTCCTTTCTTTTCCCTTACAACTGTTATACTCAGCAGAAGAAAAGTTAGCCTTCCAGTACTCTCTGATTTCTTTTGCAGAGTCGGAAGGACAAAGAAAGACCTAAACAGAAGCACAAAAAACGTCCGGAGTCTCCCACCAGCCTTACCCCATCCTCGGTGCCCGTCGCTACAGAGAAGGTACCGAACCCACAGGGTGTGAGCGTGTGAATGCAGGGTGGGGAGGGAGGGCAGGGGGAAACCATCAACACCGGCTTTCTTAGGAAGTGGGGAGGATGGGGCAGAAAAGCAGGGAAAGGGCTTTTGTCCATTTATTTTGATTCCCAACTCATCACGTTCTCGCTTTCTCTGCCTGACTCCCCACCTCGACACCCACCTTGGGAATTTAACACAGCAGCTGTCTTGATTTCTGTCAGCACTGACGACACAATCATGGAGCTAAACTCCCAAGTGATTGAGCTGTAAGTGCCAGCCTGTTTTGCAGCAGATGTTCAGATTTGAAGCTCTCGCGGAATAGATAAATATCCATGCTTTGGCCTTTTCTGCTGCCACATTGTAAACAGCTCAGGCAGGTGGATGAGCAAGGCAAGGCTTGTGGGAGGTGCTATCCTTTATTAGACAAACTGATGTAGCCGAGGGGAAGAAAAGGCAGACAATCTTAGGAGCACATGAGAGCTTTAAAGTGCATAACAGAGGTAGCTTTTCTGTATGAGACAATGGGCGGCTGGTTTCTATTTAGTTCCTCCATTTCAGGAAAATTCAGGCAGAGGGGCGCAGTTTGGTGACCTGTTTTGCTCCTGAGGTGTAGAGACATTCCAGTTTCCTGCTGGGAAGATGTTGCTTGTGTGGGTTTGTCTTCTCGGTGCCCAGGGCTGGTGGGGCACAGTCAGGGTGTCAGTGTATTTTTGCTGTTCACTGCTGAAATTGTGCTGTTAACAGACTCTTGCACCTGGCTGTAAATCAGGATAGCCCTGAGCTTCCTGTGATTCGCGCCAGCCCCAAACCAATAAAGCAGAACAGACACAGCGAACTTGCCTCAAGCTTGCACGCAGCAAGGTGAAGGCCAAGTTTGCAGTTGCTCAGGGTGAGGGAACAAGTGAGGTTACTCCAGCGCCTGGAGCTTTCGGACTTGTGCTCTCCTCTCTGTAGTGGGAATGTAAATTAATGCAACTCCTTAGCAGGGGTGTTCTGGTGTAAGTAGGAGTAAGGCCAAGCCCCTGCTAGAACAAATAAACAACATGGCCCAGGAACGTCCTTTAGTGCACATAAACGCTACTTAGAAAGGCTTGGGTGTCCTCTACATGGCAGGACTGCCTTGTGAAGATGAAAATTCACAGGCTAGCAGTGTCTGCATATGTGACGAGCACTGCAGGGGCAATCTGGAAGAGCGAAAGCTCCTGCCAGTCAGCACGGGGTTGCTTTGGGTTCAGATTGAGGAGGATTTTCTGTGTTCTGTGTTAGGCCAAGCCTGGAAGCAGGGAGTGGACATAGGCCAGAGCTGAAATGGCAAAGCTGGTCTCCTCGTTCCCAGGCTGAGAGAAGCAGAAAGTTACAGCAGGACAGAGTGGAGGAACAGCTTCTGAGCTGCAGTCACTCTTGATTTACCTGTGCTCATGTTAGCGCAGCTCAGCTCTGGCTTTTGGGAACAGCAGATTCACCCAGTTAACAGAGCTGTCAGGAACTGATGGCCTCAGAAGATTATTTTCAAGCTGAACTGAAATCCAAAACCTGACTCTTGGCCAGCTAGAGCGGCTGTTAGACAATTACCCACTGTCTCCTCCAAAGCCCTCCCAGACCTTTATAAATAAGGAGGGAAGGGTGCAATTCTGTTTTACAGGCAGCTTTCAACTCTTTGTAAGCTAAAATTCAGGAGATCCTAATTACTGTAGCTGTACTTGAATGACAGGGTTTTAGTGTTTCCCTAGGGAGTTGTTATTAATCCTCGTAACAGAGAGTGTATTTCCCTTGCTTTTTTGTGCCTAGATCCCAAAGTATTGTTCATACTCTGTTACCAAAGGTACTCGCTCCAGATCAAATGTAAGAGCTGCTCAGCAGCCTGCTGCAACCCTGCACAAACCCCTCAGGGGGTGGTTGTATGAGGCTTTGTGAATAGTTACACCCATGTAACACTGCACAGGTTAGACTAATGTAAAACCCTGAGACACATTAATGTAGCATGTCCAAACAGGTTTTCTTCTTAGAAGCCAAAACAATCTTTTGTCCTTTCTGGGTCTTAGATTAGTACAGCTCATCCCAGCAGAGTGTGCTGGGGAGTGGGTAGGGTAGACGCAGCAAACCAAAAGCTGATGTTCGTGGTGTGACTAGGCAGAAGAGCATTGCTAGTCCCTGCTGTGTCATGGTTAAAGTCTGAAAAGAGCTGGGGTCTTTTCCTCTCCTTAGCACTTGCATGATCTTGGGCAAATAATTTATCACCGCTATGGTCTTCTCCAAGTTACCCAATGAACCAGAGCATAAACTGCCCAGGGATAATCCCTGCAGGTAACGCAGCCCCCAGTCTTTCATGGGTGAGAAAGACTCAGCTGGGTGAGAGCAGATCTCAGTGACCTGCAGCAGTGAGGGCAGATGGCCGTGTCCAGGCTCCTGGGAGAAGGACACTGGCCCGAGCAGCCATGCGGAGCCGTGGGAGGCTGGTGCAGCCCTTGATGTCCGCGCCAGACCCATGCTGCCAGCTCGCCACGCTGCTCGCACCGTAGCCAAAGTGGCACTGCATACAGCGAGTCCCAGGCCCCTGTCCTGGTGCGCAGGCTGTGCTGGAGCAGGGGTGCACTGGAGGCACTGAGCATCACCAGGGTTTTGGAGCCAGCAATGAGGAGCAGGAGCATCAGCCAGACGAATCAGCAGAAGGGCACTGGCACCGCTTGCTCCTTGGGCACCGGGACTGCGGGCAGACTGTAGTGTGGCACCAGCCACCAGTCCATGGAGAGGTGTTACTGGTACCTGAGGCCAGGCTCCAGTCTGCTCCCCGTTTGCTCAGCCTAAAGGGAGCCTGGGGCAACAGACATCTGAGCCCAAGTATCTCCTATTGCTACCAAAGTCTGTTGAAACTTTCAGCAGTCCTTTAATAATGGATTTTCAGAGCTATGTAGAAAATCAGTAGGACTTTTCAAGATACTTCAGGTTAGGCTGACAGCAGTGGAACTATGTTTCGTTGCTTTGGAGGAACAGTGGTATATCCCACTTCCTTGTTCGCTCAGGCAGTCTGGCCTCTGGGTTCACATTTCTCTTTAATTTTGCAATCCAGATTTATTTTTCAGTTCCAATTTTCACCTAATATGTCGTCCACCCTGTGCTCCCCTCTTGAACCATTTAGTTATGAAGAAGATCCTTTGATGTGGTTTCAGTCTTCCTCTTGAAATCAAACGTGCTAGACCTCTGACTTCTGCCAGATTTTTGAGCATCTCACTGAGTGCTTCCCTGCGTCTTCTAAGAATCTAAATACCATTACTACCTGACACTTGGACTCCACCAAGCCTCCCTTTCCTGTCTGTGCAGTGACAAGCTCTTACTGCGTCACTCTGGTTTGGGGGAAAAACATACTGAAAACACAGCGGTGGCCTCAGCTCTCATCTACACCGGAAAGTGAAACTAGGGTGTGAATTCACAGCATGCAAACAAGTCTTCATAACACTTCTGAGCTCTCCTCCTACCTCTGAGAAGTGTGTTTGGGCAATGCGATTTTCATCGCTCTCAAAGAGGGGCAGGAGACCTTGCTCGTGGGGCACAGGAGTGCCCCTTCCAGAGAGCACGCAGAGCAGCTGCCCTGCTGAAGAAGTGGTGCTCCAGGGCTTTTGGGTGGATTGGGGGGGATTGTAGAGAGTGAATTTGTGCTGGATCTAGGCTCTCATTGTCATGCTGGCTACTTGTATCTCCTACAGACTTTTTGGGGAGTGAGAAGGAGGCAGAAAACATCCCCTCTGGGTAATAGTTTGTGGCTGTAATAGTTTCTGGCTGTTTTCACACTGTCTATCCAAAAATGCCAAAATGCTGCCAACTAGCAACGCTTTTGAACAGCCTTGTTGGAAAGATGGTGTTCATGGAGCAGGCCTGGGGCAGAGGAGGGCTTCTCGCCAGAGGAGGAGCAATGAGTCTCACCAGTAAGTCTTGGCAGCCAGGGCTGCTCTGTCTCTGCAGTCTCACACCGCCAGACAAATTCAGGAGGCAGTTTCTGTGCCCTGGATCTCTCCGTGTAGCTGGTGCCTGGTGCTGGGATCGGGGTTCGTGAGCGGCCAAACAGCAAGCAGCGTGCCTCTCCCCTCCCCCTGTAAATGCCCCTGGGGAGCCGTCCTGCCGCTCTGTCTTGCACTTGCAGTAAATCTGCAGGGTTGCAAGCAACCCCAGCTGCCTTCTGCCAGCTGCAGACATCACGACCACTTGTTGACACACACTCACACATGCTACGTGTTTTGGGCTGCAACATCTGGCGTGCTCTGGGTTTTGCAACCTAAGCTGTGGATGCCAAGGCCTCCCCACACCCACCCTCTCCCGGTCAGGTGCTGGAGAGGGAGCACAGCAGGGCGAAGAGAGCTCGATTGCAGATGCCACCGGAGGCAGGGAGACTTTCCAGGTTTCCCACTGTTATTTGAGCTCTCGGCATCTACCCAGGACTGGCCTGGAGCTGACAGATCCTGGGAACCTCTGCACTGCGCCTGGCTCAGGCAAATTCACAGTCGCTGTGATGGGGTAGGGGTTTGTGGGGGAGGGCTGATGATTACCCCTGCTAATAGAAGCATGTCTCAGCACGGATATTTGCAGTAAGAACCCCTGAGCCTTTTAGCACCCCTTGTGCTGATGTGAGCGGGAATTTGCTAGTGACATCAGGGACTTAAAAATACGGTCTTCAGCCCGTCTCTGTCTCCTATCCCCCTGCAAAGATCAGCAGCAGCACAGTGCTGTTCACAGACCTCGAGGTTGAGAGGAAGGACATGGTGAAGGTTGCGAGTGGCTCAGACACAGAGGTGCCGTAGCTTGTGCAAGCGTTTTGGCCGAGGCCTCCTGCTGGGGACTCACCTGACCTCTACCTGGTGATCCAGCGTGGAAAGGCAGCTGATGCTTACAGCCTGCCTGGGCGGCTGCTTCAGCACATCGCCCGGTGGTGCGTGGGCTGGAGGAGCTCCTGCTCTCGTCGCGTTGTTCCTTGTTCATGTCCTCCCTGCTTCCTCTCACCAGTAGTTTAATCCAGGGCAAAGCCACTCTGTGTTTCCAATGCGGCGCCAGCCTCCCCTACCCCTTCTCTATTTCATCAGTGGTTCCCTCTAGGAGCTCATCCCGCCAATCAGGAGGCAAAGAGATGCTCTTCTGATTTCCCATAAATAAATTAATGAATGAAGAGCTTGGGTGCTGCACAGTGTCACAGAGAGGCCAGGAAACAGGTACGGTCCCTCAGGGGACAGCGAGTGCCGGGGGGAGGAGGTGCCTGCATGCCTGCGCTTGGGTGCCCTCGTGACTTCGTCTCACTTCTCCCAGTCCCCCCACCCCGGGTTGAGGCAGGAGTTTCCCCATCAGACTGTCACGTCCAGCTGGGGCAGCAGGTTTATTCTGGTGACATTTTTCATTTGGTTGCTTTAAATAGACCTTCAAAATGTAGTTGCTGCCTCTTTTTGAGGGAGCTCTCATTTCCTCACTTCTTCCCTATTTTTTTTCCCCCTGCAGCATGCCCTGCCCCCCCACACACACCTGTTTGCAACACACGAAACATTGATGTTTCTGCACACACGCACATGGATTTCCATGCTGGAGAAAAGCCGATGATCAGGAGATTGAGACCTCTGTTTATGCACAAGGCGAGCAGCAGGCACGCAGGTTTCCCCTGTCCTGCTCCCTCTAGGCAGCAGCCCCGAGCTGGAGAATCTCCTTCGTTAGGGAGGCGATGGGATTGCAGCCCTCGTTACTGCTATTAATATTGGCATTATGGTAGCAGACACCCCCCCTTCAGATGAAGGCCGTGTTGTGCTTGGCTGTCCACGTGTGTCTCCTGGAAGGCTCCGCTGCCACACAGAGCTTGCAGGCTCCACGGAGCAAAGTGGGAAAGAACTAGAGGCACAGAGAAGGGAAGTGATTTAGTGTGGTTTCAGTTTCCCTCTCTCTGCTTCTTGGCTGCAATGCTTGGGTCCTTGCCCCAAATTCAGGCTCTCTGGAATGGCTGCTAGAGAAGGGCCCTTTGTGATGAGGAGGGCTTGGGGAAGTACTGTAGAGATCTGTCTGCCGTGACTTGTTTGGCAAACAATATCTAGGATAGTGTTTGGGAGGGGGTGGGAAAATCCTGCCTCCAAAATCGCTGGGAGTCTCTCAGGGAGGTCTGTGAGGTCAGATCAGCCCTACAGGTGAGTGTCTGTCCGTTCACCACCTTCAGCTGAGCCAGCTCAGCCTCTCTTACCCTCCTTTTTTTTTTTTTTTTGCCTTTAATTTTACAATTAAGATTTATTTCCCAGCTCAGATTTCCCCCTTCCACCCTGCACTAATTCATTACTTGCCCTGCACTCCCTTCCTGACACTCTGGATTTAGAACATGTCTTCTCATGTGGTTTCCCCCTGCCCTTCTGTGGCCTCGTGCACCTTGTGCAGAGCACCAAAGAGGTGAATTTATGGGGGGGAAATTCGGGGCTTTGCGTTTCTGCTGAGACATGAGCCATCTCGTTCCTGTGACTTCGTGAGCAGTATCAGGACTTCCCACAGCCCCCAGACACTGCTCTCCTTTCCCTCCCCAGGCAGATGTGGAAAGTCGGAAAGATTTTCATGCTCCCTCTGAGCTCATAAATCAAGAAGGCTTAATCTCCTACATCCAGGAGTCTGTGATGAGAAAATACAGATTCCCCCTCCTCTCCCCCCTAATTTCCACCACTCCCTTCCTCCTGTCTTTCATATTCCCAGCACATCTGGTGTGTGTTAGGCTGCCAGCTGTTGCATTGTGCAGAGTGATTAAACCATGTGGGAGGAATGGGGAAAGATTTTTATCTGGGCATTCATGAGTCTGCATTACAAGCCCTTTTTTCTTTAGCTCTCCCCAAGAAGAGGTCATCTGGAGTCAGGGATAGTGGAATGTAAGAAAGGTATCGTGCTTCTCTGTGTCCTTGTATCTGCTCAGTAAGAAATAAAAGATGTTTGCGCTAACGTACAGGTGTTATACTTTGGGCTGTAGCCGTCACGTTAGAACTATATCTGTAATATTGAGTGGTTGCAGTAATATCTTCCAAGAAGTGATCTTTGAACACTGCTCGCTTGGCTTTGAAGTGACTTGAAGGTGAAGGTTTCATATCCTAGCGTGGGTGCCCCGGGGGATCTGGTTTTCGGTTCATTCCACTCTCCCCCTGCTGAACTCCCACACTTCTCTCTCTCATCCCAAGCTTCTGGGTTTCGTAGCATCTGGCCAGCCTCTTCACCCCCCTTGCTTCCCTGTCTCCTGCAGGCTTAAATGGGGTTTGGATAGCATCTGTTGCTGCATGCTCTGATGCTGCTCTAACAATGTCACTGTGAAATATTTACTGCAATAGATTTGGAAAGCCCTGGGCTGTCAGTGGAGGTGCTTCGGTGGGTGCTTTAGGGAAACTCCCATCTCAGCACAAGGACGAGCAAGTTCCCCCAGGTGGAATGACCTTGCTGAGAACAGCACACCTGAGAGATGCAGCTGAAATACATTTTTGAATCACAGCCAAAATTCAGATTTTATTTGGGCTGAATAACCCTCTAAGGTATTCCCCTCTGCTGATGATGTGGGGAATCTCTGATGTCTGTGTCCTTATTGTCAGTGCCCTGTTTAATTTCCTGCGGTTAGTTGGGATGAGTGTAATCCCTAGGAGTATAAAGCCTGGTGCCACCAAGCAGCAGTAAAGGGGAATGTTGCTTTTTCTCTCCTGAGTAACATGACCTGACCATCACTTTGTGGGCACAGGGGTAGTGACTTCTCTTAAGGGGAAATTGGTAAAAAGAGCCCCTGCTGTGGCCACATCTGGCCTGAGTGAGTCACCTCTGTGTTTGCTGCTGCCAGGGCTCCACCAGCCACCATGAGGGGAGCAAAGAGACCTCAGAGGTCGGCAGGTCGGAGGTGAAAGGCAAGAAGTCCTCAAGCCATGGCAGCAGCCACAAGGGAAAAAAGACGGGAAGCGGGAAAAGCTCAGTTGGCTTCAGCTCAGCTTCATCCAGCGGGACCTTCCAGCCTGCAGGTAAGGGGTGAAGGAGAAGCAAGAGAGGAAGAGAGAATGGGGGTGATGTTTTGCTTTGCCCCTCTTTGATATCTCTGTGCCTGCAAAGGTACCCATTCACCAGCTAGTGCTGGGAAACTTTGCTGATGGCTATTTTTTTAACCCCTTGAAGAGAAAGGGAAAAGTCTTATTGCTACTAACTCCGTGCACAGAGGGAAGAAGTGAGTCAGATGAGTGTTACAGCTTCCCTCCCATGCAGGCCTGCTGCACTGCAAGGAAAATCAGATCCAGATGTCTGAGCGGGGGGAGGAGGGAAGGGATACTGTGCACAGGCAATATGGGCAGCACCTGCCCTCTCCTCCGTAGGTGGTACTGTCTGCAGCAGTGTTTTAAGGAGTACTAGTGGAGAGATCTGAGCCAAAACCCGATATCGAGGCTCCCCCGAGCTTTGAGTCAAAGCCTTGCAGGGCTCCCATCTGCTCTGACCTTGCTCAGCTCTTTTTTGAGCTGTTGTCACAACGGCTGCCATGTTTCATCTCCTGGCACCCTAATCGGGGCTGGAGGGACAGTGCTGATGCAGGGCCTGGGGGAACAGAGAAGTGCACGTTTGGATGGGATGAAGCTGCTGGTGTGCACCTCTTGTGCTTGCTGGAGACCGTCAGAGCAGCGGGGTGGGGGGGAGCAGGGCTGGAAGGTAACAAAGGTGTCCTTCAGCTCAGTAACTAGGCTGGGCCAGAGGACCTGCATTGTGACCATGCTCCTGTTGCCTTAGGGGCTGAGTTACTGCCACCATGAGCCTTCCTATATCTGCTTCCCCTCTGCTTCCCCCAGGTACCTCCTGCAGCAACTTGCAGTGCTCCCAGGACTTTGTGACATTTCCCAAGCTTGAGCAGGACGACGAGAAGTACCGGAAGCCGGTCTCTTCCTCTTCTTCTTCCCACTGCTCCCCTCTGTATGAAGGCCAGAAGGGGGACATCTTCGAGCAGAAGGTGATCTTCTCAGGCTTTGGATCCATCATGCGCTTCTCCACCTCTGCGGTGAGCCAGCAGAGAGGCCGTGATGCTTCCCCTGTGGACTACAAAGCCTCAAACCCCGTCAGCGGCCCTTCGGTGGGGAGCAGCGGGGCCAGTGGTAGCAGCAGCAGCCACAAGCGCATGCCATCCCTCAGTATGGAGGAGGGAGAAGTGCTGAAGGAAAAGAAGCACAAGGGTAGCAAGAAGAACAAACATGGGCCTGGCAGGCCGAAAGGGGGCAAAAGCAAAGAGATTTTGGGTGCCCAGCTGGCTGGGTCCACGTCCACTTCCTCGTCACCCTTCTCCGGAGGCTCTCTTGTTAGCTCCAGCATTGGCAACTCTTCCCGGTCCTTCAGCCACACGGGGAATCTGCCCAGCCTCAGCATGGAGTCCCCGCTGCTGGGTTCAGGTATGTTTCCCCTTAGGGCTCCGGGTGTGCACAGTTCCTCCCAGCCCTGCTGTCTTTTTCCTCACATTTGGCTGGTGTCTGGACCTGCCTGCGCAGAGTCCAGTCCCTTTAATTCAGTCCCAGGAGCTATAAAAAAACACATCTGGGTCTCCCCTTTCCATTTTGGCCTTCATCCTAGAATCTCCTCCAGGACAGCTTCTCTACCATTGGAGCTGGGCTGCAGACCTGAGCTGGGGGGCATTTCAAACCCTTTTTGCTCAAGTGCTGGAAAACTTGGGCTAGCCAGAGCTTAATTTCCAGAGCGATAGAGAGGGATATTCACAGGCCAAACTGGAACAACCACAGTCTGACCCCAAATGAGGGACTCTCATAAGTGGTTCAAGTTTAACCCCTCTTTTAAAAGCAAAACCTCTCATCCTGGTCTTACCACATCGACATAGGGTTGGGAGACTGGCACACCATTAACTCTGCTGAGAGGCTTACAGCTGTTCCCAGCCTCAGTCCCCTTCGCTGGCCTGGCAGGGATGAGGGCAGCCAGGACACGTGGCAGGAAGGGGTTAAGGCAGCAGGCAGAGGAGGGGCCTGCTGCTCAGGGTTGAGGTTTGACACTGTTCTGGCAGCAGAACTTGTCATCGGTCTATTGTGGGTTGTTTGCAGATGCTCCAATTTAGGTCAGATTGCAAGGGCGGGGAGGAGGTACAATTTTGTTGTGTGTGCCTGGGAGCCCTGGCCCATTTGCACTGCCTGAGAGGGGAGAGGAGCTGCAAGAATTGATGCAAATTCCATAATCATAACCCTAGGCCAATTTTGGTTTTTGCCTCCCCCTGGAACAACAAAGGGATGTTTCAAAGAGGAGGAGGAGGAGGCTGCCAGGCCCCGCTCTCCTGCCTGCTTGTTCTCCCATTCTTCTCTTGCGGAGAGAAGTTGGCAGGGCTCTGAAGGACCCAGCTTTGGGCACTGCCTCTGCCGCACGCCTGAGCCAAGGGGAAGTCAGACGGGTCCCCTCGCTCGGCAGCAGCTCTCTCCTCACCCTTTCTTCCTCATTTATCTGTCTGTGCCCCACCGTGGTCCCTGGGCATCACGGAAGGGGACAGATTAGCTCAGCAAGAGTGTGGTCTCTTGACTAGCACGGGCAGCGGAGAGTGGGACTCTCCGAGTCCACTGCCCACTTCTGCCACTGACTTGTGCCTTCGGTGAGTCACTTTATGGTGTGATTTCTCTGATGGATTGCATCGGGGTGCAGGGAGCAAACAAGAGGGGGGCAGGGGCAAGGCTGGAATATTGTGTGATATCTTTTGATAGACGGATTGTGGGCTTTGACCACCCTTGCTGCATGCCAGGCCGTGAGATGCTCAAGTGCATGTTACACTTGGTCTTGTGCATTGGTGCCACCCTTCCTTTCTGAGGTCAAGCCCTGTAGAAAACCAGCTGCTTCCAGGCCATCAGAGGGGAGCAGAGGGGAGCAGAGGGGAGCGTGGCTCTCTAACACATCTCCTCCCCTTGCAGGGATCTACACCAGTAACAAGGACCCTATTTCCCACGGGGGCGGAGTGCTCCGAGCTGTGTGCAGTACACCCCTCTCTTCCAGCCTGCTGGCACACCAGGGTACGTCGTCTCTCCCACAGCTCAACCGGTCTCCCTTTGCTAGCACCATCCCAGCTTCCTCCTCCTCGGTCTCCACCACGCAGGTAAGAACACCAGGACCAGGAGAGGGACTGTAGTTCAGGAGAGCATTGGATAGAGCAGTCACTGGCAGAGCAGGGCCAGTCTGTGGGCACAGAGGAGTTGCTTTTTCCACTTGGGAACAGCTACTCTTCCTTCAGTTTGGAGGAGAGCTGCCAACTGCAGCTTCCCTTAGAGTCAGAAGAAGGATACAGGCAGCTTTGCATCACAGCCCAATCAGCCTGTTGCGGGGTGGGAGGAATTGCAACCTGAAAGGATGCATTGCTTTCCACTGACTGTGAGGAGAGCACAGACAGCGCTCAGGTAGCAGAGGCCTGGCTGTCGGCACGTGCTGTGCCCTGTGCTGCTCGTCCCCTGCTGCTCGGCTGGATCCTGCCACCAGTGCCAGCCCTGCCTTCACCCTGCGGCACAGATAACGTGGTGGGAGGGCTCGTACGTCCCAGCTGGGTGGGCTGTGCATGTGCCAGGAGACAGAGCCTTGTCCTGTGTTGGGAGCTCACTGTGAAAGGTGTTTTACATGGAGGAGAGAGTTAGTTTTACAGCCTCAGTGTTAGCATGGCTCATTCAGACCTCTTGGCTCTGAGACGGGGCTGGGAAGATTTCAACTGTCTAGTGAGACTTCCAAGGAGATATTTTTAACGCTCGCTCTCATGACCAAGTTGGGCTCAAAAGTCGGGAGGAGATGCAATAATGTTACTGCGTTTTTGAGAAGTAATTTCTCTCTCTCTCCCTCCTTGTTTTGCCATGTAGGTGTTCTCGCTGGCAGGTTCAACATTCAGCCTCCCTTCCTCACATATTTTTGGAAGCCCCCTCACATCTGGGCTATCAATCAATCCACTCTTAAATCAGTCGGAAAGCAGCCGGGCAGGTACGTGAATCAGAAGGTATGTGAGTTTGGACTTCCAAAGGGGTCTCCCTGGAAGAGTCGAGACAACTGCATCCATAGTTCTCCAGCTGCCCTCCCTGCTTGCTCCCGTCCCACGCGTGTGAGAGCCAGGGGCTAGGAGAGAGGGACAGTGGCTTTTTCCCCAGGGCAGGGGGTGCTTGTGTTAGCCTTAAGTGCTCGCCTGCAGTCCTGCAAAAGCGTATCTGCTGGCGTGTCCACCGGATTATGTGTGTCCCTGGACATATGCTAGAAAAGTGCAAGAATGTAAGTCCTTCCCTACAGAAATTTGTTGTCTTTTTACGCACTAAAGCTGTGCAAACCTCTTGAAAAATACTTTTGCTTGCTCAAAATAAGTTAAAAGATTTTGTTGGGGTTTTGTTTTCTGTTTGGTTTTGGTTTTTTGTTTTTAAATGAGTGCTATCTCACACTCTTAATTTTCATCTTCCATTTCTGTTTTGAGTTACTTTCTGCCCTTCCCCTTTGGCTTTGTCATGAATGCAACAAAATCCACTGTTTTCAACTTCCAAACGTGAAAGTGCCAACCCTGAATTACTTACAACTGCTCATTTTTTCCCACCAAGGCAAATCCATTTTTCTTGGAAAATTGCCTGGTTAATAAACAGGAAACTTGAAGCATCGTAAGATTTTTTGTTTGGTTGGTTGGTTTGTTTTTTTCTTCCCATAACAGAGTGGGCCTGATTTTTGTTTTGCACCAGTAGTTAAACAAAAGCACCCTCCTGATTTTCAGATGTTGCAGTTAGTGGTGCAACTGTCTCGTGCTCCCCTAGCCCAGAAACGTTGGCAGCTCAGCATGCTGGATGCTGAACTCCTGCGAGGTAACACTCTGCCCAGCGTCACGCTGAGCGACCCGCACTTTAAAGCTCACAGTCCTCGTTAGAGGTGGCTCTGAGGTCTCCGGATGATCCCACACCAGCGTGCCCTTATTTGCCTTTACAAGCATGCATGCCTGCATGTAAAGCATGAGTGAACACGTATGCTTACTTGTGACCTTCGCAAGCCCGTGGAAGGTGCCCGCCTGTGTCTCCGTGTGTCACTGGCAGCGTTTTGTGTCGTGCCCCGCCGGCGGCGTGCACTTGCCTGAGTGCAACAGGAAGGTAACGGTGCAGCTGACCTCAGCGGGAGTCGGGGCCGTTGCATGGGAGCTGTGAGTCAGGAGTGATTCAGTTACCTGGAATTAAGGAAAGAATGGGATGATTCAAAGAGATATTTTTCCCTCACGGCGATCGACAAGAGAGAGATGACCCGCTGCCACTTCCCCTTTGCTGTTATTTTGGCAAGGTGCTGACAGGAGAAGGAAGCGAGTCAACTGTCAGGAATAGCCCTGTGGTTCAGGCACAACACGGGGGCTCGGCAGTCTGGGTTCTGTTCCAGCCCTGCGGCTGCTAATGAGTGAATCATGCAGGCAAAATCCAACATACAGAGCGCTCAAAAAAGGTCTGATCCTTAGTTTCCATTTCCAAGATTGTTCTTTTTGTTTGACTGGGATCTTAGAAGCTTCGGGACATGTTTCTTCCAGTTCCAGGCAGCCTTCAGAACAGCTCCTGGCTCTTGTCGTGTTTAACGTTTGTCCATCGCTATCTCCTCCTGCTGGAGCTAGTGACCCAGAGGCTCTTAAGCCAAATTCACTTTTTTTTCCAGGGGGATTAATTAACATACATTAAGCCTCCTGTGTGGGGCCATTTTCACTTAAAAGTGTGGTGACTGCTTTAATCCTGTGTTGTTAACAGGGTGGTTGTGAAGTTTTAAGTAATCCTGCCTTGTCTTTAATTCAGATTACCCTTCCTGAGCGTGCCTGTGTAGAGATATCCTGCGGAGATGTAGCTTTCATTGCAGTAATATTTGAGCTCGTTGCAGTTTTAATGCGATGTAGGGAAATGGCGTTACCCTGTCTTACAGATGGAGGAACTGAGAAACTGTTGTCACTGATGCAGGTTGATACAAGGGTGCCTTTGGCAGTACAAAAAGTCTGATTCTTATCTTCCCACTCCCTTAGCTACTGTCTAGTTCTTCCTCCCACGGCTTGTCCTGGATCCTGCCTCATTACGATGACAGGGCAAATATATTTATCTTCTGTAGTTGTCTTCGAGCCTCTTTTTCATACTTGCTGCTTTGGAAAGTGCTGTCTCTGTGTGATAACTCAGTCATCCGCCCATTCTGTAGACAACAGGGTGGTGTTGGCCAGGAGATAATTGAATATGGAGTCTGGTACTGTTTCAGAAAACCGGAATCGTGTGTGTGTGTGTGTGTGTGTGTGTGTGTGTGTGTATGTGTGTGTGCACAACCTCCCTGGGCTGCAAGCAAACAACGCGACAGTAACAGGCAGGCAGGCAGAGCTTAGCTGAATGTTTATTTGGTTGCAAGTGAAAAATGTTGTGGCAAAGCTGCACGCGGTGGGCTGTGGATATTTTTCAAAGGGTTTAGGTGGTCCTCGGATGGAAATGATACTGAGAAGCGCTGCCGTGGTCCGACTGTTCCCAGCCTTCTGGTGGCTGATCCTGGGTTGGAGGATTTAGGAAGATTTCATGCCTTGTGGTGCCCACAAAATGAATTTGTCTCCACGTGATGCCTTATGCTAGGAGACTGCTGTTGACTGGCAACTGCTGGTCACCTCCAGAAAGCGGTGGCTTCTCCCCAGAAGGGTGGGCCGGTTGTAACTGATGGCCAGGAGGACATTCCCATGGGGATGAAGGAAGGAGCGAGGATCCCACTCATACCTGTCTGTAAGAGCTGCTGAACAACAGCTGCGTTTGCTTGTTCTCAGCAGTAGAATATACTGCTAATAACTAATGCCCTGCTCAGGGCATTACACTGTAAATCACAGTGTTCCCTGCAGGAGACTTCCTGGATTCTTGCACATAAGAAACGTCTCTTATTGTGTGAAGAAGAGGAGGGGCGAGTCAGCCAGCTGGTGCAGGCTGTACTCACAACATCTGACACGTCCCAGGGCGAAGGGAACGTGTGTTTATGGGGCTGGCAGGCTCTGGGGATGGAAAGCAAATGGCAGATAAATATACTTCACTTCTTGATTTCCCTTTGGGTGGGAGATATCCTGCACATGTGCACATGCACAGCGGTTCCGTCCCCAGCACTGCGGTGTCCCAGCTCCCTGGGACGGAGGGGTGGCTATGGGGGTAGCTTCTGGGCGCCGAAGGAGCCCTTTGGAAAGGAGCTGAGCATCTGGAAACCTTGGAGGACCCCAGCTGAGTTTTGGGAAAGGATCCGGGAGGCTGCAGTAGCACTTAGGAGAGCTGAGCGAGGCTTTGCGCAGCACTGATTCATCCTTGCAGGCTCAGCAAAGCAAGTGGCCGCTTTTACGGCTAAAGGAGAAGCTTCTTTCTGCTCATCCCGGCGGCTTTGCGCGGCTGGGGAGGGAAGCGGGCTGGGGCAGCCCAGCTCCCCGCGGCCCCGGGCTTGCACCGCCAGGACGATTTGGCTCTTGCCATTAGAAGGGGGGTGGGTGTCGCGTCGGTGACCTTCGCAGGGTGACACCAAGCCCCCCCACCCGGTCCCGGGGTGACACGCAGTGACACGCAGCCCCTCCCCCGGCGGGCGGGGCCGTTATGCAATGCCGGGGCCCGGCGCTGCTCGGTGCTCCCATCTAGCGGGGAGCGGCCCCGCTGCCCGCCGCCGGCGGAGCCGCGCACCTGCAGGGCCGGCCGCCGCTGAACGCCGTGCCTCTCTGTCCCCCTCCCCACGCAGAGCCTGACCTGGAAGACTGCAGTTTTGGCTGCCGAGGGACGTCGCCCCAGGAGAGTCTCTCTTCCATGTGAGTGTCCTTCAGGAGTCCTCCCCTGCCGCCGGGCACCGGGGTGCCTCCGCATCCGCACGGCCGTACCCCGGGGAGCCGTGGGATGACACAGCAAGGACAGGGAAGGAGGCTGGGGGAAGTAGAGGCAGCGCCTTCCCTCCTCCTTGGGGCTGCGGGTGGGATGGGAGGGGAGGAGGAGGCAGGTTTGCTTTTCCAATCCGAGCCGGAGGGCAATCCTGAAGTGGAGCTGAAGAGACTGAGGCTGGGAGGGATGCGGCCGCTCCCAGCGTGCGGCAGAGGAGATGTGGGGAAAAAGGAGCAGAGGAGTGCAGGTGCAGCCTAGGGAAGCATCCCTGACATCTCACCAACCCTTCCCCAGGTCCCCCATCAGCAGCCTGCCGACCCTCTTCGACCAGACAGTGTCCTGTAGCAGCAGTGGGCAGCTGGAGAATGTTCCCCAGGCTACCCCAAACATCGAGCAGCTCCTGGAGAAGCAGGGCAATGGGGAAGCCGGCGTAAACAGTGAGTCACTCGGGGTATGGGCTGTGGGAGGAGGGGTCCTTGTGCATGGTTGTGGGGGAGCCAGCTGGGATTTTTGCCCACAGGCAAAGGAGCTGGGTAGAGGACAAAGCACTGGTCTGTGCCGTGGGGAGTAGCTGGCAGTGGGACTGTGGTCTGGGGCCAGTCTCCTCCCCCAGTGTGGTCTAATTGTGGTACCTCCTGTGGATCCCCTTGTCCTCTTTCCTCCGTCCCCTGTTCTCTCCCCGACCCTGTCCCCCTTCCCCCCTTCCGTTCCCTGCAGTTGTAGAAATGCTCAAAGCCCTGCACTCGCTGCAGAAGGAGAACCAGCGGCTCCAGGAGCAGATCATGACGCTGACGGCCAAGAAGGAGCGTTTGCAGCTCCTCAACGTCCAGCTCTCTGTCCCTTTCCCCGTGGTGACCAGCAGCAACGGTCCAGGCAGCCAGGCCCAGTACATCCTGCCTCCTAATGGTGAGGGGACTGGTGGGATGCATTACCCTGTGCCCTTCCATAGTGGTGCCCTGGCATGGGGAGGAGGGGGTCGCGGTGGGGAGAATCTGACCCATTTATCCCTCTGTAGCCACTGGCACTGTGCACTGTCCCTTGCTATTGCTGTGGCAATGTCAGGCACCACCCCTGACGCTGCATCCCCACTTCTCTCCTCCGTACAGTCTGCAACAACGACTCCTTGAGCATCAGCAAGAGCCCCCCATGCAAGAACAGCTTTGGGATCGAGAACTCACTCTCCACTTCGTCTGAGGTACACTGCCACCACATCCGCCAGCCAGCTGGGGAAGGGACTCAGGGAGGGAACAGAGCAGTGCAGTCCCGGTACTCTGACTTGATATCCAGCTCATAAAGCCTCGTAGTCCAGGCCCAGAAATCAGGTTTCTTTCTCTGGAGCGCCCGTTCTTCAGTTCATCTCAGTGCTGAGGGTCGGAGTAGAGTAGCTGAGGCTGGGAGCGTGAAGCGAGGATGCTTCTAGGTTACTCTGGCCGCACTTCTAGAGATCCAGCAAAGCATATCTTGAGTTCTGGGACGCCTCTGAGCATACACCTGCACTTGCACTCACAGCCCCCCTTCCCACCTCCAGCTCCTGCCCAAAGTACCCTTGGAGCTGAGCTGACCTTTCACAAGCTGCCCCAGTCCGATGCTCTTATGTCCGTTTCTCCCCCAGGACCCTCATTCAGGTTGCCCCAGCAGGAGCAGCTCTTCCCTGTCCTTCCACAGCACTCCTCCGCCCCTGCCCATGCTGCAGCAGAGTCCTGCCTCGCTACCCCTGCCTGGGGTGCAGCAGGTGAATGGCCTGGCCAGGGTGGCAGGCAGCGGGCTGGGGGGAGGCACCACTGCCAGCCACAGCCTCTCCACGGTGCCCATGGTGGACGGCCTGATGGGGACCCTGGCAGGAGGCCAGCAGATGCCCATCAACGGGATCCTGGGGAATCTGAACGGAGCTCAGGCCGCCCAGCCTCCGAGCGCGCTGACGCAGGCGAGCGGGCCTCCGACCTTGCAGCTCTCCACCAGCCTGAGCAGGTGAGGATGGGGAGCTCGCGGGGACAGCCCTGCCCTCTCCAGCAGAAGCTTAGCACCGGGAGGGAGGGAGGCCCTGTGTATGCAGGACCAAGACGGGCTGCACTGACATTCCCTGCCCTGCTCCCCTTGCAGCATGCCCAGTCTGAGTCCCCTGACAGAGCAGCAGCGGCACGTCTTGCACCAACACGAACAGCAGCTCCAGCAGCTTCAGCAGCTCCTGACTTCCCAGCCGCTTAATCCGGTAAGTGTGCCTGCTGGCACCTTTTATCTGATGAGCTCTTTAATGGGAAAGCCTCCGAGCAGAGAGAAAAACTTAGGGCTCCCTCCTTCACATGAATCCCCTGCCCACAGGGCTGCAAGAATCACGTGCCTTTTCCTTGGCTCCAGGCTGCTGTGGGTGGAGTGAGGAGAAAAGCTTTAGGCAGGAAGGTGCGGCACCTCCTGGAGGGAGGGAGATGGGGATTTGAACTTTTTCAGTACAAAGGCAAAAATTTAATCTGGGTTTCCCACATCCTGAGGGTGTGAGACCGTGGTAACGCTAAGCCACCGTAACATCAGGAGTGCTGTTATCTCCTCCAGCCATCTTTGAATGCAAATCGTGTCTGTTCCTGCTGCCAGGAGCACACTGGTCTCTAGGCTTGCAGATGTTCTGAGGCCCGAAGAGGAACTCGCCTGAGGACACTATTTGAGTTTAGAAGGAGATAAGCACCAAATTCCGTAGTCCTGAGGCAGGTGAGCCATGTCTGGGCACATTGACATGGAGCACTGGAGATGCCAGGGGGACTGTGTAGGTGGCTGAGGACTTCGGGGTCAGAAGAAGGATCAGGCAGCTGTGTTGAGGATCTTGGCTCTCTGCCTGCACCCTCTTGGGTAAAACAGCAGCCCCGTGCCAGGCTGTTATGGGAATGGCTGCACCGATAGATGGTAAACAAGCCGCTGAGTGTGTAAGAACCGCATTCGCTTGCCCTGCAGAAACCTCTGTGGTGTCCCTCCCCTGCGGTGGAGTTGCATGGGAGTGCTAACAGTTCCCGTCAATGAAGCTGTGCTCGTTTATATCTCCCATGAACTTGGCCCGTTGCTTTGGATAGATTTCTGGGTCAGGCTATTTATAACCCGGGAAAAGCAAATTTCAAAGGGCTTCTCTTTACAGCAGCTGATGTCACCGTGTCATCAGCTGCATCCCTGTGGGTACGAGAACAATGTCAGCTCTCAGCCTGCCGCATTGGTCGATGGTTGCTATAGCGATTTCCGCAGTTTGGTTGGATTCGAGGGCGTCCCTCTGGGTGCAGGTGAGCGTGGCCCTCATCCCCCCTGCCGGGTCCGGTTCACCTGCACCGACCCTGTGGGTCAGGGCTGTGAAGAGGGATGGGCTGGGGAAGGAAATTAGCAGCCAATCTGAAACTCAGGATAGTGACTGCCACGGGCTTAAAATCCATGGGTCGATGGATTGGGAAGAGCTGAATAGATTTGTGTGCCCGCAGGTGTCTTAGGGAAGGTTAGCTAATCCTACGCTTCAGGAAACAACGGGATTGCAAAGGTCATAAGCACAGGCTGTTAATGAACACAGGACGGACTGTTCCCCTCTCTACCTGTGGACATGTGTTCAGGGGGACTTTCTCCCTGTCCCCAGTAGCATTGCCTGGGATGGAGTGTGCTCATGTGGCTCCTGGCTCCGTTGTATTAGGTGTCACCTCTTCCGTAGCCCTTTGTCCCTCCTTTGACTTCCCTTCCTCACCCTTCCCTACAGGAGCAGCAGGCCCTGGTGTTCCAGATGATGCAGCAAATCCAGCAGAAGAGGGAGCTGCAGCGGCTGCAGATGACGAGCTCGTCCCAGCTGTCCATGACCAGCCTCCTGGCAGCCACCTCCGCCCCCCTGCACTCCAGCACCAGCGCCCTGATGACCTCGGCCCCTCAGCCGCCCCCCAGCAGCAGCTCCCTCCTGGCCTCCCTCTCCCCCCAGCAGCTCAACCCTAGCAATGCCCTCCTGGCCCCCCAGGCCACCCCACCGCTCAGCACTCCTGGGAACAGCCTCCTGGCTTCGGGGACAGGCATCCCACCCGTCCTTACAGCACAGACTAACCCGTTTCTCAACCTGCAGGCTGATGGCAACACCCCGAAAGGAACGGTGCGTATGCTGCTAGCACTACCCTAACCCCACCGAGCTCGTGGTGCTAGGCGCTGTACAGACCCAGGGAGAGACAGTCTGCGCTACAGTTAACTTGGGGGAGCAAGGGCACTGCTTAGGCAACAGAGCCAGCATGCTCCACTGGCTTTGCTGCATCCCTGACTAGCCAGTGTCACGTCCTGATCCTACCTCCGAGGACTTCTGTAGGGCCCAGACAGGGTCGTGGGTAGGCACAGAGGCTCCCAAGGCGCCCTTCCATGCAGACACACCCCAGACCCGCTGCAGAAGCAAAGCAGTGACAGGCTGTAGATTTGTCTCCGTTAACCCTAAGACTCGGATGGGACAATGTGCCCCTGGCAGCGCTGGCCCTATTGGAGCCTCGTGATGAAATACGAAGGTGACCGCATGTTGAAACCCAGGGTTTAGAAGGAATCTTGCACCCAAGAGGAGAGGTTGTGGAGAGGTTTACAGCCTCTCTTTAAAGCAGCCTTGTACTGGAACACCAGTGTCTAGGGACTGATGGTGTGATACTTTCATCTCTCCTCCATCCCTCCCCTGGCCTGTAGCTGTACCCGAAGGTCCAGTCCTGGTTGGAGACATTTAGGAGCCAAAGGCCAGGGTCGAGGGGGCCAGTTCAGCCTGAACTGGGCAGAGGGGAAACCTGGGGCTCCCGTGTCTCCCTTGATCTCGGAGGAGCCTGAGAGGTCGCGGTGAGCAGGGCCAGGTCTGCAGCACAGCAGGGCTCTCTGCTTCTGCCCCCTCGTGTTGCTGCCCGTCCAGTACTGATACCTGTCTCCTCTGCGTCTCTTTTTCTGTTTGTTTTTTAAAGAGCATGAATGAAAAGGGAGCTCCTCTTACCCAGGACAAGGGCTAAGCTCCCCCCTCACCCCGAACAAACCAGCAGCCAACTCCTCTCAGCCAGGGGAATGTGGCTTTCCAGTCAACTTTGATACTGTTAGAGCAATGAGCACAAGGCTTCCAAGAAGCATTTCCTGCCGCTGGGCAATGCCAAGAGGTGCTTTGGAAGACAGTACGTCTCTGACCAAGCCCTGGTATCGGGAGGAGCGAAGGTGGGGGGCTGCCGGCCGCCCTGGTCCATGCCACACATGCTCAAAGTGAAGCTGTGTTTCCACGCAGAGTGGAGGAGGGAGTTAACACCAGATGCCTGCCAGTCTCCTCCCTGCCGTGAGTGCGAGCGTGTGTTCATGTGTATGCAGCCCCCAAGGCAAGGCACTAGAAACCATCGAGCATCCTCAGCCAAGACCTTGGCGGAGGGAGGCCCCTCTGCTGAGGACGCCTTTCTGCACGGTGCAGAGGAACCTGGCAGTGCCCGCGGAGGCAGCACTGGATGTGACACAGCTGGGGAAGTGGGACCTGGTGGCAGTGCCTGCGTGGTCTGCTTCGCCCAGATGGGGAGGTTAAGAAGAAGTTCTGTAGCTGTGATTTCTCACCTGCTTTTCATCTGCTGGGCTCTTAGGATGCTCTTCTCTCTATAGCCGTCATAGGAAGCCCCGACACCTCAGCTGGATCCAAACCCAGCCTGAAAAGACACGAGCGGTGGAGCGATGGGTAAGGACTGGTGCTTGGGGAGGAGGTGAAAAGCCACCTACTTCTTTAGAGGACATTGCCACATCTGCTCTACCAGCTGCTGTCGGTTCGGTGCTGTACTTGTCACGTGAAAAGCACACTCCTGCTCCTTGTGCCGTCTCTCTCTTTCCTTCCAAGATTTCCAAAGGCTAAAATTTCACCTTGCAAAAGGGGCTGTAGCCAGTATGACCCCCGTCGTAGCCAACTTCAGAAGGTGCATTTGAACCTGGCAGATGTTTCACAGGCCTAAGCTGGGAGATAGAAATGTGTGTGGGGAAGAGAGAGTCCCAAATCCGGTACCTGTTCTTTCTTACCCACCGCAAATCGCTCCAGTCTGGCAAAAACACGTTCTTCCACCAGTCTTGGGCACTTCAGAAAAGGGATCTCCAAGCAATGGGACAGTTACCAGCCTCCTGAGCTAGGACATCGGACCCTTCGTTGGTCTCCACCTTTTGACCTTAACTCCGCCTCGCAGCCTGGAACCTCGGCAAAGAGACCGGCTTCCTCTGAGCGTGGATGCGATGGATTGATTGAAGGACAGGTGGGGCCGCTCTGGAGGAAGGGGAGCACCTACGTCAAACGTACAAATGCCCCTTCTTTTCCACGTCCCCTGGTTAAATCCAGATCTCCTGGGGGCAGGCGGGAAGACTCCAGCTAATAGAAACTCTGAGGGTCTTAAAAAAAAAATTGTCAGACCTTCAGACCTTAATGGATATTTTTCAGCACATTCCCACTGCCCCTAACTAGTTTGCACTATTCAAATTTGTCAGCAGTGGGTCTGTGCTGATAGTACTAGAAAAGTCTGTTATAGGCAAAACTCACCTGCTAAATATCTTTCTTCCTTTTTATTTTATTTTATTTTATTTTATTTCTTATTTCTTTTTTGGGGGGGGTTGGTTTGGAAGATTGTCACCATAATGGTTGAATAAGGCTAAAAGGAGAGAAAATACCTTTCTGATCTCAGCCTCCAGTTCTGTGAACTGGGCAGAACACTGCTGTCTGCTCAGAAATATATATATATTATATATATATAATTTTTTTTTTATAAAGAAAAGCTAATGTTTTAACAAGATTAAGAAGCTATTGGAAAGATGGAGGTGGCAGCTATAAGTGAAAATGCAGGAAAAAAAAAAGTCTCCCTTCTCGCGGTCTCCGCAGCTCAGCCCTAGAGAGGAGCACTGACCCACGGCTCTCGCTGGCACGCTCCCAGTCCCCAGCAAGCCACTGGCTGAGCTGTGCCGCCCTCCATCCCCTGGTGCTTGCAAAATGTGAATTAGATCTTTTCAGTTGCAAATGGTTTGACTCTTAATTTTGGCTCCCTGGCCCCAAAATTGCTCTGGCACGACTGTGTGCTTGCACTTTTTAAAAACTCCTGTTCCCCCCCCTCCCCCCCGCGAGCAGAGGTGCCTCCCAAACCCCCACGGCTCGGAGACCCTCTGCTCGGTGCCGGAGCCGCTTCTGCGGCGGGGGCCTCGCCTTGCTGCTCCCGCCGTGCGCGAGGAGCCTTGGGCTTGGCAGCAACAGGCGGAACGGCTGTTTCAGGGCTACCGTGCTGAACTCGGCCCCGAGGCGCCCTGTGCGTGCGTGCGGTGGCTGCGTACGCGTGAAGGCTGTACCCGGCAGCCTTCGGCGAGCGACGGCTCCTTCGGATTCCTTAGCGCTGGTTTGGGTCAGCAAGGCGAGGGGCAGAAGCGCCGGGCATAAAACAGTGGCTGTTAAACGTGCAGATGTGGCCTCTGCCGGCTGCTCGCCCAGCTGTGTTTGTCGGGGGCTTGGTTTTTATTTTATTTTTTACTTTTTTTTTTTCCACTCTTAAGGTCCCACATTTGCGTTACCGCCTGTCTTGCTGTCATGCTGACCATCAGCACGGCCTTCAGACCTATTCGTATCCACGAGGGTCCGCCATTGCGCCCAGACTTGGGCAAATTCTTCCAAAATTTAACCACGTTTCACGCCCTGGAATTAGAAACGAGCCAGGACCAGGAAGAGAGGCGATGGGAAGGAGGGAAGGCTGGCTAGCATCTCCCCCTGGGGTAGCAAGCCGTGGTACAACACGCGTGGCCTCCCGGGACAACCAAAAGCCTTGTTCTGGTCAGTGGTTCGGTGTCCAAATCCCTGGGCATCGACAGGAAACTTGCAGGAGGTGGGCGAGAGGCACTTAGAGGTGAGCTTGCAGTCAGGAGGCCGAACCGTGCTGTCCGGGGCTCTGCACTGCTACTGGGACCATATCTGGGAGCCCACGCGTCAGAAGGGGTCGGAAATAAAGGACTGAATTCAAGGAATGGGTTTTGGAGGCAGGGTGGCTGTTAAAAGCAGGCAGGGCTGAGCTCCGCGGCGCCCCTGGCTCCCCCGGCTCTCTGCTGGCCGTGCCGTTGAGGTGTGGCGGTGGCGGGACGAGCACGAAGCCTCCCCACTCTCTGGGGCTGGGGGGGGGGACGAGGCTGGAGAGGCCGAGTCAGGGAAGAGACATATAGCACTTAGACATTTCTCTGACATCTTCCAAAGGCACCCGGTCCCTTTGAGGTGTCCTCCTTGTCTGATCGCCTCAACCTGTCGCAGAGCCCAAGGTCCCTTTGGCAGGTTGAGGGGAGAAGAAGGGGGCACTGCTGGAAGGTTGACATTAAACATTTGTATCTCTGTGAAAAAGAGGGAGAGCAGGGGAAAGACAAAAAATAAAAGCTAAAGATTATCTGTGTTTCAGTTGCACTGGGGTACGTTTCTTTACCCGTTTTGATGCTAATGTCTCATTTAGTATGTTGCATGTGTCTTTTTTTTTTTGTTTTGATTTGTTTTTTTATTAAATAAAAGAGAAAAATGTGTATATTTTTGGCAATTTAAGGTAATGTAGCTAAGATATATTTTTTTCACGCTGCTTGACTGTTCTTTATTATAATAAATAATATTAATATTAATACCAGAGACTTTTTTCATACAGCTAAGGTTTCAAAATTGAAACAGGAGTAGGGCCTGTGTGATTAATGCCCTGCGGATGTGCCGAGGCCCTGCTGCCCCGCAGCGGCGCGCTTGGCGCTGCCCTGAGCAAGCGCTGCTCTCGAGGAGGCAGGAGCGAGGCCCGGGGAGGCTGCTCAGCCTGGCTCCTTCCTGGCTTTGCGCCTCGGGAGCGAAGGGAGACCAGGGCGAGGGAGGAGCAGTGGGTGGTTGGGCATTAGCAAAAAGATTTCCCCCCCCCAGCAGGACAGCGGTAACCCGCGGGAGCCGGAGAGGTGCCCGAAACCAAACCCTCTGACCTCGTAGGCTTTCCAGCTGGCTCCTCAGCCCTCCCCTCTCCCAAGGGTTTGTTCCTCCTGAGCACCAAGGGCAGGGCCTCGTGCTGGCCCTGCTCGGCTCTGGTGTTCCCGCAAGCAGCCCTGCGGAGCTGGGTGATGAGGTCTCTTCAAAGCAGGGTTTGGCTAGACGTCCTGCTCTTGAGAAAACCGGCGCCCGCTCTCCAGTGCTCAGCCCTTAGGTCTGCCTTGGCTCTTCAGCGGGTCATGCTTCAGAGCTGCGTGCTTTCCTGTCTCGTAGCCCGCAGGCTCCGCGGTTCTGCCTTCTCCTCCTGCTCTTAGATCAGCAGTGGGTTTTATTGACCTTTTGCTTTTCCTCAGCCACGTGTCCCATCAGCGAGGTGGAGCCTGCTTGCCTTCGGGGTTCACGGGGCTCCTTTAAAAGGCCCGGGAGTTGTTGTCCCCCGGCAGCTGAGCCTTCTGCAGTGCTTTTCTCTCCCTTACTGACCAGCAGTCAGCATTGCCACCCGCGGCGGGGAACTGGAGGGCGAAGAATTTGCCCAGGTTTCTCCAGACAGCCCAAGAGCTGTCAGGAAGGGAGCGCACAGGGAACTGGAGACGCAGGAGTTGATACATGTATCTTTAAGAGTGGTTTTGTCCGTTCAAAGGGTCATCCAGAGGAAGCAGAGTTTGGCGTGCGAAGGCTGGTCTCGTCATCAAATGCTCTGGGTCATTGTAGGAAATGTTCAGCTCATTTTTTTTTGGAGGGAAAAGGAGATTTGGTGCCTGGTTCTGAGGGCTCGGAGGCTCCCCGCAGCAGCTGGTAGCTGCAAAGCCTCTTCTGCGCCTGTTAGCAGTTATTGCCGGGGTGTGGGCTGGGAGGGAAAGGCAGGGGATGCCTGTGGAGCACCAGGGTCACGGAGCCAGTTCTGCTGTGTCTCTTGGAGCCCTCAAACTTGAAAAAGAAGCTGAACATTTCCACAGAGTTGTGTTGGCTTGTTCCTGGCACGGTTCTCCTCTTCCCACTGCTTGGCTCTCGGTAGCGTTTCTGTTCCTGGTTTGCGTGGATGGGGACTGGGGAGGCAGGAGAGGAAGGTGCTGAGCAATGGTCAGTGGTTTTGTGCCCGACGAGCAGGTCGTGGCATCTTCTTGGCCCAGGATAATGGGAGAAACGCATCTATAGCAGGTGCATGAGAGGTGGCTGGCTGAGCAATCCTCCGCAGAGCCCCTCTCCCCCACAAGCCTTAGATCCTACACGCTCCGCTCCAGGTCTCTCCCAGCGGGTCACCAGCATCACCTGGACGTAGCTCTTGCATGAACAGGGGCTCCCTGAGCGCCGGCACCCGCTGCGCTCCGCAAACCCCTGCTGTTCTCTCGGCTTCCGCACTGGCACACGGGCTCTAGCCGCGAGCTGGCTGCCCCAGCGGGACGGCGCTGGTTCGGGCTCCGGCACCCTCCCTGCGGACTGCGCCGATGCAGATGGCTCGAGCCCCTTGGCTCCGTACCAAAGACAATATAGACATAGATGAGGTCTTCTCACGCGCGCAGCCGAAGGCTCCAGAGGAGACATACCAAGCAGATGGTGTCATGCTCTTCGGGGTGAAATGTTCACGCTAGTTGGCAGAGTGAGAGGTGACCGTGTCTGCAGCGAGCAGGGATCCAGCCCGCTGCGGTGGTGGAGCGGGTCCCTTGGGAGCTCAGAACAGGCTGCAGTTGTTTGCCATGACCGGTGGATTGGCTCTAGGGCACAGAAGCTTTCCTGCTGCAGAGGGGAGCCGGAGAAAGGGACATCTGCCTGGGGGGGCTTCTCTGCTGCTGCAAGCCCACCCCTTGGTCTAAAATGTCCCCGAGACCTCTCCGAAGGTCAGCGTAGGCTTGCGCCAGGGCCCCGCTGTACACACAGCAGCGCCAGTCGCTCCGAAAGCCTTTCAGCTTAACAGCCTGGTTTGTTTGTACACCGCCCTCCAGCGCGCGTCGCCCCGTCCAGCCCCGGTAAAGGCTTTGCTCTGCTTTGTCTTTGCCGCTAAGGACACCCGCAGCATCTGTCAGGGTCCAGCCGGGACGGGCCGAGCGGGCAGCCCGGCGCCCAAAGTGGGTTTTCAAGGGCTCTCTTCCAGCCCAGCCCCTCCGTCAGAGCTGGCAGCTTGTGCTGCCCTGTTATTTACTGTTGCCCTTGGTATATGCTGTGCTGTGCGGTTTCCTAAGCCCACATAAGTGAAAATAATCAAGTGCCTGTGATCAAAAAAGCCTTGAGGCAAGGAGTTGAATGGGTCCCCAGTGCCTCTCCTGTGTGCATTTAGTCTATGAAATGGAGTTGTCATAAAGGCTGTGGATGTCACCTTCGCAGCAAAGGGTGAAATAGCAATAATTTTAATCGTGACTTTGCAGCAGCAGGTCTGAAACTGCAATTCAGAGGCGTCCTCTCTCCTCCCGTTCTCCGGCGGGGGAAGCAGAGGCACAGAGAGGAGGAATTTGCTCAGGGGCCAGGGCTCCTGCGCTTTGCTTTTCCCTCGCCCCTGCCCTGAAGAAGGGAGCCTGGCTCTGTGGTACCCCGCGGCGGGAAGCGTGGGCTCCTGGGTGTCCCCCCCGGCTTCAGTCCTGCAGGGAAGCCTCCTGAGACCACGGGCTGCAGCGACAGCCCAGGAGCTTGTAAGTTTGTGCAGCTGCCGGCCCTTCTGGTCCTTCAAGCAGTGCGAAAACGGGTACAGCCCGGCTCGGGCTGGGACTCGGGGCCTGTCAGGGCAATCGCTGCTGTGTGGGGCTGCGAGGGCAGGTGGAGCCTTTCCTTTAGCTCCGTGCGTTTTGTGTGAGGCCCCTCAGCACAATAAAATCCCCTCCCAACCCGCTGCTGCCCACCTCGGGACGCCAGACCCCGGGCACCGCTGCGGTGGGAGCTGCAGAGGGCAGACGGGGTTGGCAAGGATTTTTTTTTTGCTGGCGAGATATTTGGCGGGGATGTGCCCAGAGGGACGGTCTGGGTCGGGCTCGGCCGAACCTCACGCCCCCATTTACCCCTTCCCTCCCTGGTGTAGGTGGTGGAGCTGCTCTGACGGGCTCTTGGCCACAAACGCACTGCTCAAGCTGGAGTAACGCCTGGCCTGATGGAGGGAGGGAAGCTTTCTGTGGGTGTTTTTCTTTGATATTTCAAAAATTATCAGAATTTGAAGCAATTGGTTTGTGCTACTGATGTTTATAAAAGTAGGAATATTGAAAAACTCTGTTTAGTTAGCGATTATCCTTTTTAACTATGAAAAGTCATCAGTGTCCGGCCCGGCAGCGCCGGTCTGTGTCTGTGCTCCAAATTACGTGTGACGTCGCAGCTGGAGGGTAAAGTGCAGAAAACCCCTCCAGGGCCCGGTTTGTATTTTTAATTTAAGCAGCCAATGCAAAGTTTTAGCGCCTGCCGGGGCTGTCGGGAGCCTCCGCTGACGGCCACCCGTGGCTGTAGCCACTGCAAGATGCTGTAACCAAACAGTACTTGCAGACCTAAAAGCCGCAGCGAGCAGGAGGGTCTGTGATCCGGGTTACGGGGGGGGGTCGAACAGAGCCATCGGCTGCAGACACATCCCTGCGTAGCCACGGCCAGGCGTGACCCTGCCCCTTGGTAGCTCTTTGGTCCTGCTGCTTAGGAAAGCAGGGAAGATGCGAGGACAGCCCCTGCCCAGGTGCTCAGCCTGGGTTTCAGGGGGATTTAAGCACAGCCTCAGAGTTAGGCGGGCTCCCCGCGGCGGAGCCAGGCTAGAGTGGGCCAAAGAGGCCCGTGGAAAAGGGCTGAGCATGAAAAGAGAGCGGGGAGAGAAGCGGCAAGTTGCAAATACAAGAACATAAACATATAAGCAGATATTTGTATGGTTGGTTTGGTGTTTTTTTTTCCTAAAAAAGCTTTTTATTTGAAAACGACACGGGCAGATTTGTAGCCGGGAAAGTACGTGCTTTCTTACATATTTGTACAACTGGGCGCGTGTCGGCATCTTCTGCGCTCGCTGCGGGAGGCTCGCTTTCCGTCTTCATTTCTTCCTAAGGACAGAATCGAATTCAGGTGCTAAGGGCAGCAGGGTGCCTTAGAAAACGGCTCCTGTTTACCTTTCTTCTGTCTTCAGCGGGAAGGGAAGTCCGCGAGCCTCATTTTCTCCCCGTTGCGTGTAACGCAAAGAACGTCTTTGTACCATTAACGTCTTTGTATGACTGAGGAATTGTCCCTTGTTCTTTTTATTAAAAGAATGTTTTCCAAAAAATAAAAAGTAGGCTTAAAAAGATCCGCCTCCGTGTCTGCTCATTATCCCGGCGTTTCTGGACGGGCGCCGACGCTCGGGCTGTGCCACGGAGGAGCGGGGTCACTCAGCGCAGCAGCTCCCCGGCGACTTGCAGACCACCGGTAATCTGGCAAGCCCAACCCACGGCCAGCAGCTGGGCTGCGGAGCGATATTAAACAGAGAATTTACAACCTCCTCGGTTAAAAACGTGCAGAGGTGGGTGTTTGGATGTCTCCAAGTACTGCTGTAAGCTCAGGCGCTGAACCTGAGGCTCGAGGTTCGGGAGTTGCTGCCCCGAGGGGATTTTTCTACCCCTGTGCTGGGGAAGAGCCCTCGGGGCCAGGGGGCTTCAGAAAGGAAGATAAAATGGCCTCGGGTCGGACGTTGGGCTCAGACCCTCGCTCCCATCGCACCGGGAACCCGCGACGGTGGGCACTGGCCGTGGGCATCCCCCCCACCAGACACGCGGTGGCCAGGGGCTGTGACCCCCGGGGCCGTGGGGGGATCCTGCCCGTGGGGCCGAGCGCTCCCCCCACGGCGGGCGGCCACCTGCAGAGCTAAATCACTTCAGCTGTCAAAAAAGCTCATTTTTCCCAGTAGTGAAATGTTTATAAAGGGGGGAGCGGGGGTGTGGGTCCAAATCTTCGATGCTTAAAAGGTGAATTTCCAGGGAAGTGGCGGAGCCCAATTTTGGGGAGCAGAGGGACCCCCGCGGCGGGGCGCAGCTCCACGGAGGGGGCCCGGGCGAACCCCCCAAACCCTGCGGGGCGGGGGGCGAGATGGGGGAGCGGCACCAAGGGGCTCCGCACGTCCGAGCCCGGTTTGATGGGGGCGGTGGAAGGGACCGGCCACCCCGGGTCGGGAGGGGGTCGGTGCAAGGGAGGGCTGCGCTGCAAGGGGCTGGGGGGCTGCAAGGATCCGTGCAAGGGGGAACCTTTCTGCAGCGAGCAGCCGAGCTCCCGCCGAGCCCGGCCGCCCCGGCTCTTCCGGCGGCGGCGGGAGGAGGAGCCGCTGCCGGGGAAGGTGACCCGGCGGCGGGCGGTGCCGGGGGCCATGGTGCTGCTGAGACCGGCTGCGCTTGTGACACTGATGAGAGCCGCGGGGGCCGGCGGGCGGCGGCGGGGGTGGGGTGTCCGGGACCCCCCGGGGCTTTCGCACATCCCTTCGCTCCCGTCCGCCCCCCCGGCGCGGCGCTGCTCGGCCCCCCCGCAGCCGGCCATCGCCGCCAAGCAGCCGTTCCCGGTGGAGCTGAAGGCGGGGAAGAAATACGCGTGGTGCGCCTGCGGGCACAGCAAGAGCCAGGTCGGGCCGGGGACCGGGGGGGCTCCGGCCCCCCAGCCGCCATGCGCGGGGGTGCGGCCGGGGCTGGAGCAGGACCGGCCCCACGGGGACCCCCCCCCGCCCCGTCCGGGGAGGGCGGGGGGGCGTTGGGGGGAGGAGGGGCCGTCACTCTCCGTGGTGCACCCACAGCACCCCAATTCCCGGGGGATGCGCTGGGCCACGGACCGGGGGGCGGAGAGCAGCAGAGGGGGGATGGAGGGAGGGCGGTCCCCCCGCTTCGTGCCCAGAGCAGGGGCCGACAGCGCAGCCCCCAGGTCAGCCGGGCACCCCCAAATCCTCACTTTCACCCCCTCCCCATTTGCTTTGCAGCCCTTCTGCGACGGCACCCACAAGAAAGCGACCCCGGGGATCTCCCCGCTACGCTTCACCCCGGAGGAGGACAAGACCGCCTGGCTCTGTGGGTGCAAGCGCACCCGCTCCCCCCCGTACTGCGACGGCACCCACAAGGAGGAGGCCGTGCAGGGCGCCCAGCTCTCGGCACAGCCCTGACGCCGCCGCACCCCGCGGGGACGGAGCCCACGGCGCTCCGGACACTGGGATGTTCAGCCCTCTGGGGCACGGGAGGGAGCGGGGAGGAGATGCCCAGCTCCCACCCCAATTAACCCTAATCACTGAGCCCTGAGGGCTCCCACCAGCTGCAGAAAACCAGCCTCACCCCACCATGGGGGCAGCAATTTTGCCTTCAGCCCCGCTGGGGCCCTGCCAGGGATAAGGAAGGCTCAGCAGTGGCCGGGGAAAAAAATAATCCACTGGATAAGGGGACTTTGAGGAGTGGTTCTGCGTTGGCAGAGCTGCGGGTGCCCGTGGGGACGCGGGACGGAGGCACCCGCGCAGCTGCATCTGTACAGCAGGCGAAGGGAAGGACAGTCTGCAGCATTTATTACATTTACAAAGCTGTATAGTTATACAAATGTTTAACCAATAACGATATATGAATATCAGAATATATTACAAGACATTAAAACGTCGTACAGGATGCAAACATACAGAGCAATTTGGTTTGTACCATATAGGAAAAAACAAAACAAAACAACCCCCCAAGAGCCCCACACAAACCCCAGACCGAGGCACTTCAGCTGCCTCCCTCAGTCCATCGTGGCCTATTTACAAGGAGAAAAGGGGTGTCAAAGTCGAGACAAATGGAGCCCCCCGACACGCTTCGAGCCCCTCATCCAGCCCCAGCCCGGGGATGGGGAAGAGGGAACCAAACGGGGCCCCGCAGGGACCCTTCCCGGGCCCCATCCCCGGCGCCCGGAGGGCAGCGGAGCCTGGGGCTGTGCTGTAGCGAAGGTGCGGCTGTCGAGTGCGTGGTGGGGGTGCGGTACTTCAAACGAATAATTTAAAAAAAAAAAAAAGAAAAAAATTTTAAAAATTACAATAACAACATCCCAAGTTTCCTGACCTTTGGAGTCGGGCTGTTCCTACAATTGCCGTGCCGCTTTCCTTTGGTTCTCACCGTGCCGTCGCGGGCGGCCGCAGCCTGACCGTCGGGTGCCGTCCGGGCGCTGCAGGCACTTGCTTTTTTATTTTTTTTGTCATTTGTCCCCCTCCCCAGAAAGGGATGGAGAGAAACCCCCGGGGTCGGCGCTCCCCGGGGCTCATGTGCTTTTTTTCTTTTGTCGATGTAGAAAGTTGGTCCCTTCCCCAGAGCGCGTGGGCGGCCGGTGCCGCTCTGCTCCAGCCCGAAACACGGCAGCACCTTCCCACGCTCGCCCCTCACCGAAGCCTCCTGGCTAAAGGCACTGTAGTCTTATTTTTTTATTTTATTTTTTTAAAAACCCAATGTGGGGGCAGGAGGAGAGGGTGGGAAGGACGGGGCGGGGTGGGGGGGAGGAAAAAACGACAAAAATAAATGCTCTGAAACGTGGCGTTGAAGCCATGGAGGCGAGCGGGGAGCCGGTGGCGGGGGGGGGGGGGGGACCCGCACCCCCCGACCGGGAGCTGCACCCACCACGCGCTCGGGCAGGACGGCGGCATTTGAAGCCCCTGGGTCCCACGCGGGCTCACCCAGCGCTGCCGAAGCGGACCCCAACGGTTTAGATGCCCCCCAGCCAAAAACTGGCGGTGTCCGGAGCCGTCGGCAGCCAGCACTGCCCGTCTGCCCCGGGGAGGCGGCAGCTCCCTTGGAAAGGAAAAACCAATGTTCAGCGGGGCTTGTGCTCCTACGCCCCGTACGGCTGGTCCTTCGCGCCGAGTTGCAAGCACAGGGTTTTTTAAGTGTGTGTGGGGGGATAAAAAGAACCTACTTACTGTGCACAAAGGGAAGCGTCTGTGTGAGGCTTCGCTAGGTCAGAGCTTGAAACACCGTCCAGAGACCGCAGAGGGAAAGCAAAAAAAGAAACAGAACCGTGCACGGCAAGGCAAAGCTGGGGGGGGGGGCAACGCCAGCGAGCGATGCTCGATGCCAACAAACGGGCCGCTGGTCCCCGCAGGCCACAGGCACCAGGTTACCAAACCTGGTGCCAAAAGAACCCCAAATAAACATAAAAAAAAGAAAAAAAAACCAAAACAAAACCAAACCCCAGGGCACGGCAGGGCTGGAGGGGGGCAGTTTTTTGGCTTCTGTGCTTGGACCTTACCTGTGCAGCCGGGAGTCCCCGCTCACGCCCCTCGTCTCGCTCTGAGCAGGCGCGAGGGGAGAGGGATGGGGAGGAGAGGGAAAAGTGTTAAGAGAAAAGGAGCAAGGAAGGCAGCAGCACCTGCGTGGCTCCCAGCTCCGGCATGCAGCTTACATAAGTTAAAATAAACAAACAAACAAACAAACAAAACCCCAAATCATTTAAAAATATTCAACCACATTTATGTGTCTTATTTGCGTTTTAAATTAATCTGGTCAATCAATAGAAAATAAGTATGTATAATTTTTTTTTCTCCCTATGTACACATATATATTTATATATGTATATATATAATATATATAGATATATAAAACCCAGCCAGGAGTCCCTGTTTCGGCGTTGCTTAGGTCAAGGCGGAGGCCGTGCTGCCATTGACAGTCGTTTTGCGGCACCGGCTGGCGGCGGGCGGCAGCGGGTGGCAGTTCGAGGTGCCGTTGAGCGCGGGGCCGGTGCCGGCGGGGCCGCTGCCGGCGGTGGAGCTGGGCGAGCCGTGGGACGGGGTGCCGGGGCTGGGCAGGGAGGAGGAGGTGGCGGGCAGCGTGGCGGGGCTGTGGGCTTTGTCGCTGACCGACTCGCACTCGGAGGCGCCGCTGGTGTTGATGCACTCGGAGGTGGCCGGCTGGGACAGCTTGAGCCGCTTGCAGGCGGGTTGGACGCGGTATTTCAGCGGCAGGGGCCCGTTCTGCGAGCGGGAGAGGGGCAGACGATGGCACCCGGCTCCCCGCGGCAGCCCCGGTGTGCACCGCGTCACCGGCCGCCCGTGCTGGCACGAGGCCGGCTGCCGGCCACCAGCCCTCCCGCCTGCCCTGGAGAAAGGGGAAAAAAGCACGTGCAGCCCCCGCAGCCTCCTAAAAATCACACCTGGAGCAAACACCTTTATAAGCAGGGGGCATCTGGGGTTTACTTGTTGAAGCCCTCCAATTTTCAAGCTTATCAATTAATATTTTCAATTCTTAAATTATTCAATTCTTAATTTTTTCCATTTTTAAGTCCTTCAGTTTTTAAGTTTTTCCATTTTTAAGCTTTTTTATGCCTTTAGCCTTCCCCTAAAGGACTGCTTTCCCAAGCATTTCTCCAAGACAAGCCCCAGCACCGGTGCCCACGGTGTGGAAGGCAGCAGCTCCGCTTACCCTCCTCCAGGGATAGATGTAGGCGATGTCCATCAGGGTGTAATACTCCTTCAGGGGCTCATCTTCGTAGAGGACTTCCACCTGCCGCAGGGGACAGCGTCAGTCCCCCAGCACGGGGACAAAGGCACTGCCAGCCCCCCCTCCCCGAGCTGCTCATGGGGCTCTGCCATCCTCGAGTGCCTCTCCCAGAGCCGGGGGCTGCCGGGGCGCCGGCACCACCCTTGCCAGAAGCCGGAGCAAGCTCACAGTTCACATGCAACGCGCCGTAAGGGACGGCTCCTGCCCCCAGCGCCCACCCGCTGATGCAAAGCCCGGGATGCTGCCGCCGTGTTTGGGAGCTGGAAAAGCTGGGGACGCAGCATGGGGCGGCCCCTCCGAGCCCACCAGGCGCCGGGCAGCGCGCGGAGCCCGGGCACACGCTCACCTTGTACTTGCTGGGAACATCCATCTTGTTGCGGAGGAACTTGGCCAGGTGCATGACGGTCATCGCGGCGGGACAGCGCAGGAACCGCACCCCGTTCTTCTGGGGACGCAGCGGGAGGGGGCCAGGGGGAGAGGCGTTGCTGAGAGTCCGCCGTGCAATTAATGGGCAGTCCCCACCTCCTTCAGCAGGCGGTCTGGGGTGCCCTCCTGCCCCCACCCCTGCCAAACCCCAAAAGCCCAGGAGGCAGCTGGACACGGAGCTCTCCGTGCCGTGGTCCCACCACACTCACCTTCTCCTTCTCCAGGTCCCCGTTCTCAACAGACCCTTTCTTCTCTTCTCTGGGGGGAGGAAAGCAAACACAGGACAAAGTTTATGAAGGAATAAAAAGGCGGAGAGGAAAAATAACCCACCAGAAGGGCTTTCTGTGGAGGGGCTACAAGAGGAACCATCCAGCAACTTTTCAGCCAAGCTCTGGGTCCACCACCCCAGCCCACGCCGCTGCGTTGCCAATCCAGCACGCTGCAGCCACTGCCCAGGCTGCCGCCTTCGCTGCCTCCCTCTGAACCGCTGCTCTGGCTGCCGGTGACGTCCTCGGAGGCCACCACCGGCACCAGCGACGTGGCAGCCCTTGGGCTCTGCCCTGAGCCTTCCCCTGCCTGCACGGGGAGCGGTGATGCAGGGACCCCGCTGCCATAACGAGCACCCAGAGAGGATGCAGGATGGGGGACCAGGGCAGATGGGTTTTGGGCGCTCCTCTCTCCACTCAAGCACGCCGGGAGATGCTGAGCCCCGAGCAGGGCCTGAGTCAGCCATCACCACTTGGCGTCTCAGCTCCGTCTCCCAGGTGGGCAGAGAGGGCGAGAGTTTATTCACAACCCCCAGAAACCCCAGCAGCAGCCAGTAAAAAGATACCTGGACCCCTCATAAAACTCTATGGACAGGCTGACGATCTCGTCATCCGTCAGGTTCCCCTTGTCCTGCTCGGAGACTTCCCCGCGATCTTCGTTGGACCCGTTGGGAACTGCGGGAGCAGAGGGAGGGAGAGGCTGAGGCGTTGCGGGGGGCACGGCCGGGGCGAGGGGGCGGCCCCGGGGCTGACACTCACCCTCTGCCATGGGGTATGCGGCGTAGAAGTCGCGCCGCCTCTTCATCTCATCTGCAGGAGAAGGGAGGAGGAAGGTGAGGGGGAGAAAAACCAAATCACACCAAGGGGGAGATGGGTGCAAAGAGAAGGGAGCGAGAGGAAGCCCCGGATCGCCGAGCGCCTGCTCCCTGCCGGCGGCTCAAGCACGAGCTGCCCAGTGCAGACGGACCCGTAGGAGAGCAGTGGCTTTAGCAAGAGTAATCAAATCGTACCAGTAAAACCCTCGGAGCGGCTGCAAATCCGCTGCTGTGAGAATGCCTTTACGGCGGCTCGACTGTCCTCAGCCTTTCCACACCTGCAGACCCCCACACTTTTTTCCCCGAGGACGCGCAGGCACGTGGAGAGCAAATCCGCGGCTTCTGCTCCCAGCTTTGCTTTCCGTGGCTCCCCCCAGCAGCAGCCCCCGGGGCTGCCAGAGCGCGGGATGGGCACCATCCGGATGGACCCATCCCTCTCCGTTCACACCATGCATTTTCCTGCTGTCCCTGTCACACGGGCAGGGGCGCGCGTGGGCAGCGCGAAATCCGGGGGACCAGTTTCACTGGTGGGTGGGAGTGAGTCGCAAACAACCCCAAACCCACACAGTTATAACTGTCCATGGCTGTACCTTTGAAAAGCCCCGGGACCAGTTTGTACACTATGTCCTGTAGGGTTTTGTCTGACCTGGGGGAAAAAAGAAACGGGAAAAGAGAGAGAAATCAGCTGGATGGGAGCGGCTCGGCTTCCCCGGGCTGCCGAAAGCTGCCCTGCACCACGCGTGCCGCGGCCAGCCCAAACGCTGCCGCTCCCCATCTCCCTGCCGGGAGCACAGGGCCCCGGCTCCCCGTCCCACGGCGATGCCGCAACCCCGTCTCGCGGGCAAACCCGTCCGCCCGCGCGCTCACCGCAAAGGGTTAACTCTGGGGAAAGAAAGAAAAACGTTTCAAAAATCCTTGTAATTGCTAGGGAGGATGGCAGCAGGATTTGGGGGCCCGGATGCCTTGCAGTAGTCAAAACGATCACAAAAACACACCAAGAACTTACAAAAAAAGCATTCTAAGATCAGCAAATGTTTCTGCAGGTTTTAATTTGCATCTAATTTTATTTTTGGACTCGGCCGCAGTTCAGGGCTCAGGCTTTGGTTTCCCTCTGTTAAGGACGGCAGGACGGTGTCCGCTGTCGGGCTGTTACACAGGAAAGCAAAGCCGGTTCCCTAAAATGTGAACATCTCAAGGGAGGATCTTCTAAAGCACTCGAGGAACTGGGGAAGCTCAAGTCCCATCCTCAGCACAGAGCCAGGAGCGGGATTTTGCTGGGAGGCTTGGGCTCAGGACCCTGCAGGCACAGTTTAAAAGCAGCAGCTCAGCCAAATAAATAAAAAAAAAAAAATCTCAAAAACAAAGCAGGAGCAGTGGGGCTGGTGAAAAGTAAATTATATCTGCAATTCTTTCCATTTTAATAATAAGGCCTTTATTTTAAAGAAAAACAAATGACCGTACCCTATATTATTTTTAGCCTAGCTGTGGCTTTCATCCCTAATGCCTCGGTGATGTCACTCTGGTTCACGAGGCCCCGCTGCGATTTTATTTATAATACATACCCCGAGAATTTGCTTTATAATTTACAGCAAGCTAATGAAAAAGCAACCTCAGCCACTTGATTGGCAGCTTAATTACCAGCCCGTCGCTGCTCTCGCAATGAGTCAACCCCATTCAGCCCAGCACGGTGGCGCTGGGTGGGGACCGGGGTGCCACAGGGAATGCGGTGGCCCCGCACGGGAGCCCCCTCAGCGCCGCGCAGCATCACGCCCGGGGCGCGGGTGTTTCGGCGCTGCCGCGGCACCGGTTTGGGGAGCAAAGGGGAAAGCAAGCCCCCTTGTCAGTGCAGAGAATTTTCTGTGGCACCACGGCTGGATCAGGCCCCTGTCACCTGCAGCAGCGCCTCTGCCCACGTGTGCCCCGTATTTTCCCTGCTGGGACCGAAGGGGATGCGAAAGCACTGCGCTGCCGTGACAGCCGGGGCTCAGGGACGCCGGCACAGCGCTGTTGGCGTGCGTGGTGCCCGTCTGCGGCACCGGTGGCTGTGTATCCGTCTCTGCACGCAGGCAGGGATGTTTCGGCGAGGGAGCCGTGGGAGCTGGAGTGTAAATATTTCATAGTGAACCAGAAAAAAAAAAAAAGAGGGCGGAAAAAGTGTTACTACAGAAACGGGTTTACATGGAAGAGGCTAAAAAAAAGGAGAGGGGAAAAAAAAAAAGCCGAGTGATGTATTGCAGCCTTTCGTGGTTTCTATGCCAACCACCTGCAGAGCCAATTCCACAAGTGACGGGACGTGTCTGGCTTTCCCCAGCCAGACGCGGGGCCGGCGCAAAGCCACCGCCACCAGGGCCGGGCTCCCTTTCACCTGCATCACTGTGAGCCCACCCCGGTGCATCCCCCGAGGGACACGGCACCGTCCCCACGGCGGACAGAGCAGGGAGTTAGAAAGCACAGGCGGTCCCAGGTTAAACTGTGCCCGGTGGGGCTGCGGGGACAGACGGATGGACGTCTGTGGTCCAGGATGCCCAGGGACAGGTGCGGAGCAGCCTGTGCTCTGGGTGGCACATGCCCCAGCCTCCTCCTGCTGCCACAGAGGAGGTGTCCCTGCATCCTGTCCCCTCCATGGTGGCAGTTCCCACTGTCCCTGTTCCCCTTCCACCTGGAGAGCACCCCGAACCCCCACTGCTGCGGAGCGCGGGGTCGGGAGCAGAGAGGACTCGTGCTGCAAGAGACGCAATGGTCCCTGCTCGGCTGCACCACCACGCTGCTGGCCGCAGAGCCCTGCTCCCCAGCCCAGGGTGCTCAGGGCTGCACCCCAGAGCGGGCACAGGCTGTACCGACACGGGGCCGGGGCCCGGTGCCACGCAGGGACCCAGGGTGCAGGGTCGCCCCGAAGCTCACCTGATGCTGAGGAGGGGTCTGGTTTTGTGCACTTGGACATCACACATGGGGCAGTATTTGTTCGTCTCCAGGTAGCGAACGATGCAGGTTTTGCAGACTGTGGGGAAAGACTCAGTGTGAGCAGACGGACGGACAGATGAGGGGGCAGAACCCGGTGAAGCACCCCGTACACCCAGACCGGCTCAGGGCTGGGACCCCTGCTCGCCCACCGCGGTCCAGCCCCATCCATGCAGCACGGGACCGACCCTGCAGCTCCATGCGGCAGCAATGTGGGATGCAGGATGGGTTTGGGCACTGCGGGAGGGTCTCAGTGTGGCACGGCCACCCTTCCCGGGGCTCGGGGCACCCCTGGGGGCAGCGTGGCCCCGGCCAGGGGCCCGGGACACTCACAGGAGTGCAGACACTCCACGATGGTGGTGGCGTCTATGAAGTAGCCGCCGCACAAGGCACACATCAGGTGGGGGTTGAGCTCGGTGATCTTTATCCTGGTGGTCCTGTGCATTTTGGAGCAGCGCTGCGGCAGATCCTCCCTGCAGGGAAACACCCGGGGCCACCCTTAACAGCCGCTTCGTGCCAAGGACGGGATCTGTGGGACCCACTTCACCCTTTAACAAATAAATGCAGGGCAAGGTGGGGGTGCCTGGTGCTCCCCCAATGTGCCATGCACGGCCCTGGGAGCACCGGGGCAGCCCCAGCACCCTGCCAGCCCCGGGGGCGTGCAAGTAGCACCCACACACCTCCCCACGCAGCCCCCGGCCCTGGGAACGGCCCAGCTCCCACTGCCTCGTGTTCACATCTTCCTGGGGGTCCCCAAGTGGGTCCCCACATGCCGAGACGCCTCTGAGAGGGGACGAATCACCCGTTAGCCAGCCCCTTGCCTGCAGCTCCCGAGGCTGCGCGCGCGCGCACACACACACACACACAAAGTGTATTTTTGTTTTGTTCGATGGAAAAGGCATTTTCAGCCACCGCCTCGCGGTTTCTATAGAAACTCCCGGGTCCAGCGCTGGCCACCTGCCCGCGGCCAGGAGCGGCCAGGAGCACCCGCAGCACCTGCGTGGGTGGGTGGGCATGGCCGGGTGGGCACACGGGGCACATGGGCAGCATCCCCTGGTGCCGGGCGCAGACGCGGGGGAATCGCTGCCCGCCCGCTCCGGCACTTTCACGTTTCCAATGGGAGACGGCGGAGCCGGAGCCCGAAATTGCTGCAGTTTTATTGTTTCCATGGCAACCCCGATACTTGGAGAGGAGCCAGAATATTATTACAACCATCCGAGGCGAGGGGGAGAGAGAAGAAGAAACCCTTGGCTTGTGTAAATGAGCGTGGGCGCGATGGCAGTGCCAGGGTGCGCTGACGGCAACACCCGTACGCACCCACACCCACACACAGGGAGACACACACACGTGTCTGTGTGTACACACATACTACACGTACACGCACGTAACCCCTATACGCACACAGGCAGAGGTACACACGCGCACACCTGCACCCCTGCGGTACAGGCACCCGCACAGGGTCAGGCATGGAGCGGTTGTCACTGGCTGCCTGACACGGGGCCAGGCCCTTTGCAGACACCCGACAGCCAGACAACAGCCAAGACAACCACCGAAGGCACAACGGCTGCGGTGCGGGCGCCGCGACTGGGCGAGGAACAGAGTGAACCCCGCGCCCAGGGAGCAGACGGGGCGCACACGCGTGTGCGTGTGTGCAAGGCGGCTCTTTTTGTGTGCGGATGTGCAGGGGTGTGCACTCGGGGCTGTGCATGGAGCGGTGCATGCGGGTGTGTTTGTGCAACACCGGGGCCGTGCCAGGCACCTCTCCTGGGGAAGCCGCCCCGCAATCCCGCTCCCTCCCTGCGGGGCTTCTCCCAGGCTCCAGTCTGGGTCTCTCATCTCATTCTGTCGCGGCAAAGTCCCCGGAGGTGGGTGTGTGGGGATGGGGACACCATGGTGATTGGGACACCGTGGGGATGGGGACACCGCAGGGATGGGGACACCGTGGGGATGGGGACACCGCGGGGATGGGAACAGAGGAGCTGCAGGGATGGGGACACCATAGGGATGGGAACACCATGGGGATGGGGACACCATGGGGATGGGGACACCGCGGTGATGGGGACACCGCGGGGATGGGGACACCGTAGGAATGGGGACACCGTGGGAATGGGGACACCATGGGGATGGGGACAGAGGAGCTGCAGGGATGGGAACACCACGGGGATGGGGACACTATGGGCATGGGAACACTATGGGGATATGGACATGACAGGGATGGGGACAGCACAGGGATGAGGACGGAGGAGCTGTGGGAATGGGGACACCATGGGGATGGGGACGCCACGGGGATGGGGATGGAGGAGCTGTGGGGATGGGGACACAACAGGGATGGAGACACCACGGGGATGGGGATGGAGGTGCCGCAGGGATGAAGATTACATGAATTTGGGGACCAGGAGGACACCCCTGTGCAGGAGGGGCAGGGGCCAAGCTGAGCCCGAGGGTCTTCTTGCAGAGAGGGGTCTGGGGGGCACCAGGGTATTTAGGAAGCCCCAGGCCCCCTCCCCAGGCTCAGCTCTCACCCTGGGCCTCCCCGGGCAGGCACACCGGGGTGCCCTGCACCTTGCTGCCCCCGCACAGGTGGCCTCAGCCCTCTGCAGCCCACGGGCGATGGGGGCCGCTGCCAGGCTCCCCCCGGCAGGGAGAATACTGGGGGGGAGGGTTGGTTCCCAGCCCTGGGCTCGCCCACCGGGGGACCGGGCAGCTCCGCCGGGCACCAGCTGCCCACGCCGGGCCGCAGAACCCATGGCTGTATTTTGGGTGGATTTTGCTGCTTTCGGTGCTCGCAGCCGCCAATGGCGGCCCGGGTCTCCGCGGGAGGGGGGGAGCGTGAGCCACCGGCGCAAACCGGTTCTAATAAACCGGGTGATAACAACCGCGATTTCCTGCCGCGGGGGCGAACAAAGCCCCGGACCCCCCCGGACCCCCCCGGACCCCCCCGGACCCGGAGCCGGCTGCAGCACCGGCCACGCCGGAGCCCTCGGGGCCGCCCCGTCCCGCTAGCGGCTCCCGCTGTCCCGGTCCCGCCGCCCGCAACCGGCTCCCCGCACCCCAGGCCCGCCCCCGACTTTCGGGGTCTTTTGTCTGCGTGGGCGGTGGCCCGGTACGGTACCCACTCCCTCCCCACCCCCCACCCCCACCGGAGCAGGCACGGGTGGGGAAGGACGTTTCAAAGTCACCGGTAACTTGGACCCGACCGGCCGCCCCCTCCCCGTGGGACGCACCGGCGGCGGCGAGCCCGGGGGACGGGAAATAAAGCGGGTGGGCTCCCCCCACAGTGCCCGCCGGCCACGGACCCCCACGCACCGGGAACACGACAAAAAGGCGCCGGAGCGTCAACCCCGGCAGCGCCCGCCGCCCCGACGGGACCCCCCGGCTCTCCCGGGCTGCGGGACGAGGGCACCGGCCGCTGCCGCGGAGCGAGACGGCGGGAAGGGGGGAGGAAACGCCGCGGGGAGGGCACGGACACGCGTGTCCACGCTCCCGTGCGCGCGCAAGGACACCCCCCCCACACACACACACACCCCCGTCCCCGCGGCGGGACGCGGCAGCGCGCGGTGCGTGACAGGCGCACGGACGCGGACACGCCGTGGGCACGGACACGCGTGACCCCGCGCTGCGGCCCCGGGGGTGCCCGGCTGCAGCCCTGCGGGCCCGCCCGCCCCGCCGCCGCGGGCAACTCCCGCTTCAGGGTGGGCTTTTTTTTTTTTGGGGGGGAGCCGGGGACACGGGCGATTTGAGGCCGGGGGTGGGGCAGCCCCGGCGGACCGGGGGCGCTCCCGCTGCCCCCCAGCCCTTTGTACTCGGGGCCAGCTGACAGCCCGCCCCGGGGCCCGGCCCGGCCCCTCCGCCCGCCCCGGGGGGGGCTCCCGCCGCGTCCCCCCCCCGCCGGCCGTACCGCACTGCCCCGCTCCGCGCCGGGCCCGGGGAGAGGGGGGGTGGGAACCGGGGCTGTCATGACTCCGCACCCCCTCTCCGGGAGGGTGCGGGGGGGTCACGGCAGACCCACCGGGACGGGAGCGGAGCCGCGGCACAAAGCGGGGGGAGGCGGCGGCCATCGGCCATCTTGCACGGGGAGAGAAAAGGGCGCGGGGGGGGGAGGGGGGGGCCCGGCGGCCGGGCCCGGCGGGGCGGGGGGCGGCGGGGGGGGGGGCGGCCGCGTCCCTACCTGGTGGCGGCGGCAGCGGCGGCCCCGCGGCCGCCCCTCCGCTCCCGCGGCTCGGCTCGGCTCGGCTCGGCGCGGCGCTGCGGCCGCGGCCCTTTTTTTCCTCTCGCTTTTTTTTTTTTCTTTTCTTTTTTTTTTTTTCCCTCCTTCCTCCTCCTTTTTTTTTTTATTTTTTTCCTCCTTTTTTTTTTTTTAATTTTTTTCCCTCCTCCAGCCGCCGCCAGGCCCCGCCCAGCCTCACGTGACCTCATTCCTTTGGGGTGTTGCGGAGGAGGGGAGTGAGGGACGAGATTGGGGCCCCCCCACCCCCGCCGCCCCGCCCCATCGGGACACGGCCTCCCCATCCCTGGGGACAACTCCGCGACGGTGCCCCGGTGCTGCTGCCGCCCCCCACCCGCCGGCCGCTACCCCCCCGTTCTCGTTGATCTCTAAAAGCCCTAAAAACCGCTGGAATAGGCCCAAAACCCGAGCCGAGCCGCTCCTCGCTCCCGGGTCCCCGGTGCCCCCCATCACCGCGGCGCTGCTCGGGTGGTTGCCCGGGTCCCCCGCCCAGCGCTGGGGCCATTTTCGGTCCCGAATAGGGGGAATTTCCACCCGCGAGACGACGCGGGGCATCCCGGACCCGCGGGACCTTCCCCGGGCCCCTCGGGCGGGGGCCGGTGCCTGCCGGTGCTCGGCGGGACCCGCGGCGGGGCGGGGGGGAGCAAAGGGGAGGGGAAAAAAGGAAGAGAAATAGCGGGAAATTACAGAAAAGGGGAAATATGGAAAAGGAGGGAAGAAAAGGGGGGAAAAAAAGGAATAGGAGGAAAGGAAAAAAGGAAGGAAAGGAAAAAGGAAGGAAGATAAAAAGGGAAGGAGAGGGCGAAACGGAGAAAGCGGGAAAGAAAAAAAGAGGGGGAAAGGGAAAGGAGAGAGCGGAGCGGGCGGGCGCACGGCGCCGTTTTCCCCCGCGGGGCCGGTCCCGCTCGGGGGCGGGGGGGGGGCACCGTGCGGGAGCTCCCGGGGATTCGGAGCGTTGCGGGCAGCCGGAGCGTCCACGCGTGTCAGCGCCCCCGCTCACTCCCGACGCCCCCCAGGCGGCCCCGCTGTCCCAGGCGTGGCCGCGGCTCCCGCGTGGGTCCGGCCCGGGCTCGGTGCGACCGGCGGCGCTCCGGTACCGCCGGTGTACCGGCTACTCGGCGGGGCGCTGCGCCCACGCGTGGATCCCCTCGGCCCACACTGTTGCGGCCGTGTGATTAATTCTCCGCCCCGCCTGGTGTCCCGGTGCCATTCGGTGCTGATGTCCCAGCGCCGGTGCCGGTGCCAGTGTCCTGGTGTCCAGGTGCTATTGCCGGTGGCCGGTGCCAGTGCCCATTACCAGTGTTCTGGTGTCCCGGTGCCGGTGTCCAGGTGCTATTGCCGGTGCTCGGTGCCAGTGCTGGTGCCCGTGCCCGGTGCCATGCCCGGTGCCCGGTGTCCCGGTGTCCCAGTGCCATGCCCGGTGTGCCGGTGCTTGTGTCCTGGTTCCATGCCCGGTGCCCGGTGCCGATGTCCCGGTGCCATGCCCGGTGTCCCGGTGCTGGTGTCCCGCTGCCATGCCCGGTGCCCGGCGCCCCACGGGCGCTCCCCGGATGCTCCGGCTGAGTGCGGCGGACGCGGCGCTCCTGCGCAGCGCGGTCTCTGTGGCGCAATCGGTTAGCGCGTTCGGCTGTTAACCGAAAGGTTGGTGGTTCGAGCCCACCCAGGGACGGTGCGCCACCTTTTTCATCTCCGTTTTCCCTTTTCCCCCTCCTTTTTTCTAGGGCCAGTCCCAGGGAGCAGCCGAGGACGGACACGGCGATGGGGAGGCGGGCGGGGGTGGCTCATCCCGGGCCCCCGCGGGACGGGAAGGGTGATTTTCCATTACGCAAAGAGCTGTGCAGGGGCTTGGTGGGACGTTCCCCACTCCCTGGGAGTGGTCCTCGCCCTCCGGACCGCACTGGGCTGGACGGGGAGAAGGTGCGAACGGGCGGGATGTGGTCCTGGTGCTCCCCGTGGGCTCCCAGCTCTCTCCAAGGCACTGGGCAAGGGGGGAACCAGCTCCCTGGTGTGAATAAAACCATTTCTGCTCAGCCTGCGGTCCCCTCTATGCCGCGGTTTCTCCCATTAGCAAAAGGACATGTTGGGACATTAAAATTGGAGTGGAGACTGTTTCCATCCAGAGCCCACACTTTGCCTTAAAAATAAGCTGAAGGGGGTCCAAAATCTGCATCGCGGAAGTTTCCTTCTCTTACAAAGTCTTGTAAAATCTATTTATATTCCCCACTTGCCCTGAATTTAGTTTCATACCAGAAATAACGAAGTTAATGTTTTAACGCAGGTCATAAAGCCGTGCCAGGAAGATCCCTCTTGTTTCAAAAGCCCAGAGCCACAAAACACTCCTGCGGCTGAGCCCAGCGGTGCCAAGGCTGCGGGAAGAGCTGGGGCTCTCCGGGCCAGGGCCAGGGATTGCTGCCACCTTCCCAATCCCAGAGCACGAGCCCGATGGGAAAGCGAAGCGAGAAGCGGTGCCCAGTGGGGATCACCTCCCCACTGCCACCCGAGACAGCCAGCGCTGCCAAAATCTGCCACAGAGCTATTCCCACCTGGCTCCGCTGCTCCGTCTGCCCCCGGCGCGTGGGGTGGCCCTGCCGGACAGAACGCGGCCTCTCACTTCATGCCTTCAAGAACACTTTTATAATGGAAAACTCTTTAAAAATACAACTGCCCTGGGCTGGGCTGCGCCTCCAGAGCTCGGTCCCGGGGCGGATGAACAGCCCCGGCATGGGCCAGAGGTTTTCATTGAAACCAGGCGGCCTGAGCTGTTGTGCATTTGAGAGCGTTCCCAAACACATGGATCTCTTTCCCTTTGGCACAACATCACTCCCCTAAATGAAACATTTAATCCTGTCTCCTCCAGGAGAGGGGAGAGCTGGCGAGCGGGGATGGCGATGGAAATCCAATTCTCTGCAGAGCACAAATCTTCCTTTCAATTGCTCGCTGAATAAAAAATACCCTCGCAGACACTTGCCGGGCCCCTTCCCCTCCCTGAGAAATGCCGTGACTTGCTGCTTTAGTCATTTCACAGGGTCACTTCAGCGTTCCAGCACTTTCCAAAGAGATCTTTTTCTTTCCCCTGAGGAGACCCGCTGGACCCAGCCCCACAGGGCGAGTTGATGGTTTTGCCCCTGGGTTCCAGAGGTGTAAAAGCAAGGAGCGGGTGTGCGAGGCCTGACCCACACACGAGGGCTCCGCACGGTCGGGTGAAGCGGGGTGGGTTTCCTGGAGTTTCTGGTTCAATTCAGCCAGGTTTGGCCAATTTTTCCCAGTGTGCGACAGGAGGTGCCAGGGCTGCGTAGGGCCAAGCTGGGGGAGGTACCGCCGGGCAGGTCCCAGCCTGGGCACCCCGCGGTGATCCCGGCCTTGCCATGGCAACGGGGGGAATGGGCACGTGGGGCCTGTGTGGGGCAGGGACGGGGCCTGCGGCCTCAGGGACCCCGAAGTGCCGCTGACTGATGGGATGGCTGCACCCCCTACACCGCCCTGCCACCTCTGCAGTGCCCTGTGTGTGTCCCCAGCTGTGCCACATGCCCACAGGCACCTCCAGCTATGCCATGCCCTGTGCGTCCCTCCAGCTGTGCCACACGCCCATGGGCACATCCAGCTGTGCCATGCCCTGTGTCCTTCCAGCTGTGCAACGCAACCATGGGCACAGCCGGCTGTGCCATGACCACCTGTGTATCCTTCCAGCTGTGCTACGCAACCATGGGCACATCCAGCTGTGCTGTGCCCTGCGTGTCCTTCCAGCTGCGCTACGCAACCACGGGCACATCCAGCTGTGCCGTGCCCTGCGCGTCCTTCCAGCTGCGCCACGACCCTGCGTGCCCATCCAGCTGCGGCCCCCGATGGATCCAGCTGTGCAGCCCCGCCTCCAGCTGCGCCCCGCCCGCCCGGTCCTCCGCCGTCCCGGCATGCACCGCTCGCTGTGACTCGTCATTTTTCTCCCCCTCCCGTGACGGGGAGAACCAACCAGCTCCGCCCCTCCTCGGGCCGAACCACCAATAGCGAGCGGCGGTTCGGCCGGGAGACAGCTGCGGCCGCCAATGGGGAGAAGCGGGAGGCGGGAGCAGCGGCGCGGCGGGGCTGTGTGCGGTGCGGACGGAGCAGCGGTGCGGAGCCTGGCGGTGTCTGTGCGGCCGGCGCCATGGTGAGGGGACGGGACGGGACAGGACGGGACGGCCCGGGGGAGGGAGCCGCGCCCGGCAGGACGAGGCCCGCGGGGGCCCGGGCCGCGCGGGGGAGGCGGGTGGGCTGGAGGCCTTGCCCCTCGCCGCCGCGGTGCGCCCCCGTGGGCTTTCCCTCAGCCCGGGCCGTGGCGGGCGGGGGGCGGCGGCCCCCAGCAATTAAAGCCGAAACCGCGAGGGAGAGCGGTGATGGCTTCTTTCCCCCCACACGCAACCCCCGGGGTGGCGGTGGCTGGGGGCGCTGGGACAGAGGGTACCCCGGGTGCAGGTGTATCCCGGGTGCAGGGGGTACCCCTTCAGCCTTGCCAAGGAACCATCGCACCCCAAACCTTATCCCCGGTGGTACCTGCTGCCCTTCTCTCTTCCAGTCTATTATGTCCTATAACGGCGGGGCCGTAATGGCCATGAAGGGGAAGAACTGCGTGGCCATCGCTGCGGACCGGCGGTTTGGCATTCAAGGGCAGATGGTGACCACAGATTTCCAGAAGATTTTCCCTATGGGACAAAGACTGTATATTGGATTGGCAGGATTGGCCACGGACGTGCAGACGGTGTAAGTGAGGCTCCTGCCCGCCTGTGCGTCCCTATACTGAGTCTCTAAGAGACATAGTTACAATAAATACTATGTGGCAGCTTATGCTGAGCATAAACGTCTTTGCTTATTCGTGGGGGAGGGTAATAGCTGGGTGCCAGCGCTCCTTTTCTTGGTCTCCCTTCACTGGGAGCTTTTAAAATGAAACTGCACGTGATTTAAGATCACGACTACTACGACTTAATAACTTCAGGTATAAAAGGAGCTGCATCTGGACTACCTACCTGCCTCGGGCATGCGTCAGGAGCTGGTGTCTGTCAGCGTGCAGTGGAACAGTTCAGACTGGGGTGAAGATGAAAGAAAAAGGAACCTGATTATGTTTTAATGCTCATTCTCATCTCTTGCAGTGCCCAGAGACTGAAGTTCAGGCTGAATCTCTACGAGCTGAAGGAAGGCAGGCAGATCAAACCTCAGACTTTTATGAGCATGGTTTCCAACCTGCTCTATGAGAGACGGTAACTGTCAAACAGCGGAGTTGCTGTTTACATGTCCGTGAAAGCTGTGGTTGTTGGAGTTCGTCTGATTCTAGGGAGGTGGGAGGATGAGGAGGGCTCCTATAAAGACGACTCGTGGTACAGCACAAGGAGACTTTAGTGACGTTATCTTCAGCCTCCTTGTGAAAGAATACTGAGTATTGTTAAAACAATGCTGTAGCAGCACAAGTCTGTTCTGTTTGCCATGCTAAAACCATAGCAGGACACTTCTGGGTTAACCCAAAAGGTCCCCCACCAAAAGCATCTGTGGGATGTTTCCCTTGCGTGAATATCTGTGGGATGTGGAACTGCGTCGAGGTGGCCAGACTGCTCAATGCCATGTTGTTCTTCACAGGTTTGGGCCTTACTACACAGAACCAGTCATTGCCGGGCTGGACCCCGTAACACACGAACCATTCATCTGCAGTCTAGACCTGATCGGCTGCCCGATGATAACCGATGACTTTGTGGTCAGCGGCACCTGCTCCGAGCAGATGTACGGCATGTGCGAGTCCCTCTGGGAGCCCGACATGGTGAGTGAGGTGGCCAGGCTCAGCTCTGAGCCTTGGATGCAGCCTCCCACTGATCACTGGAGAACCCGAGATACGCAGGTTGGATGGAAAACTCGGTCCTTTGGTACTTCCCGAAGGAGCTCAGGAGAACAAAGAGGCTGTAGCGTGCAGGAAAAAAATCTTGCAGCATCTTGGATGATACTTTGGGTTTTGAACCAAATACCATGACTCAGCATTTGATTTTTACACCAACTAAAATAGCTTCTGTTCCTCAGGAACCCGATCACCTCTTCGAAACAATCTCGCAGGCCATGTTGAATGCGGTGGACAGAGATGCCATATCTGGAATGGGCGTGGTAGTACACATAATGTAAGCGCTGCTCTCTTCCCCTACGGAACAGAGGTAGAATTTAACAAGCTGTGTGTTAAAGTCAGCAAAAGCATTGGCTTCCAGGATATCCCTAATCCTGCTCCCTTCCAGCAGCATCCTTAGTAATGTTTTGTCCCTTTTAAAGTGTTTTATTCCTACTGACTGCTCTCTTGCAGTCTGTGGCTGTTGTTAGAACTGCAGGAGCCACGGGCAATCAATCCTAGAGTTAGACTCTTGCTGCATAGGGATTCTCTGGCTGCATTCCCATCAGAATTGAGGAGGGTGACTCGTCACATGCGGGTAGTGCTGGCCAAGAGGATGCTTTTTGCCACAGCTGGGTGCAACATTAACTTCCAGACTGCGATCAGACTGACTTGTGAGGCAGCTTATTCTGCTCGTGGTGCCGTCTCCCTGCAGTATCCCAGGCACCGCAGCTTACTGAGCCTACTGGAGCTCCCCTGGGGTGAAGGGGCAGGATGGTGGGGTTTGCTGGGTTGTAACGGCCACCTTCAAGCTCAGATGATCCTGCCTGCCCTAGCAAACAAACTACCTATGCACGCTGCAACTTCCTCACGAAGGGACAAGCTGTAAGTAGGTATTAAATGCAGATTTGCTAACAGTCTTCTCTCTTTTCCCCTCTAGTGAAAAAGATAAGATCACCACCAGGACCCTGAAAGCTCGCATGGACTAGCCCAGCGCATCTGCTCATGTCTGTCACGTCCCAGCCTGCTTGGACCTTTTTTAAAATAAAACTCTCTACTGTAGCGAACTTTCCTTTTCTTGAGTCTGAACGCTAGGATTAAGTTCTCATCTCTAAAGCTACCAGAAGGAGCTTGGGTTTTACATGGCAGCAGAGCTAATCCCTCAGTACACCCATACCTGTGAGTGCCCACGCTTCACCTGCGCCCCGGGGCCTCGGCAGTGTCTCTCACACAGTGTGGCTGTATTAACTTTCCCTGTCAAACCTAATTTGTTCTCGTGTCCAGGACTTGGTACTTGGTAAAACCAGTCCTTACTTAAATCCCCCCATTTTACAGGCACATATAAAGACTTTTCCAGTTGTGGTTAATGTAGGACTTAAAACGACCACATACCTCATGGAGTAACAGTTGATCGTTGGCGCACTTTAAGAGAGGACAGCAGTAAGGAACAGATGTACACAAAGTTTTAATTTTATTTTTCTCTGGTTGGAGACTCATCTTGTAACATGCATGCATTTCAAAACAGTAACAGTGTCTCAAACTGCTCCTAGCAAACAGACAAGCACAGAGGACTTAAATTCCTATTTAAAAAACAGCAGTGAAAAAAACCTAGAATGCTTTTTTTTTTTTTTAAAAGTTTTAGATTAAACTTAATTTATTCACATTTTTTTCAGTTGCACTGATTAGCCCTGCCCACCCTTGTGACCTGTGCGTAACACGCTCACCGGACACAACTCGATCCAGCTGCTTCTCGCGTTGTGCAGCTGAACAAAGACCAGCACAACTTCTGAGTGGCAAAAACTGAAACCACTAAAAATGGGTGTCCAGCAGTTGGTTCCCCGAGCTTTGCCATCGCTATCACACAAGAATTCATTTCAAAGAGCAAGGAAAATCAGCGGTGGCTAATACGGATACTGGAGAATGGCTCTGCAGAAGTAGGGGAAGTTGACAGGTGAACCTGAAATGGGGCACCAAGACACAGCCGGGGAGAGAACGGCTGTTTAGTTTTTGGGGCTGTTCTAAGGACGATCCGTCTCAGATCGGTTACGCACTGTTGCAAACCAAGTTTAGGACACAGACACTGACTTCTGAAAGGTTTGTACCACTTCGAGGTTAAACACTTTGACCTCTGTGCAGCTCGAAGGGAGGCATCTACGCAGACCGCATAGTAGCCACAGGCCTGGGAAGCAGCCGTCCGCGGAGGCTAAGACAACCCCTACCAAACGCCGCCCGTAACTACGACACAACCTTGCCCTGCGCCCTTCGTGGGCTAAGGGGCAAGACGTCCCCACGGAAGGTAGCCGTGGCGGTGCTCTGGAGGGGAAAGCAGGAGTCTCTTCCCAGAAAAGGAACGAAGACTCAAGTGTTTTAGTGTTCTTGCTGCTGATAATCCAGTTCAAAACTAGGATTCCTGGATGTGGGAGTACAGCCTCATTTACGCAGGAAATCTGGAGTCACCTACTACCCCAGAAGTTCTCCCTGTGACACATTTCACGATCGTTGCTTTTATAATTAAAACCAGGTCAATCAGAGGCGTGTATGAGACCGGGGGGAAGGATCCCACCGCTCCCTGCTGTGAGAAGTGAACTCCTGCTGACATTCTTACATATAGCAAATACCAGCCCCTCTTCCTCGCGCTGACACCAAAGGTGACACCACGGGTGGGTGCTGCCCGGTACCTCCAGAACACGTGGGTCCTATTAAAGGGTGACCCAACATGTTCTTGAGTGGTTTTTATTGCACTATTGGGGCAGAACAGCACCCACACTGTGACTCCGCGCTCTGCCTTCCCTCTCCCGCTCTCATTTACGCTGTAGGAGCTATTTCAATGGGGAAGAGGTAAGTTCTAGCTTCAAAGCAGTTTTTAGTTCTTAAAGTTTGACAGATTAGGCCCGTGTTCAGAAAGAGAGACACCCTTGGTACCGGCAGCACGATGGATCCTGCAGCTCGCTTCTCACACAAACTCACCCTGCCTTCGGGCACTGGAGACAATGCACACTATTTTTTTTTTCCTTTTTCTTTTTGAAACTCCAGTTGACCAAAGAATTGCACTGCAATTTCTTGAAAAACCCTGCACTCTGACCCAGATCTGAGTGATCCGTCTGTCTACTGCAACTCTTTTGGCCGAGGGTGGTTTTCAGTCAAATGCACTTCAGTGTAAAGTGTTCCGCAGGGTACATGCTACAGACAGAAATATCTACATTCAGCAAACTAGAACTAAATTCACACCAGAAACAGACAACAAACTAGCACAAGCAGTTGTAAAAGCAGAATTGAAAGGGCTGGGTTTTCCTTTTAAATACTTGAGTTAAAAAAAGTGACCTAAAACAAGATTTAAAAAACAAAACAAAACCAACAAAAACAAAAGAAAAAAGTCCCTTTTAAAAACAAATCAAATATTTGCAGCTTCACTTCTTATTCTGGTAATAAAAATACTGTCTAGAAACAAAAATTAGCATTTTTAACGTAATGCTACCTCTCAAAATGTAAACAATATACAAAATGCTTATGTTAAAGTTACATACCTGGGTAATACATCATTAAGAGGGAAAACCGCATTTAGTTACTTTAATACACACAGTATGGCAACTTGACAGAAGTGGCAGAACTGGGGAAGTGCTGAAGTGAACAGAGTTTATGGGGCTTCTCAAACCGCTTGAGCCAGAGACAGCCAATTTAATTCTAGCAGGAGTTTCTTCGGAGTGGAATAAGAAAATACAGTTAACTGCTCTTAAGCCCTTCGTCTCCCGACTTCTGTGAAGATTGCTGCAGGAACTAACTGCATATGAATTTCATTCCTGTTCATGAAATTCAGTGAATGAGACCATTGCTCCTAGTTATGCACGTTTCGTTCTTCTACCTTCTTTGGGTTGTTTGTTTTCTAGTGTCTCACTGCAGGATGCCTGCAGTTCACTAATTTCCTCCTCTCCTCCTCCCCCCTTTTTCTCTTTTCTAAATACACTATTTAAAGAGAAACACTTTAAAAGGTACAAGCTCATTTCCCAAAAGGAGAATGGCAAACTTACCAGGCCAAAGTTGCGATTCAATGCAGATTTTTAAAACTGTCAGGAATAAAAAGCAATTGGTATTTAATTTCTAATCGATAGTAAACTTAAGTGCTTATTGTTTAAGAGAAAAGCAACCAATATAATGCCCACAAAACTAAGCTGATGATACCCTCTAAGTCCTCCCTTTTGAAAAGTATTCTCATAGCTGCATTTCTTTTGTGGCTTTTCCAGCTACACACCTTAAGACACGAGACTCTTCAGCCTCCCAGACAACGGTGTGTTAGCCCCCACATCACGCAGAACAGGGACTGGACTACAGTGGCAGAAGAAATTTGTCCCATGACAAAGGGAATGACCCATGAATGAATAAAAAGATTAATATCCCATTATGACCCCTAATATTCATTTTTGATTTCTTAAAGACTCTATTTACAGTGCACTCTTATGGGCTGAAAGTTTAGCCCCTTTTTGTCCCCTTCAAAGTTGAGACCTGTGGGATTCACATCACGAATGTGGGTATGAACATAAAAAAAAACCCCAAGCCCACATTCAGAATCCAGACCAGAGCTAGCGTTAGTCTAGGGAAATTACCAGGATGTGATGAGCACCAGTTATCTCTCAAAAGGACCGAATTCCACACAGCAAACTGTAGCACGCGTTACAGCACAGGACAGACATTCGAAACAGCTTATTCCCGAAACAAAGGCATATGTGAAAACAGTTTCAAGGCAGATAAGCAACATGTTTCAACCGCAAGAGGTTTGTTCGAAACGCTAAATTCTGCTTAGAAAGGAAAATAAAATAATAAAAAAAAAAGAACCAAAAGATCTGTAACTGTTGTGCAGCAGAGCTAACGAAAGCCAAAGCAAGTCTGACAAGCTTGGCTGTGAAAAATATTACAAGCATTCTGGAGACAAAACAGGACGTTATTCAGTCACGCAAATCAGTTCCAATTCCTTAGGGGGGGAAAATAATCTGGCGCAAGTGTTCAAATATTTCCACTCCTCGACTGTCGCTCTAGAGAGGGGTATGGAGCAGAGAAGAGTAAAAACAACCACAGCTCAAGTCCCGAGTCCTCTTGAGCAGTGGAACTTGCTCCACAGTCACAGCTCCCAGCACTCCCCACTGGTTGCGAGTCCAACTCCTTCGTGTGCAAGTCACATTGCCATTTGCAAAATAAACCAACTATCCAAAGAACCTCTGCCAGGAAACAAATTCAAGTACCTGTTGCAGATCGGGCAAGTAAGGAAGACTGAACGTTAGCTAGATTAACACTGGCAGAACCGCGATGTGAAGCTGTAATCTAAGAGACACGGCAATTCCTGACTGAGGTGCGACAGGGAAACGTTCCAGATAGTCAAATGCTATCCCATATCTACAGGTACAAAACGCCTTTTTTGTTTTTCTCTTTTATGAAATCTTCAGAGCTGGCCAATTTAAAGCACAATGGGTCTGAGCACGTTATTATCTGAGGTTGTTCAATGCCTCTACTACTTCTCACGCTGTCTTTTTTTTAGGTTCTAGGAGTTACACCTTTTTAAGCGATCATCTTTGGTAGATGTTCATTTCCCTCGTCTTTCTTGTAAATCAAGTGCAGTTACAAAAAAAGTTTTTGTTACTTAAATTAACCAAAAAATATAAAGTGTCCCAGTCTGAATTTACCTAAAGTTCAGCGAACTCCTCCTTATCAGAGTAATATTTTCCGTTCTTGAAATGGCGAGCTATTTTCCTTCCAATTCCTACCAGGAGGGAAATAAAAGGGCTTGAATGTCTTTCTGGTAAAGACAGTCCAATAAAAAAAAAAAAGTAGTAGTTTGTGGAATCAGGCACTGCTTCACTCCCACTGAACGTGATTTAGAGCGACCCCTTTTATACAGTGCCACGTATCATATCCCTATGGGATTCTCTTGATCAGAGAGGAGAAAATGTCATTAGAAAGAGCAGTGCTGAAACAATGCACTTTTGTTGTTTTAAAAAGCCCTCAAATCTATGTCTGGGCACTTCTGTAACATAAAAACCCACTTTTCCACCTGGGTCAAGTGGACTGTTGGAGGGTGCACCTAGAATTAGTTTTCTCTTAAGTCACACAGTGCCACACACTCACCCTTGCACACACACACACTCACACACACATGCACACCCCACATGCTGCTACAGTGTCTGTTTTAGTGTCACAGGCTGCATTCTCTGTTTGGAAGTAGCCCCTCTTCTCTTCATTTCTCGCTGAAGGCTGACGATGACTATGTCAGGATATTGGAGATAAATTCATTGAAGCGTTTAGAGTACTGCTCTGGATTCACGGTGGAGATCTCTGCCCCAGCCTGCAAGGCAGAGAGGAGAGAGAAGTCACAACACCCTCCTCGAAGGGCAGACCCTGCGGCACTGCAAAGGGGAGGAGGGAGGGCAGCAGGGAGCTGTCAGCACAGCCTGTCTCTGCCGGGAAAGAGCCGTAACAGCTTGCAAGTTCTAGGAAAAAACAACATCCAGAGAGGTCTAGAGAGATCCCCAAGGAAACTGATTTTAGGCTCCAGCTGGATTTTCTGCAGACCACTGAGTCAAAGCGCTGGATTTGTTCCCTCATGGTTTGGAGGAGATTTGAAAGGAGCATGAAAAACTCTATGTCCCACTAACCTGGGCTGTTTTTCAAGCTCTTTTAGGAAGTTCAGGACTGCTGCCAGGGAACAGGACTGGCCCCAGGAAGGGGGCAGGGTACTACGTCCCCCTGCAGCCAGTCCATTCCTGCTCTGTGAGGCTGTTGGTGCCACACCAGGGAAACCAGGCACCTCCCAAACTGGGATGTAAATGCAACTCATCTCCAACCAACCAGAGGGAAAGTCTTTCCAAGACAGTCTGAGGAGACAGTAAGTGAGGGAAGACCTGCTCTTAGGCACGGGATCACTGGAGAATTTCCATACTGGCAGAAAAATCAGTGTCAGGAGACATCACACATACACACGCAGGCATGCAGGCAAAGCAGAAGCCCCAGAGCCCATCCTCCCTGCGGGTGGCAGGCTGCTTACCCCATGTTTCACTGTTTTGGCAGCATGTGCAGCTTTCTTCTTTGCATCGTATGGCGTAAGAATGTCTATAATGGCCATGAAGTACACTTCCTTCTTGGGGGCACCTAGCAAGGCAAGAAAGTCGCTAGCACACCCTGAGCTGTGAGCAAAGCCCAGCTGCACGCCCCTCCTTAAGAAACACATGGCAGATCTGCTTTGATGCAACTAGCAGAGAAAGCAAGGCAGCTGGAGGCTGCAGAAGGGCAGGGAAGAATGACTGGGAACAGCACACCGGAAGCCCACGCGCTCTCTGAACACACCACTGCTCTCCAAGCATCACTTCTACCCATTCCAACTCGCACCATCCACAACAAGGGGCTGCACAGCCACGGTGAGACACTTGGCAGGGTCTCTCTCTCCCTGTGGACACTCCTCCCACTCCATCTAGCCCAGCCAGACCACGGGACACCTCTGCCCTCCAGCCCTTCTTCAGGGCAACATTCCATGATACTCACTTTCGTGGCTTTTCATGGCGTAGACATCAACGGAAGGATCAAACTCTCCGGGCCCAAAGAAGCGAGGGTAGTTGAGGAGATTGCCAGGGCTGTCAGGGGGTGTGCCATAGGAGGAAATGGGGTTGCCTCCGAGGCCATCGTTCTCACATTCCTCATCCTCTGCCCGATCCTCCACTTCCATCTCTTCCTGCTCCGCTCGGTCAACATCGTGGATCCCAACCAGCAAGCTGTAGTCCATAATCTTCAGCTGGGCTAAAAACTGGGAGAAAGAGATGAGTGAGAACAACAGCAACCACGTGGGATCCGAAATCCTCAGTCCTACGCTGCCAGTAGCTCCCTGAATAGAAAGGGTGTAGTGAGAGCTAAACCCTTATTAGACTCCAGAGAATCTACACGAGCTCATATGCCCACCGCTATCAGCATAACCCTGGCTGTAATTGCTTGGCTGATCCAGGAATGACTTGCTTTCCAATCACTGCTGCACCCCTTGAGCCAGAGACCACAGCGAGGATCCAGTTATGGGAGACAGAGTAAAAGCTGTCCCCCAGGAAACCCTACCTCCACGTCCCGCTTCAGCTTTTCAAGGAAGTTCTTTTTACTCTCTTCTCCAACATGCAGCTTTTGACCCTCATTCAAGAAGTCATTGTCCTTGAATGTCGGTAGATCCTTGGCCTGCAACAAAAAGCCTGTGTCAAATTCTCCAAAGCCCTGCTTCCTGGCGGAGGGCTGGTCCCCTGACCCATTAGCAACATGTTGATTGCACAGAGGCTCTGCTGGAGAGTGGGGTTACACCAGCATCTTCTGCCTGTTTGTAAGGCGAAGTGGCTCATCCTGTCCACTAAGTATGGAAATGGCATCAGGCAGAGCACAGCATTTGTCCATGAATCCATGTACTGAGCAGTACCTAGGGGGAAACTGAAGGGAGACGCAGAGAAAACTCAACTTTAAAGACCGCAGGGAAGGCGTGCTGCAGGCTGAAAGCTTGACAGCTGGGCTCCAGCCAGCAATGGTCCAACCAGCTCCCAGAATAGAAAAAAGAAACGCATTTTGTTGACTTCAGACTGGGGGAAGGGGTGAGGGCTTGAAAAAGACAATATTTCTCTCCCTGAAGACTTGAGGAAAAAATTAAAACCACTGCTTTTTGAGGAATCTGCTTTCAGCAGGCCCTGAGGATTTGTCAGGGATATGGAAGAACACACAACCCCTTTGAGCAACTGGGAATTATATTATTTTGTTCTTAGAAAGACATACGAGCGTGTGGTGGCTTTATATAGATCTACTATGAACGGTCTGAGACAAACTGCATAAGCAGAAAAACTAGAGAGTAAACAGCCCGCAAGCCGGAGACACTTGGGCACGATGAAGCTGCGCCTTGACACCAGAGTGTTTGGTGTGAACGGGAGTTCCTTGGCTCATGCCAGAGATCTATTTTTAGGGCAGGCAGGACTAAACTTACTCTGCGGCCCCAAACCTGAAAATCCCACGTGCACAACATGCAGTACCATGAGTGACTGAGTGACTGCTGTGATGTTAACAGGACCTTTCATGCAGCATCACAGCCGAAGTTTTGCAGAGGCAGGATTCTTAGTCGTAAGTTCCCCTAATGGCACCAGAAACTAATCTTACAAACATGCTGAGATACGCCAAGAATCTGAGAGGAGCTGCTCTGGTTTATAAAAGCACCTGTTGCAAAAGCTAACTGCTGACCTGACGCGGTTTGGAAGACAGGGAGCGCTACAAAGAAATCCTTCCATAAAGACCCCATTGCACTAACGTGGATTTTGGTACTTGTGGGATTGTCCCCCGAGAAGTTCCCCCCACTCCTGGTAGTGTCAACATAAGAGAGCAGGGTAGGACAGCACCAGATCTGCACCATCTCTTCCTGAGCAGTTACTGGGCACAGCCTGGAAGGTGGGATACAAACAGGTTATCACCCAGGGCCCCTTTAATATCCCCTGCTCAATACCCCTTTGGAAAGGGAAATCAGTTGAATCCCATCCGCCTCCAACCACGAGGAGGAAGGAAAGGCTGGCCAGGAACAGTCCATACCTTCTCTTTATCGCTTGCTTCCCTGGATACTGTTGAGCCCTGATAAAAGAAAAAAAGAAAAGAGGGTTGCTGCACTGTGTGTCATATTCCCGAAGAATTCATTGACACCACTTAATTCCTCCATGCAGAAAAGTAACGAAAGTAGTTTTAAAATCAGTGCTCAACCCCTTTCTCATGCCTGAGATAGACTTGCAGATCTCCCTGGTGTAGGTAGACCCCACTCGGGATGGGGGAATGGAACAACATTTGAGCCTCAAGTGAAGCCCCATCCAGAGCCCCCAAAACCTAATCCCCTGAACAAATAGCAAAGCCCAGGACCTTGTCAAGCACGTGTTACAATGACCAACTCTCACCCTCCTGGAAAAGGAGCTCTCAGCTCCACAACTGCCCTCCAAACGCTCACCTTCAGGTCATATTTCCGGTGCACCGTCAGCCTGTGACTAAATACGTTTCTGGTAACCACCATGTAGGTTTCCACTCCGTCCACGGTGAGCCGGTACATGCCAAGGAACTGGGGCAGGAGGGTGTTCCCATGACACTCCACTATGAACTGGAGGAGAGCGGGGAAGGGAAGGGCAGAGAAAGACAGTACGGTCACACAAAACCAATTTCCAACAGAACACAAGCTCAGCGAGAAGCTGATAGCGAAGCCTCCAGTTCCAGCCATCTGACACTGATGTGAAAGGAAAGGAGGCTTGCAAACGGCTCCTAGGGTCTCAAGAAAAGCAAGTCAGGGCTTGTAAGTAAGTAAGAATCTTCCGGCCCTGAGCTGAGACAGAGCATCCATTGTGTGCACAACCAGCCTGCGCTAACAGGCTAGGTGTGCGTGTCCATCGCTCAGTCTCAGCAGGGCAAGTCTGCTGTTGGCACAGGCTAACTTCATGTCTTGTGGTTAGGTGAACGTATCTGAAAACGAAGAGCTGAGGGACTGGCAGATAATATGGACCAGGCTAGAACATTTCCAGCTGTCCCACTTTGCCCTGCCCTTCCCTGCTGCACGTAACTGTCTCCCCCCCGTCCCTCTGAAAAGTCTGATTCAAAGGACTGAATTAGGAGCGTGTTTACAGATCTTAGGTACCAGCAACCCATAATTCACGGATGTAAGGAACAGGGTGAGCTGTGAAGGGGCTCAGCGCTGTGAAGGAGGAGGCAGCTGTGCCATAGCTGGCTCTCAGATGCTACGGAACACAGTTTTCTTTTGCAAAAGCTATTTGCAAGCTCTGCAGGTTGCACACTGAACCCAAGCTCCAGTTGCCCAGCAAATCACAAGATGCTCCCCAAAGTGTTTGCCACCCCCTCCCAGGGTTCCAGACTCACCGTACCTGATGGTACTTCTTTAAGATGTTGTGCATCTCTGCTACGTCCTCGCTCGACACTGCCTTAATGACAAACCTCCTGTCGTAGGTGGTGAGGAACCGGGCCCCACATCGGCCCTGGCTGTCACTGTTCACTGGGGCGCTTCGTGTCACCGAGTTCTGAGGGAACCAGAACAAAAAAGTGGGGAGGAGAGGCAGGAGCTGCCACCTCCCTGGAGGAGAAAGAAGAGCTGTCTTGGAAGGCAGATGAGACATGGGTGACCAAGCTCTGGAACAAAAGACATCCCAGAGACTTTGTGCTCCACCTTCATAACCATGACAGTGTCCTGGCCGAGCTTCGGAGCACACTTGCAAACGGACTCCAGTCGTGACCGTTAATAAGCAAGCATCCTTGAGCGTTCAGCACTACTGAGGTTAACCCAGTCGTTTAGAAGGCAGGACGTGGAGTTTAGAGCTTTCATCTGGGCCTTCTATTTGTTTATCTGTTTTACTCCAACACTTGGCATGCGTTTTTGAAAATGGTTTTTACTAATGGGTTATTAAGGAGGTAGAATACACAGACTGAGATTTCTTAGCATTTCCTCCTGGAAATTTAAGAACTGTCAGGATGTTTCCAACATTTAAGGAAAACCAGAACTAAATGGATGAAACGGCCTGCCTTCTTTTCTACCAGCAGGCAGTCTAAACTGGCAAAAGTCTCATTGTTTGGGAATTCTTTACAGGTCACCCTGAAACCAAAAGCCACCCTCAGCCTCTGCTGTTCTTACAATTGGACGAAAAAGATTGAGTATAAATAGCTTGGTTGTTCTTCCGACAACCAGCAGCATCAGTCTTTATATCCTTGTCTCCACCCTTAGCAACGAAACATTGCAGCTTCTTTTCATACTTGCAGCATGATTGGAAAACCCCATGCAAACTGCAGAGCAAGTATCTACCACGTTCCCTGAGCCACAACGTGAGCTCTTTGTTCTGATCCTTCTCCCCAGGTAGGGGCCTGCTGGGAGCCTCATCCCACTGTTACAGCCACTGCTCTTCACACCTTCCAGACTAACCCAGTCAGGTCACCAGTCCCCTGCTTGTCTCCTCCAGGGTTTCTCAGCAACTGCCTTCCAGTTCCACCACTCCAGTCACCAGGGTCTGTTCAGAAGCCATTTTGTCAACCAACAGTATAGGCTCTCACTAGTATTTCCTTGCCACTGGTGCAAGCACATGGGGAGAGTTGTGCTCTGAAACACAGGGGTACCGACACCTGGATAGTGGTCTTTAGCTCAAGGTAGATGTGGCTTTTAGGATCTCAGGGCTGGACAATGTGTTCATTGATGTGTTTTTTTAGCTGCCAGCTACACTGTTCTCTCCTTCCCTCAGCTCTCTGAAAGCAGACAGCAGAGGGAGCCTGCTCTTCTGCAGATGCAGACACGCAGGCAAGCAGAGCCTGCTGCGAAAGAGGGATTTACCCTGTCACACTGCAAGTGAGCCGAGAGGTTTCCTTTCAGAATGAAGCATTTAAAGCTTTTAAAACTTTAATGAAGCAGGGGAAAAACTCTACTCCTGCCAATGGCTTTAGAAACTGTCAGGAAAATACAGGCATACAAAAAAAAGACCCTCTCGCTTCTTGCTGACATTTGCAAATGAGTCTGTGCTACACAGTTTAATCACCCCTCACCTCAAAACCACAGAGCTTTTCTTCTAGAGGAGATGGGAAGCAGAAATCATGACCACATATGGACATTACCAAATTCATAGCCCTTAGGTTTACTTCATTCCCTTCCTGTCACTCCCACCTCTTCCACAGTTCGGGTGTTATATTTAGCATCCTGGCTCGATTCCCACTCAAGCCATCACACTTTATCCACCTGAATTTAGCTCAATAAATGTTTTTTGCTTTCTGTTCTAGCTGGACACTTTTAAAGAGCCAAACTGCTCTACCCCAGAGATGGCAGAAGTAATCCTTCAGAGCAACAGGTAAAGCAAAAATGATAAACAAGGTATTGAGAATGAACAAGGTTGTGGGTGCTTCTGTGAAAGTTACTTCACATGGTTCTCATCATTTCTTAAAAGAAACTGAGAAAATTTTTTCTGAAATATACCATAGCGGATGGACCAGGAGAAAAAAATTAGGACTTCACTGCATGCAAGCACTGCATGCAAGGTATGAAGGAAAGCAGCACACAAAGTAATTCCCTGGTACAGCCAGCCCCAGGGGCAGGGTGCTGCTGGCCACACAGCCTCCTCGAGAGCCAGACACAGCCTGGCATGAACTACTGTCAACAGACCAGGAGGTAATGGTACTGCTTCTCCTGGCAAAACGCCATCGCTGCCTAGAGAACAGGCCTGACAGTGAGAGGGGAAAAAATAAAATTAATAACCTATCAGGCATGTGCTCAAAAAAAGCATGGACTGAGCAGCCATGTCCTGAAAATAGAAGAGATCTTCCATCACAAGCAGAAGAGGCCCGTGCGCGCAACCTACGAGGCGCTGAGCACACACAGGCACAAAGAACAGCACCTGCCTCCTAACGCTGGGCTCGGCTCTATCTCCCTCAGCAGATGGGCAGCCACCCAGACCAGAGCCACGACAGGCAGCCACAAGGCAGCAGCCAGCATTCACCATTCCTCCTGGGGATGGCCGGCCTCTTGCAGAAGAAAAGCGAAGACGACTGTCAGTTCTGTTCGAAAAACGTGTCTCACTTTGAGCAAACACCCTCAGAGTGCCCAGAATGCCTGAGAACAGGCGGCAGAGTAGGATGGGCCCTGGCAGCCAGGAGAGAGGCAACTGAGACACAGTTACAAGGAGAAGCAGAAAGCCTCAAACACAGATCCTGGTATCCTCAGAGGTCACCCTGTCTCACAGAGGGAGCAGCGTGCTCCCCGCTTGGTCTGGGAACAAGGGGCAGAGGATGGGACACAGGTGCTACACATCTGCTCCTGGCCCCTTACCATATGAGACCAGCAACCGGATCAGGCAGATCCAGTGTCTCACCAGTGCCATGAGCCATGCAGCTGGAGTAAGAAAACAGATCACTTAATTATATTAACCTTGAAACGGGGGAGATCAGGCGGTAATCTAGATATAACCACACAGAATTTTGACACGCTTGGGGCAGGTACATACACAGATGTGTGTGTGGGCACACACACACGCTACCAGAAGGAAGCAGTTTGGTGGGATTAGCAACAGCTCTGCTCCCATCTCCTCTCCCCACAACACAGGCAGAAAGGAGCATGGCTGGGATTGTATGTGAAGCAAAGAAAGGAGAGAGCAAGAAGCTTGCACCACTCACCCACCGCTCCAGCGCTAACGTGCCACTCTGGGCTGGCAGATTCCAGTGAGTATTTTAGTTGAAGCCCTCGACCAGTCAGTGCTGGCACACTGCCAGCCTTTATCAAGTGCAGCGGCGTGCCAAAGATACCGGGTTTAATTACCTAACACTTGGCCTGCTAAAAGCCACCCAGTTATCAAAGCCACCCTCTTTTTCTGCACTGGCTTTTCCCTCATTTAAGAGGTCTCTAAGCAGCCTGCTCCTACACACCTCCTGCGTGCGTAAGACTAAAAGCTGTGTGTGGAAGAGTGGCCCTGCTGTAGCAGTAAGAGTTGCGACATCTTTCACTGGATTGAAGCCCAGTGGTATTAACACAAGAAAATGTCTCTTCCCTCCCAGGCAAGTCTGAGCCTCTGGCCTTAGGAAACACGTCCCAGAGCAGCAGCCACCTTGATAAACCCAATTCAACAGCACCGATGCTTGGCACATGCACTTGGTTAAAGCAGCGCCCAAATCTGTAAAAACACGACAGACTCATTTTCCCTGCAGATGTTCTGCACTAGATCATTGTTATCCTCAGGCTCCCGCCTGTCTGCAACCATCTGCCGCCTCTTATTTTATGCCTAGACTGTGAGCGCTCTGGAGCAGGGACCATCTTTTCATTCTGCAATTGCCCAGTGCCTGGCACAGCAACATCTACTCCATTGCTGGGCGCCCTTAGGGTTATGGTTAAACCATCCAAACCAGGATTATAAGCCCATAAAAACTGACCACACAGGAAGGTTTCTCTGCCAGCTTGGTTACTCTGTCCTAGAGAAAGGTGTTAGGAGGGCAGGGAGAGAAGAGACGGTACCTGGTAGTCTTGATCGTCAATCCCAAATCTTTCTCGGAGGTTTCGGAACACCAGTGGACAATACTCCTTAAATTTAAAGCGACTTGGCAAGTTCTCCCTAGGGCAAAGCAGAAAAGATATTCTTGTGCAATGATCAGCTTATGAAATCAAACTCAGCTCTTCTCCCACTTCACTGCTAACCCCCCAGGATATCCAAGCCCCCTCTGACCTACGAGGGCTCTATTCTGCAAGTATTTACCCTCATCAGGGCAGCTTGTTTCTCTGGATGCCTACAAAAGTCAGCTGTTCATAGAAATGTTTGCAGGATCCAGCTTTTGACTAACAGGCCCTTTGGATGAGGATGTCTGTCTTACAGAACAATCTCCCCTGTCACAAGCACAGATTTGACAGAATAATTTCTTGCTTTCCTCCTCCTTTGTTGCTTTGTTCCGTTCAGTAACACAGCTGCCCCCTGCAACACACTGTTACTGTTTAAGATGAAAAGCTGGAGGAAAGGGGGGGGCCCTCTGATTTCAGATCAGATCAGATCACTCGTGCGTCAAAAGAAAGGTCAACACAAGACAAACCATCTCACCCAGAACACAAAGGAGAGGGGGTGAATCAGCTCCAGTCTGGCATGTTCCAGACCAGTCCCAACCATTACAGAGCAAGCTTGGCTGCCAGGCCTCACCAGCCAGGAACGGGGCCACCCCAGACCACAATACAGTGGACATCAGACAATGTTCCCCATCGCTGAGGGATGCTGCATCTACTCCCTACCACAGCTCTTATTCTGCCCAGTGGGAAGAAGCAGAGAGGATGCTCCTGCTTGGACACAGTGGGAGATTTTGTCAGCTCATTCTCAATGAGAATCCTTTGCACCGATACGTGGGAAACTAAAATCTATGTAGGAGAAGAGGGAAGAGCAGATACTGCAAATTGTAGGTGCCAGAGAAGACAAACTTTTGAATCACACTCCCACTCTCAAAAGCTGATCCCTGTGAAACTTAGTGAAAATGAAGCATTAAGCAGGGAGCACTGCAGCCCTGCACACATAGCACCGGGGGGGAGAACGCAGCTCTGAGCACCAGTCACAACCACGGCTTTAAAAGGGCTTCCAAAAATTGATCTTTTGGGAAAAAGAGAAGGGGGTAACTCCATACAAACCCCATGGGCCAGGGAACAGTCTCAAAGAGGCAGGGAACCTAACAGGTCACAGAGAGCAAACTCCTGCCCTCTCCTCCATGGTCTTGGGATTTGGGTTCTGCTGGTCAGGACAGGACACCCAGACAGGGCACAGCAGGAGTCAAGAGACAATCCTGCATCAGTTTTATGCATAACTGTTGTGGTTTAACCCAGCAGGCAGCTAAACACCACACAGCCGTGCGCTCACTTCTCCCCCTCAGTGGGATGGGGGAGACAATTGCAGGGGGGAAGTAAAATATGTGGGCTGAGATAAAGACAGTTTAATAGGACAGAAAAGGAAGGGAAAATAATAACAAAGATAAAAGAATACACAAAATAAGTGATGCACAATGCAATTGCTCCCAACCCACTGACGAATGCCCAGCCAGTTCCCAGGCAGCAGTCGCCACCCCCCAGCCAACTCCCCCATTCATATACTGGGCATGATGTCGTACGGTATGGAATATCCCTTTGCAGCTGCCCTGGCTGTGCCCCCTCTCAGCTGCTCGCTGGCAGGGCATGAGAAGCTGAAAAGTCCTTGACTAGGGTAAGCACTACTTAGCAACAACTAAAACATCAGTGCGTTACCAACATTATTCTCATACTAAATCCAAAACACAGCCCCACATCGGCTACTAGGAAGAAAATTAACTCTATCCCAGCCAAAACCAGGACAATAACTGAGATGTGCAGCAAACTCCAGCCCCAGGACTTTGGACAAGTTACACTCTATGAACTCTAAAATATGAATTGTCCTCCACCCAGTCCAGTGAATATCTACGTGTAACTAGCTTTGGTTTTAAGTAGTGCCACTCCTGAGCCTGGCCTTACCAGACTTCTCGTCACTCAAAGGATACAAACCAAACCACAAGACAGCCTCTCAGTGACAGACTGACCCCCCGCCATGTCCTGCTGAGTGGTCTGGGCAGGGCACAGACTCGGACACACGTCCAGCCCAGCCAGATCCTCTTGGCACGACAACAGGAAACAAACCAAAAGGCCTTTGCCTCGCCATTTGCCCCCACAGCAAAGAGCTCTAATTATAGAGACAAACAATTTGGGAAGCACCTACTTACTTGTTGAATAGATGATTGTCCACCTTAATCTTACTGTAGGCTTTAAAGTCATCGGGCATTAACATAACAGGGACAGGAACATTGCTGAGTTCGTTGATCTAAAAGAGAAAGGAAACGGAGACTCAAACCCCAAGTTCCACTGCCCGCAGTTACCGTCAATGGACTTAGGGGGATGCCAAACACCCCAGAAGCTGCTTTTGAAGCAATAAAACCCAATAAACTTCCAGAGCGCCTTGCTGTGCTGAAGCAACCTGGAGAACACCAAGGTTACAAGCCACAGAAACATCTCATTCAATGATGCAGCGAATACTCCTGAGCCAGCCTCGGCTCTTTCATCTGTTCACCTTCCACTGATCACCCAAGATACAGCTCAGAATTGAGACCAGCCTACAGACCAAGAAATAGCAGATTTTATGTTTTAAATAAATCACCTTTGCCTTTGTTTAGGAAATGTTGGATCAGCCAGTTTCTTAGCTAGTTCTCACTGTTACAAATCACAGATGACCAAAGTCTTCAACGTGGCCAGGCAGAACAGTCTCTGGGAAGCTTTGGTGCAGCACACCACAGCTCCCCTATGGATGCTGTTTCTATGCTTGCTGTCTCTTGTTGCTCTTATCCCTCCTTCTCTAAAGGGATGAGTCACTCCACTAGATTGTTTTTGCTCCTCAGTCATGTGTGGCAGCCACAGGGATACAGGGAAGCAGAAGAATGAACGTTCAGCTACTATTGTACAGACAGGCTCATGCTACAGCCCCCAGCAGCGAAAGCATCAATAGTAAAAAACAAAAAATCCACTTCTGGACTATATCTGGCTGCCCTGCTCCAGACAAGCCCGTGCGCTGACAAGGATGTGCCAGCGTTCAAGAGCAGGTCAAGAGGCAGCACGTTTCTGAGCTGCCTCTTCTGAGGACGGCCCCAGTGACATTCATTCACAGGAATCACGTAAGGCCCATCTAGTTGAGCTACTCTTAACATGCTGGATTTAGGAAGCAGTTTCATTACAACTCCATTCCCATAATTACTGTGCCAAGCAGGTAATGCTGGAGAGAAGCAGACAACACTGGCAACAGCAGGGTTTGGCTAGGAGTCAGGCCTGGGGTCTGTTCCCAGCACCAAAACCTTATGCAGGCCAAGCGACTTCCAGCACGCTTGGAAAGCACACAGCACTTCCCGGCTGACTGGGAACAGGGTCCAAGCCATCAGCCTAAGGAAATGGACTCCAGTTCTGGGATTCCCCACTCCTTGAGTGCAAGAGGACACACAATACCGTCCAAATAGCTGCTGCCACATCTCCGAGGAGGAGGCGGAGATGAAAGGAGGCATACGGGAGCCATTCTGCAGCAGGATCTGAGGCACAGTTCAACTCTGCACGGACCAAGGCAGTCCCAGTTCCGGAGATGTGCCGTAAGCTGTCTAATTATATGAGCAAGCCTTTGATGAGGTACGTATTTTTCACATCCTTTCTCCATCATTACCAATGAAAAAACAGACCAGATTTAACGAACGTCAGACTGGAAAGAAAGACACATACACACTGCAAAGAGAAAAGATGACTATTTTCAGAGACAGTCATCCCACACAACAGATAAGCGGAAAGTAAACCGGCCGCCGCTCCGTTAAGAGTGGAGATGGTGCTCTTCAAAGCCCTCCCCTGTATTTACTTTACAGCAGCACCAAGGAGCATTAAGCACTCCCATGAAGTGCTTTGGGATGTATGAGAATGCTGCACAGATGAACGAGTAAATAATGTCATACGCCTCCCATCACTTGTAATCACAACGGAGCAGGGAGGCCAATACCCCCCGGCTTAAGCTAAAGGCTCAATCCTGCACTGAGCCGCTCCTCCAGCTGCAGCTAGAACAGAGGAAAGGCAAGAGGAGCGCAGGTGAGGAAGGGATCTCCCAGATCCTGGTGTCCAGCCTCCAGCTACTGCAGGGAGCTGGATCAGACAGCCCCGTGCAGTGATTTCCCCTCAGGGTGAAGAAGGGGAAGAGAAAACACCTAATTCTGTATCAAGAAAGAGGCGCTGCCGCCAGCCACTAATTATTGCTGTCTAACAGGAGGGGAAACCCGACAGCTCAGCTCCTTAGACATGCCTGTTCTCAGCCCTCTTCTCGGCGGAGGGTAAGGCACAAACAAGCTATTATCAGCTTGTTCCAGAGAAGAGGAAGGGTGCTGATGGCTGAGAGGGAACAGCGATTTGGAGATTGTCTCCTCCCCGCCAGAAATTCAGACACAAATGCTAGCAAAGTGAGATGTCAAGACGTCTCTGCATGTCCTCATTTCTGCCAAAGCAGAAACCTCAAAGCAAATGTTGTACCTGTTGCAAGTCTCCTGACTGGCAGAAATGGTGCGCCAGGATACCTCATCTCATTTAAAAGATTCCCCCACTCTTCCCAAGATACAACAGCCTGACAACAGCCAAAAAAATCCCCCCTGCAGAAGCCATTCCCCTCCTTCCAGCTGCGTACAGCAGAGCTTTCTGGATGCTTCAGGATTCCAGCTCTGGAGGAGATGGGAAGAAGGAAGGGATTTGGGCTGGGGACTGGAATTGCTGCCAAAGAGCTGAACTGGCCATTTCTAGTCCCAGCACTGACAGCCTGCCCTCCACCACACAAGGCAGCTCATGGTCAGATGGCTACTGGGCCTTTGCTCCTGACACCAGTCTGAAAGCAAACATGGGTTTGGTTAGTTTTTTTTTTTTATTTGGTTGGTTTTTGTGTTGTTTTGTTTGTTTTTTAAGCAAGAGGGATGTGTACTGGCTGCTCCCACCGTAACTCCCATGCTTGATACCTTCCTCAGGATCCTAAAGGGAAAGGAATGAGAAGTCCCCACACTGTGCTGGAAAAGGGATACCCCAAACTCTCCCCTCCCATAGTACAATCCTCAGCATCCAGTATCCCTTCCTAAGGGTTATCAGGCCAGGTCCTGCAGCATGGTGCCAAGTGAAACCCTAGAAGACCTTGACCAAACGAAAGCAGCGGACAGCACCACTCTACGGGGATCCTCTCCTGTGCTTATCATGGTGGAATCTGAGCAGCCTCCGAGAGCAACGTGACTAACGCTTGGCACATGTTTGCTCTCTCGCCTTCTCCCCAGGGAGAGGCGTGTAGCAGGAGATTATATATAGCAGAGTGTGCGTCTCTGTGTATTTATGCTACAGAAGGCAAGGTCACAGCAAGGTGCATAGCAATGAGGTGCCCAGCAACCAAAGGCTCCCGGGGAGCCCGTTCCCACGGGTCTGAGCCGCCTGTCTCCCACAGAGATGTCACCCAGCTGTAGGAAGTTTGCCTGTACCTGGAGCTTTGGAGATCTCTGGGGCTGGTGCTGGCCACGAGGTGGGCAGCGAGATCCTGGGCTTGGTTCTTTGTCCTGGAAGAGGCAGCTGCAGAGAGCAGAGGTACAGGCAGCGCCGCAGTCACACACCTCGGTCCCTCACCGCAGGGGTCATGGGCTATTTTGAGAAGCACGGCAACTGCAAAGAGCAGGTCCGTGCTGTACAGCAGCCTGCACCTGGGGTATTTCCACATCTCCACTACGAAGGCTTTAGAGGTCCCCAAAGTGGAAAAAGTTAAGAACAGCTACTTCAGAATACAAGCTCTTCAAGCCAGGGATCTGCCTCCAGACCCAGCATGATGCTCGTTTTCTGTAAGTCATCCAGCTTTTTAGACCTAATCTGCCTTTGAATCCCCTTGAAAATAAGCCCAAGTTTTTGCACAGTCCTCTTATGCCAAGAGTTTTCTATTCCCCCACTGGGTAGAAAATAGACAACCTGACAGGGACCAGTCCAGGCTGAAAGCACCATTAAGAAGTGCATTTTACCACTGCCACCTGCATTTTGCAGAAAGACACAGGACACTGGTCCTGCCCCTCCGCAGGCCCCAGACAACGTGAATGGCACATGCCCATCAGCCTCACAAAAGACTCAGACACGCACCAGGCTCAGAGAATCTCAGTGGAGCTCAGAGGATTTAAAAAACAAGACAGATTTTAGACAAACTAATTGACATTTTCACTAGGCAACAGCAGGGGCACTAAGAAAGAGATGCTTCACATTTCTCTGCTGGTTTCACCATATTCTGAGAACAAAGGAGCAATTTCCCGAGCAAGGCAAGCAGCCCGGTGTGTCCGGAGGTCACCCCAGCAAGGAGAGAGGTAGGGCAGCAGGCTGCCCAGTGTGTCAGAACAGCCATGATCCTAGCCAGAGCCCTGGAGGGAAAGGAAGGCTGGTGCCACTGGAGGAGGGACCAGGGCTTGGGGCAACAGCAGCAGGGGACGGAGAGAAGACCCTCATCTCTCCAAAGCTGCAACTGCTGCCCTCCTCCTCTATTTGCCCGGCAGCCGGAGGAACAGCAAGCTCAGCCCCGCTGTTTCTCCAGCTTCCCAGCCAGCAGCTTCCCCCTTCCCCCCGCAGGAGTGGCCAGGCCCTTCATCCTCAGTCAGCAGAATTCAGTTTTGCCTATGCCGCTCAGAAGTCTACAGCCACCCCTGGCCTTAAAGTGCTAGAAAAATACCAACTCCCCTCTGTCCGTTCAGCTTGTATTTCCTGGTCACTTGAATTCTTGAGCAACCAGTCAGCACGATTCTGGGTTTATCTGTAGTTGATAATTTGCCTTCCCCACCAAAGCCAATTCCCTTTTCAATAAAAGACACATCAATATTCTGTGTCATTCAGGGACAGCTGTTAGAACGAATGGGCCAGGCATAAATTTGTTTCAAAACCTGACTGTAGCCTCAAAGTGGTAATTATCATTAGTAAATTGATGGGAAAATGCAATTTGTTTACTAACAAGATCCAGATGATGGAGTGTGTGAGTCTACTCTCTAGGATTCTTTACAACAGGAATTTGCTCAGGAAAATAAAAATACTTTGTTCCTCTCAAACCCTTTCAATCAGGCATCTCAAAGTACTTTGTAAGCGTTAGTTAAACTTTATAATACTCCAGGGAAGCAGGTAAAAGACACATACCAAAATTGCTTTAACTAGCATGGAGACAAACCCACATCTGCAGCAAAACTTTGCTACAGCTTAACACAGCAACCGGGTAACGGTTTTAGGAAAAAAATACTGTTTTCCATGAATTAGAGCATGATTAATCAGTATCCAAGCTCACAAAACCCCCATGCAATGCTATGGAAGCATGAATCTTGGAGTCAATAATTTCTGTCGGTGCTCTAGGGACACCAGCATGCCATAAGAGGAAAAAAAAGCATTCCCTAGTGACAGCGAACCCACCTCTTCCTGAACAAAAGTACTCTGGAGCCTGCTGGAAAGCACTCCCATGTCCTGCCAGAGCTGCAGCGCAACGCTGCGCCACAGGCAGAGGAATCAGTCAGTGCTACCCTGCTGCCCCGCCAACGCAGGGCAGCCTGTCACCCATCGCGTCACCCTCAGGACCACTGGAAAGCATCCATCCTCCCAGTGCACTTGCAGGTAGGCAGAGCTATTGCCTCCCTTGGTTCAGACAAGAGCTGAGGAATGGAAAGGTTAAACGACCTACCCACGGCCACACGAGTCGGTGGCAGAGCAAGCAACTAAGCCCCACCTTCTTCACTGAACTGACCAGGAAAATCTTTTCTCTCCGTACCCTGGGAAGGAAACGGGCTCCTGGAATCTATTTTAACAGGAGGACCCAGGATAAGAAAGTTCGGAGCCACCGGCCTCAATGGTTGACACGGGCTATCACGGCCATTGCCATATGCTGCGCTCTCCAGAGGTCAATTAGAGCCACAGCAGACAGCGAGTGCTGGAAAGCACAAGTACACGCTCTTTACCCTGTGCCAGTACCAATTTATAGGACTTCAACATTTGATATGTGGCAGATGCTGCTCTGGCTAGAATTAACATGGTAACACCAAAAACAACACTGCAGAGAAGGCAGAAGCGTGCTGCACATCCCAATTTCACTATTTCACTTGAATACTAAATAGCTGTGTTTTGTACTGGCTGGCACCACTCCTAAAGGTCCTTGGAGATCGGCTGGTGCTCCAGCCAGTATCAGAGCCTCTGGAGCGCAGGAGGCTGCCTCAGGCAAGATCCACACAGCCAACAGAAGAGATCTACCTATTTCAACAAAAATGAGGTTTGTTTATGGCTACCCCTTACCCCTGCCAACATCCACAGAACTCCAGGGATCGTTCTCCAGTTGATGAACTGCCACCATGAGAAGCATCATCACGGCCTGTATGAACTCGACCCTTCATTTAACGAACAGAAACAAGAGTCACCTCTCCAACAACCCCCAAACTCACCAGGATCCCAGTGCCTTGTATACTCAGGACCTTACAACCGTTTCTATGGTTTCCAGAGCATCACACAACACTGCTGTGTTCATCTTGCTGTTCGGTGCAAGATGGCTTCTCCCTTCCAGAACCATCACAGCTTTTCCTCTGCCGCTGGCAAGCTCCCATGTACGGCGAACTCCAGCCAGGGCACGGAGAACGTGCGTGGAGCAACATGCACATAACCAACACTGAGGAGCTGCATCTCCTCTTCCAATGCCATGACAACAGCAGTCGCAAGCAAAGCTTCCCCAGGAACCATCTCCACGTTTGCCAAGTTTTACATCACCTTACAGAAAACTCAAAAATCAAGGGTGAGCCTCTGTGACTCCACCTTCCCCTCTTATCTGCACGAGTCCTCCCCTCCCCTCCATGGTTTTCTAGTTCAAAATTTAGCTGTCGGACTAATACCGCCCACGTTTGGCCCTGCTTACACCAGCCACAGCCCCACCCCGATCCCGATTCACTCGGTTTAAACGCTCGCTGGGACCACTAGGACAGCCAAGACCCAGCTCACTATTTAAACAGAAATGCTTAGGACTGGTGTTCCAGAAACCAGTTCCTGTTCTTGGTGTGCTAACATCATTGCTCCTGATCCTCTCCAGACCCATCGCTGCCTGTATTCACACCAGCTGCTAACAAGCTTGTTTAAACACAAGGCAGGGCCGAACTGTTGCCAGACTCAGTTAATGGACCTAAGGGAATTTCTTCAGTCAACAGAAATGGTGGATTGCATAAAATGGTGGTTTGTTTGATTTGTCCATGAAAAAGTTCATCTCTAAGGCAAGCATTTTTGACACAATCTTCCAGGCACAGCCTCGTGGTTTGTGCTGATAGCAGTTTTCTCCCCCTCCTACTGCAGGGATGTCAGGACAGGGCTCCACAGACATGGGATTCATCCCTTGTGGCAAAACTGTGGTTCAGAAACCAAATATTGAACAACGCCCCAAAAGATTTGTATCAAAGACTGAAGATACTCCTGAAAATATTCCTAAACTGTCCAGACCCATCTGCTGGAAGCACATAAGCAATTCCACTTCCTATACAACCAGGGCACCAACATCATCGCCCAAACACAGACCGGGAGAAGCAGCTGCTCATGTGTTGAGTAACCAAAGCCACCTGAGCTCGCAGCCTGCTCTGCAGCCTGGCTGCACCAGCCACCAGCCCTCCGAGGCACTCACAAGGCTCACCCAAATGCAGACAGAGATCGGTGGCAGGGAGGTGGAGGAAAATGAACTAGCAAGAATTTGTTGGGAAATCCTGGATGCCTGTCCAAGGGTGAGGAGGTCGCAGCTGAGGTTTTCTAATCCCCTTCCCAGCCCCTCAGGATACCATCTTCCCTTCTGGCGGCATTTTCTTCATAATTTGCATCCAATATAGTCTCATGACCAGCTTAGCGTTCACACAGAACTGTCGGCTCGCCTTCCTCCCTTTGACTAAATATTTCATAGCCAAGTGCTCCAAAAGTTATATTGTCCTGATCCAGTGGCTAAAAAAGCTGCCGGATTCCTACAACCCAGACAACTACAAAAGAAAAAGACTAATTGCCACCAAGTAACAACTGTCCCCAAGAGGCCACAAATGAAACTCAGAAGAATCCCACCAATTTCCATTTCTTCAGGCCTCCTAATAGCACCGCTGATCAAAGCCTGATTAAATTCATTATCCTGCTTCCTGGGCAAGGCTCTGGGCAGCAAGGCTGGGAACATCCTTTGCCTCAGAAATACAGCACTGTGTTGAACTACATTTGGAAGCTTTCACTCTATCACCAGGCAAGCTAGAAATACAATTCTAATTTTGAGTGTGTGTTATTTGTTCCTACAAAAGTTAAACCTAAATCCCTTTCACTCTCTAGGAAACATCCATTAATCCACTGCAGAAATAGGTGCCTGAGCCCTGAAAGCATGTTAATTTAGGGAGGGATGAGGTTTCTGAATTCTTTGACCACCTGAATATTCTCCCAGAACAGCAGCCAGAGAGCAGAGGCAAATCTATTCCAGTACGAGATTCGTGCCTGCCATCACAGACGAGGGAGAAGTTTCAAGAGAAAAATACAAAGATGGTCTTAGGAACCTCCAAAGGAGGTGGATCAAAGAGCTAAGCCTTCAGTGATGTTTCCGAGGGACCTTCTCCCAGCTCCCTCCTAAGACTCGTGCCAACCCAGGGAAACCAAGGCTGAGAGTCTGGAGGATGTACGTGGCCTGAGTTCTGGTAGCTGAACCCTGAAGTCAGAGGGAGAGAAGGCGGGACAGATGGGGCCAAAAAGACCCTTTTGTATTTCAGGATGGAGGAGACACACATATAGTTCTCCTCACACAGCCAACTGAGGAACGGGATTGTCACGGTGCGTGTGGGTCGTGACACATGGGCGTCCCCTCACCATTACTGGGGTGCATATAGGGACTGCCCTGAGCGAGGAAGGCTGGGGTTGTGACAGGGGACAGCGCTGTGGGTGTCAAATGAGTGTCCTCAGGGCCTCCGGTGCCAGAGAGGGGGTGTGCCAGGGCTACACGAAGGGACGCAAACCAAAATGGCATCACCCACCCCCTGCCCAGTCTGGGGAAAGAGAAGGGAGGGTGCTGGGGAAGGGGACGCAGGCAGATGGCGGGTGCGAGGGGGCAGGCACGCTCCGGCAAAGAGAAGCTGGAAAGGCTGAAGCCACCCGGGCTTGAGGAAGATGATGTCTGGGAGGGACCCCCGCAATGGCGGGAGATGGGGATGCTCTGGGGAAGGAGCCCCGACCCCAGGGGAAAGGCACCGCCAGGGACAGGGACACCGGCGGGCAGGAGCAGACCCCACGGAGACCCTCCTGCCAGGGCGGGCAGCCCCCGGGCCGGGAGCGGGCCCGACACCGGGGCGCCCTGGGAGCGGGAGTCCAGGGACGGCCCCGGATTAGGGAAGGGGTGCCAGAGGGAGGGAGGGCTGCGATTTAGGGGGACCGAGCATGATCCGGGGAGCGACGACCTTGGTCGGGGGGGGGGGGGGGGGGGGCGGGAAAAGGCCCTGTCTGAGGGAGAGGGGAAGGGCCCGATCCAGGGGGGTAGGGGCTCGCTGAGGGGAAGAGCCCGATCCAGGGGGGTAGGGGCTCGCTGAGGGGAAGAGCCCGATCCTAGGGGGGGGTGGGCGCTCGCTGAGGGAAAGGGCCCGATCCTGGGGGGGGTAGGGGCTCGCTGAGGAGAAGGGCCCGATTCGGGGGGCGGGGGGCGCTCTCTGAGAGGATAGGCCCGCTACCGGGGGGGGGGGGGGGGGGGGTGGAGTATGAGTGCCCCGACCCAGGGGGAGGAGGGCCGCGGCTGAGGGGGCGGGAGGGCCCGCGGGGGGCCGCGCTCACCGTGTGGTTGGCGCCCCACATGAGGACGCTGAGCAGCGGCTCCGAGGCCCGGAAAAGCTTCACCTTCTGGCACACGAAGTGTTTCTTCTTAGTCTTGGTTTTGCTGGCGCTGAGGGCCGAGCCCAGCGCCGCCCCGACGCCCCCCGTCGACGAGCCCCCCGCGCAGTTCGAGGCCATGGCGGACCCGGACCGGCACCGGGAGCCGGACCGAACCCCCTCCCGCGGGCTCCCCCCTACCAGCGCCTCCGCATGGTTCCGCCCGGTCCGGCACACGCCCCCCCCGTCCCCCGGTGGTACCACCCGCTCCTGTCAGCCCCCGCCCGTTGGTCCGGCCCGGCCCGTTAGCTTCCCCCTCGCCGTCCCCCCTCCGTCGCTGCCGCAGTGGTTCCGTCCCCGCCTCCCCCCACCCCGCCCCCGCGGTGGTTCGCTCCGCCGCGGCCGGCCGAGCCCGCTCCGGCCCCGCTGCGAGGAGGCGCCAAGATGGCGGAGGGCTGAGGGGGCGGGGAGCGGGCGGTACCATGGCCTCGCCGAGGAGGAGGAGCCTCGGACGCTCGGGAGCGCGGCCCTGGCCGTTGCCCCTCCCCGGCTCAACCCGCGGCGGGAACGAGAGGAAGCGCCGGGCGGCTCGGGGTGAGAGAGGGAACCACGAAAAGGGTTGGACAGAAGGAGAGGGGAGAGGGGAAAAAAGCGTCCTTCCCTCCTCCTCTTCCCGGAGATGGTCTCGCCCAGTTGGGGTGGATGCGCCCGCCCACGCCACGCCCCCTTCTGAAGGGGCCAATAAGCAGCAAGGCGACTGGAATTATGAATGGGCTGCTACACACGTCACAGGCCGCCGTTTAAAGAGCGCGGAAAGGGGCCCCCCGTGGCGGCGGCACCGGCGGCACCGCGGCCGGGCCCTGCGGGGCTGGAGCGAGTCAGACGCTTGGGGGAGGCCGCAAAGGGGCTGCTGCGGCCTGTCACAGCCTCCCGGGGCCTCCCAAAGCCTTCCCTCGAACCGCGAGGTTTACCCCTGCCCCAAAAGCCACAAAGAACGTTGAAAAATGACAATAAAGTTTCTTAATTAAAAAAAAAACCAACCATAAAGATCTACGCTGCTGTACATATACACATTACTTACATTGCAAAATCCCAGAGAAATATGTGCTGTATCAGCTACGCTCTGCTCATTTCCTTTCCCTTTGAAGCAGCTCCCCACGGGTCAAACACCACTCAAATCCGCGAGCAGTTAAATAACGGCTGCAGGTATTTTGCAGGCTCATCTGCATCGCACTCCAAACCCACACCTGAAATGGTGAAATCGAGCAGGATTCTCTCTGCCACTCACATAGCCTCATAGAATTCCAGGAAATTAACTCGCATGAGAATTTGTTCTGCTCTGATTTTAAGGACTAACAAAAATAGGTCTTTTGCTCTATCATATAAACAGCTTGGACAATCTGCCCAATGTAGAAAGCAGTTATCACCCAGCATAATCTGGCAATAACAATATATAGCAATTATACCAGTCAAAGTGGAGAGAGAAGGAAAGGATCTGGCAATACATTAAAAATAGAATACAAGGGCTCACAAGTTCTCCAGCAAAGTTTGCTCGCAAGGTCACACTCATTACAAACGCATTCGCGATGCCAGAAGTCCGGAACACGCTGTGGGCTGCAGCCCAGAAATCCAGCACCTCTGAGGGAGACCGTAACGGTTCCTGTAGTGAGCAGCGAGCCTGTGCTGGAGGCCTCTCACCTTTGGGAGTAAGCGTCCGTTTAAATTCTGCGCAGGAGCAGAGAGAGAACAAGTTTCACCTCTGCATAAAGTTTTTTTCCAAGGCAGCAGGAGTTCTCTGAAGAGAGTGGATGTTGCGTTTCACCCGATCTTCTAGGGTGGAAGTAGACGCACTCTCAAGTTTTAAGCGACTGCAGAAAATCAAACCAAAGAAAGATATTAGAATCTCTTTCCAAACATTACACCATTTCTAGCCGGATTCACCATCCTCAAGTCATCTACCTCAATGAATCCCACTTAGAAAACAGCAAATTATTTCCTATTGAAGTCTGCACTGGAAGAACCGAATACCTTTTTGTTTGGCTTGTAACAGAAAGTCAGTGCTTAGAAATATACTTTCAGTAGCTCTCAAGTCTCCTCCATCTTCCAAATATAATTAACCATTAATTACAAATGCATCTGTCACAGGGGACTTGGTTGCTTTCTGTGAAGCAAACAAGGGAACAGCAACGTGTTCCTGAACAGTGGGCAGCAGTCCTCTGGGAGCCCGAATGCCGGGGCTCATGCTGTAAATGACTACAAGGAGAGAGAAAGGATCCTTGTGACCACTCGCTCTCTTTTACTACTCCAGATCACGCTGCTGTGCTCTTCTGAACAACCTCGTCGTGCCCATCTCCCTCTTCAAACAACATGCCAATAAACACAAAGTTCATTAGCTCAACCAGTTGCATCTGCACCGGGCAACACACAAAAATCTCTCTCCAAAAGAGATTTTGCTCATGGAGAACTTCTATTGTGATTTTAAGCCACCCTTGTGTGATCCCAGCTCTGGGCATCTTCAGGAACTAAGTATACGTTCTCCTCTGATTGATTTATGAGAATGAGGAATACTCCGCTGCAACTCCAAAACACATAACGCTGCCATAGGATCTTTCTTCCACACCGCTGCACCTTCTGCAGAGCCTTGTGCCACTCCAATTTCCTTTGCCTGCCACGTGCACGAGGGACTGTAAGTTACCACCTGTGTTTAGACATGGTCCTATTCCTTGCTGAGCACAGGTTTCAGTCCCACAAGCTCTTGGCACACAGACTCCCAGTAGACTTGCAGGCCTAAAACTGTTGCAAGCTCCTAAAAACAGAGGACTTTTTAATACCTGCCTGTAAAACACCACTAGGCCTTTCTACAGGATGGCAAAAAATAACTTTCTGCCGATGATCACCCATTTCTGAGTCTGACTCCCAGGGCCATCACAGAAATAGCTGTCTTTCGGGTTAAGAAGAGAATTTGAGAACAGTTGATGTCACTAGTTCTATCATACATGATACTGGGTACATAAGATACAAATCTTATACCACAATCTGAAAGATCTCAAGCATGACGCCGTCACTCACTCCTCAGAAGCTGTGGCCTATATTTCCCTGGAATGAAAAAGTAGATAATAAGAGACACTCACTTGAAGAACTTCCCATCGCGGGAGTCGAGTTTCTCCAGTTCTCGCTCCAGCTCCTCCTCCTTTCGGTGTTTCCTGAGGTTGGTTGCTCTCTCCTCTTCTCGCCACTTGGCATTTTCCATCATTTCCTGGCGTTTACGCTCTAGTTCCTCTGGAGAGATCTTTCTATTTGTGTAGAAAAACATCACTGCTGTGAATCAACAGCACGCTGGGCCCTACCCCCCCTCTTGCCTTCCATTCTTTTAGATGATTTACAATCCCCAAAATTAGGGGTGTTTCAACATGGTTTTTTCTTTGGTAGCCAATCAGCAAAGCTTGTAAGCAAACGTCTAGATGTTCTGCTTTACCATGCCCCTAGCAAGGGTCTTTCTCCCTCTTTTCAGCCTTCTTGTTTTTAATTGACTGGTAAGATGATGCTGTCAAGGTCACATTTTGCTGATGACAGTGAAACAGAATGCTTCTAATTAACGGCCCGTAGGCCAAAGACTGACTTCACATTGCTCCCTTGCACAGTGATGCAAGGCACATGGAGAACCAGCAACCATGTGAATTGGTCGGGGAAGCTGCCCAAGGTGTTAACTAACCATCAAGCATCAAACTGAGCTCTTTAGGACTCTCCATCCGACTTTCTGGACGTCTAATCCAATCTATTTTAGTTAAGAGGATAAAATCTGGTTCACAGATTACACCCAGCTGTTTCACAATCATCAGGGCAAAAGCACAGGGACAAGATCTTGCTTACCTTGTATAACCCGGAGCATGCTGTCGTCGATAGCTCTTTTTAGGGGAAGGGCTTCTAGCTCTCCCTTTCTCCTCCCGATTGTTATGCCTGTAACCCAGAAATAACCATATTAGGGCAGATGAAAGTATATTATTCACACCTCTAAACTTTCCCTGGGTTTTTGGTATACATTCTGAAACCAAGACGTCTCCTGTAACTGCAGGACTGTCACCTGTCCGCTTTGAAAACAAGTTCTCATGACAATATGCTGTAAATCTCCATCTATTTTTACTCAGTTTTAATTATTTCATCAGCAAACAGTAAGTATCCGGTACTTGCCTTTATCAGCATTTAGTAAAGATAATTCAACAATTATAAGTACCTTTTAAAGAGAATCGGTGGCCCAAATAAAGTCCAGTCACAAGCAATACCTACCTAAAGGGTGTACCTAGAGAGGGGGTGTCCCAAAGGCAGAGTGCAATTGCAGACAGCACGTCCCCACCAGGAGCTAACCCGGGTGCTTCTGCACTCTTGCACGACTCCTGCCATTACACCCAGAACTGAAATAATGTGGCCAGAACACTAAAGCTGTAGAATAAGAGGGATTTTGATTCTAGAGACTCCTCCCACCAGCATTCCCACATATACATTATCCAGGTTAGCCACACTCACTGTTTACTGTGTCTAGAAGGAGATCTTGACCCCCTGCATCCAGACTGTTCCGAATTCTTCTTGCTAGATCGTCTCTGAGGGGAGCGGGACTGGCTCCTGGATCTGGAGCGATCCCGGTGTTTGTGGGGGGCCCTCTCCTGGCCAGCGGCTGGAGAGCTCCGAGACCTGTGGCTCTGGTCAGAGTCTCTAACCTGGGATTTAAGAAGCGTCTTTAAGGAGAGACGTCTTGTAAGAGCACAAAAATGTAAGGCCACAAAGGAGACCTCAGGCTAGGCTAAGTGCAGGAAGGTGTGTACATTGTGGTTTGCGCTTGCTTATCCCACTTCCTAGGTGGTTATTAACATCCGTGTCTAAAAAGATTATTTCTGCATCACATTCAGTAAATTAAACTGCCGAGACAGTCAAGCAGAGCGTCTAAACAGATGTGTGACTCTGAAGAGAAACTGAATAAAACTCAACTTGGATTCAGCGCAGACAAAAGCCCTACCAGGGCCTGAACAACTTTAGTTTCAAGGCTTAGGCGGCTCCAAACTGCACATGAGCTTTATTATATCACGCCCCCCTCATAATCCTCTTTTAGCCTGTGAAGCAGTCTTGCAACAAACTGCCAGAACTCTCACCCTTCCCTAACTCAGGGCACTTGCTACTGAAAGAGCTGTGTGAAACACACACACGTACTTGTAAGCCATATCCTGGGACTTTGGAAGAAGCAGATTTCCAGGAGTAGCTGTTCGTCCTCCTCTGAGACCTAAAGCGAAAACAACAGTACTTTTGAAGCAGATGAAATTCAAGAATATGGTATTTTTTAATGTTAAAATGTCACAAAATAAAATTAGTGATGCAAAAACAATGACGTAACATAAAGAGTTATTTAGGCAAATCAAGAGCATTAATTAGAAAGAAAAAAGTCAGAGAGAACTAGAAAAAGACAAGAAAAACAAATTAACCAGGAGACATGGTGTTTTTACTACAAAACCTCACAACATACTTATTTTTGCTTCGTTCCTCATCACTGCTGTCACTTTCACTGCTAGAACTGCGATGCCGGTGTTTCTTGTGCTTCTTCTTCTTCTCTTTCTTCTTCTTCTTCTCTCTCTTATCTAAACTGTTTTGCAGCTGCAAAGCAAGAGACCATTTCATTAGTAATAATTACTTTTCTACACTTGGGCAGTCGGAATCACAAAGCAAAGTGAGAGAGTTCTTTGTGGAAAGGCTCCTGGGACAAAACCTAAACCATTTAACAAGGTCCTCGCTCAAAACTGAAGAACTTAATGGAGTCTTCCCTAGTGTCAGATTGGTATTAGTGCATGTGAAATCCATGCCTGCAAACTCTCTGTAGTACTAAATCAACAATTAATCACTAGCTGGGGGGGGGGGGGGGGGGGGGGGGGAAGAAAAAGAAAAAAAGCACACCAGAACAGCAAGAGTAGTAAAATAATGCTGAACTTCGAAGGAAGATAAATTAATTCCTGCTGAGAGACTGATACAGAACCTTTTTCTACTACATCAGGATTAAAGACAGCTGAATTTATCCTGTTTTTCTATGAAGAGTTAGGATACAGAACTCAGCTCCTTACCCTAAACGACACTAATTTTGACCTATGATCCTCTCCTTGGTTCAGTGTATTCTGTGCTTTGAGTCTGTAAAGGAGACCTGAGATATACACCTACCAATTCCTTGATCTTCTTCATTTTAACAGGATTATTCAAAACTTCTCTCTTCTTTTCCTCCTCCTTCTTTCTAAAGCAGAAAGAAAGAACAGTATTTTCAAACAACTGAAAAGATCATATTTTCATGAAAGACACCGACCAAGTGCAAGCTCTAAAAAACATATAAAGCAGGAAAACAGCCAGGTTTTGTACATTCAGCAAAACAGATCCAGCTAAGGAGGAGCCTGCCCTTTTTTTCTCTACTTAAGAGTGCAACTAGCAGGGTAAACAAAAATCTGCTCCGTTACCATCAATCTGCCTACAACGCTAATAAATGCGTGAACTCTCAGAGCAGATATACCCACATACACTTAAAGGGTGAGCTAAGCTGGCAGAGATGAATCAATGTGGGATAACCGTCTTTGCATTTATATGCATTTACCGACTCACAGCTAGATGATCTACAGGATGATCACCAGCTCGTTCAGGTGACAAAATCTTAGATTTGAAATCAAGTCAGCAAAATTATCCAAAAGCGGCAAATTCACTCAAATACGTTACTCAACTTTTTGCTGCTGGGTGTAGAACACACAACCAAATCCTACTAGTCAGGTAAGTGGCTGGTGACCTCTCTGTGGCCAGGACTGCCACCGACAGCCTACAGCTCACAAAAAGGCAGGCATTCCTTTGAGGAACAGATACAATAGCAGCCTTTTAAGATAAATAAGACAGCTCTTAACAAGTTGCTAATACTGTGCTTTACCTCTTCTACAACTACTCTTAGCTCCACATTTAGTACCTTATCATGAAAAGAGGATCCTCCCGGATTTTGTTTGCCATATCTAGGACAGAATTGGCACCACTCTTGGCAAAAATGGAGCCTGGGAGAAGTCCTGTCTCGTTGGAACAGCCTGCATCCTTGTCTTCTGTCTTCTCAAAGACGTATTTGTCCACAGGGCGACCCATAAGATACTCCTCTCTGTTCACCATGCCTCCAGGACCCTGGTACATCCACTCCAGCTTCTCTTCTCTTTTTCTATACCAAGAAAAACCATATTATTTATTCTTCTTGCAATTCTAAATTTACATTTTAAGGCACTGGCTTATAAGCATGAGCGCAAACATTTTACCATCTGAAACACAAAACCGACGGCGCTCTCAGGTACACCGAGAGCACCTGTATCACAGCACTCGCCCCCAGAGGACTGCGAGGGCTGGTAACCACCGGTCCGGAGGGCACCAGCCCCCCTCACCTGACGGTGCCCATGTCCTCAGCGTATCGCTGCATCTCCTCACGCGCTCGCTCCTCCTGCAGCTCCCGCTGCAGCTCCTCGATCTTCTTCCTTTCGGCCTCATGTTTCTGCTCGGCTTTCCACACCTTCTCCACATTACGCAGGGTCTGGGGGTGCCAGCTCTTCTTCAGGTTCTGCGGGAGCGGGGACACCGGACCGGGACCGTTAGCAAAGCGACGCCGACCCCCGCCCGCGGCTCCCCACACGCCGACCCCCGCCGGTGGCCGCGGGGAAGGGCCCGCTCACAGCCGCGCTGCCCCGCAGCCCTCCCGCCCCGCAAAACGGCTCACGCTTCTCCGCAACCCGCCGAGACCCGCTCGGACCGACGGCCCCGCTGCCGGGGGCGCCCAGCGGCCGCAGGCCCCGCCGAACCCGCGCGGCCCGGGCCCGCCGACCGCCCGAGCCGGTGCCCGCAGCCCCGGGGCTGGCTCTCGGCCCCTCCCGCCCCCGGTCCCTCCTCACCAGATCGCCGCCCCCCATGGCGGCTGTCGGGCGACCTCTTCCCCCGCGGCTACCGGAGCTGCGCGTGCGTCATCACCCCGCGTCGCCTGCTGCACGGGCGGTGCCTGGTCGTCGCGTGTTAGAGACGTCACTTCCGCCGCGGCGCTGAGGGGAGCTCAGAAGATGGCGGGCGGGAGAAAGGACAGACGAGAAGGCTGAGGTACTCAACTTTTTGCCTCAGTCTTCACTGGTAATGTCTCTCCTCACCGCTCCCGGGACGATGGAGCACAAGATGGGGGCGGGGTAAAGCCCCTCCCACTGTCTGTAAAGGACGATCAGGTTCGTGACCACCTGAGGAACCTGGACATATACAAGTCTACGGGTCCTGACGAGATGCATCCCAGGGTCCTGAGAGAATTGACTGTTGTAGTTCCAAAGCCACTTTCCATAATATTTGAAACATCATGGCAGGTGGTGAAGTCCCTGGGGACTGGAAGAAGGGAAACAGTGTGCCCATCTTTAAAAAGGGTGGAAAGGAGGACATGGGGAACTCCCCACCCATCAGCCTCACATCTGCCTGGGAAGATCATGGAACAGATCCTCCTAGAAGCTATGCTAAGGCACATGGAGGACAGGGGGGTGATCTGAGGCAGCCAGCATGGCTTCACCCAGGGCCAGTCCAGCCTGACCAACCTAGTGGCCTTCTATGATGGAGTGACTGCATCAGTGGACAAGGGAAGAGCCACAGATGTCATCTGTCTCGACTTCTGTAAGGCCTTTGACACGGTCCCCCACAGCATCCTTCTCTCTAAGGGATATACAGATTTGACAGGTGGACTGTTCAGTGGATAAGGAATTGGTTGGATGGTGGCATCTAGAGGGTTGTTGTCAATGGCTCGATGGCCAGATGGTGACAAGTGTTGTCCCACAGGGGTCCATACTGGGACCAGTGCTGTTTAACATTTTCATCAATGGCTTAGTGGGATTGTGCGCACTCTCAGCAAGTTTGCAGATGACACCAAGCTAAGTGGGGCACTTGACATGCCAGAACGACGGGATGTCATCCAGAGGGACCTGGACAAGCTGGAAAGGTGGGCCTGTGAGAACGTCATGAGGTTCAACAATGCCAAATGCAAGGTCCTGCACCTGGGTTGGGGCAACCCCCAGTATCAACACAGGCTGGGGGATGGAGGGATGGAGAGCAGCTCTGTGGAGAACTTGGGTGTACTGGTGAATGAAAAGCTGGACATGAGCTAACAGTGTGCACTGACAGCTCAGAAGGCCAGCCATATCCTGGCCTGCATCCCCAGCAGCGTGGGCAGCAGGGCAAGGGAGGGGGTTCTGCCCCTCTGCTCTGCTCTGGTGAGACGCCCCTGCAGCGCTGCATCCGGCTCTGGGCTCCTCAGCAAGGGACAGACACGGGCTTGTTGGAGCAGGGCCAGGGGAGGCCACAAAAATGGTCTGAGGGCTGGAGCCCCTCTGCTACGAGGACAGACTGAGAGAGCTGGGGTTGTTCAGCTTGGAGAAAAGAAGTCTCCAGGGAAATCTTATTGCAGCTTTTCAGTAATTAAAAAGGGACTATAGGAAGGATGGAGACAATCTTTTAGCAAGGCCTGTTGTGACACAACAAGGGATAATGGCTTTAAACTAAAGGAGTGTAGATTTAGGCTGGATAGAAGGAAACATTTTTTACAATGAGGGTGGTAAAGCCCTGGCACAGGTTGCCCAGAGAGGTTGTGGAGGCCCCATCCAAAGAAACATTCAAGGCCAGGTTGGACGGGGCTCTGAGCAACCTGATCTAGTTAAAGACATCCCTGCTTACTGCAGGGGGTTGGACTAGATGACCTCTAAAGGTCTCTTCCAACCCAAACCGTTCTATGGTTCTATGAAAGAGAAGAGTGAAAGCGGCAGCATGAGCTCCCTGGGGAGAGGGGCGGGTTGAACGGTGCGCGGGACTCCCCCGTCCCCGCAGGTGCGTCGTCCCGAGCGCCGCCAGCCCCGTGAGGGCAGGGCGCGGTCTCGCTGTGAGCGGGCCCGCAGGTTGGTTTCATTGCAGTCCCGCACCGGTGGCCGGGTCCCCGAGGGGTGGCAACTGCAAACGTCCCTGAGCGAAAACTCTCCCGTGCAGTTCCACAGTCGCCTCGTGCTGCCAAATGCCCTCCCCGACAGCACCACACCAGGGACGCAGCTGCGGCACAGAGCAGCCACCTGCCAGCACAAAGATCGGTGCTTCCAGCCCCAGGGGCTGCTGATGTCATGCAGCAAACCGGCCACAGGCTGCTTTGCCAATCACAGCCCCAGCGCCCTCCGGAGAACATGGCAGCACAGATCCCTGCTGCTAGACAGGCATCACACACATTGCTGACTGTTTACGTTAGCAGCAATTACTCAAACACGAGGAGAAACCAGAGCAGCAGCACCCCTGTTGAGCCAGCCTAGTTGTGCCTACCTGCAGCAGCCAGGAGAGGGAGGGGAATAATGTCAGCAAAGTCTGATTTCCTGCTTGTCAAATGATCATCAAGTGATTTCTGAGACCTCAGAGGGCTCAGATACTCTCTCCAGTCTGTCTGGGGAGATTTTGACAGAAGAAAGGGTGAAAAAGGAGCTAAAGAGGGGGCACCTGGAGTTGAACCAGGGACCTCTTGATCTGCAGTCAAATGCTCTACCACTGAGCTATACCCCCTTGCATGAACAACTTTCACAAGGACTTTTTTTAAAAAATTATTTCAAAAGAGAAACAGGTGTTTATGTCCACTGGTGGATTCCTTTACTTCACAGCCCACTCTGCACCTTGATGTGCCTGCCAACAGGTGCATGTGGAGATAAATATGATATATACTAGAGAGAACAGAGCAGGGACAAGCACACACAGGCACTTAGCAGTGCCTCACACACGGCACAACCCCTGCACTGTCCCAACAGTCAGGGCCTCACAGCCCGAATAACGTAGCTCAGGAAGCAGCCGCCACTGCACGGCACAGGCTCACCAGGCCCAAGGACGTCTCTCTGTCTTCTTTCTGTGAACAAAAAAATGGCAAAAGGAAAATGGAAGAAGGAAGAGAAAAGAGGGGGCACCTGGAGTTGAACCAGGGACCTCTTGATCTGCAGTCAAATGCTCTACCACTGAGCTATACCCCCTGCGTTAGCACTCTTACAAGGAGCAATAAAAAAATACAGCGCGCTTGTTATGTCCTCTGGTTCAGTTGTGCTCTGTGACAGCAACCGCTTCTGCATGCTAATGTACAAGCAAAGCTCTGTACAGTAAGTTCCTGCAGACAGATCTGGAGACAAATACACACAGACGGCATCTAATTACGCACACAAACTGGATCCCCAGCAGTTTCCACATTGATCAAAACAGCTACTTATTGGGCCAAGCAACAAACACCATGTCTCTGCTGCGTCAATGACGCAGCTGTTGATTTTTCACAGGACATGTTCAGCTGAGTGCTCTGTCCCTTGAATATCGAAGCTCAGAGACCTGCCTTCTGCACACAGCTGAAGCACAGCAGAGCTGAAGCTGAGGAATGCTCCTGTCATGGTTAAACCCCAGCCAGTTGCTCAGCCTCACACAGCTGCTCACTCACTTTCCCAGCAGGAAGGGGGAGAGAATCGAAGGTAAAAGTCAGGAGACTTATGGGTTCAGATGAAGACAGCTAAAGAGGTGAGAGTAGCCCATTGCAAGCAAAGCAAAACACAGAATTCCCTCTCTCCTTCCCACGGGCAGGCAGGTGTTCAGCCATCCCCAGGAAAGCAGGGCTCCATCATGCCTAACTGTGACTTAGGAAGACAAGCGCCATCTCTCACAACATCCCGTTCCTCCTCCTTCCTCCCCCAGCTCTATAAGCTGAGCATGATGCCATATGGTGCGGGAAGTCCCCTGGGATTGCTGGGGGCAGCTGTCCCAGCCATGTTCCCCTCCCAGCTCTATGTACCCCCACAGAGCCAGGCTGTGGGGTGGGGTTAGAGGCAGCAAAGGCCTTGGCTCTGTGCAAGCCCTGCTCAGCAGGAACAAAAACATCCCTGGGTTATCAACACTGTGTCCATCACAAACCCAAAGCACAGCCCCACAGCAGCCTCTGTGGAGAAAGTTAACTCCATCCCCTCCTATATTTTCCTGGAAAAGGAGAACCCAAAGGGGGCACCTGGAGTTGAACCAGGGACCTCTTGATCTGCAGTCAAATGCTCTACCACTGAGCTATACCCCCTTGGCACAGCACCCGCACAAGCACGTTTTAAAAATATTTCTAGATTTCTGTGTCCACCACATAGACTCCCTTCCTTCACAGCCTCCCTCTGCCTTGTAATGCACTGAAAAGCAGGCACAGAGAACGAAGAGCAGAGACGGGCCCATGCAGGCACTCAGCAGTGCCTCACACACTGCACAACCCCTGCACTGTCCCAACAGTCACGTCCTCACAGCCGGAATAATGCAGCTCAGGAAGCAGCCGTCACTGCACAGCACAGGCTCACCAGGCCCAAGGACATATCCCTGTCTTCTTTCTGTGACAAAAGGTAGCAAAAGGAAGGTGGAAGGAAGAAAAAAGAGGGGGCACCTGGAGTTGAACCAGGGACCTCTTGATCTGCAGTCAAATGCTCTACCACTGAGCTATACCCCCTGCATTAGCACTCTTACAAGGAGCCGTAAAAAAACGTCAATATATAGCTCAGTTTTTATGTCCACTGGTTCTGTTGCGCTCTATGACAGCAACCTCTTCTCCATGCTATTGTACAAGCAGAACTCCGCACAGAAAGTTCCTCAAGAAAAATACATGCAGACGGCATCTAATTACGCACACAAACTGGATCCCCAGCAGTCTCCTCATCAATAAAAACCGCTACTTCTTGGACCAAGCAACAAACACCGTGTCTCTGCTGCGCCACTGCAGCAAGGGCCTTGGCTCTGTGCAAGCCCTGCTCAGCAGGAACAAAAACATCCCTGGGTTATCAACGCTGTGTCCATCACAAACCCAAAGCACAGCCCCACAGCAGCCTCTGTGGAGAAAGTTAACTCCATCCCAGCCAAAAGCAGCCCAGCCCCTCCTATATTTTCCTGGAAAAGGAGAACCCAAAGGGGGCACCTGGAGTTGAACCAGGGACCTCTTGATCTGCAGTCAAATGCTCTACCACTGAGCTATACCCCCTTGGCACAGCACCCACACAAGCACGTTTTAAAAATATTTCTAGATTTCTGTGTCCACCACTTAGACTCCCTTCACAGCCTCCCTCTGCCTCGTAATGCACTGAAAGGTATGCACAGAAAATTAGAGAACGAAGAGCAGAGACGGGCCCATGCAGGCACTCAGCAGTGCCTCACACACTGCACAACCCCTGCACTGTCCCAACAGTCACGTCCTCACAGCCGGAATAATGCAGCTCAGGAAGCAGCTGTCACTGCACAGCAAAGGCTCACCAGGCCCAAGGACATATCCCTGTCTTCTTTCTTTGACAAAGGGTGGCAAAAGGAAGGTGGAAAGAGAAGAAAAGAGGGGGCACCTGGAGTTGAACCAGGGACCTCTTGATCTGCAGTCAAATGCTCTACCACTGAGCTATACCCCCTACCTGCAAAACACCTGCCCAGAAGGAACTTTTGTGCTATTCACTGCCACAGCAAAGTTCTGAAATTTCATGCCACAAGAATCAGTAGCTCTTCAGGGAATGCTCACCTCTTGCCTCCCCCAAACAACACACTGATAGTCCTCTTCTCTTGTGGGAAGCTCCTCCTCGGCCTCTCCACAGCACAACATCAGAGGATGCAGCCCACAGAGACTTTAGGGTAACAGCACTCCAAGGGAGAGCTCCAAATCCTGGGATAAAAAGAGGAAGGGGGCACCTGGAGTTGAACCAGGGACCTCTTGATCTGCAGTCAAATGCTCTACCACTGAGCTATACCCCCTTGGCACAGCACCCACACAAGCACGTTTTAAAAATATTTCTAGATTTCTGTGTCCACCACTTAGACTCCCTTCCTTCACAGCCTCCCTCTGCCTCGTAATGCACTGAAAGGTACGCACAGAAAATTAGAGAACGAAGAGCAGAGACGGGCACACGCAGGCACTCAGCAGTGCCTCACACACTGCACAACCCCTGCACTGTCCCAACAGTCACGTCCTCACCCCCAGAATGACGCAGCTCAGGAAGCAGCCGTCACTGCACAGCAAAGTCTCACCAGGCCCAAGGACATCTCCCCGTCTTCTTTCTTTGACAAAAAGTGGGAAAAGGAAGGTGGAGAAAAGAGGGGGCACCTGGAGTTGAACCAGGGACCTCTTGATCTGCAGTCAAATGCTCTACCACTGAGCTATACCCCCTGCCCACACACGTCTCCACGCACCGGCAAAACCCTTTTCTTCCAACCTACCTCCTTCCCCAGTCTCTGGCCTCTCCCTGCCACACAGGGCGAATCCTGCTGCAAGACTTGCCCAGCTCAAATGCAAGAGCAGCATAGACCTTGAGGCCCTGCGCTCCAGCACAGGGGACAGACACTGCCCCTCTGCTTCACTAACCGGGGCACCTGGGCCCAGCTCCTGCCCAGTCGTACCTCTCTTCCCTCTCCGAGCTGCCCTCGCTTCTCTGAGAGTAGGCTGTCACTTGACACAGCACCTGCCTTGGAGTCTTGGACATCTTCCACGGGCTTAGGAGATCCAGCTGTAACGTGAGCAAGAATACTTTGGAGAGGAAGCTGTGCTGAACTTCTGAGGTACCTTGCTGGTGAAAACACACCCCAAAATGCCAAGAAAAGGAAGATTGAAGGGGGCACCCGGATTTGAACCGGGGACCTCTTGATCTGCAGTCAAATGCTCTACCCCTGAGCCATACCCCCACCTGGGCCAAAGGGCCAGCTACGGCTCCCTGTGGCCAGGAACCAGCCCGCTCTGCTGCATTCCACCACCTGCGCTCACCCCACCTGCGCCGCTGCCTCCCACGCACAACAGGCCTCCCAGCACCCCTCCTGTACCTCGGACTCCACCCCACGTCTCTCAGCTGCCTCCTGGGAACAACCTCATGCCATCCCACTTCTCCTTCTCTAAAACACAACATCATCCACAATAAATAACAAGGCTTTGAAACACAGACTTCAAAACACCCCGGAAGCCACTCGCCTCCACCTCTCCCTGCTCTCGGGGTGCGCCCTGCCCTCAGGGACCACACCAGCCTCCCAGAGGCACAGCCTGCTGCAACACCTCCCTCCCACCCTGCCACAGCCTCTCTCTTCCCCAGCTGGCTGCCCACGGGCAGGGACAGGGAGAACAAACCCCCAAAGCCTTTTGTCCAACTCCCGTGCCATGGCCCACCTCGGAAAAGGCCTTCCCGATTCAAAAATCCAGCACAAGCTGTTAGAAGAGATCCAGGGAGAACACCTTTATTTTGGTGGCGGTTCCTTACTCAGCAGCAGGTCTCTGCGTCTCTCCCCAGGTCTGAGAAACAGCTCCTTCGTCACCACTGGACCGCAAAGTTGGCCTCTGCTCAGACAGACAGACATCGACCTCAGCCGCAGGTCTGGAGCGCTGCAGCGGCAGCCAGAGCGCCCGTTCTACCCTGCCGGGGCTCCCAGGCCTGCTGGCGAGAAGCCACGACCGCTCGCCTGCTCCGTGGAACGGCCTGTAGAAAAAGAGAGCTGCCCTCAGTGCCTCCAAGTCCTTTTCGACTTCCCCCTCCCCGGCTGCCGCCAGCGCACAGCTCCCGACTGCCCAGCAGGAATGTCTGGGAGACAACTCTCAGGCCACGCTATTTTGGAGATTCACATTGGATTAGGCCAAACAGCTCATTCAAAACATCCAGATTCATTTTTCTGTGACTGTTTCTCAAGCAAAGCGTTTGACTCCAGACAACCCCACCCGACGAGCTGCGAAAAGGCCACGTACCTGCACCTCCCAAAGTCCTGTTGTGGCACCTCTGTTCCACCTCACAGCTATGTTATGAATCCACTATCCAGCCCTCCCGCTGCATCCATGACCACAGTGCTGCAAGAAAGAGAGGAAGAACAAACATCATGGACTGAAACAGGCTTCACTCACGGGGCTAAGAGCAATGACGCTGGAGCTGCAGGAACAGGGCCTGTTTTTGAGAAGAGGCAGATTTTTGTGGCCCAGGGAAACTGTTGCCTTCTGCAGTGATTTGGCACAGGCCTCTATAGAGAAATAAGCCTGAAAGCTGCTTCTTTATTACTCGCGTGCCCAGCAGTGCACATCCTGGTTCCCCACCTGCATCTTCAGCAGCAGAAAAGGAGGAAGCAAAGACGATGTGGAGACAGGAATCATTAAATCTTGCAGGACAGCTATGCTTTATAACCCCTGGTACATCCACTCCAACTTCTCTTTCTCCAATGCAAACAAGAGCGTTTTATTTTCTATTACAGGCGTCTAAAGCGTTACAGTGCTTCAGGCACCAGCTGAGGAAGGTGAGAAACGCCAAAGGTGCATTTCCATATTCATGGAGACATTTTGGTGTCAGACACGCTCAACTCTTAACCCCAGGCAAGGCAACTTCTTTCTTGACATGAACTCATGCGTCAGAAGCCACAGAAAAACCCAGCTGATATTTAACTTAATGAAAGAGAGGAAGGAAGAAATTAGAAGCCTCTTCTCCATGAGCAGTAGCACGTGCCAACCACCTAACGACAGCTACAGCCCGTTACTAGCAATGACCTGACAAAGCCCCAGACAAATTCAAAGAAAGCCTTCCTCTGCACAGCCTCCTCCGGACAGAGGAAAGCAAAAAGTCTGTGACACAACCCCCCGCCTCGGAGGCCCCGGGAGCCCCCGCAGCCCCTCACCGGAGGCTGCCCGTGCCCTCGGCCCAGCGCTGCGCCTCCTCACCGCTCGCTCCTCCGTCTCCTCCCGCTCGGAGCGGGGCTTCTGCTCGGCTTTCCACACCTTCTCCACATTGCGCAGGGTCTGGGGGTGCCAGCTCCTCTTCAGGTTCTGCGGGAGCGGGGACACCGGACCGGGACCGTTAGCAAAGCGACGCCGACCCCCGCCGGTGGCCGCGGGGAAGGGCCCGCTCACAGCCGCGCTGCCCCGCAGCCCTCCCGCCCCGCAAAACGGCTCACGCTTCTCCGCAACCCGCCGAGACCCGCTCGGACCGACGGCCCCGCTGCCGGGGGCGCCCAGCGGCCGCAGGCCCCGCCGAACCCGCGCGGCCCGGGCCCGCCGACCGCCCGAGCCGGTGCCCGCAGCCCCGGGGCCGGCTCTCGGCCCCTCCCGCCCCCGGTCCCTCCTCACCAGATCGCCGCCCCCCATGGCGGCTGTCGGGCGACCTCTTCCCCCGCGGCTACCGGAGCTGCGCGTGCGTCATCACCCCGCGTCGCCTGCTGCACGGGCGGTGCCTGGTCGTCGCGTGTTAGAGACGTCACTTCCGCCGCGGCGCTGAGGGGAGCTCAGAAGATGGCGGGCGGAGCGGACCGGGGCATGGCGGGCCCCGCGGCGCCTCCCGCTGTGCTCGGCGGGTAGAAGGGGAAGAGTGAAAGCGGCAGCGTGAGCTCCCTGGGGAGAGGGTCGGGTTGAACGGTGCGCGGGGCTCCCCCGTCCCTGCAGGTGCGTCGTCCCGAGCGCCGCCAGCCCCGTGAGGGCAGGGCGCGGTCTCGCTGTGAGCGGGCCCGCAGGTTGGTTTCATTGCAGTCCCGCACCGGTGGCCGGGTCCCCGAGGGGTGGCAACCGCAAACGTCCCCGAGCAAAAGCTTCCCCCGTCCGGTTCCTCAATCCCCGCGGGTTTAGAACCATAGAATGTACTTGAGTGTGAAGGGTCATCGAGTCCAACTCCTGTCCCTGCACAGCCCCAGATTCACACCACATCTCTAAGGGTTTGTCCAAGTGAGTCTTGAATCGTGCAAGGCTCAACCTTATGACTGCCTGCCTGGAGAGCCTGTTCCAGGCTTCTTCACCCTCTGGGAGAAGAGAAGAACTTTTTCCTGATATCCAACCTAAACCTCCCCTGGCACATCTTCCTTGCATTCCCTCAGGGGAGACTAGCACTTGTACCACTTCCTCTTTTGAGGAAGCTGCAGACAGCAATGAGGTCTGCCCTAAGCCTTTTCTTGTCCAGGCTGAACAGACCTACTGATACAGCTGCTCCTCATATTGTTTGTCCTCTAAACCCTTCAACTAATTTGTGGCCCTCCACTGCACATGGCGCTTGAAGTGAGGCCGCACATTAGCAGAATGAAGTTCTGTTGCTGTTGCCTCTGGTGGCAGCCTGGGGCCAGAACCAGTGACCTCCCAGTTCCCCAGCCAGCACAGTCCCCCTGAGCCACCTCTTCTCACCAACACCCTCCCCGACAGCACCACACCAGGGACGCAGCTGCGGCACAGAGCAGCCACCTGCCAGCACAAAGATCGGTGCTTCCAGCCCCAGGGGCTGCTGATGTCATGCAGCAAACCGGCCACAGGCTGCTTTGCCAATCACAGCCCCAGCGCCCTCCGGAGAACATGGCAGCACAGATCCCTGCTGCTAGACAGGCATCACACACATTGCTGACTGTTTACGTTAGCAGCAATTACTCAAACACGAGGAGAAACCAGAGCAGCAGCACCCCTGTTGAGCCAGCCTAGTTGTGCCTACCTGCAGCAGCCAGGAGAGGGAGGGGAATAATGTCAGCAAAGTCTGATTTCCTGCTTGTCAAATGATCATCAAGTGATTTCTGAGACCTCAGAGGGCTCAGATACTCTCTCCAGTCTGTCTGGGGAGATTTTGACAGAAGAAAGGGTGAAAAAGGAGCTAAAGAGGGGGCACCTGGAGTTGAACCAGGGACCTCTTGATCTGCAGTCAAATGCTCTACCACTGAGCTATACCCCCTTGCATGAACAACTTTCACAAGGACTTTTTTAAAAAAATTATTTCAAAAGAGAAACAGGTGTTTATGTCCACTGGTGGATTCCTTTACTTCACAGCCCACTCTGCACCTTGATGTGCCTGCCAACAGGTGCATGTGGAGATAAATATGACATATACTAGAGAGAACAGAGCAGGGACAAGCACACACAGGCACTTAGCAGTGCCTCACACACGGCACAACCCCTGCACTGTCCCAACAGTCAGGGCCTCACAGCCAGAATAACGTAGCTCAGGAAGCAGCCGCCACTGCACGGCACAGGCTCACCAGGCCCAAGGACGTCTCTCTGTCTTCTTTCTGTGAACAAAAAAATGGCAAAAGGAAAATGGAAGAAGGAAGAGAAAAGAGGGGGCACCTGGAGTTGAACCAGGGACCTCTTGATCTGCAGTCAAATGCTCTACCACTGAGCTATACCCCCTGTGTTAGCACTCTTACAAGGAGCAATAAAAAAATACAGCGCGCTTGTTATGTCCTCTGGTTCAGTTGTGCTCTGTGACAGCAACCGCTTCTGCATGCTAATGTACAAGCAAAGCTCTGTACAGTAAGTTCCTGCAGACAAATCTGGAGACAAATACACACAGACGGCATCTAATTACGCACACAAACTGGATCCCCAGCAGTCTCCTCATCAATAAAAACAGCTACTTATTGGGCCAAGCAACAAACACCGTGCCTCTGCTGCGCCACTGCAGCAAGGGCCTTGGCTCTGTGCAAGCTCTGCTCAGCAGGAACAAAAACATCCCTGGGTTATCAACGCTGTGTCCATCACAAACCCAAAGCACAGCCCCACAGCAGCCTCTGTGGAGAAAGTCAACTCCATCCCAGCCAAAAGCAGCCCAGCCCCTCCTATATTTTCCTGGAAAAGGAGAACCCAAAGGGGGCACCTGGAGTTGAACCAGGGACCTCTTGATCTGCAGTCAAATGCTCTACCACTGAGCTATACCCCCTTGGCACAGCACCCACACAAGCACGTTTTAAAAATATTTCTAGATTTCTGTGTCCACCACTTAGACTCCCTTCCTTCACAGCCTCCCTCTGCCTCGTAATGCACTGAAAGGTACGCACAGAAAATTAGAGAACGAAGAGCAGAGACGGGCCCATGCAGGCACTCAGCAGTGCCTCACACACTGCACAATCCCTGCACTGTCCCAACAGTCACGTCCTCACAGCCCGAATAATGCAGCTCAGGAAGCAGCCGTCACTGCACAGCAAAGTCTCACCAGGCCCAAGGACATCTCCCCGTCTTCTTTCTTTGACAAAAAGTGGGAAAAGGAAGGTGGAGAAAAGAGGGGGCACCTGGAGTTGAACCAGGGACCTCTTGATCTGCAGTCAAATGCTCTACCACTGAGCTATACCCCCTGCCCACACACGTCTCCATGCACCAGCAAAACCCTTTTCTTCCAACCTACCTCCTTCCCCAGTCTCTGGCCTCTCCCTGCCACACAGGGCCAATGCAGGCACACGACTTGCCCGGCTCACAGCACCTGACTTGGAGTCTTGAACATCTTCAACAGGCTTTGGAGCTCCAGCTGTAACATGAATACTTTGCAGTAGAAGCTGTGCTGCACTTCTGAGGTAACTTTTCAGTAAAAACACTCCCCAAAATGCCAAAAAAGGGAAGATTTAAAGGGGGCACCCGGATTTGAACCGGGGACCTCTTGATCTGCAGTCAAATGCTCTACCACTGAGCTATACCCCCTACCTGCAAAACACCTGCCTAGGAGGAACCTCCCTCCTAATCACTGCCACAGTAAAGTTCTGAGAATTAATCCCACAGCAAAAAGCAGCTCTTCAGGGAACGCTCACCTTTGCCTCCCAAACACCACACTGATCGTCCTCTTCTCTTGTGGGAAGCTCCTTCTCGGCTTCTCCGCAGCACGCCATCAAACAGAGGATGCAGCCCAGAGAGACTTTAGGGTAACAGCACTCCAAGGGAGAGCTCCAAAACAAATTCTTCTGGGATAAAAGGAAGGAACAGGGAGGGGGCACCCGGATTTGAACCGGGGACCTCTTGATCTGCAGTCAAATGCTCTACCCCTGAGCCATACCCCCACCTGGGCCAAAGGGCCAGCTACGGCTCCCTGTGGCCAGGAACCAGCCCGCTCTGCTGCATTCCACCACCTGCGCTCACCCCACCTGCGCCGCTGCCTCCCACGCACAACAGGCCTCCCAGCACCCCTCCTGTACCTCGGACTCCACCCCACGTCTCTCAGCTGCCTCCTGGGAACAACCTCATGCCATCCCACTTCTCCTTCTCTAAAACACAACATCATCCACAATAAATAACAAGGCTTTGAAACACAGACTTCAAAACACCCCGGAAGCCACTCGCCTCCACCTCTCCCTGCTCTCGGGGTGCGCCCTGCCCTCAGGGACCACACCAGCCTCCCAGAGGCACAGCCTGCTGCAACACCTCCCTCCCACCCTGCCACAGCCTCTCTCTTCCCCAGCTGGCTGCCCACGGGCAGGGACAGGGAGAACAAACCCCCAAAGCCTTTTGTCCAACTCCCGTGCCATGGCCCACCTCGGAAAAGGCCTTCCCGATTCAAAAATCCAGCACAAGCTGTTAGAAGAGATCCAGGGAGAACACCTTTATTTTGGTGGCAGTTCCTTACTCAGCAGCAGGTCTCTGCGTCCCTCCCCAGGTCTGAGAAACAGCTCCTTCGTCACCACTGGACCGCAAAGTTGGCCTCTGCTCAGACAGACAGACATCGACCTCAGCCGCAGGTCTGGAGCGCTGCAGCGGCAGCCAGAGCGCCCGTTCTACCCTGCTGGGGCTCCCAGGCCTGCTGGCGAGAAGCCACGACCGCTCGCCTGCTCCGTGGAACGGCCTGTAGAAAAGAGAGCTGCCCTCAGTGCCTCCAAGTCCTTTTCGACTTCCCCCTCCCCGGCTGCCGCCAGCGCACAGCTCCCGACTGCCCAGCAGGAATGTCTGGGAGACAACTCTCAGGCCACGCTATTTTGGAGATTCACATTGGATTAGGCCAAACAGCTGTTTAAAAAAAACAATACTGCAAGATCCTGGTGTTCTTGTCCATCGTTACTTATGTTTGTGCTACAAAATCTGAGGCTTTGCTCCCTTCCCCACCCTCCTTCCTCCACTCTAACCTGCCTGCACAGAAAACATCGGCAATAGCACAGAAGTACCTCAGAACCTGTAAGGGAGAGGTGAGGCGTGCTGTGGGAACGCTAAGCACCCCGGCAGACGGAGCCGAGCCCAACCACAGCAGGGCCTGCCCGAGGTACCTGTCGCAGCCAGCCCCAAGCGCCCGTCGGAGGAGCAGCCCCCCATCACCTGGGCTGAGCCCAGGTGTCACAGGGCACCAGGGCCATGATATCCAGGACAAAGTGCCCCCTATTTTCACCTGCGAGCCCAGGTGCAAGGCAGCCTCCCTACCCTGCCAGTGACCCTTGCTCAGGGGGGCCAGAAAACCACCCGACCTGCAGTTCACATCCAAATACATTCCTTTCTCTGCTCCAGCCAGAGAGGAAGACCAGGAGAATCACAAGCAACTTGACATAGCACAAGCTTTTGCGGACATACCTTCCAGCTCTGATCCTGAAGCCTTTCAGCTGATCGCGACAGTTCGGATCACCCCTTCTATCTGCAATTAACACTCCATGATCTCGGGAGCTGTTTCACCGCAGAGGCAGGGTTTGGAGGCACATGCTTCAGCCACCACCTCAGCCAGCAGCAGTGAGCTCTATGTGCCCTTGCACACCTTCAGCAAGGTCTAACAAACATCCTTCAGAGCTCGCTGTCCTGAACGAACTCCCCAGCTCATGTACAGATGGGTTTCAGGCAGCGTTTCCCACACACACACACAGAATCAGACCAGTATCTCTGTAAAATCGCCCATTCTGGAAGAAAATTCCAGACCTATGATTTCAAGAGCCCCTGTACAGAGGCTTTTGCAGAAGGGCTTTCACAGACGCCTCCCAGTTCTACCCGAGCGTACCTAAATTGGGTCAGTTCAGTCAGTATTGCTAATATTTAAGTCACTCCGGTGCAACCCCCTTCCAGTTGTTTTCCAGTAACACAGGAACCTGCCTGAAAAAGAGATTTATCATTGGATATTGAAACTCCAAATCCCATTTTCCTGCCAAAGTATACATCTGCACAAGGAGCTCCCTAAAAAGGTTTCCCAGAACTAAGTCCCTCGTGATAACATTGTCCTGCTCAGCACAGGAGGGCGCTTTGGCAAGAAAGACACCACTTATTTGGTTCAAGGACTTTTATTTTATCTCTACGAAGATGAAGGCGTTTATGCAATGCTTCCTGCATTGGAGGCTATCCTGGGCCACAGATCTGCACACTCCTTAGCCACGGGGCCTGTGATTGCAGAGCCTGGAGGAGAGAGAGAGACGACAGCACGTTAGAGGACCGAGGAGACGCGGAGGTGGTTCAGGGGAACGGTTTGCATGAACGCTCGCTCAGCCCAACCGCGCTCTCCTCAGTCCGAGGAGCATCGGGGTCCTTCCACCCAGGAGAGCACAGCCCTCGAAGCAGAAATGTCAACCTACCACCCCTCTGTGTTCCGCCAGCACAACAGGATTCTTGTCCCTACCTTTCATTTCGCCTTTGTTATTTACTATCACTCCTGCATTGTCTTCAAAATAGAGAAACACCCCGTCTTTTCTCCTGTACGATTTCCGCTGCCGAATAACCACTGCTGGGTGGACTGCGGAGAGAAAGAAGCAGCTCGGTATCACAAGCGTCACTTTAAGCGCACAGTTCGGCAACAGACACGCCAAAGGAACTGTTCTGCTGCAGCGTTTAACTCGATGCATGCGTTTGGGGCTTTTTTGCACCCCATATTTGCAGTGTTTTGCTAAGAGAAGCTATAGTTTATCATCAATAGTACATTTGAAACTGACTGTTTAACGGCTGCATCTACGCTTGGACAATTCAGCATTTTACCACTTCCCCACCTTTATTTCTATATTTCCATTTTTTTAAATACCATCAATTCACAGACAATATCCAGCATGAACTCCTCCCTCCCCCTCCAGAGCAGCTGCCAAACCCATTCCAAGGCAAGATGTCACACCACTGATTGAAATAAACAGCACGAGCTGCCACTTCACCCAAAAGCGGTGCCTTTGCTCTGCCCTTCCACGACAGCTCACTGAGCCACTGCGTGCAGACCCAACGAGTGCTTTTTGGAAGGGTGGAGGCAACGCTCCAGATTCAGAGCTCGCCTTCCAGGTCGGTCTGAGGGAGGAATTGGCCTCCCCTTCAACGAGCAGCCTGCCCCTCCGTCCCTCAAGGGAGGGAAGTTGCAGCACGGGCTGGCTCTGGGTAGGTTGGTGCGGCGGGACTCCCCAACTCCTCTCCACACTCACCCTTCTTCCTCAGCTCCGGCTTGCCCTTCTTGACAGTAGCCATCACCATGTCGCCCACACCAGCCGCCGGCAACCTGTTCAGGCGCCCCTTGATCCCCTTCACGGAGATGATGTACAGGTTCTTGGCACCTACGGAGAGAAGTGCCACGTTAACCGGGCTGCTCAGGAAGACGGTTCCCTTGTCAAATCACCAACTGAAGCGAACAGCACAGGCTGCCGTTTCACCCAGGAGTGATATTTCTGCTCTCTCCTTCCACGACATCTCACCGGGCCACAAGCGCAGACCCGGCAAGAGCTTTTCAGAAGGAAAACTGGTTTTTACCAACTGGTTTAACAGCTGCTTGCCCTCCGCGTTACAGCAGCCGCCTCCTCCCCGCTGGCCTCCCTCCCCCAGCTCGCAGGCGCGGGCACGGCTGCCCCACGCTCACCTGTGTTATCCGCGCAGTTGATCACGGCTCCCACCGGGAGACCCAGGGAGATGCGGAACTTCGCGCCGGAGGAACCGCCGCGTCCTGCGGGTCGAAAAAAAGGTTAAAACCCCGACGACGGACCACAGCGGGGCTCCAGCCAGGGGGGCGGCGGCCCGGCATCCCGGAGGCGGCCTGCGCCTCCCCGGGAGGGGGTTACCGGCACCGGCCTCCGCTCCCAGCCCGACCCGGACGCCGCTCCCCGAGCCGCAGCTCCGCCAGCCCCCGCCCGAGCCGGGACCCGCGCGCCCCCTACCCCGGAACACCACCAGACAGCGGATGGAGCCGGATACCCACACCCTCCGTCCCTCCCGCCTCACCTCGCTTCGACATCTTGGCGCCGGAAGAGGGCGAGGCGCGCGGGGCAGGCCGGGATATGGCATCGCCCCGCCCCTCGCGCGTTGCCGGACGTCACGTGGCGAAGCCGACTCGGGGGAAGTCACGTGGCGCTGGCGGCGGCGGGGTGGAGTCCCCGCAGCGCCCCCTAGAGGCGGGGGGTGGGGGGCGACACCCCCCCCCGGTACCGGCAGCACCGGGAGGGCCTGGGGGCCCCGCAGGTCTGTGTGTGTGTCCCCCTCCCACCCCCGCTCCCTGCGTGTGCCGCGGAGCGGCCCGGGGGGTGCGCCGCGGTCACGGGGGAGCCTTTCGGGCCGGTCCCCGGCGGAAGTAATTTTGGGGCGAAAAATCTTTCTTTTTAGGTTTTTTGATTTCGGGGAATGGGAGAGAAGAAGGGAGAGAAAAAAAAAGGGGGACAAAGTAAAACGAGGGGGCACCCGGATTTGAACCGGGGACCTCTTGATCTGCAGTCAAATGCTCTACCACTGAGCTATACCCCCGCCCGCCCATGATCCCGCTCCGCGCCGCCTTCCCGCGCCGCCGCTGTCCCCCCGCCCCGCACGGCCGGGAGCGCCCCGAGGAGACCGCGGGCCTCGCTCCCCCCTGCCCGGTGCCACTCGCACCGCGGGAACAGCGGGAACGTGCTCCCGGAGCCGCCGAGCGCGAGGGCTCGGTGGACCGCGTGGCTCCGTCCCGGAGGGGGCTTCGGGGAGCGCCCGAGGCGAGGAGCCCCGCGCAGAGGTTGGGGCACTGAGAGCGGTAGCGGAGAAGTGGGAGAAAGAGCGGGAACAAGTTATTTTCCAAACTGCTTAAAAATATTTGCAGGGAGCCCATTTATGGCCAGGATCCGGATCCACGGCTCCTGCCGGGAGCAGCCGGAGCAGGAGAGCGGCCGCAGCATGCTGCATCACTCGCCGTGCTCCCGACAGTGAGAAATACATAAATACATTTTTTCTGTGTTTATCAGAAGGAATTGCCGTGGTCTGGGCTTTGCCTCCACACGAATTTTTCAGCCCTAGGGATTCTGCAAATTCTAGTGTAATTTAACCACAACGTGAGAGAGATTTTGCCTAGTGGCAATAAGTGATTTTTTATTTACTCAGCGATTGCCTAACTCTAATTTCAGGAGGAAAAGCACAAGTGATATAATATTTCATCTACCGGGTCCTCTGAGCACTCCACCTCGTCCTCTGAGCGCTCTGCATAGAACTAAGGAAGCATCCTGACAGCTTGAAAGCAAATAACGGCAAATATAGGTTTAAGGTAACAACTCCAGAAAGCGAAGGACCGTCCTGTCGTTTCATGGCTATAAAAGCAAGCGCTAACAGTAAACGCCTGGCCTGTAGCTAATAAGAGACGAGCACTGAAGCGTCGTCTGGCGTAACGACGCAAACGTATTGCACCGCCACGCAACCTCTTCGCGCGGGGTCCCAGGACATCAGCTCGCACCCGTTGCCCGCACAAAGCCCTCGGGGAGGAACGCACCGGCCACGCTGCGGCGTCAGCCCCACGAGGGCTCAGGGCCCGGTGCTTCGGACACCAGACTTGTCGAATTGTAGAATGTCCTGAGCCTGAAGGGACCTGTGGGGATCGTGGAGTCCAACTCCCGTCCCTGCGCAGGACAGCCCCAAATTCACACTGTGTGCCTCAGGGATGATGCAGCTCGTGAAAAGAAAGAAAGAGAAATTAAAACTGCAGCTGGAGCCGGGCCTCGGCGGAGCGATGCCCTCGGCCGCCCCGGGAAGCAGCAGCAGCAGCTGCTTCGCTGCCTGCAGGGGCGAGGCTGACCTGCTGGTGCGCACCCAAAGCGGCTGGGTGACGAGGAGCCTCCCTCACCCAGCAGCGTCTCCCGAGCCAAGAGAGGAAAAACCACCCACAACATTCTGAAGAGCTGGATAAGCAGAAAAACGCGTCTTATTTTAAGCTGCGATGGGCCAGGAAAGGGTGGGAGGCTGGTTCGGGGGGCTGGGAAGCGTTGGGCGAGGTGATCAGAAAGGGAAGGAGTGGGCGCCTTTGTGAGGAGATCAGATAAGCTGCTTTTAAAACGAAGGAAGCCAATTTTAAGCCGCATCCTGAAATGAATAAGGGGGAAGAGAGCCGAGCGCAGCCTTGTTTGATGTGGGTGTGCTTTATTAAAGCCTGCCTGCAAATAGCGATTGCCGAGGCTGCTTCTTTTCTAACAGGCTCGGGGAATGAAGGTGTTGTTATCTCCTGACAGAAATTGAATTAATGTTCTTACTGAGGCTTTTGTAACGTAATAACCTGCATCGACCGGAGTCAACGCTGCCCACCTGACGCACTGCACGTCCCTGTGGAAGGGCCATCCTGCACACGCATCCTGCAAACCGCGTTACCCCACGGGCCTTGCAGAGGTCGAGACGCTTCTGCTCGCGTTCGTTTCGATGCCTTTCAATAAAATTCTGCTAAAAATGTAAACCTGGTTGGGAATTGGATTTGGTAACGGTCTGCCAAGCGCAGACCTAGAGAAGTGGGTGCTCCTTCTTGCCCACGCGGGTCTCCAGCCTGCTTTGGTGGATTGTTTCCCATTTAAAAAAAATCAGTTGTTATTTCTCGCAGCTCTGTCTTCCACCTTGAGGTGACTCGATGATGGAGCCCGATGGCCTGCAGGGAGGGAAGAGAGAGCCAGTCTGATGGAGAGCGGCTGAGGGAGCTGGGGGGGTTTAGCCTGGAGAAGAGGGGGCTGAGGGGAGCCCTTCTCGCTCTCTGCAGCTGCCTGAGAGGGGCTGGAGTGAGGGGGGGGGTCGGTCTCTGCTCACAAGTCAGCAGTGACAGGGCGAGAGGGAACGGCCCCAAGCTGCGTCAGGGGAGGTTTAGGTTGGAGATGAGGGAAAATGCCTTCCCTGCCAGAGCGGTCAGGCCCTGGCACAGGCTGCCCAGAGAGGTGGGGGAGTCACCGTCCCTGGGGGTGCTCAAACACCGTGTAGCCGTGGGACTTGGGGACATGGTTTAGGAGGCCTGGGGGTGTTGGGTCGGCGGTTGGGCTCGGTGATCTTAGAGGCCTTTTCCAACCTTAATGATTCTGTGATTCTAAAAGTGCTTTCTTCACCCTGCCCTAACGTGAGGGGGGCTGTTATGGGGCTTTCCGGCTGCATCACTCAAAATTATAAGGTGAAATCACGCGTGGGGAAAAAAAAAAAACAAACTTAATAAGCCTGAAAACGCAACCTTGAGGGGGCACCCGGATTTGAACCAGGGACCTCTTGATCTGCAGTCAAATGCTCTACCACTGAGCTATACCCCCGCCTACCAAAACCGCTGCCGGGCGCTCGCTTAACTGCGGCCCCACGCGTGCGTAGCCCCCGGCCCGCGCGTGGACGCCGCATCCGCGGCGTCCACGCGCGGGCCGGGAGCTACGCACGCTTGCAAGACTCCACGCGCGACCACGGAACGGGAGGGGAAGGAAAAAGGAGGAGGTGGGTGCTCGAACGCGCCCGCCCACGCCGCCGTTGGCGCAGCGGGGAGGGGGGGTGGGGTGGGGTGTACGTGTGCGTGCACGCGCGCGTGGGTGGGCGCCACGCCCCCGCGCGCCCCCGGGGCCCCGCCCCCTTCCCCCCCTCCACCCCCCCACCTCCTCCTCCCCCCACCCCCCCCGCCTATTTAGGGTCGTGGCAGCGCGGGCGGAGGCCCAGAAGCAACGGCGCCGGGTGGGAGCGGAGCACGAGTGGCAGCCATGAACCCCAACTGCGCCCGCTGCGGCAAGATCGTTTACCCCACGGAGAAAGTGAACTGCCTGGACAAGGTGAGCGCCACGCTCGTGGGGTGGGGGGAGTCCCCCGTGGGGTGCGTCGTCGGGGTCTGTGGGGGTGCACCCCTCCCTCCCACCGTGGGATATCCCCACGCTGCCCGCCCTATCTTAGGAGCCTGGGGGTTCTTTTGCTGTCCCGTGGGATCGGCACCCACGCTCCTTCCAGCCCTTGGAGGTGGCACCTCCCCGAGCGGCGCCGGGGGTCGCGGGTGGGAGCCCGCGGCAGTGTCCGGGGCTTTTCCTTATATATATATATATATCACTAAAAGCAGCCCCAGCGGCGCGGGGAGCCGGAGCCGGGCGCCTGCGGAGGCCGATGCAAAGCAACAGTTAACGCTTCCCCTGGAGCCGCGAACCCCATCTGGTTTGCATTAACCGAGCTCTTTTTTTCCTCCTCTTCCATCCCAATTGATACTTCTCTTTTCCAGAATTCAATCTTTACAGTTTGCGCTGCCTGCCTTAACGTGGTGCGCAAGTGCTTTGAGGGTCTCTTTTCTTTTTTTTTTCAAGTGTTTTCCCATCAAAAACACCCCTCCGAGGCCGCCCGGCCCCGGCAGCGCCGTCCGTGGGAGGAGGCGGTGGTTCCTTCCCCCCCCCCCCCCCCCCCCCCGTGGGGTTCGCCCCTGAACTGCCCCCTCCTGGGGGGGCTGAGCCGCTCCCCACCCCCCCCCCCCCCCCTTCCAGGCTTCTGGGACAACCAGTTTTTAGGGACTAAAAAAAGTAACTCGAAGAATGCGTGGATCCCGGCGGCGGCATTCCTGAGCTTCGGCAGACCCTGTTGCTCGCATTTTTAACAGATGATGTTTCTTCCTTAAGCTGGGCCTGGCCCGAAGCTGAACCATCCGCCCCGTGTCCCAGGGCCCGTCCTGGCTGCTGGGAGCCGTGAAGTGGCTCCCACTGTTGGAGCCCGTGCTGGCCTCCGGCAGCTGCCGGGTGTCCCAGTGGTGGGTAACTGGAAGGGAAGGGGGGCGACGACCCTCTGCTTCCTCCTGCGCAGCCACTGTCTGGGTTTTGTTCTACTTCTGCGCTGGCAGTTGCGTGTTGCCGTCAGGGCACGACCGATGCGCGTCCCGAGACGGCGTATTCTAGCCGCTTGGGAGCGGGCAGGCAGCTGCCATCATCGTCTTGTGCTTCTAGGGGTCTTACTAGCTTTCTCCTGCTACGAATCATTGCATGCTCAGCCTTGCAATACAGCACGCCCCTCAGCAAATGGCTCCCCTCCCGCTAACTCCCCCTGTGTTAATTTTTCCTGGGGTTTCTGCCTGGTGAGGTGGCAGCTGGAAGGGGCTTCCCGCAAAAGTGCAAGATAAGCGCGGTGTTATTAGAGTGGCTGCTGCCCTGTTTTTGCTCTACACCCTGCCAAAGTCGAAAGGGCAGCCCTGGTGTTGTTTGCATAAGCGCTGCTAGGGCTGAAATTGAACCACGGGCAGCAATAACGAAGGGCTTCTGGGAGGAGACGTGTGCATGTTGCTGCCTTTAAGCTTCCAGTGCCTGTGCTGGTGTGTTGACGACCAGATGTGGTTGGTTTTCTCCTGGTAGTGAAATCGGGAAAGTCCGTTTCCCTTCTGAGATTTACGGCAAATGAGGAAAACTTGCAGTTTCATCAGGCTCTACAAAGGCAGAGAGAAGTGAGACTGCCTGCTGCCAGCTCCGACGTGGGTGAAACAGAGTTCTGCCTCTTGACTTTTCACTTTGTCACCTTGCAAAAGGCAGATGCCTTTCTCGGGCTTGGGGAAATGGGTGGCGTTCCCTTCCCCCATGCCTACCCGCCAGCCCTCCAGATAAGGTGCTTGGTGATGTGGCTGGCTTCCGCTGTGGAAGTGACATCTCCGCTGCCCGTTGCTGGAGCGGCTGTCAGAGGTTGGTGGTTGCAGCTGCAACTGCTGAACCCACGTAAAGCTGATGTCGGGTGACTTTTTCTAAAATGAGTAGACGTTAGGATTAGCTGTTACCGTGCATTAAACCCGATCAAGGATTTGCCTTCAGCCCAAGGAGTCTCTCCTTTTGTCTTCTAACCCTTGAGCCTCAAGCGATGCTCGCTCCCAGGTGCGGAGCGGTGGCGTTGCTTGGAGGAGGGATGCTGTGTGGCCGTAGCACGAGCTGTAAACGGTTACACTGACATGGAGCGTGGCTGTGAGCTCTCTCCCCAGATCTAGTCTGCTGCGAGTGGCAGAGTTGCCTGAAGGGCTCCATCTCCGAGAGCAGCCTGCCTGGACCGCGGCCAGCGTGCTTCTCGTAAAGTACGGCCTGCTGGGACGTGGGGTGAGCTGCGCCGTGCGGTCGTACCTGGGATCACCTCCAGATGTTCAGAGCTTTTCAAACTTGGAATTGGAAAGCACAGGCGTTAATGCTTCTCTAAAAACCTATTTGAAGCTTGTCCTCTTTCTCTGCAGCCGTGCTGGAGGGTGAGCAGCAGCATTACGGGAAGCCTACATAATTGCTGTTCCCCTGTGTCAATTCTGCGTTGCAGCCCTCCTTTTAGTGCTAGTTTAGATCTGTGGATCAGGCCTTAATATTGCCAGTGGTAAGACGAAGTCGAGGGGCAGCAAGACCTAGAGATAGGGGTGGTGCTCTCTGGGTAGCTCGGCTGCCTGCTCAGGCTGCAGGGAGCCCTTTGTAAGAGCCGCAGGACAGGAACACCTCTGCTGAACAAAGCTTAATGCAAACTGAGGCAAGATTAAGCAGTAATTGCTCTCTGGCTGGGGGTAAAGGCCGCCTGAGCGCATCGCTGCTGTGCTTATTGTGGAGGCTGCCGCGGGCAGGGGGGACAGCTGGCCTTGCCAGATACTCCTTGGCGCTCTCGGGAGCCTGGGTATTCCTCGGAGGAAGAGGCTCTGAAGTCATGTTGGCCGTCGGTTCATCTCTACATATTTATAGTGGCATCTCTGGTATTTGTGCGCAGCTATTACAGCGCTGTGAATGGCTGACAAGCTTGGAGAGGTCTGTTAATTACCCCTAATGTGGCAGTAGCTCAACGAAAGGCTGTGAGTTTCAAGATGCCTGAAGAACTCGGGACTCAACTGTTGATGGGTCTGTCCTTAGAGTCTGAAAGCTGGGAGCGGGGGAAAAATAATCCTGTGGAGGCTGGATGCGAATGAGGGTGTTGGTACAGAGCGGCTCGTGGTGCAGAAAGAAGCCCCCACTTGTTGTTAGCTGCAAGCTCCGGAGGAACTTGTTTAACTAGAGGAAAAGAATAAATATGTTGCTCTGAGCAACTGAAACGAGGCATTGTCCTTCTGGGCTGAGTCAGTCTTGTAGAGCAGCGGAGGTGTTTGTGCACCGGGGTGTGGTACCTGCGGGAAGGTGGCACAAGGGCTTAGGCTTGGCTTTTGCTGCCTCCTTGCAGGAACACAGGCTGAGCCAGTAGTTGCAGTGGTGGAAATGACTCTTTAAAAGCTTAAGGGTGGAAATCATAGTAACAACTGCCAGCTGTTCTCCCTGGGTTTGCTCACTGCATAGTAAGTGTGTGCCTGGCTCCGAGTCCCGGGTGTCACACTGCGGGCTTGCTGGCTGTAATCCACTTGGTATTAGGAGCTGCTAATGTGGCTTTTTGCTTGTTCTTTCCCTGCTTTTGCAGGGTGGTGCTGGGTGGTTTGTGCAGGGAGGGCAGCCCCAGGGCAGGACTGCCTTACCTCCAGTGAGTAAAGGCATTGCTTCGAGTGAGTAAAGATGCTGCTACAGGCAGTGCTTTCCTTGTTGCACCTCTCCAGCTTGGCTCCTGCCTGTGGGCTCAGCTTTTGGCGGGGCTGGGGGAGTCACGCCGGACCCCTCCAGCCCTGATGGCTGTGGCTGCCAGAGGAAGGGCGAAGTCTAGTCACCAGGTGACTGGCAGGGCATCGGCCTTGGTCTGCGTGGGGTGGCATTGCAGAATTGCTTGGTCTGAGCTGTTCTCATGGGGCTCCCTCCAGCCTAGAAAACTGCTTGGGCCAGTTAAATGCCAAGTGGAAGTAATTTCTTGGAGTAGCCCTAAAAATTTAATTAACTCCAAGGAGGTGTTTTAGGTGTTACAACCCATAATGTAGGGTCATGATCTGAATCTGGTTTAAAGGAGAGCTGTGCTGCTGTACGGCTGTGCTCGGGGGACAGACCTCAGGTGTGGGGTGGGCTCAGCTCGAGGCTGCCGATGCAGGAGCTGTGGGCGAGAGGATGCAAAAACTACCTTCCCCAGAAGATCAGGCTAGTGGATCCCCTTCCTTGTTGCTGTCTCCCCAGCCCTGCCCTCTGTTAGGATGCAGCACTGGCAAGAACGGTCGTAGCTCTTGACAGCCCCACTGTGGGGAGGGGAAGGCTGAGGAGTGATTGGGGTGACCCGGCACCCTCTGGGGCTGTAGGTTTGTGAGGCTGGGGATTAGCTGGTTACCTGACAGAAGGGCGGTATCTGTGGTGAGGACCTTTGGGCCATCTGTGTTGGACTGTCTGCTTCTCATGAGAACCTTTTCTCTTTGTTTCCTTGGCTCGGCTGTGTGCGGCCTCACCTGACCTGCTCTTCTGGCTATCTCTTGGCTAACATCAGCAGAAAAACCTAAAGCAGCAACTGTGAAGCCTGCAAATGACATCTGTCAGCTCTGACAGTCTCCCTGCTCGCTGGGGTTTATGTTGTGCCTCCTTTGTAGCAAGATGCTTCTCCTATCCTGTGTTTGGCCGAGCCAAATGAATCCCTGGCCTGGAGATAAGGAAGCAAGATGCTGCTATGATGCAAGTCACAAGTGTTGCTGCCCTGTTGAGAGAAGATGCATTGGGAGGGTTGGAGGGGTGGGATTTAATTGTGTCCTAAACTAGCAAGACTATTGTCTGTCCTCTAGGTTTTGCAGGGGTCATGGATGCTATCGCTGACATCTCTAGGCTGGAGGAGCTGCTGCGTTTGAGTTGTGCAATTCTAGTGGGACGTGGCCCTATTTTGCAAGTCACTTGTGTTAATGATTCTCTTGTCTCTGTTTCCAGTTCTGGCATAAAGCATGTTTCCACTGCGAGACCTGCAAGATGACCCTAAACATGAAAAACTACAAGGGCTACGAGAAGAAGCCGTATTGCAATGCGTAAGTCTCCGCTACCTGCTCTAGTCGCTGCTGAGAAAGCGTTGGGCCTGGGACATGCTGCAGGATTTGCTGGACCCTCCTCCCTCCTAAGCACTGGGCCTCACCACCTGAAATGAGTTGTGGGGAACCCTGACCTCTGCAGAAACTCTCTCCCTGTGCTGCTCTGCAGCATTTTCTGGGAGTGCATGTGAAGCCCTGGCCGAAGGGGCCGCACGTGCCAATTAATGCCAGTATTAAAACAGTGTTTCTCAGGCTTAAATGCCAGCTGATGGCCACAGCTCCAGTTCCAGCTTGGGCAGGCAAAAGATGAATAAAATTCATATACAGGCAGGCATTTATATGGAGCTGATCTTAATCTGTATCCCCTTAGAGAAGGAGAAATATGAAAGGCGTTTATACCACCCCAACCGAATGCAGGTGTTTGGGGAGAGGAGAGATGCCCGTTCGTGCGGGGGGAGCGGGGCGTGTGAAACAGCCAGGGACACCGGTGTCACTGCGGCCTGTGCTCCGATGGGCTCGTGGCCAAGGGCGCTTGCCCGAAGCTGCCAGCGCTTGCCCTGGATGTTGTGAAGCTAAAATACAGCTTGAACGCAGGATCCTTCTGAGCAGCGTGGGAGAGGTGGTGGCAGAGCAGGGTACAGCTCCCCGTACTGCACCCCAGTTTGCTTTCCTGCATCTTTCAGGCTGTTTCTGAGTGGTGGTTGTCCGCTGGCTCCCATTTTTCTTAGCAAGAAGGACCCTTAATTGCAACCCTATGCTGTTGCACAATGAGCTCTAGTCCCTGCTCAGCCCAAAGGGAAGCACTGAGCTCTGCTACCCGACACGCTTCTGTCTATAAAGCAGCTTTGCAATAAGGCTTTTGTAGCTGCTTCTTGTACGTTAACAGTTCCTCAAAGGAAAATGAGATAACAATGCTACTTAGCACTTGTGTAGCGTGGTCCATTCACAGAGTGCTTTAAAAGCATTAATCCTGACAACATCCTTGTAAGATGGGTATTACCCTATTAACGCCTAAGGCAAGTAGGAAGAAGCGGTAAGACTGTCAGCCATGTGGTACCTTAGCAAAAACCTCCCACTTCTGTAGCTCTCTTGTATGTTGGTTATTGCTGGTATCAGGTGTTGATGATGGCCTTGGGCAAGTCCCAGAGAAAACCTCTTGAACTTGTAGCATTCAAGTCTCTGCTGGTAATGGTGGTGTCTTGGGACCTCACCTGAAATGCCAGGTGGCAACTGCGTGAAAAGTAGCAAATAACCCTTTGGCTGTTCAGCTGTATGGGGGCCGGCAGCACGGTTAGAGCTCCAGCTTCTGAGCTGAAGCTGGGAATTCCCTGGAACTTCCAGGGTGAACTGATGAGAGGGACACTTGTCCTTGGACTGTGCAAGCCTTGTCCTTACAGTGATGGTGGTCCTGCCAGCCTGGGATCTGTGAGCTTGAGACCTTGGTTTGCAGAGACGTGCAGGAGATAAGACCCCTGGGCTCTTTGTGTCCTGAACCAGAGCTTTCTTCTCTGGATGCCAGCTCTGGCAGAGCGCCCTGCCTGGCCTCCAGCGCTGGTCCCTTGTGCTTCTGCCCCTGGTGCTTCTGCCCCTGCCTGTAGGGATGGGCCTGGGGTCCTGTTCGTGTGCTCTCTCCCTCTAGGCTGCTGGAAGGGAAGTGGGATAATAATGGGAAATTCCTGAGATTCCAAGGAGTCTGCGCAACCTCCATCCATCTCAGTTTCTCAGCCCCCTCTGCTGAGAGCTCCCTTTGATGCTGGCTTGCTGTCTTAACCCTTTAACAGCCTCCCTGAAGAGGCAGCTGCCTGTATTGCCTCTACCCCAGGGTGGCCCTGGATGTTCAAACTGTGCACTGAAACCTGCATTAAATGCTTTGTTCTTCCTACCTTGCCTGGCTGTGCCTTAAAGGGAGGTGAGAGCAGCTGAAAACCCCTGGCATGTGAGGCTTTGCCTGTGGCAGCTGCCAGCCCCTTCCTTGCCGGGGTGGAGGCTGTGCAGTGCCCAGGTGTGGGGCGACGGGAAGCTGCAGCTGGAGGACGTGGGTTTGGTTCCTTCTCAGCTGGTGCCCCTGGAGTGGTCTAGGGAGGACGAAGCGGCCAGGCGAGGTGAGTGTCTGGCAAAGGACAGCCCAGAAGGAGCTCACCCTTCCCGAACGGCTTTTGCTGATGTTGGAGTTGAGGGGCAACATCATCTATCACCTGAGGAGGGGGTGGAAAAGCAACATTTATCCTGGCAGGGAAGAGGCTGCTTTTCTGAACTTGCCTTAGCACAGGGTCTCCTCTGTTTGAGCTGTGGCCTTCTGCCAAATTCCTGAGTTTTTCTTCAAGAGAGCAGGAGGAAGAGGGCTGGGCTTCCTCTCTATCTGACATTACCCTAGCAATAAATCTGCCTGAAGCCTTTCAAGAAGGTGGCTGGTTAACTCTGCCCTCTACCCTCCTGTGCCCATCAGCGTCAGGAACTTGCTTGGTGGCAGACACAACCATCTCCACCCTCCTGGCCGTTCCCCTTCTGCCTTCAGCTTGGGACTGGGGTGACCGGTTGTTCACTGGAAGCAGCATTCAAGGCTGGGCTTATCCCTTTACATGGGCACTTAGAACTAAAAGAGGTAGGAGTGGAGGAAGTAGATTCCCCCACCCTTCATTTGCAGAAGCCTCAAACTTCACCTGGGTGAGCTGGGCTGCACAGGACAGGCAAGACTGCATGTGAGTTCAAGGGGACCAGCTGCTCCCAAATATGCATTATATACATAGGCTTTAATTTCTTGCTGAGCTGAAGGGATAACAGCTCTGTGCTGAGGCTGGGGACCGGGGCTGTGAGTCCCAAACGGAGGCGGTACCTGCAGCCCCAGGGCTCCGGTCCCCTCCCTCCAGCCAGCCCTGGTGACTGGCAGCTCTGCGTTGCTTCAGCGGTGGCTCAGTGTGCCACAAATCTGTGCCTTGCAAATCCTGTCTGAGAGTTCAAAGCTGTGTGTGTGTTCTGGGGTGTTGGCGGCTTCACAGACATCCCTGGGCAGTGCTGCTCTTGAAATGCAGAGGAGCTCGCGTACGCCTGGGTGTGAGGTGGGAGAAGGAGCAGTATCCTGGGCAGGAGGCTCCTTTTCTGCCTCCTGTCTTGGCTACAAGGTCGTTCTGCTCATCTCCCTTGAGGACATCTAGATAAGACCTGAGCCTAGGCTTACCTCGGAGCGGTGGGTTTGCCTGAATCCGTGCTGATGTGCAAGTGATTGCCTTGTTGGCTGTATCTCTGCTCAGAATGCCCCGCTCTGGCTGCGTGCACATCCCCTGTGCTGGCATCCCGCCGCTGGAGCACGGCTGAGCAGAGGGGCTGCCTCCGCCGCCTGCACACCCCACAGCGCTGGGTTTTTTCCTTTTATTTCCTTACTGCTGCAGGCTAGCTGGCAGGAAGTTAATGGCCTACTTGCTCCGCAGCCCCTCCTCCCCCACCAAGGAGAGGCAGCCTGGCCTGACAGCGCAGCATCCTTTGTTTGAACGTGCATGGGGAGGTGGTGCTGCCCACCGAGACCCTTTGCTGTCGCCCTGGCTCAGGCTGCCCTGCCAGCGCAGGGCACAACAAATCGCTGTGCTCTTGCATCTCCACATCCCCCGTGCTAAACCGCATTTTTTCCCCCTCTCAAAAAGGGGCTAAAGGCGAAGTGAGACTGCCAAAAATACATTAGGTAGGTGTGTTCGCAGGGTCCCCGCTCTCTCCATCTGCCGTGCTTGCATGCCTTCAGCTTTCCTTCAAGGAGTTGACTTTCTTTGCAGAGAAACCGCACCCGGCGCGGCGGCGGCGGCGTGTGTGCCGGCTGCGTCCCGGGGGATCGGGGATCGCGGGGCTGACATTCCTCTCCACTGAGTCAGGGCCAGCGGCTTCCGCCTCGGCAGCTGCCCTGCCCGGCTTACCTAGACCGAGCACCTAGGGTTACTGGGGCACCTCTGATGCCTGGTGGTGACCCGAAGAACCCCCCTGGCAGATTTCTCACGGCTAAGATCCTTGCCTTTCCGTGCAGAGCAAGCGGTCTTGATACCTCTGGGCTAACTCCTTGCTTGGAAAAAGTTAGCGAGCGGCTCTGAGCTTCTACGAAGGAGCCAATGATCTGTTCTTGGCATTCCTTTCCGCTCCATCTGGTAGCAGCCTACTGCATTAATAAAGTGATCTTCCAAGTTGGGGGGGGGGGGGGGGGGGGTGGGCAGGAAGGGAAAGAGGAACAACTGTGTTGCCGGGACAGAGTCTGGGTGTTTATCCCATGCTTTATTTGTGCTGAGTTTCTGGATAAGAACTGCCTTTCTGTCTTGGTGTGCACACTTTGCGTGCCGTGGAGCTCTGAACAGACGCTGCTTTTTTGTCTTGCTGTAAATGAAAGCTGGCCTCCCCATATGCTGCTGTGGGAGGGAGGCTTTGGGGAGCTGGGGGGTACAGGGTGCTTCTGTTTCACCTCTGCTGTGTTTGGGGAGGGGCTCGCCGATGCACCTCCTGTGGGGGAGAGGAGATACGATATATGGGAAAGCTCTCGTGAGTAATGCCATGATTAATGGTTGGAAGGCTGCAAATGTTAGTGAATCCGCTTTGGGGTGGAGCCTCTGGTTTCTGAAGTGTTTGGGGATGACTTACTCCAAGTCCTGTCTGTGTACCGTGGACGTCTCAGCTGACACTATTCCTCTGGAAATCCAAAATCCTTCTCCGGGGCTCTGCTCCCCTCCCTCCAGCCCATCCACGGCTGTTACCGCCTCTCCGAGGCTGGAGGTCGGTTTAAGCCAGTGATGCCCCAGTGTGCACAAGGCAAAGCGTTTGTGGGTGAAGCCTCTGCGGAGGGGGCGAGGGCAAACCTCACCGTGACTCTTCGCAGGTAACGCCTCACCCTGTGTGGCTGTGTTGCTCCTTCCTGGTAGCCCCAGGCGTTCTCCACCCGCCTGGCAGATGTTTCCCCACTGCCCCTGGAGTTAGGAGGCAGAAAACATGTGCTCCAGCTTCAGGTGTTTGGTGCCTGCTTATTGTTAAAGACTAAACCATCTCCCTGTAGCAAAGCAGATGGTAAGTGAGCCTTGTTCTCCGAGGAATGCTATCCCCGTAGTCAGGGTGTGCCGCATCGGTGGGCGAGGGTCCTCCTGCTGTCTCTGTCCTGCCGTGCACGGGCCGCAGCAAAACCGAGCCGGCGTCCCCGCTCCTGCCCCTGGGCTGGCGGGCAGCAGCACGGCTCGCCCTGCGCGGGTGGGTTTGCGGGTTCAGGCAGAGCTCCGGGGCCTGGCAGCTGCCTGCAGCCCTGCCCTGGAAGGGGGGGGGGGGAGGGACAGCAGCCACGCAGCGTCCCCGGAGCCAGGAGCGCAGGGTTTGGGCTGAGCCCGCAGCAAGGGCTGCCCAGCGCTGACCTTGCTGCGGGGGGACAGGCTGCAGATGAATGTTGACTTTCCTAAACTTGCTTATCCGTGTCTGGGGCCAAAGAACCTTGTGGAAAAACCCAGCGCCGTTGCGATGCTCGCGCTGTTCCCATAAACAGTAGCAGGGGGAGGATGGGACAGGCAGTGCTCTGTGTTGGGGGCTCAGCGATGGGAGGGGGGAGCAGCGGGATGAGCAGAGCCCTTTCCAGAAGTGAATTCTGGCTTCACAGCTTGGCAGCCCCTGTTCTCCTTCCTTCACTTGAAATTTTTCCATTATGGATTAGAGCAGGTTTGTGAAAACAGGCTGGTTTTGACTCAGGCAGCTCTGCAACACCCTCGGTAAGTGCTGGCAGAGCCTTTGGGGACGGGGGTGAGTTGGATGCTGCCTGTGCTCACGGGGAGCAGAGCTGGCTGAGCAAAACCCTGCTCCCTGCTGCTGTCCCATGCCGGGACAGCCATGCTAGAGCCGGTGGCGACAGGTTTTGCTTGTCCTGCCTCCTCCAGCACTGCGCTAGCCTGGCACCGGTACACGGGGTGGGCACTGGGAGGGTCTTTGAGAAATAGTATCCTACAAAGTTGTGCTCCGAGCTGCGTTATGCAGAGCCATTTTTGAGGCAGGCTGAGAGCAGATGCTGGGAGACGGCAGCAGCTGCACACGTGGAGGGCTGGACCAGCCATTTTGGCAGCCTCTCCCCAAAAACCCTGGGAGGAACTGAAGTTTTTCTCTGCAGCCTGCTCTTTTAGAGTAGGATGTTTGCAAGCCTTCAGCAAAGCAGTGTGGTGCTGCTTTTATTATTAAAAAAGAACAGTTTATTTTTTATTATGCTTGTCCCCAAGAATCACAGCTCTTTGAAAGGCAGGATGTGAACTTGGGAGCCTTTTGGCAGAGCAGAGCCTATTACTTCCTTTGTTTAACTCTTCTTTTCCGAAACCCTGATACAGCTGCACAAAGGTGACCGTCACCTCTGGGAGGTGCAGGATTGCGCGCGAGGAAGAGATGGTGCATTTGCATCCCGTGCTGAAGCCTGTGCTGATGTTTGCTGGACAAGTCTGCCAAAAGCACTTGCTTAAAGCAGCCTGTATTGAATATAAGCAACACTTGGAGCTAGAGAGGTTCAGTTATCTCACGCATGATCTATGGTGTAAACTAGTCTTGCTGGAGGAACAGATACGGGTTTGAGTCACGCTGAAGCTGCCGAGTCTGGGTCCTGTGCCTTCAGACCCGTGTCAGTTTGCTTTTTGTAGAACAGCTGGAGGGTGCCATGATGCACTTAAATGAGTTTTTACAGATGTGTCCCACCAGCCTCTTGACTGGAGAGGTTTAACTCTGTTTCCAGCTTGTGTGAAGCTCCAAAGGCAGAAGTTGGAAGTGCTGCCACTTAACTTGGCTCCCTGGTAAGGCAGCTCTCGGGGGCAAACGCTGCTTTTTAGGGCAGGTCTGGGATGTGATGGGGTGCAAGTGCTTGGAGGGTCGCACTGATCTGGAGGTGAGATCACTGGCGAACCCTTTACGCTGCCGCTCTGGGACTGAAAATACTGCCCAGGTGTCTGACTTGCGGGTCACAAGGAAACTGGCACGGAGGAGCCGGTATGGGGCTGTTTCTGGTTGGTGTATGGGAAGGAGGGGGTCTGTGTCTGCTTTCTAATGTCCCTTCTGGAGGAGCTTCCTACCTTAGCCTTGCCTTTGGTCGCAGGATGGCTTCTCAAGTGAACCGGGTGAGCTCTTTCTGCTGCGGCTGGGCGAGGGGGTCTGTAGTGATGCTGGGGGAAAAGGCAGAGCTGCTCGGGGAAGGGCTGAGAGAGGCACAGAGCAGACAGACCATTACCCACAGGAACCCTGTGACTCACTGCTAACAGTGGGGTAAACCTTCATCTGCCTCAGAATTGCTGTATTCAAGCAACTCCTAATGCGGGAGCCAGACGGGTTCGGTCTGGCCAGAGGAGACTCGATTGACCTGATTTAACAATGCAACAAAAAATGCCTTGTCTCTGGTGGCTGTGGCCGGACCGGCGCAGCCTCGCCGGGGTATCTTGCCAAGGGCTCGTACGCAGGGTCATGCTGCGGGCCATAAAGCTCCTCTTTTTGGAGGAGGAACTGTGCGCCCTGGGTTTCTGAGGGTGGTGAGCAGCCGCCCCCTCGGTGGATGGCACCTGCGTGGCCGGAGGTGTTGCTGTGATGCAGAAAGCAAATGGTTTGGGACTGTGGTTTGGGGGGGGGGGGGGGGGGGGGGCAGATGCCGCATGCCGAGCTGGGGGCTGGCTGTGCCTGCACAGGGCAGGTGACCTCTGGAAAGTGGGGCTGTCCCTGCTATCACTGTGCTCCTCCCCTCCTTAGCTGGCTCTTCAATTACTTCTGCAGCGTGTGAAATCTGGGGTGGCTTTTCCTGGCATCTCTCCTGCTGGGTGTAATCACCCGAGGTCCTGCCGAGCTGCAGATTAAAAGGGGTATTTTTCTGCCAGCCCTGAGCAAGGATGCGACGCTGGCACACGCCGCCCCGAGCCTTCGCTCCATCACGTGTCCCTCTGCCCCACATAACTCGCATGCTGCTTCGCTTAATCTGACAGCAGCCCCCTGCAGCGGGGGGTCGGGCGGGGGGAGGGATCCCCGTCACCCATTCGTTAAACTCCAATCAGGCAGAGGATGGATGCCAGCGGTGTCTGCGAGGAGAGACCCTGAAGTGCGAGGCCGATCCACTGGCCGTCTGGCGGCTCTGCCGCTGAGACCAGCAGGCTCCTCTCCATCGGTTGTTGTCAAAATACTCCGCGCCCGCCTGGCTGATGGAGCAGCTGTAGGGATGCCGAGGGCTCGATGTGCGTTGCCCCGGCGTGGGCTCTGCACCACTCCTGCTCTGCAGCCGCCGGCTCAGCTGCCACAGCCGCAGAGCACCAGGTGGTCCCCGAGACCCACCGAAACTTGGCTCCTTTCCTGCTTCATCTTCTTATATCCCTGTACCCTCAGGCAGGGAAAACACCGTGATGCTCCTACCAAAACAGGAGCAAAGCGTCTGGATCCTGGTGCGGCGTTAGCCAGGGGCAGGGACCAGGGGCACCTCGCTACAGGGAGCTTGCATGGGGGTTTTTTCCATGGCTCCCGTTTATTCTTGAGAGGTTACTGGTTTTGCTTGAATAGCTATTACTTAGCAGCAGACTTTACACAAATGTCACATCTCAGGGTGCGTGGGACTAATTATTTCCTTGCAGTTTGTCAGAAGAGGGATGGTTTGAAGCAGCTTCCCCCATTTGTCTTCTCAGCCGCTTGTGCCTGAAGCCTGGAGGGTTTTTCTAATGGCCCTTCAAGGCTTCATCTTCCCTTAAAGTGCCTTTTGTTCCCTGCATGGTTCTCTACCTGTTGCCCGAACTTAGGGAACAAGTGTTTCTGCAGCAGAGGGAGGGAGTGAAGGGCATCAGGGCAGGTGTGCACGTGTTACGGGAGCGTACGTGAGTGTGATGCTGGCAGGGGACCTGCTGGCAGTGGCCAGGTGAGCTCCTGCAGCGCGATCCCTTCTGCAGCTGCCAGGAGAAAGCCTCTTCCTCCATGGACTTTGGGCTCAGCGCTGCATGGAGGGTGCTGTGGTGGGCACCCAAATTCCTGCTGGCTCCAGTTTTGGAAGCCTTTGGCTCTGGTCCCTGTTGGTGCAGGTGGCTGTGCGGTAATTGCACGGGTGGATTTGGTCTGTGTTGCTCATGCTTCTTCTGAAAGAGTTGGGCAGGTTGAGCAATAAACACCCTCCCCCTTCCCTGTTCCCCAGCCAAGACCTATTTATGGTGATGGCTGGGGGAGGGCAGCGAGGACCCACAGCTCTGCTCCTTCCTTGGCTTTGACTGTGAGAAGGGGGAGAACTGGGTCTGCTCCACCACGAGACCACCCCGTGCGAGGAAGGATGAGCCCATCTCCGCTGCAGATCCCACAGACGCCCTGTTCCCACGCGCACGCTGCCTCCCGCGCTCCCAACCCAAGGCAATTCACTCACTGCTTTCTCATTAAGATTTAATTTATTGCTGACGATTACTGTGGCTGATTCTCATGCATAGGAGATGGTTTTCCCCTCTCCGGTGTGTGGCAGGGATCCGGGCGTCTGTGTCTGTACTGGCTGGGCAGGGGGAAGGCTGGCGTCAGCAGCGGGGGGCTGTCGCTGCTCCTGCATCGGGAACCCCTGGCCTTAAATTCCCCAAGGACTGAAATGCCTTTTCTTAATCAGGCAGATCCCACGAGCTGGGGAGAAAAGCGATGCCTACTCTCAGGGGAAAACACTCAACTTGTGCATTTCTTCCTACACCTAGCACAGACAGATTACTCCTGCCTGCTAACAACAGTCTGTAGGGGCTCAAGGCTGAGTAAAAAGCTGCCTCAAATTTCCTCAAAATCTAACAAACGGAAACCTAATTCTAACTTAGTCTGTGGCTATCTCTTCCTCTCCCTCACCAGGCTGCGGCTGTAGCAGGGCGCAGCCCGCTGTGGGTACGGTGTTCCTGTAAATGCAAGAAGCAGGGCTGGTAGCTGTCTTCCAGATTATTTGTATGTTTTGTTTTTTTTTTCTCCCCTACATCCACAGCTCTTTGGTTTCTGAGCTCCATGGGGATGAATGTCTCCGTTTCCAGCCCTCTCAGTGACTGGGGCTTCCCTCCTCCCTGCATCCGGAGGCTGCTGCTGGGGACTCGTCTTCTCCCAAGCGTTTATTAGCATGCCCAGGGCATGGGATGCGGTTGCCATGGCAATGGGATGATTTCAGCTCGCAGCACCAGCAGATAGTACGGGAGCTCCTGGGCCGTGGCTGAGCCGTAAATGCAGCTCTGGATGATGGTGCACACAACTTAAAAATCACGTTTGCCCTTCACGGGAGCAGTAGGTCGCATCGTGTGGCTTTCCGGCCAGCCTGGGGGCTGCGTGCAGCCCTCCGTCCCTGTGCCCTTCAGGGGATGGGGCTGCTGAAGTTGGGGGTCACTGTAAAAGCTGCTGCTGAGCAGCAGGAAAAACCTGCTGGATTTGCGAAGGCCCTGGGCAGTGGTGATGGCTCTTGGCTCTCCTCGTAGGACTGGGAGAGAGGTCCATTCCCACCCTCACGGCAGGTCTGGGGCCGGTCTGCATAGTCTGTTGCCTTCCAGACCTGGTCTGCAAATGGAGCATGAGAGATCTGGGAGGGCATTTGGGTTTTGAGCTGCTTGTACTTAAAAGGTGGCTTTGTTTTCTTTGACCTTGGCATGAGTCAGGCAGTGAATTCCAAGAAACTCAGGAAAGGGCTCCAGGATGCGAGTGGTAATTCGGGTAAAACAAGAGACAAGTCTCAGGACTGTCTTCTCGTGCCCCTGGAAGCCGAGGTAGTGCACTTACTGGATTAGCACTAGTGTGAATTGAGCCTCGGCTCCCCCAGCAGCTGCCTAATGCACCTGGGTTTGGGCAGCAGAGTGCCCACCTCCCGCTGGTGGTGCTTGCTCCGGGCTCTGCCCAGCAGATACCTGGGCCCGTAGCTGTAATACGTGCCGCCCCTTTGGGGAGGAAGGGGAAAGGAGCCGCCCCCTCAAGTGGTCGAGGTGCAGCACCCCTTGAGCAAGGGCTGTTAAATGCAGCCTCCTTTGATGTGTGCTGCCTTGGCCACCGAAGCTTATGGGCTACGGAGAAAGGGGTTTGTCACCTCTGATAACATTGAGGGAAGCGGCCCCTTTTGTCATCCCTTCAACGTACGAATGCGGTTAACCCAGCAATAGTGTGATTGCAGCAGCGTTACAGGAGCAATCTGTGCTAACCAGAGGCCAACCCAGGCCAATGTCGTTTAGACCGACCCCTCCCCAGCCGGCCCCCAGGCTGTTCATCTCTGCTGGCAGCAGACAGCAGCTGGTGTGGATTTGGGCCCAAGGTGTCTTACACTGTGTTGCTGCTTCTAAAGCGTCACTGGCTGGGTGCAGCTCCACGGCAAAGGCTCGGCTGCTGCTGAAGTGCCTGGTGGGGAGGTGGGTCAGGATAGCACCCACCCAGGCACCCACGCTCCAGTGGCACTGGCTGTCTCGAGACTGGGAACTGTGGCCAAAAATGCCCAGAGCGCTTAAATGAATGGCAAACCCATGCCCAGCTCTGTGGTGTGGTGTCCACCTGGTGTCCGTTGTTCCCGGTGAGCACAGGACCCTCCTGGAGAATCAGATTTTAGCATTACTGGAGTCTTAACACAGGAATTTCTCTGCAGCAAACAGCAGGCAGTAGCTTGGTGAAATATCTGCCTTGATATTGTACCCCAGCGTGAAGCCTTGACATACCAGTGCCCAAAGGTAGTGGGGAAGGCAGCCTGAACACACAGTATTATATCCTCTCTAATCAGATTAGTCTAAACAGAGATTAAACTATATCCTTCGAGCAGTTGGTGATCTGTTGTTTGTCTAAAACTGATTCTTGTCCTTTTTGATCTTATTGCTGGATGTTTGGGGGGGCTGCGGAGGGTTAATTTAGGCTTTTCTGGTGTGGGTACGGCTGTCCCCTCTCTGCTCCGCTGTGTGCTGGTGAAAGATGAGGGCTGGCTGGGGTCTGACGGCCCGTGCCCATCAGATGCTCACGGGACGGCTGCTTTCTGACGGGCAGCGTGTTTCACATCCTCCTGGGACCCTGGTGTTGCCTCCCACCTCCCGTAAAGCACTAGGCAGCTGGGATGGTGGTGGTGAGGGGCTGTGGCAGCAGGTGATGTCCAGCAGGGCGAGACCTGGAGCAGGGAGGTGGTGGGGTTTTTGGGGGGCCGGGGTGGGGAGGTTCCCCTGCCATGCTGAGCACTGCAGGGCTGGGGAGGGAAGCACGCAGCGAGCTGCTGCTTGCTGAGTTGTCTTTTCCCCTTTCTGCGAACCACATCTGCATTGTTTGGTTTCTCTGTGTGTGGGGGGGGGTTCTCTTTATTTTTTCAGCGGGGCTGAGGCAGCTATTTTTATTCTTGAGTTTCCTGCATTGCTGCTTTACTGAGGTACATGCTCCTCTTGCAGGTCTGTGGTTGTCTATCTGTTGCTGTCCTGCTCCAGCAGTGCTTCTCTAAAGCAGCAGCTCTTGACCAGGCTCCTCCGCAGGCAGCTGGCTTTCTGCTCATTTACCCTCGTCTGACCACACTTCAATTAGCCTTGGGCAGAGGTGCTAATGCCGGTTCTGTAAATAGATAATTGCTAATGCTGGCGCATACAAGCTTCCAAAGCATAGCCCTGGGGCTCCTTGAGACCCGTTTCATGTGGTCTGGGAAGGGACAGGAGCTGCAGCCACCCCGGAGCCCTCGGGTAAGAGCTTGGTTCAGCCACCGGTTGGGCTACGTGGATGGAGACGTGGGAACTGGAGGCTGCACAGTCTGAGTTGTAGCCCTGAACCTGGGGTCAGCGTTGTGCTCAAAGCCTGCAGATCCCCAAGAGTGAGACCTCCCAGCCATCCTCTGCGAGGAGCTGCAGCCGGTTTGCAGTGGACTGCTTAGCCCCGCTCGTCGTCTTCAAGAGCCACTACAGTGAGAGGACAGTCGGGGACTGTCTGGCTCCGCAAGAATATTTATCCAGGCTCTTGCATGTATTCGAAAGTGAAATGGAGCTGCAGCATGACGTGCTGCGGGGCTGCCCGGATGCCACGCGTGTTCAGCGTGAAGCAGGGTGGTGCTGTCGCTGTGCCTCCCACCTGCCCTCCTGTGCTAGGCAGGAACTTTCCTAAAATCCTGCAATCTTTCTGCTGTTGAATTTGGGAGTCTTGCTTTAATTCTTGTGGAAGAGAAACCTCTGACCTTTCAAAAGGCAGTTTTCCCATCCTTGCTCTCTATCTGCAGTATAAACCTGAAGTGCTGCCGTGGGATCTCTGGTTTCTTTGCCATCCCATGAGAGCAGTTACCATCTGTTCAGCATCAGATTTCCTCTCTGGGCATTTCCTGGGGGGTGTTGTGAAGGCAAAGCCCTCCGTGCACAGCGGCCAGTGCTGAGCAGTCTGGAAACATTCCTTTTGCAAACAGTTTCCCCTGCACCACTGGTATAGTCCTCCAGACAGGGCGAGGCTGGCTGCCAGGACCGCATCTGGCCCGGGGCGAGAGCGGCCTCTGGTGCGGGACGTCGCTGACCCCAGGTGAAGGACCAGCACCGGGACCTGAGCGGTAAAGCACCGAGGTGTCGGGACTGACCCTGCCGCTGCTTAGTGGCACGAAGGACTAGCAATAGCTGCCATCGGGGCCTGGTGAAGCCCAGCTGGAGGTGTTTGCACACTGAACCTCCTGTTATGGCAGCGGTTCGCCTCTTGCTGTTTTCCGCGTCTCCTGGAGGTGGGAACGGCCACGTGAGGTTCACCCGTCTGCTTGGACGAGGCTTGTGGCAGCCTCCAGCTTTAGGATTAAGTATTTACCTGAGTTCTTCTAACTGTTAATTCATATTGTCTACAGCAAAGGCTTTCAGAAACTGCTATACGGCACTTCAGAACAAGAGCTGCTGGCTTGTAGCCAGACCACGACAGGTCTCCTGCTTTAGGCTCCCCTTGCAGGCGGGTCCTAAGGATTCACTAAACATGTTGAACTGGCGCACATAAACAGCGCAGCCTCTGCCCCAAGACGGCCGCGGTTACGCCGATATGGTCTGTGTCAGGGTCGTGATGTTCTGCAGGACAAGGAAACCGTGACGTGAGGCTTGTGTGGCTGAGACCTCAGTAAAATGAGCGAGTAGAACTACCCTGCTTCCTTCTGACCCTTCACAGCTGGAACAGTGATCCGGGCTCGGTCGTAAAGCAGAGCATTAGCAGCTTTTACTTGGAGTAATGTCACCCTGAGGACTGCTTAATGAAAAACTGAAGATGTGTTAAGGTGTCTTCAGAAATCAGGCATAAACCTTGAATGGCTTTGTCCCCTGGGGAAAAATCCTCTCCTTCCCCTTTTTTGATAAAACTGAAGTTAATATATTGAGACTGGGAGAGAAGCCAGTGAGAAATGTCTGCTGGGGAGGGTGTCAGGCGCGGGTGGGCGTGCGCAGTGAGAAACACCATCATCCCAAATGGCTACCGCTAAACCTGCACGTTGATGTGACGCAGCCCTGGTTGCGCCGCGGCCGCCGCTCACCGCCGTGCTCCGGGGCCGGCCCGCGGTGCCTGGACCCCCTGGTACCTCCAGGGGGCTGCTGGTCATGGGTTGGATGGGAGAGGGCAGCGAGCGTGGTCGTGGCCCGTAGGAACGCAGTGACTGACGATCTCCCTTCTCTCCCCAGACACTACCCGAAGCAGTCCTTCACCATGGTGGCAGACACTCCCGAGAACCTGCGCCTAAAGCAGCAGAGCGAGCTTCAGAGCCAGGTGAGCACGCGAGCCTCGCCTCGCAGGGAGCCGCTGTGCTTTGCCCCGTCGCCCCAAGTTCTCCCGAGTGCCCCGGTGCTTTCCTACGCCCTTGCACAAAGGAGGGAGAGGCGGGTTTGGGGTTGCGGGTCCCTCTTCTCAGGTCTCACCCACCTCAGCTCTGTCTGCTCTTCTCTTCATCCGCGCCTGCTGTGACCTCCCGGAGGTGGGAAGGGTCCAGCAGATGGTCCGCCACGCTCTTGCACCAGTTTCTTTTCCCTGCTGCCATCCAGCAGCATAATCGGGTGAAATGGCAAGCAGCCGCAGCCGGACAGGCCTTGACTCTCTAGGCAAGTGTTTCAGGTAAACCTGAATCTTGTAGGGCTTGAAATCTCTGGCAAGCAGAAATAAACAGATAGAAGGGATAACGACTGGCACAGATAAGGATTTCTTTCTCTAGTGGGAAGAGAAGAGCCTGTTTGAGAAGGGTGTTGTCCAGACATGTCCTGTTTTATACCCTGAAGGTGTACCTGGATCAGCAAAAGTCCCCAGCCTTGATGCGCGGCTGTGGGCTGGGCTCTCGCACAGGTATCCCCTGACGATGCAGTGGGAGCTGCTTGGCTCTTGGTCCCTGGTTTCCTTCTCTTACCCCAAAACACTGAGAACAGAATTGCGAGCATCAATTTTGCAGAGAATCAGCTGGAAGGGCGAGGTTAACAGAGAAACGGGCAGCTTTGGTGGGTGGCCCTCCTTCGTGGGACTTTGCTCTGCTGAGAGGCTGCGTTGAAGTGCCTTGAGACGATGCCCTGAACCATTGCCGTGAGCTTGGATGCTGCAGAACTGCGGGCGTGTGCTCAGAGTACGCTGCGCTGGGAGAAAATGCATCCAGCGGCAATTTTGGCTTGAGTCAGCGTCTTGCAGGAGAACACAGGATGTGGCAACTCTCCTGGGAATCTATTTAATTTCTTTTTCCCTTTGAAAAGGGGCAAAAAGACTGCCCGGAGTGCTGTCAGCAAGGCGCCTTGGCGCAGCTCGGCACTGTAGCGGTGTCGGTGCTGGGCAGAGGGAGGGCAGCTCAGGGTTTGCTGTCGTGTTTTCAGGGTGAGCAGTCACTTCTTGGGATCAGCGCGCTCCTCTCCTCTCCCTGCCGTGCTGTGAAGGATGCTGTGACCTCCCTTCCTTCTCTTTCCCGTTAGCCTGAGAGTGCCAGGAGCTGAAAAGCAGATGCTTCCAGGAGGAGGGGGAAGGTCAGGACCCTCACCTGTTAGCAGATAGAGCTGGCGGTGCCCGTGCAGCCAGCATCGAGTTTTGAAACCTCGCCTGTTGTAAGGTCTCTTCCTTAGAGCGTGTTGCCCAACAGCTCTCTGGCTTGCACAAGCACAGCTTGGCTCAAGCTTAGAGCTAGAGCTCAGCCTGGGGCTGGCTTTGTGCTTCGTGGAGCCGTTAAGGGGACACAGTTGCTTTTCCATGGTAACAATTGAGATAATGCTGTACCGAGCGGTCTGGAGTCTCCAGCACTGTTCTTACAATGAATTCAGGCTCTTCATTAGTTGTTGCTTATTAAAGGAGACCCTGGGGAGGGAGTGTGCTCTGCTGCCTGGGCTTTTCTGTAGCTGGTTGGGACTTTCAGCTCCTTGGCGGTGTGCGGGAGGTGGCTGGAGGCGAAGCCAGCTGCCTTGCAGGGGATGGGGTGCCTTTATTCTTTCGAGCCTGCACCTCCAGAAGTTGGTCACCACAGCTCAAACGCCAGCAGGACCTCCATCCCTGGGATGCAAGCAGCTGTGCCCAGCTCCTGGTGGTCTTCTGGACCTTGGGGGCTGGAGCTGGGATAGCACAGAGCTGTAAGAGCCTCTTGGTTGCATGTGAACGTGTCAGAAGAGGGGCTGGGGTGCAGGCAGGGTCTTCCAGTCTGCCAGGCACCAGCAGCTCACCTTTTCAGTGCTGGTTTCGCACCAGGACAAGCTGCAAAGTAGGACTTCTCTGAGTGGGGGGGAGAAGAGGCTGCTGGGGGGTGCTGGCTGTTCAGGTGCTGGCAGAGCCCCTGCAAGAGGGTCTGTGGAGGGATGCAGGAGTGGTGGGAGGGAGGTGGCACAGCTGAACCAGGTGGAAACTGCCAGGCTGAAGTGCCCAGAGCCCTGGAGAGGATAGATCCCAAACACACTTCAGATAAGATCTTAATTCCTCTCTGCCTTTGTTCTGCCTACAAAGGGAGTCTCCTATTTTCCAAGTGCCAAACACTTGCATTTCTTGAAGGACTCCAGCTGAAACACTAGCAGCTGCTCTGGCTTATTGACAATCCCTTCTTACTAATTGCAGGAGCTGAACAAACGCCTGGGGACAGGAATAGGTCACTTCAGCCCTTCCAGAGCAGGCAGAAGGGTTTGCAGTCTTGCAAATTAACTGGGTGAACCGGAGCTGTTAGCTGAGACAGGGAAGGCTTGTGGAGAAGGGCTCCGCACTACAGTTTGCCAGTTCAGGTGCCACCTAAAAAGTGCCTCCTGGCTGGCGCTGCGGGGACAGGCAGAGCTCTATACATGGGTCAAGTAGTAAAATCTCTTGTGGAGCAAGATCAGGGTTATGTGAGCGGTTGCATCTTGCCTTCAAGCCTGCTTTTCCAGCCTAACTCAGCTGTGGGCAAGCCTTTGGTCCTCAGTGTGAGGCTTCCCCAAGCGCGTGTCCCTCCGGAGAAGCTGTGGCTGGGAAGAGCTGGGAGCTGCAGGAGAACAACTGCTGGATCTGTGTCCTCTGCAAGGAGGGCCAGGGATTTCGAAGTGGGGAAGGGTCGTTCCCTGGTGATGGGAGTGGTGCTCCTCAGCATTTTTGCTTGTTGATTTGAAGCAGAGCCCCTGTGGGGCTGGAGAGCTGCTGTCCTCATGGATGACCCTGAGGAGGCTGATCCTATGTTTCTTCCTGCTAAAAATACTCTCCGTGTCCACCCTGGTGTGGCTGGAAAAGCCAGTTGTTCAGCAGAGGGTGGGGATGGGGCAGCTGCGTGCCGAGCCGGAGCGGTTTCATGTCGTTCCCGATACCTCTGCTATTTGTGTCTGCTGAGAGGGCGTCTTCTCTCCCGGTCACTGGTAGGCGCTGGATAATGGTGCCTTGTAGGGCTAAATGAGTCTCCAAAGTGACAGCTCTGACACCTGCAGCCTTCCCTTACAGCCCACGTGCGGCAAGAAAATTGCAGGTTCCCATCCTGTGGCTCTTCTTTCGAACTCTGAAAATGGATATTTTTTGGGGCACAGCCCTTCCTGCCGGAGGGTGGAGGCTCCTGTGGCGTGGGAGGCAGGTACCTGCCTCCTGTCCCTTCTGCAGCCCCCGTCCCCTCGGGGAGCTGCTGCCAGCGGCGCTGAGGATGTGGCCGCAAGCAGGGTTTAATGTGCTTGAGCTGAGACCTGCGAGGGGCTGGAATGTGTGAAGAGCCGTTCTCCAGCTCCCTTTGGGTAATGCATGAGTTATTGCTGTCCTTATCATGGAGGGCACAATTCCTTTGGGGAAACTAATTGTGGATCCCATTTCATTATGACAGTTACGGGCTGAGGTGTGGATAGGGCGCTGTCTGCATCACTCTGCTCTTTAATGCAGCGTGTGGATGAAAGGCAGCTACGAGCCAGAGCGATGGGAGCGGGAATGTGGGTTGGCAGCTGTGGCAGGAGTGGCGGCTCCCTGCAGCCCCTTGCACGGCGCTGAGCTGGTTCCCAGCAGCGCTCACGTGCCCTGTGAACGCGCGGCGGGATGTACCGAACCGTGCATTTCTGTCCCTTCTTATCACCCAGGGTCACCTGCACTCGAGTTTCCAAGGGAGCAGGATGCCGGGAGCGTGGCTGGAGCAAGGATTCATGGCTCTCCAAGGGCAGCCTGTGCCGCAAGTGGGACTCCTCCAGTGCGGGGGGTCGCAGGTCACCGCTCCCCACCCAGCGCTGCCTGCCAGACTCCTGCCTGCACAACCCGGTGCCCATATAAGGGCAGGGAGAAGCTGAAAAGCGCCTTGTCTGAATGCTTCCTCCCTCCTTTCCGGCCTCCTCGCTCAGCCCTGGTGATGGCCGCAGCCTCCTGGGATGCGGCTGCTCCTGTGCCAAAGCCAGGAAGGGCCGTGGATCCTGTTAAATTGCAACTGCCCTGTGCTGAGCATGGGGACAGTGTCTGCCTGGTCGCCTCCCTTGCTTCCTCCCAGCATCTCTCCGACGCTCATGTTGGGCTCCGATTTCCGTGGCCAGGCATGCTGGGGTGCAGGAACCCCAGCTAGCTGGGAGCCCCAGCCTCGGACACGGGTTTCAGGTTAGACCTGCCCCCAGGTAGCAGCATCTTCCCCCATGACTCCTGGATTGGGGTCCCCCCTGCAGTCAGGCATCGCTGTACAGCTGATTTTTAGGGCCAAGTTCCCGTATCCTGAAAGTTAGAGGTGTGAAAAAACAAGGATGATGGAGACGGGGTGGGAGTTAGGAGGGTAAAAATGTGGAACTTATCAAAGGAACTGCTTAGCCTTGTGATTAGCTCCTCACTTGGTGACTCTGTCTTTCTTGCTTGGATTTCTTCAGAGCTCATCCAGTGGTGCATTTGCAGCCGGTGCTGGAGCCTGTTCCCTGGGGCTGGCTGAGCAGGAGGCTGCGGGATAAACCCTCTTCCTGCAAGCACAGTGGTGGGGCCAGCGTCCCGTGCCCAGGCTGTGGAGCTCTGAAGGAGAACAGCCTTTATTGACAGCAGAGCAGATAAAGGGCGAACACAGCCTGTTGCTGCAGCTGAGCAAACTGGGGCTGGTGCTTTGCAGGGCAGCTCGTGGGGCTGACTCACCCCCTCCTGATCCCCTGTCTGGGTGTGTGTCATAGGTTTTGTGTTGCAGCTCTGTTCATATTTGGTTCCTTGTACCCGATGGTTAACACCTCGAGGCTCCCCCTTCCGAATGGGTGATGTTCAAGATACATTCTTTAACTGAGCTAGCAAAAGTTTGGTTTTTTTTTTTCCTCTCCCTCTTATTGCTTCAAGCAAAAGGAGACTTCTGCCTTGAAATTGGTCTTTCGTGTTCTTCTGATGTCCTTTGGCTTCTTGGTTGATTTAATATCCTCCCAGGGTAGACTCTGCAGCCTGGTTCATTAAGCCTCTGCTTTCTAATGTCACAGTAGAGGTTGAAATCTAACATGACTCATAGATCAAACCATGTATCCAAGAGTTTCTGTGCTGCCACCCTCCACCCCATGGCTGTGAAGAAGGGGTAGGGGCTCTGACAGGCTTTCAGAGCTTGCATCTCTCCTGGCTTGCAGGATAGGAAAAGGAGATGATGTGTTTGCAAGCAGAGCACCGAGCTCTGGGTTCTCTGCGCCACTAACCCACGCAGCCAGCGGTGAGCCCCTGCCGGCGCCCGTTGCAGAGCTGGTGTCTGGCATCCCCTCTGGCTCCAGGCAAATCCCTCTGAGCTGTGGGCACCGTGGCCCCTGAGCCAGCACGGCCTCCTGGCAGGGCCGGCTGAGGGGTGGGATGCACAGAGCTGGCCTGAGCCTGCATCCCCTGTGCAAACTGGAAACGGTGTGTCTCATTTTCCCCTGGAAATCTCTTATTTCCCGTGTCATTCTGGACCAAATTGGGGGCAGGACCTGCTCCATGGTCTGCTGCATGCCTGCAGCCCTGGCTGGCTCCAGCGCTGGAGGGGTCTCACCTGGGCATACCAGTGTGGCCCAGATGCTGCTGCCCCTGCCAGGTCCTGCGCTGGAGCCAGGCAAGGCCATGGGAGAGCCCAGATGGCAGCAGAGGTGTGTCTTGGCTTCTCCAGAAGATATTATAAAATGTTTGGCAGCCTTTCCTGAAAGGTGTTTCCAGGCCCAGCTGGACGCGCCGTCTGGATGGGAGGCAAATATGTGAGGTCTGAAGGAGTGTCTCTGTAGGAGTGTGTGTTGGGGAGAAATCAGCGTTATCCTGCCTCCCCCGCCACGCTGCTGGTTCTCCGAGCTTTATCTTGGCACGGCACGTGAGTGCGGCACTGATTTGCAAGCACGGCCCTCGTCCTGCAAGCTCTTTCTTTGTGGGGCCAGCCCAGCTTCCCGACGGTCCGTCTGGCAGGCTGCCGTCCGGCTGCAGGACGGGAAGGGTTACGGGAAGCTGCCTGTGCTGGCCAGACATGCTGGTGTCTGGCCCCTGTGCTTGGGTGAGCGTTTCCCCACTTGGGGAGCGATGCATTGGCTGCTCTCCCATCCTGCTCAGTGTCTCCCACCGCCGGCACCTCTGCCCGCAGCCTCCCACCAGCCGGAGGGGGTGAGCATCGGCCCCACCTTGCACACACAGAGCCAGGCTGCTGCCTCTGTCCGTGCCGCTTGCACGGGGCCCAGAGGTTTAATCTGCTTGCGTGAGAGTCAGGGGTGACCTTTTCATTTTAGTGACAGCATAAAACTGTCCACAGCGCATAAGGCAAGCTCTGGGGAGGTGAATTCCTGGGCAGGGCAGCTTTGGCTGCATGTTTGTAAGCTGCACCAGGACATGACCAAGCCCCTTGAAGCTCTTTCCTCCCCAAACAGGCAGAGGCAGCTCCTGACCGCCATCGGTGTAGGGCCAGATCCTTGCCGAGAGGGTGGAGGAGGTCAGGGTATCTCTCTGCACATCTGCTTCCCCACCTCATGAAAATGGGGTGTCTTTCTGGCTGCTCAGATCTGAAAGTCAGCAAAGCCGCTGTGTCGGGGTGGGCCAGGCAGCTGGGCACAGTTTCCTTCCCTGTTGGAGCCATCAAGTCAGCGGTTGGGCTTCGGCTTTTGCAGAAGCTGTTTCTGGGTCACTTGGGTGGGAGCAGCGGTCCTGCGCAGAGCGGGGCCAGCTGGGACCGGGACCAGCAACCCCCAGAGCCGAGGCTGCCGAGGGCTGGGGAGCACATCTGGGCTGTGGCTGTGGGCTGTGTTAGCTCCCTCCTGGGAGAGCTGGAAACCCCAGTTCTAAAGAAGAAAGGGGAAAAAAAAAAAAAGAAAAAAGAAAAAGCAAAGAAAACGGGACTTTTCAGCTCCTGGGTGTGATGGGAAGGGATGCTGATGTCAGTGTCTGGCAAACAGAAATGAGGATACTTGTGTTTTGCCAGCCTCCGCCCGCCACGCTCTGGTTTCGTTATGGTCTTCCAGGGTGTACTCCTTCCCAGAGGTGGCTAAACGTCCCCTGCCATGGAAACGCTCTCCTATGGGTGTAGCTCATAAACTCCTTGGGGCTCTCAAGCAGGCAGCTTGCCACGGGTCAGCTGCTGCGTGCTACGTGACTTGGGGACACTGGTAGCCCACAGGAAACTCAAAGTAAATCCGAGTTACCCCTGCTGAAAGAGAAACAAGATCAGCAGATGCATAGGAAGCTGTTTGTGTGTTTCAGCTCTTGGCAACGCCCCATTTTGTTATTATCGGATACATCGGGGGGTCTCCCAAGCAAGGCAGAGGCCCTGTTAGAAAGCTGTTGCATCTCATGAAGCACATGGGTCTAAATCTGATTTTTTTTCTTGCTTGTTCCCAGATTCGCTACAAGGAGGAGTTTGAGAAGAACAAGGGGAAGGGCTTCAGTGTGGTGGCTGACACCCCAGAGCTGCAGAGAATCAAAAAGACTCAGGATCAGATCAGCAACGTGAGTAGCTTCTAATCTCTGCGTGTGATATTGCCGTGACCTTCCTCCCGCCGGAGGAGGCTGGGGGGGCTCTGCCCGAGTGGCCCCGTGCTCTGACGGCTGCGAACAAGCATGCGAGGCTGCAGCATCTTGAAAGCCTGGCAGTGTTAGTTCTCCAGCCCGTTTGCCCGGGCAGCTCGTGACGCTCTTGCACCTCTCCTGGCTCCTCCGTGCTGGCAGATGCTGCGGCCGGATCCAGAGGGGAATCTGAGTCCTTTGCTTCTCCCGATGTCCTCAAGTCCATGTTGATTGTGAGAAGCAGGGAGGGGAGCAGCAGGGAGCGGCATTCGGCAGGGGCAGATGTGGACCAGGGGCAGTCCCATCCGTCCCTGGTTGTCACCATAAACCATAGCGTGGGTGGTACCGCGGGGTCCGGGCTCGCTGGGGCCAGGCCCGTGCTGCTACCCCGGAGGGACTCCAGTCCCTCCTGTGCTCTCTGGTTTGTGTTTGTGGAAGCCCTGGCCAAAGGCACACCTCTTCCTCCTGTCCCTCTGCAGCTGTGACTGTCCCTCTGCCAGGCTCCGCTTGCCTTGACCCCTCCTCTGACTCCTGCAAAGCCCTTTCCAGCCATCCGGCTGTCGGGAGTGTTTGCTGCAGCTGCTGCTGCTGTTGGTTTGTTCTGAGGCTGCATGCAGTCCCCAGGGTCCCACCACCTGCCGACACCAGCCCCAAGGGTAGGACAAGCCATGTCATCTGCTTCCCTACCTACAGCGCACAGCTCGCGGCGGCCGCTGCAGCAGAGCAGCCTTGCAGGGAGCTCCTCAAGCTTGCTTGGCCATGCACAGCTTCCCTCCTGCCTCAGTGCTGAGATGGAGGGGTTCCTGGGGGCTGTGCACAGCAGCACCTCTGTCCTCCCTTGACCTTCTGGAAGGGGAGCTCTGTCCTGTACCTGCAAGAGGCCCGGTTCTTCCGTTTCTGAAAATTGTATTAAAACCATGCCCAAGTTCAGCAGCAGCTGGCCTGGCAGCTTGTGCTTCACCCAGCAGCCTCTGTCCGTGTCCGGGTGCTGTGGTGCGGTACGTGGCAGACGTGGACGTCTGTGTGTTGTTGCCATGGTGAAGGAGGAGGATGCACGCTTGCACGTATAGCTGCAGCACTGGGTGCGGCAAACATGGGGTATATCAGCCCCCGGCCCAAACCCAACCCTGTGCTCCCAGGCGTCGCGGCGCAGGAGCCCGCGGCAGCCTCTGCCTTCAGCAGAATGCAGGGAGTTAATTAACCTTTAGCCACTAGTGAAAGTCGTGCGTGTTCCTGATCGAACGTCCGGGAGCTGTTGTGAAACACTGGCTACTCCCTGACCAGCAAACCCACCCCCGGAGCACAGCTTTGCATGAGAAAACTCTTGGGCAGCTTCAAAAAAACTCAGCAGGCGGCTTCTGCGAGCTTCTCCCAGCTCTGAGCTCTGCAGTGCCCTGAGCTGGTCTCGCCAGCTGAGCCCTGGGCAGTGCTGCGGGGAGAAAAACCCATGCTCTGGGGTGCTGTGGGGGCGTGAGCCAGAGCCCCTGCAGCCGAGGCAAGACATGGTGAAAGCCTGTCCCGGAGCTTTTCCATCCTTGAGCATCCCTACCTTGGGGACAAAGCCACTGGCTTAGGAGCTGCTGTTTGCTTCCCTGGGGTGTCCAGGGGAAGAGGGTCTGGGCTTGCAGGAATGCAGGGAGAGGGAGGACCGTGCCTGTGCCACAGTGGGAGCTCTCACACACGCAGGAGCTCACACGCATACACAAACACGAGAATGCCCAGCAGGGCGGGAGGAGGTTGTTTATTCCCTCCTCTTCTGATGCCATTGTGCAGTCCTCTGGCAAGTACTGATCTCTCCCTGGGAGCTGCGGGATGTTATCTGCACACCAAACCCCAGGACAGCGAGGGCTGGGGAAGGCCTCCTGCTTGGGAAATGGACCTGGCTGGAAGATTTTTCCCTGGGGCAGCTTCTCAGCAGGGTCTGAGCTGGCAGGAGATGAGCCCAGCTTCCCTGCCATAGAGTAGGGCTGTGGTCTTTGTTACAGAAAGCACCACTCTTTTGAGAGAATCTGTGGAGGTTTGGGGGTGTTAAATAACGCAGCAGAGAGATGAGACCGGCCTGTGTCCCTCTGCTTGACCCCATTCACCTTCCCTTGGCCACGGGAGCAGTTTTCAGCAGCTTCCCCATGGGCATCTGGCTGCCAGCCTGGGGTTGCAGTGACCCATTTAATAGAGATGCAGAAACCGCCCCACTCCCTGCAGAAAGCCTGGCTCAGCAGGCAGCGTTTCGCTCCCGAGGGTGCAGCTGGGCAGGCACACGGGCAGCAAAGGGGCCTGCCCAGCATGGCAGTGCTCCCTGGGGTGCGAATGCCTCCGCAGCACAGAGGTGCCCCAAACCACCCTTGGTGGGAGGTGCCGATACGGTCCTGCACATGGGGAAACCCTCCTGGCAATGGAGTTGTGCGAAGCGCCGAGCCTCTGATGGCCGGGAAATGCTGTCCTGAGGCTGTTCCTGCTCAGGCTCCCCGCAGCGGTGGAGAGCAGGGTGCTCCCCTCCGGGTGTTCTCCCTCCCAGGAGGGTGGCTCTGCTCCAGGCTCTGCCTCCTGCTTGTGCCGAGAGCCAGCTCTAGTGCCCTTCAGTAAATAACTGTTTAACCAGCAGGCAAATGGGCTCCAGGTGCTTTCCGATGGCAGTGCATTCATTAAGACAAGTGGCTATTAATTTTTACACCCAGGCGGTTGGGTTAACCCTTCCCTCCTGCCCCCCTCTCTGTGCTGGCTGCGGGGAAAGGCTCAGTCCGATGCAGCTGGTGTGTTTGGTGGTAACTGCTTTGAGTCTCCTGCAATGAAAAACCCCAAAGCCCTCGCGCTTCAGTTAAAGAGAAATCCAGGGGTAGATGTTGGAGCGGTGCTTCCATGTCGCCTGCTGTACCCAGCCGTGCTCCGGGGAGCTGCACGCCAAGCTCACTGCGTGCAGGGGGAACTTCCTAAAGGTGCTTTTGCTCTGCACTCCTGCAGCCTGCGGGCTTGGGAGCCTGGTCTTGAATCTCACCCACGCCTGAAAAAATTGCATATCCCACCCATAGGACACTTAAACCTCCTCCTTTCTGTGCCACAAACGGCTCTGAGCAAGTCCCTGGGGAGATGGGTGGGGAAGAAGCCGCTGGGGAGGCTGTGAGATGGCTAATGCTGAGTCCTCGGTGGCAAAAAGGAACCACCTGGGCTGAGGTGAAGGACGTTGCTGGTGCTGAAGGGCTGCAGGAGCTGCTGCTATTGCTGGGGGTCCGGGCTCAGCCTCGTGGCCAGCGCTGACAGAGCTGTCCCAGCTGTGCTCTGACCTCTCCTTCCTCTCCTGTCGCTGTAGATTAAATATCACGAAGAGTTCGAGAGGAGCAGGATGGGCCCGAGTCCCAGCGAGGGCGCTGAGCTGGAGCGCAGGAACTCCCAGGAGAGCACCAACTACCGGAGACCCGCAGAGCAGCAGCATCAGCCATCTCATCACGTCCAACCCAGCAACCCAGGTAAGGCGGGGGGCTGCGGGCATTGCAGCCTGCCACAGCGCATGGCACTGCGCTTGCTGGGGCAGCAGCCGGCTCTTCTTTGTGAAGAGCTTTGCTGCGTCCCCCATGTCCCAGCACCAGCTCCAGCTAATGGACCCATCATCCCCCCCCAGGCTACCAGCAGCAGCAGCCGTCGTCTCAGTCCTATGGCTACAAGGAGCCCGCGGCACCAGCCTCCACACAGCGCAATGCTCCTTCTGGAGGGGGGGTGAGTACAGCCCAAGGGCTCACGGCGCCCACCTCGACACCAGCCTCTGGTTTCCACCCCTCAAGGGTTAGGGTTTGCTGCACTTGCTCCCCACCCCTGCACAGGGGAAGAGCTGTTTTGAAGGGGTTGGTGGGTGTAATGCTGGGTGCCTGGCTGCTGCTTGCCACAGCTATAGCTGGCACCAGCATCCCTGTGCAGTGCCCGGTGAGAACCTTCTGGATCCAGCACGGCTCTTTCACAGGGCTTGGTGCGGCTCCTTGCCCCAGGATGCTCCCGTGGATGGCAGCTCTGCCCATCTGGGGCAGGGCACGGGAAGCGTCCATGCCTGCTGACCCCTCTCTCCCCACAGAAGCGTTTCCGCGCCGTCTACGATTACAACGCGGCTGATGAAGACGAGGTCTCCTTCCAGGATGGCGACACCATCATCAACGTGCAGCAGATCGATGACGGATGGATGTACGGCACGGTGGAGCGCACGGGTGACACAGGCATGCTCCCCGCCAACTACGTGGAGGCCATCTGAGCCGCGGGAGGGGTCGGGGTGCGTGGCTGACAGCCAAGCCCCCAGCCCGCGCCGGCCCGTGTGTGTGTGTGTGTGCGTCTCTCTCTCTGCCCCAGCATCCCTTATCCCGTGTGCTCTGCCATCGCCCGCCAGAGCCGTGTCCTGACATCTCGGTTACTCTGTGTTTCTGCAGCCGCCTCCAGTTTCTCTTGCCAATTTAGCTTTGTTCTAGCTCTGTCGGGACTGAGGGACTGTCTGTAAGGGATGTTGGGGGCTTGAGAGACCAAATTGCCGCAGCTTTCCTTCTCCTTCCGTCTCCCACCTCTCTAGCCCTCCCGGGCACTCCGGCATTTCCTGGCCGGGGAAAGCAGCCGGAGTCACCGGGAACCTAGCAAAGGGAGGAGGAGACCGTCTGTTAGGACCAAATTCCCCCTGCTCCGGTGGGGACGGGCAGTGGGGCAGCGATGTCTGCGCGGAGGAGGTGAGGGATGCTTGTCCCAGGGGCTGGGCTGGCAGCCTCCACCCAGCACCACCCTGGCTCCTCCCGTTGCTTCTCCCGACTCCTCTGTGCAGCGTTTCGTTCAGTCTTCGCTCCCTTCAGTCATCAAAACAGAAAAACATTCGCAGTTCAAATGTAAACAAAATCTTTCTCCTCGGGATTCAGAGCAGCTGCTCTGGACAGCCCTGGAGCGGCTCTTGCTTCTGCCTTGGGCTCTGGCTGCCTTGTTCTGCCTCCCCGATCCCTCTGGGGCTGAGCCAGGGCTGTGCTGGTGCAGGTAAAGGAGTAGCAGCCACAGCCTTGCTTTGCTGGAAGCTGTTGCTCCCACTCGAGGGCTGGAGGTGGGCCGGGATCCCCAGTTCTCTGCGCTGGGGGGATGCACTGCAACACCGAGACCTCACGTCCCCCCTGCAGCCCTGGCTTTCTCTCTTTGGGCCGGGGTCTGGGGGTCCCCTGAGCCCCGCGTGCCGGGGCAGCCTCTTCCTCTCTTAGTAGTGGTTGCTCCTCAAATTCACCCAGAATATTCCTGCTTTTTTTCTTGCTGCTGCTGGGCTTTTGGAACCCTCCTGAGCCCTCCACTCACTGGGTAGATGGTCTGGAGAGACCCATCCCTGTGCCTCTTCTGAGCCACGTGTGAAAGATCCTCCCCCTCTGGCACTGCGCTGGGGACCGTCCTGGGTGATTGTCCCCTCCGGCAGCTTGGTCTCGAGTCGCAGAGACTGGGGTTTGGCACCCCAAGCCACCCTGCACCTCTTGTTGGTCCCCAGCGGTGGTGGCTTTTGGGGCCACCGCTGACTTGGGATCACATCATGGACCAAAATCTCAAAGCACATCCCTGTCGCCTTCTCTTTTGGGCTCCGAAGGTCCTGGAGCTGGACAGGGGCAGGTATAACTGGAAGTGTGTGCAGGGAGGGCAGGAGTGGGACGCTCTTCTCACAGCTCAGAGAAGCTGGACATGGGGAGCGGTGCTGCCTTCGTGCTGCCTCTGGTGCTCCCACTGCCCCCTGCCCGCTCGCAGCCCTGGCTCGGCCCGGACCAAAGAGACTGGGCAGCCGGAGGAGACCGTCCCCGTGCCCAGCTGTCTGGGGTTTTGGCTGCGCTGCACCGCAGGGCCAGGGTGCTTCCGAGGGGAAGCTGCCACCTTTGCTACTCCCAAAGGAAAAGAGGGAATCTAGGGACCAAAGCGGCTGAGTTGACACATTCCTTGGCTCTCTTGGGGGACACATCCTTGGGGACCGTCTCACGGAGGGGGAGAGCTCCCACGGCCTCGCACTTGCAGTCGCCTTTCTCCAAGCACGTGGGGCTGCAGGGCTGGTTTGTGGACGGTGCCGGGGTTGGAGTGACCGGAGTCAGGGGCTGCTGGCGGCGAGGGGGTTCGTGGCAGGGCAGAGACCCGCCAGGAGGACGTGAGCCGCGGAGAGGGGAGTGTTTTGCTCCTGGCTTGCTCCCCAGCCCGTTGCAATGGGAAAGGGAGGAGTGATGGGGACTCCTGGCACCGTCATCACCTTGGGGTGAAAGTGGGACCCCAGAAGCAGCCGGATGGGCTTTATGGGATCGAATCCCAGTTGGTGCTAAAGCAAGCGAGCACAAGAGCAGGGGAGAGGGGGCAGCTGGGCAGGGGGGAGTCTGTCTCCCTGCTAATCCTCTTCTTAATCACGTTCTTGTCTGGGACTAGGGGGGACTCTCAATGTGAATAAACAGTTTTTTAATGGACCAAACGACACAGGCAATTACGTTTTGGTATACAAACATTTTTTTAATGCTACCTTGAAACCATTGTCCTAATTCTCCTCTCCCATGCCCTGCTCCTTCTCCCCTGCTGTGGGAAACAAATCTCTTACTGCTTGATTTCTGCCTTTTCTCTTGACTTATGCACTTTTTTGCCTTTTTTCATAGCTGAAAAGCACCTAAACCTGTATTTAAAATAAATAAATAAATAAAATAGTAAAAAAAAAAATTAAAAGCTAAATTGTTTCTCATCACATGTAAAATAGACCTCGTCCATCCCAGCTTCCCAGTTGCGTCTCAGTGCTGAGCTTAGAACGTGTTTTCTTCCGGATCCGTCGCTTGATTGGGGTTTGTCCTTGTGTACTCCTTCCCGTCGGGTTGAGCACCCACCAATAAAAAACCGCTATTGGTCTTTTTAACTGAACCATCGAATGGAACAAACCAACCGATTCTCTTCCCAGTTTACTCGAGTTAAAAATAAAAGTATAATTTTTACCTGCCGATTGTGCTGGGTTTGATTGCGGTCATGTTTCTGGCTGTTTTCCTGCTCCCTTGGGTGGGGATCTCGGGTCTGGGGGAGGCTGCTGGAACTGGGGTCCTCACCTCTGCCTGGCTCCCCTGGGAGTGGGGAACGCCGGCAGCCCTGGGAGCCGGCCTGGGGTGCAGCTTCTTGCCTCATCCCTTGCTCTCGGCATCCCTTGAAGCGTTCGGAGCCCTGCTGCAGCGTGTCCAGCTGATGTGCTGCAGCTGCCGCGTACCACGGAGCCCCGGCAGATCAGCCTCGAAATTCAGCCGTGACCAACGTTGGAGAAACCTTCGCAGAGAGCGGGGCGGAGGTGCAGGCGATGCCTCCCTGCCTGCTGACCGGCTTCAGGGTCTTGCCGTCAGAGGCCCAACGCCAGTTACAGCGTGGGTGTGGGGTGTGCTGGGTTCGGGTGTGCTGGTGGCTGCTCCGGAGCCAACGCACCCAGGGAAGCGGTCAGCTTTGCGTGGGCAGCGTAGCAAGGGCACCAGGTCCCAGCCTCACCCGACTTCTCCAGGAACACAGCAGCACGACAGCTCGGTCCTCCCACCCCCAGCCAGCCCCTGTGCTCTGAGAGCAGCTGGCGACGGCTGAGCGTGGCTGCTGCAGCCTCTCAGGGTGGGATTTTCAGCAACTACAGTGTTCAGCAGTGGGAAAAGAAAATCTTAAAGGTGTGTGGTGAAGGATGGTATTTGCATCAACAGCACTAGTCAAAAAAGATGAAAATAGAAATGCTCCATGGCTGTTACTGCTCGCTGAAATCTGTATTGCTTTAAACAGTACTGAGGCAGGTGGTGTGACGCTGAAAGCAAAGGGTGCTGCGGTACCCCAGGACCACGAGGCTCTGAAAGGTGAGAGTTCATGGCCAAAGTTCATTCGCGCTTCTTTCCCCATAGGGTGGGCCCTTTCCCAGGTGCAAACAGAGGGTCACATCACCGTAAGCACCCCCATAAACCAGACAGCAGTTTGTGGGGGAAGAAGCAGGGGCAAAGCGACCCTCCCGCAGGCGGACGGTGCCTCCTGGGAGCCCCGCTCGCAGGTCTGGGCTGAGCGAGCGCTCCTCCGCCCGTGCAAGGCTGAAGCCCGATCTGACCGCCTCTGTTTATCCCTTTATTTTCCGCCTGGTGGAAAGCGGCTCCGTCAGCTCCGGCATCATCTCTCCATCCTGAGCAGAGCGAGCCGTGCTCTGGCTGGGAGGGGAGGACGCAGCGGCTGCCTGGCGAGCGGCGCGGCGGCTCTCTGCCGAGCATCCCCTTTCCACGCTGCGGGGAGCCCGGCACCCCCTGCCCCACCGGCTCCTCACCCACCATGCTGGATATTTTCATCCTGATGTTTTTTGCCATCATCGGCCTGGTGATCCTCTCATACATCATTTACATGCTCTAGAACGATGCTGGGGAAGATGCGGCTCAGCATCAGCCTTGCAATTGAAGCGCCGTCCAGGTGAGCCGGCCGCTCCTCATCCCACCAGGTTTTAATTTCTGGGAAGAAACGTGTCCGGGGAGTGGGGGGGAGAGGGGATAGTTTTGTGGTTTAATTCTGTTGTCTTTGGCTGCCGCTCCCTCTGGCTGGCCGAGGCAGTCGGGCTGACAGCACCAGCGCAGCTGTTTCCTGCTCAGGGCTGGAAGGAGGGCACCAGCGTTTATTTTATAAATCAGGCCACTCGCCCGCTCAGACGTGCACCGGCTATTGTGCGGCTGCTGGGCTCTCCCCGCTGGGTTTATTGGGCCCCTTCCCCTTTGGAAAAGCTGCTCTTCGCAGCACGAACTTGTGGCTTTTGTTTCCATGAGGGAGAGGAATGAAACAGCTTAGGGGAGAAGCAAGAAGGGATCCTGGTTGCATCATTTTAAAGGAGGCAAAGGGGGGGTCCGAGGCCTCTGCCCCCCCGTGCGGGGCGAAGCGGGGCTGCTGCCGCCGCCTGTGCTTGCACACGCTGCCAGTCCCACCCGTCACCACCTCTGGGGCTGCCGCAGCTCTCGGGCCCAGCTCAGACAAACATCTCCTTTCTCTTCCACAGCCGCCGCCTGGTCCGTCTCCCTCGGAGCCTTCTGGAAAAGCGTTAACCCTCTGCGAGCAAACGGCTGCCCGATGCGGAGCGAGGAGCCGCGCGGGGTCGGCGCCGGCATTGCAGAGGGGGCCGAGCGGGGCGAAGGGGGGAAATGGGGTGGCAGGGGCGAGGGCGGCAAGGTGAGGGGAGATGCGGGTTCTTCCCGATGACACACGTGACATCTCGGGAGGATGCGACGGCTCCTGCCCCCGCCCGCATGGCTCAGCCCCTTGGGATGAGCGCTTCCGAGGTCGGGCATTTGGGTTTAATTTTAGAAAAGCGTTTATATTTTTAATGAAAAATGTTCAAGGAAATGAAATAAAGAGGAATGACAGCGCGAATATGTCTGTTGGCGTTGGCTCCGCGGAAATGCATCCCTGTGCATCGACTGCAGGGCTGGGGCACACACGGCTCCAGGAGCAAACCCGGTGTCCATGGAGAGATGCAGGGCACGCGGCGAGTCCCGAGAAGGATGAGAGGTTGGCAAACCATGCCGAGCCCCCGCTGCGTCCCCCGGCACAAGGGGCAGCTGCTGCTTCAGGCTCTCCCCAGCGCAGACAGTGCCCAAGCCATGGCTTACCCTCACTCAGGTCCCCTCCCCAGTGTCCAGGGAGGCTCCGGGAGGTCTCAGTTCATCTCAGCGTAGGAAAAGGAACATTTTTAATACGACGGAAATTTCTGTGGGATGGAAAGAACATTTCAGAGCTTAATTTCTCCCAGCTTGGAGAGGACTGGGAAGGTATCTGGGGCATCAGGAGAATTTTTCCTGTCCTTTTATGAAGCCCCGCGTGGATCCCTGCCCTTACGTGCTCAGTCACGTGCAATGCTGTTTTCAGACTGAAAGTTTCATCCTCCTAGAAGACAAAACTTTCATACACCTGGTGTCTCCCAGGTTGTTTCTCTTTTAAGCAATAAACACCTGAAATATCTGTAATGCAAAAAGCTGCTCATGTCCCATTAGTTAACCATGGCAAGGGTCACACAGGTGGGCGCGAGAGAACAGGAGCCGGGGAGCACAGGGGCTGTGCAGGCACTGCCGGGGTACGCTGGAATGGGTCGATAAGGCTTTCAGAAGATGGTGTTTACAGAAAGAAGAGGGATTTCAGAGTCTGGGAACGCTGGATGCAGTTAGTGCTGCCAGCTGAACACTTGACACTGCAATTTCCTGTTAGTAGAACTCCTGAGAGAAACACAAAGTTGGTGACTTTGCCCCCGCGGTGTGTTCCCAGTGCACCAGCCTCAGCCCGAGCCACCGGGGCAGTCCCTCATCGCCAGGCCCTGGAGATGCAGAAAAGCTTCTCCTCACTCCATCACCAAATATAGTCGAAAATCAGAAACTTGAAATATTCTGGGAGGAATTTCTTCAAGCATAAGTCATGTTCTCAGTAACCTTCGTGAGTCCGTATCTGATGTCAACATCTGCAGTGATTAAGAGAGAATGAGTAACGAGGAATGCGTGGAATGGAAACTCAGCTGAGTGTGAAACCAGGAACAATCATTTTCTCTTACTCGGAGCGTGCCTTTCCTCTCAGAGGGCCTTACAAACCCATCAGCTATGCATAACGATCCCGTCCTCCGGGCCCCGATTCAGCCAGCTCCGCGCTGGAAGGTGAAGTGACCCAGCCCAGCAGCTGAGGACTGCGAAGGGATTGAAACTGCCAGGCAGGAGGGGTGTTTGCAGACGACAAACGGCCGCAGCGGACAGGGGTAGCTCTTTAGCAGTTGGGATACGGTGCTCTGCACCTGATTGCGGTCGGCGTGCAGCCCTGGTCTGAAAAGGGCTACGCTGGCACAGGGGGAATTTTGCTTCTCAGCCTGGGAGGGGTTTATCGACTCCCCACGGCAGCAGTTAAAATTTCGCAGCAGAAAAAAAAGCACCGTTTTCCCAAGTATCGCTGTCCCAGCACCTCCAGCGCACGGTGCTGCCCAGGGGCTCCCCACCTGGACACCATTAGCCCAGTGGTGGTTAATGGCGAGAGCCGACCAGACGGTGGTATTGGAAAACGAGGCTGCAAGGCTGGTGTCATTTTCCAGTTCAAGCAAAACGGGTTTGGGAAGCACCTCTTTGGTGGCTTTGAGCATTGATCCCTTGGGGAGGAAAGTCCTCGCCTGGTGGAAACACTGTTGTACGTACGAACGCTGCAAAAACTAGCCCCGATGACTTGCTGAGCTATTGGGTGTGTGAGAAAAAAGAGCAGTTAATAATAATTAATAATGCCATCAATATTTCACAGTTGGCAGCCGCCCAAAGCTTGCATTCCTGGAGGATCCGCTGCAAGAGCGGGCCAGCGCCGGCAGAGCTGACATTTCATCTCTGCCGACTGCTGCCAGTGAATCAAAGAACGTACTTTTCCCGCGTGTCTGCGCTCACGTAATGGCATCCCTTGCGACGGGCTGTCGTTCCTTGCCGCTGGGTCCCGGGAGATGAGACAGGCACTGGCAGAGAACCCGCGCCGGCCCTGCGGGGCTTTATGCCGCGGCACGGCGAAGCAGCGTTATGCACCAGCAGTGCAACGGGCTGAGACGGTGCCGTGGTTCAAGTCTCCGCTCCGTTATTCTGGATTCCACCTGTGGAGGTCATTTATTGGTAGCGATTCCTGCATATAAAGGGAGGGGACGGTGAACGATCTGGGCTATAGCGTTCCGCCTCAGCGGCTTCTCGGCCGCATCTCCCTGTCACCGTAACACGGCAAGTCTGTTTTCTCCTCGTATTTTTGAGTTCATTAGTGATCAGTTCGGAGGCATTCCATTCACTCACTAGATTTCAGCCAAAGACCGTTGCGTTTTCCTTACTTCAGAAATAATAGTTGCAGTACATTTGTAGTATCGCAGCATGCTTTTAAATATAACCTTCAAAGAGCGAGAAAAAAGGGATGTTAGAAGCAGACACTCCTCTAGGGAAGGTTTCACCTCTGCCACCTACCGGCACGCTGCAAAGACCCTCAGCAAATTTATACCCTGTATCCACTCTTTAAAGTAGTCAAATCCTGTCTGTAATTGTATATTCAACAAATGTCACAAGAATTTTTAACGCGCAGACTTCCAAGCAAATCATTACCGAGCTGTTGTCGGCTCATTACTGATGAAATCAAGTGGGGGCAGCTGCGATGAATTGGTACTATTTAGCTGTTTCCAGCAGCTGGAGACTGGCTTTCAAAGCTGAAGGTGGGTCCCTGCAGCTAAAATCTGGTCCTGAAGGAACACGAAAGCATTTGGAAAGTGATTCAGGTGGAGGAGGAGGGTATTTAATAAAGTGAAGATAACAGCCACCTTGTAAACAACGCGCAGTAAAGTAAGTGCTTTTTATTACGCATTACATGTTTTTGTTTTGAAGGCAAGATAGCAGAAAATCAAAACCTTTTATAAGTAGCGAACACTTATATACTCTAATGAAACAGTGATCTTGGCCTACGTGCATTTAACATGTGTCTTCAACTTAGCTCAGGCTTATAAAGGCAAATATGCTTCAACAGTTCAGCTATTATGCTGGGCAGGGAGAGGGATTTGAAGTTTCTCCTGCTTGGTGGTTAAAGGCACCTGTAGTTTAGGGGGAAGAGCAGTTAAGTTGCTTTCAGGAATCGCCTCTTTCTGCTAAAACTGAGCATTCGGTCTACGGAGCATTTCTGTCGCAGAATGCAGGGGCTGGCGAGAGAGACCCTGGCAAACTGGAGAAGCGTAGCTGTGCTCCTCTAACTACGCCTGCCTCTTTCTCCTCCGATTCCCAAGAGAAAACAAAATTAAAAGATCAAAATGTTTTCGGTTCTGAACTAAGATAACATTCTTCAATTTGTGTATGCACATCAAATATGAAAACCATGTCATTTTTATTGTGTATGCAAACATACACAGTGGGAAAAGAATGCAGTTTATGTTCCCAAACCAGGGGCCCTCAGCCTGCTTCCTCAGCGCGTCCTAACGCAGCCTCAGAGGAGCGAAACGCGCAGACACTTAGAGGTCCCCCAGTACGTTCCATGAGCTCATTCGGCTGGGCTGATGCGTATGTCATGAGCTTCTCCCACAGCTACTCCAGCTCTTACTGGGATGGAAATTTAAGAGATAATTGGACACTGCTTTAGAAATGTTTAAAAGGAAAACAAAAAATCCAGCAGGAGTAGAGCAAAAGTCTGTAAAATTCAGAGCATCAAACGGTATTGCTGGTGCTTCTCATGGTCAGGTACAGGATTTCCTTATGGAAGTTCGCTTGTGCGTTTACAAGGTGAAACAAATTCAAAAAGCTGCTGTCCTCTTCATCACGGTCCCCTACCGGGGGAGAGAAAAACGTTTGAAAATGATTAGTGAAATTAAAATACTTCTTTGAAGATAAATCTTTACTCCTTCAGTGTTTTCAGGAGAGGCTGAATCAGCAGCCTCTGCTTAGATTTATGAGGCACCAGCTCCTGCACCTGATGGCAGGACAGCTGTGAAATAACACAGGAGACTCCAAAATTCCTTTGCCAGCTTGTCCAAAGACGGACAAGAACAATTGTGCGTTAAGACAAAAATCTGTCCTAACTAAGCTTGCCATCATAATCAGTCCTGAGGTTGTATCAAGGCTGACAGGCTGTGGACAGGGAGCAACTGCAGCCTGTTGAGTTGAACAGGCTGGCTGGCAGCTGCTCGGAGCTGCGCTTCGGACGCAGCCCGAAAGGACCTCAGGCCTAATGCTCTGGTGGGACGCATTGCAAAAGCCTGTCGGTTCCCCCATCCATGGCGCTAGGAATCTCTTAGACAAGAAAGACCAGTTAAAATACACGCCCCTCCCAATTGTGGCGCTTGATTCATTGTTTTATGTTACCAAAAAACCTCAGGCTCCCCAGTATTGTTCTGCCTGGGGAGGGAGGGAGGAAGGACGGGCCGTGATGCCGCGCTAACCACGCTGCCTCGCTCAGTGCTAGCTCCTGATTAAGGAGCTCGTCTGGCTCGCAGACCCGCGGGCTTACCGGACAGCACTGCCTGCAGCATGTCCATGACCAGGTGAGCAAAGGCATTCTCCACACACTGCAGGAAGTTGTTTCTCTCCCCTGGAGTGCTGAAAACTTTGCAGACCTTCTGCATCATTTTTACTGTCCAGTCCATGCAGTACAGGTCCTTCTCACAGACCTGGCATATACAGGAAATATTAGAAATATGTCTTTTATGACAAGTACGACGCTATAAAAGGCAAGATTAAATCTTAGAGTTAGCTATTGATTCTAATGGATCAATTCTAATGGCCTGGAAAGTCAGGGTTTGTTATGAGGGCACTGAGGTTCTTATCGTCAGCACACTAAGGGAGGAACTTCCCTCAACGTTTTGTTAGCGGTACTTCTCCTTGAGGCCAGGCTCGCTACCTTGCAGAGGTGTGCTGGGCAGGGACCGGGCGGTGGGAGGGCACCGAGTCTCTTGCTGGACTTAGTCCTGGTTTGTAGGAGGAGATGGGAAACAGCTTCCAAGGCTGAGAAAGCAAATCTGGGGGTAGAGAGACAAAAGGCCCCAGCCGGCTCTGTTCGGTAGTACTTACCAAAGCCAGGAAGACCATGAGCCTGGCTAACTCCACGGCTCTTCCGTTCACAGCTTTACTGGCCATGAAAGTGAAGCAGATGTTGTTTCCACTCAGAATAAGAAGCCGAGCATTGTTTTCCATGAGCCACTCCCGGGGAACCACTTTGTAATAGAATAGAGAGAATTTTAGTGATCTTTGAACAAGAAGAAAGGAGTGCCCCCAAAAACTGTTCTGGAAGATGTGAATTTACAAATTGTTGGCTTTGAAAGCTAACCAGAATTTGTGAGGGGATGCCCTCTGGAATGCAGTTGCAGCAATGAAGTCATGTAAGGAATTCCTACCAGCAATAGTTAGAGCTCTCCACAACAGCTCCCGTGACATAATCTCACCCAAAAGCACCTTTCAATGTAGCTGCTAACATTGCTCAGCAGAATTTTGGCTTGAACAAACATTATGTTTTCAGCTTACGCAGCTTGGACGACGTTTCGTTAATAATGGCTGGACAAGACTTGACTTTTAAAGGTCTGCATGGATTCTTAAAATATTTCACAATGGGAAACGACAGCCGGAATTTGTAAGCAGTGCTGGGTCTCTCTCATCCCCAGCTACTGCCTGGCTTCCAAGTGTAATGACTTTTACAGCAGCAGTGGCATAACTGAAAGGAATATTACGGTTTCCCAAGGCACCTGCATGTCTGGAACACACTTATTGCCAGATTTGGAGGACACAAGCATATGATCCTACGGATTAATGATAAAGGCAAAAGCACACCTGACAGCTCATCCACGAGACTGATCACATCATCTGCTGTCCATTCTCTAGCTTCTGTATCGTACAGCAGTTTAATTGCATCTGCTAGACCTTTCAGACTGGTCTCATCTGTTGGTCCTTCTATCATTTTCTGCCAAACCACGTGTCCTGAGCAATATATTAATCACAATAATTATTAAGCGACAAAGTGGTTGTTTTTTTTTTTTTTTAAACAAGGAAGGTGCTAAAGTGAGCCTTAGAGCAGAGTCAGGGGAGGGACTTTGGGTAACACAACTCAGTCTTTGTGACAGTGAGACTTTTTTCCCCTCTGTCGTTTCAGTAGGGACAGAGGTGTCACAGAATCCCAGGTTGGAAGGGACTTCAAGGATCATCTCTGGTCCAACCTTTTGTGGGAAAAGCACGTTCTTGCTTGGTAGTTGCAGCAAGGATCAAAGGGCGATTTAAAGAAACCCAAGTCTGAGAATTAAGTGAGAAAGCATGCTTTTCTTCAGGGCAACAGGTACTTCTGAGGTGCTTTTGAGGCGTATTCGAGCTAACTCTACCCAAAGCAGGGGAGAAGAGAGGAACAGAGGTGCAACTTCTTAGTTTGAATTGTAACTATTTTTAGATACATAGGGATGTCTATATACATACACACACACATATCATTTATATGTTTCATATATGTCAGTGAGGTCTGGTTAAGCGCAACAATTTTTTCTAGGCAATACGATTACTTTTTATTTTACATAAAGCTTGGGTTCAGAACCGCTGTGTCCCGCAACGAAATCTCATTCACAAGGAACAAACTTTGAAAATTAACCCCCCCAAACTACTCGCCATCGAGAGAGGACACTGGCCCAAAGATGATATACAGCAGGCGGGCTTGATTGACCATGGGCCACGGCTTTAAAATACGACTCAGCCAAAATGCAGAATCACTTCGATGGATCCAGTGGTTCAACAAGACGCTACGACAGTATAACCTTATCCGCAGCTCTAGCTTTCGGGCACTTCCTAGGGTAAAAGAATGGAGATGTTATAAATCCATTAAGCCTCGCACAATACAGATGATCACTTTTTTTTTTAATAGGAAGAGAAAGAAGGATTTTCTTAAAGCTGCCCAAGAACATCTAGGGGGATTTAATTAAATTCTCAGCTGTTACTTCCTGAGTCTGGCTCTTTTGGGTACGTTGCACTACTTCAGGCCATAGGATCTACCGATGCACCCCCTGGTACATTTCTGCAGCAACTCGCGCATGTCTTCAAGGGCTCTCAGCTATGCTTTTTGGTTTCTGGGTTTTGGCATCAGTAAGTGGAAGTAGGAGGAAGTGTGTATCTGGCTGCATATAAAGCGTTCCCCAGAAATACTGGTTCTGAGCTGGGTAACGTGAGAATTTCTTGAGAAGCGTGTGCCACGTCAGCGTTGTGTTTCAGAAGCATTAAACCTAACTTTTTCACTGCCTTCCTTTATTTCTGTGTTGGTTCCTTTCCCATCGATCTCACTGGCATCGGTGCACAGTAGGAAAGGTTCGAGTCCACGTTACTGTTTAAGTATACTCGCAATTTACGCATTGGTTTGATAATGGAATGATTAAAAAAACCCTAAACATCTCTCAAGACAACTGTCTTCACTACAGGATATATGTCAAAGACAAAAGCACTTATCTTTGCTTTTGGTGAAGAAAAAAATAGCTGTATTCCTCTATAGGAAGGCCAAGGATTTGCTTTGGAATGCCCACTTTCTGTGTAATACTGGAGCTGACAATGTCAGGAGAGTCAGGAAAGGATTGGTACTACAAGGCTTAGCTGAGCTGAAACATTCTCAGTTTGAGCCGTGTTTTGTTTGCAGTAATCAAGATCTATTTTTCTGACTCCTCCACGATAGTGCGGTTTGATTTCGTAGGACTTTTGTCTGCTTTGACGATTACCTGGTTTGTTGCTGACAACTGTCTGTACTTTACGGGGTAAATTGCTCAGCTCGCAGAGGAAGTTAAAAACCCGGTGACACTCTAGTTCATCCCAGCCTGCTGTTAGGATCTGAAGATTGCAAAAGAAAAGGGGTAGAAATGAATAGGCGGAGCCATGGATTTAGATCACAATGCCATTTCTCACGTTAGATAAATACAATCTGTCCTGCAACTTATCAGAAGAACAGAGAGGGAGGGTGTTGTACCTGGAGTGCGGTGCCTGCACAGCATCTCCCTGATGAGCGCAGGGAAACCACTACCTGCCACAGAGGTGCCGTACGTTACGGCAGAGGTTGTACCTAAGCTTAGCGCAGCCCAGAATCAAAAGCTGCTAATGGCGTTCTGCATTCAGGGCCGAGATCTTATTTTTGAACCTTACGTGGAAAAGTACACAAAGGTATTCGCTACAGAGACAAATGTCCCAGCACAAGTAATCACCTGTAACTCTTAACCATGGAGAGTCACTTCTTTTTTTGTATTATCAAAAACTTTAATGCTGCGTACGTATACAGTACCTGTACGTACAAGTTTCTAAGACTTCAGTGCATTTAAAATGTGCTCAAAATGCCTGTTTTTCTAAGAGAGAATCTGTTTCTGTATTTTTTTTTTTTTTAAACAGATTTACTCTCCAGCAAAGCCTCCATTATGGCAATTCCAACACTTCACAATCAAACATCTCAAGTGGTGTTAAAAAGGCCCTACCCTTAGCGTTTTACTGCGTATTTGCAGTCACGGTAGCCATTACAGTAACTAAGCTGTGGATTGCTGGACTAATTCATTTGACACTGATTTTTCTTTAATTAATTTTAAGCTACCCTAAGCTAACAACAAGATTCTGGCATATGATGTGTACAGCCATTTACTTTTAAAATATGCCTTTTCTGCTCTTGATTTGTGAATTTGAAGCCATGTCATAAAATGCTCCCCTTCCCCCACGTCGTCTTAGATAATAAGTTGCTGATCAAAATCCAGACCGGTGGTGGTGAAATCCAGACCAAGGAATTCTCAAGAGTCAGATCAGCAACTTTAGCAACCAGAAAGGAAATCCAGAGAACTGTGTGAATAAATACCTTCCCCCTACCCCCCCAAGGATCAAACCCATCTTATACTTCTAAATAGCTTGCAAAAACACAGATTGATTTAGAAAATACCTTAATTTTCTTTTTTATTTGTGATACTTGCCTTCTCTCCACAAAGATACTGTACCTGCAAAAATACCCCATAGCACTGTAATCCTAAGCAACGCAAAGGACTTGGACAACCATTAAGTTTAAAACAGGAAACCTGCAAAAGCAAAACACTAGTAATTTACCTTAACTGATCGTAAGCTAACCCCCGTGACTGAAAATTCACTGTACTACTTGTGTACATCAGTACTGACTAGAGAGATTCGGAAGGATTCCCTTCCCTTGTCGCAGAAGGAAACAAATTATAGCACCTACGTTACGGCTTAGCTTTACATTCAAAACTGGGGTCAAACGAGTGTGCAAAAGGAAGATAAGAAGAGTGACCCTGTTTTCAGGAGAGCAAAATTTCTGTGAAGAGCTGTGCCCTTCCACTGTAAAATTTCTAGTAGTTCACACACTGAAGCAGAGTTGAAACCTGCTGATCTTGGAATATGAAATCTCAGTAGAGCAGCCTTGTGTTTGATACGCTGGCTTAGGTGTCTCTATTATTATTAAAAAGAGACTGATTTCAAATCAATGAATCCATTACACAGTAGTAATAAACTCCAGCAAAGGGACCGTAAAAGGCATAATTCAACTAGCAATTGCTTAGAGGAACGGTATTGTAAGCGAAAGGGACAATTGGAAATGCTAGTGAGGGGAATGTGAGCTTACCTCCGAGAGAATCTTGTGTATATACTTTAGCCTGTCCTTTGTAGGCAGGAGAAGCGTGCATCTTTTTAGCAACAATCCTGTGAACAAAGCGAATATGTACACGACTGTGAACATACATACGTGGCTCATACATCGCCGAGTTAGCTTAAGCACGCACATCGCAGGCGTGCACGCGCCAGGGAGAAAAAGCTGCTGCTGTGAGGCGAAGAGAGCAGCACGGAGTAGAAATCTGTGCTTTGGGGAAGGGACATACGCTTTTGTAGCGGGGACATCTTTTACTAAAGAAATGTTGTCAGGGAGCACCCAGGCTTCCTGCGCCATAACTCGTTTATCATGTTGTTTTAAAGACCCTGTTAGCCGCAGTTGGAGCCCTATTAAGCTCCCTATATTGGTTTTAGAATGACAGCTGTTAAAAATATTGGAAATAGGTGTTACTTGTTGCACCTCTTTTAACAGCACCCCGGGGAACACTGGTTTTCCCCTTACATCATGGAAAGCCGAGCTTCCAAAGTTTTCTCAAGATAGCCACACGCTCTAAAAAGAAAACATTCTAAACTGTGTTAATGTAAAACATATCTAAGAGGTAAAATTATTTTCCTATACAGGACCGAAATGGTATGTGTTTAGGATGTCAAAAAGTCTGGAGTTCATTATAGTGTGGAACAGCTGTTTGTTAAGCAGCATTTTTTTCTACACCACTGAGAGAAAATGGGTTAACGGCTTGCTCTTCAAAAACCCTTACCAGAATAAAGCATGCGTATCTTGTTTGTTAATTAATCAAGAAATCCACAGAAAAGCATGTACTTTCTGGGGCGGGGAGGAAAGAAGGAAACTTCTTTCTGAATTGTCAGTCTCCCCAAAATACCCAACTTCTCTAATATCAAAAAGTACTTTATGCATTTACCGTGGTTCTAAATCGACTCTTTCCTTATTTAGAAGCGTGTTAGCATTCCTATGCGACAGACAGAATTTATTCATCAGCCTAGGACACGGTCCAAAGCTCAGCCAAGTAAATTTTCTCTTGACTAGACTAGACACTGGAGAGAGGGCCCCGGGGAATAGCTGACACTGTTAAGACGGCGGAGCTGCGAGTCAGAATACAGCCATCAGGGTGGGGAAAAATTATGTTGAGTAAAAAAGGTTGAGCAGAAGGCCCTGCTCCTGGTTTCGTACGGCAACCCGCCCTGTGCGCAAGGACAGCGCTGCGGCCGTTTATAACTCCAGTCCGCTTTAAACAATCACCGAAATTCTGTCCCCGTTACAAGTTCTGGAAGATTTTACCATGGACTTGAGCGGAGCCAGACCCCTCTGGGTTTAAGTGAGATTTATGTGATGTGTAGGCCCTGCTCAGGCTCTCTGAACGAGAACAGTTTTTTCCCATTGAGTCCAGCCTTTCCTGCTGTAAATATTGATTTTGCAACCAACCTCTTAACAAAAACGTTCTCTTGAGCCTTCCACTGATGACACAGATATTGCCAATGGTCTTTACATTTTTAAGATGCCGTGGTTTTATTACTAGGCCTGCTCTAGCAACGGGCTCACACCTACATTTAAATAACAAGTTGCCATTTTGTACGTGGTTGCTACAAAGCCCAAACTAATTTTGATTATTTTTTTTCTTTTTCTAAGAATTGTAGGGTTTCATGCGTCATTTTAAAAATAAAACACTAAGATTATTTTAAGATACCTCAAAACCCACGTGGGTTGATTACAGAAGGTCGTCTTTGGTATAAACGACTTTAACAGCATTCCTTTACCTTGTTTATGCTTGATTTTATGTTAGTTGAAACCATACTTAAAATTCTGCATCTAACCATGGCAACATTTTATTGCTTTGACAAATAAACAATTTTTTTTAATCAGCTAGGTAACGGTAAATTGACATGGATGAAATTAGGATTTAATTTAATTTGCTTCTCTGATAGAAGAACACTGATAGTGGGTGGGTGAAGAAAATTTTCAGTGTTCAAGACGCATGAGAAGAAACGCTTCATTTCAGAGTGAGAGGCTGAATGACTTAGAGTCAATGTGTTTTAAAGATTAACAGAAAAGTTAAAAAGCAAACCGGTTTGAATCTAAGGATGTACAGCGCTCCTCGTTACCATCGAACCCAGGCTACTTTGATCTAGATTTCTCTTACTCTATGCCAAAAGAGGTCTGAGCAGCTGAAAGAAGGAACAAGTGAATCACCAGAAAGGGTTGGGCTAGCAGGCAGGATACCGCGACAGCAAAAGTGCTGACACTTTCACATCGCCCTTAAGCTAGGAGTGAGAGGAAAATGTGTTCTTCAGGCCCATTTCAGTCTTCGAACTCCGATAGGAAGCTGCCAAGAGAATGCTAGTTGCTGACAACTGTGATAACATTTTTGTGATGAGCATACTTCTTTTCTAAGAAGCGGAATGTGATCTGCAATACATCTCAAGTAGCCTATTGAGCAGGCTTTCTGATGGCAACTGTTGTCGGTCACTTTAGAGTTAGGCTGGGTTTAAGTGCTGCAGCTACATTTCCCAGACTGAGGAATGCGAGCAACTCCAGAGTGATACATGAAGGCAGTCTGAACAGCCAAATTCCTTCGGCTAGCGTGGGGCCTGGGAGCCTTGGTTTCTGCAGCAGTTTCCAGTGGTGGTGTCCAAACAAACTAAATTTGGAAACACCTACTACTGAGAACTGATCCTCTGCCCAAGCCCTGCTTGCCATTTAATATGAAAAAATAAACACAGAGGTGGCAGAACATACATTATTTTTTCCATAACTAAGAGGTTTTGGAATAATTTCAGGTAATTCCTCCCACGTCCCCCGCCACTTGATGCTATTTGAGTGGGCTATTTGGCATGGGGAGGAACTTCACTTTCAGAGGGAGCTGCGCAAATGATTTGGGCCGTATCCTCAGCGTTTTACCGATCAATGCGTACAACAGAAGAAACCTTTTAACTGAGTTTAGTTCTCCTCTAATTGTTACCATTTGCATTAAAAGATCACCTAGAGATTTGTAGTGCTCTAAAATATAGGATCCTTCTCTCTTGCCAGGTGGCTCAAGGTTATGGAAGTCTTGCAGCAAAAGCCTTCGGTTTCCTGATGGGGTTGAGATGTAATTAATAAGGCGGTTGCTGATGGTTTTCGACACCATGCTCAGCATGCTGATATCCTTCACTGAAAAAGCAAACCCCAGTACACTTGTAACTTTTTACGGCAAGACAAATGCTGATTACTAGTCAATAACTTTATCTTACTTCAAAACAGGCTAAGAAATAAGATTTACAAATGAAACAAAATTCAATTACTGTTTATTGCCTTTGCCAACAAACTGTAATAATTAGAAATGGCTAGATCTAAGGAATACTTTTCACACATAATAAGCAAAAAAGCACTTCAAATAGTTCGTAATTATCATTTAAATTTTGGTCATTTGGTTCTTCATACATAAAAGCTGACAACTCACAGAATAAGTCACGTGAAATTATTCCAACTAGCTAAAAGGTAAAACATTTTAAAAAATAATTGCTCTTTCTAAATGGAAATCTTTTGTGGTAATTTTCAGATATTGGAAGTAATACCTTTCTTCTGAGATTCTCACCTGAGAGATAATTCAATACCATTTGAAAGATCTCTAACGGAAGTGTTTTAAAATATCCGAGTGCTGACTGGGACTGGGGATCCGTGTCCAAGGTGTTGCAGCGCTGTCTGGAACGACGGTTACTGCGCCTGTATTTCTGGTTAGGAATCAAGGTGTAGCTGGTCCCTGCCGTGGATGTCATTGTTCTGTTAGTCCCATAAATTTAACCTGGGGAGAAAATATGTAAGTCCTATTTTCAGAGAAGGAAAATACTATACCCAAAACTAGGCCAAGAGGAAAACCCTCTGTTGTAGACACAGCGATGGAGTGTGAAAATCTCACCTGTGTAGGATAAATTGTTGTTTTAATTTAGTGCAATGACATGCTATTTACTAAAAATTTTTCGAATTTCATGTCTCAGAGAATGGTATGTTCAGCTGATCTTAGAGGAGGAAAAGATAAAAGCACTGGGGGACATCGTATGACCGGGACATCGGGAAGCTAGGAAAATAGTTCTAAAAGGAAACTCTTGAGGAAGTATATGCGATGGTACAAGCTACAGTAATTAACAACAATCTTTTACCTTGTTACACTAATTATTCAACAGTATATAAAAAGTTATAGGGATGTTTTGAAAGGTTGTCACATTACTTGATTCCTTTAGAGTGATAACTACTTTTATTCTTGCATATGACCAAAAAAAAAGATGAAAAGTGACAAAGCGATGCTTCAAACCATTTTTCCTGCAGCATTTAAGTTGATACATGGCTTAATTTCAAATAATGACCGTACGTGTGATATACACATAAATGATACAGTATTGTTATATGGAAAAAAACCAGGAACTCGGGCTTTCCCAAAATCATGAGGGTCTGAAAATAATGAGCTTTAAAAGAAATCAATAAATATGTTCTTCTGGCTTGCCTTCTGGTTAGGCACGCTTCACATTGTCAGGCAACAATGAGTTAGTGACTCCCTACCTCTTAAAATTGTGGGTTTTGTTTTTTTTTTTTAACTGAGATTTTTCACACCATTTCTCGATTCCAGCAGCTGAGGCTTCAGGGAAATTGCCAAAAAGAATGAGTGCTGCAGTATAATTACAAGAGCTGGCAGCACTGGTAGTAACATAACTGGAGCCTGTCCAAGCTGCAGTGCAACATCCCAGTTACCATCAGTGGGAAATACGCTCAGAGAATAGACCTCATTGTTTCAAAGATTAAAAATTTACAAAAATTACAGAAAACAAGTTCCAAACATCCTTCATATTTATTACGAAAGTGCTCAAGCAGACCTCTCTAATAGGCCACTGAGCAAAATTACCACATCCACAATGGAAGCATTGTTTGTACCGACAACTGAAAGAATATGGGGCTTTTCGTTAAAAGTGTTACAAAGGGGGTTTGGCTGACTTGTGCTTGTGTGCTGGACAGGGTTTGCATTGTACGTTTAAGGAAGTTATACTTCACCTTCACCGGGACCATCTTTAATTTAGGTATGGTATAACTCTAGCCAGCTAAAGAAGCTTGTAGTTTAAACTTTCACAAGGCTCATGAACAAATGTAGCTGCTCCTAAAATTAGCGTTTCAATAGACTTTTACGTTGCTCAGGCAAGAGACAGAAATCTGATGTAACACCTTTCAGAGTGATCAAGGAACCACCTACAGATAAACATATGGTTATATGAAAAAATGTTTACCTTCTAAAAGCGAAGAAAGCAAAGTCTGAAGTCAGTGGGAATTTTACACACACAACTGTGGATTCAAGCCAACTTAAATTCCTTGTGTACAATATACACAGCAGCCTCACTCCTGTTTATATATACGTATCTTATATGTATTTCTGATTCATACTTTAGAAATAAAGTTGCAATCCTATGATACTTTATTTTCCTGCCCCGCTTCCTTTACTGTCTTTAGCAGGACTGTACTGTAAGGATTTATGGCATCTTTATGTGTTTTTTGAAATTCTTACCTTGGGTCTGCAATCGTGTTATATGGAAGAAAAAAATACGTCGCCACAAGGGAGGTTTTCAGAAGTACTCGGCCAATTCCAGTCTGTTTCTGTTCAACTTGATTGAAGTTAAACTGACTACCACTATTTTAATTTAGAGCAGAGCTAGATAAAATGAATGTAAATAAAAATGAGTACAAGCAGCGAGTTTTGAAGCCAAAGCTTAGAGACTTTACTGAAAGCTCCCATTTGCTTCCTCTTGGACTTAACGTGTTTTTTATTTCTTAGGGAGTTCAGCCAGAGCAGGGCAATGGTCTGTGCATCTCCATCTGCTGCTGGGATATCGCCTGTTTAGAGAACTGCTTAATCCAGACTGGAAAATTGAAAGGTAAATGTTAAATATTTAACAAGCTAAACTCATAATATTAGCCAAGAAGGGTCATCTTATTTGTTGCTATAAACTAATTTGTTTACAAGGCAAAAAGCATCAACTTTCAACACACTCTAGAATTTCTTGTCCTTAAGCAGTCGCTAAACTCCTGCTAATGGATGCACTTTTGTCCTGATATTCCTCTGAGCCCTGTGTTAGCATTTGGCAAACATTTCTTGCAAAAGGTTGTTTACTTTGGAGATTGGTTTGGAACATTTCCGTTTCCCTGCCTGGTCACAAAGAGCATAAAATGAATCACTTCAAATATTAACTCGACAGAGGTTTTTTCCTTTTTTTTTTTTTTTTTTAAACTTGCTCTTTTTCCTTGTCGGTGCAAATAAAAATGTATGAGTTCAAGTGAGGGATGACAAACCTTAGAGCAGCGAGTGTAGGTATGGAGTCACGTTTGTACTTGTTACCCCTGGCCTACACCAACAGTTTACAAAAAACCATATTTTTATTTATGCTGAAGGCTCTCCACCAGATTGGTGGTACAAACCAGTCCTGTAAGCATCTAAATTGGTGAATAATCATGAGTAGAAAGCACAGCTCAGGGAATCCTGACCCTGCTGCTGATGGCGACTGGGATCTCTGTTGTGAGGAAAGGCTGGTTTGGGCTCGTCCCTTCGGGGTCTGGTTGGGGGGGGGACGCCAGCACCTCCTTTTTTTCCTCAGTCCAGGCTGGGTTCACTCCTCAGACTGCAGGATTTGAGGGAGTGGGTTGTATTTGGCCTTTTACCTGCACTTTTGGGTCAGATTTAGCTGAGATATGACCTTTAGGCCAAACGACTCACTACTCACTAGGCCGCGTTCTCCTCTGCCCCCTACAGCCCCTCTCCCCCGCCAAAATCTGGGCTAGGGGGCTGAAAACGGGGACCTGCGCCCCCAAAACTACACACAGGTAATAGAGAAGATCTTGTGGTCGATGCCTATTTACAGACAACACTATATGAGCTCTTTTTTACCTCAGGGAAATTCCCTCCCTACAAACAACCCCCCCAGGCACAGAGCAGGCCAGGCTGCCTCTGAGGGGAGCAGCAGGGGAATGGGGCGTGCGGGGCGAGCGGGCCCCACTGCCTCTGGTGAGCACCACACCCCGTGTCCCTGGGGGACAAAATAAAAAGAAAAAAATATTTTTAAAACATATTATTTAAAATTAATTTTTTAAAAGCATTATTTCAGTCAAATCTACCTACCAGGGTTTAGGGGGAGGAGGGTCTGGGGATAGTAATGTAGACAGGTGCACACAGGCAGGCACACCTGTGTTTGTGTTTTTTACTCAGGAGCAGAAATGTTTGCAAACACAGAAACAAAAATAGATCAGTTTCAGGGCAGTGGTTGTGAAGGAAGATGGTGGTTGTGATGAGGGCCGATGGCATCCACATATGTGTTGGAGGGAAGAATCATAGAATCATTAAGGTTGGAAAAGACCTTTAAGATCAAGTCCAACCGCCAACCCAACACCCCCAGGGCCTCCTGAACCATGTCCCCAAGTGCCACGACTACATTGTTTGAACACCCCCAGGGATGGTGACTCCCCCACCTCTCTGGGCAGCCTGTTCCAACGCCTGACCACTCTGACAGTGAAGACATTTTTCCTAATATCCAATCTAAAAGAAATTACTGCAGGCAAGTGTTTTATTCCAGTAGTATGATTTGTGCTAATTTGTTTTCCCGCCTTTTCGCCCGCTGCCCCTTTCAGTGCGGGGGAGGGGGTGATGGGAAGGGAGGGCCTGGCGCACGGCTTTCCCGCCCTCTTTCCCCCGCCTTCCTCATGAATATTTAATCATCTCCCCGCCCCCCGTAACGTCCGCCGGCGGGGGAAGCGCGGCCCTGCCTCCCCGGAGCCCGACGTGGCCCCACCCCCTCATGAATAATTAACGAGGCGGCCGTTGGGCCTCCATTTCAGGGCTGCGCGGCGGCGGGGGCGGCTCCCGCCGGCGGGGGTTGGGGGGGCCGAGGTGGGATGCCGGGGCTCCCGGGGTCGCCATGCTCCGGCCGTGGGAGCACGTCCCGCTGTGGGGTACCCCGGGGAGCATCGCTCCGGGCTGCTCACAGCCGGACACCCACGCAGCTGCAGGTGGGCTCTGTAGGGTGCTGCCCTGAGCCAGTCTCGGTGCACCCGCTGGCCTGCGTTGGAGCACAAACCCCCGCGTCCTGCAAAGTTGTTCCTGTCCAAAACCAGGCCCACCAAACCCCGTCTTCAACATGCTGAGGCGAGCCGTGACCCCGAGCGACGGCGGCGGGCCCCGGCGTTGGCGTCGGAGCAGAAGCTGGCCGCGTAGCTCTGCACGGCTCCCGCAACACGGTGCCATGGGACGAGCTTACGCGGGCCGTGAAGCCTGCCCGCAGGTCACGCTGCAAAGGCGCCGCAGCGCAGCTCTCGGAGCAAAGCTGTAGCGTTGTAAACCAAAAACGTGGTGCAAGGGCAGCTGCAAACGTCGTTAGCCGAGGCTAACTGTAAAATACTGTAACATAGCGTCGTTCCATGGCGCTGGGATCTCGGGAAAACCACGGCAAGCTGCCGTTCTTCGTTAGAGCAGTCAGCAGTTCGTATTCACTAACAAACTGGTTTTTAAAATAACTGTTCCTTTTTAAAAATTCTGCTCCCGAAGTAGCTGACTGTAAATAACTACTTCTCTCAGGGATGGTAACCGAGCCCCACCAGAGAGGATCTCTCGCTGCTCCGAAGGCAGTTCCCATACGATGGCAGCAGAGGGCTGCAGCTGGTTCGAAGGACTTTTCCCCAGTAGGTTTTTTTCCCCTGAAGACAGTCGTTTGTTTTGGGTTTGTTTGTTTTTTTTCTTTCTGGAACTTTATTGAAGAACTTTCCTCAGCGAAACTGAAATAGTAACAAAACAAAAATCAACCCCAAATATAAATGATACGGCGGCGCCTGATAACTGCTGCTTAAATTAATGACGCGAGTGGGAATGCCGTGACGATGTAACCGTGCTTGCAGTATTTTTGCTGAAAAGGTAAATTAGACAATTGTGCAAAAATAATGTGCCTCTGGGGCATTTCTGCGTAGTCGGACTGTACACTTGAGCAGCACCAGCTAGGCAGAGCCTAAAGACTTACCTTCTCCTTTTTCCGTCTGGGAGACAGCAGCGCCTGGCTCAATGTCTCTTCGTGCAGTTGCTTTCTGCCCCGGTAAATCCTCCTGTTGCACGCTGTAAGGTATCGTTCTCCTCCTCCCCATCACCGTTTTGCTGGTTTGCACCTCTGCGTCCCACCACAGAAGAGTTGCATTTCAGGAATGCGAGAATAAAGAATTTTGGATCTGCCGTACTTGTTCATTTAAGCCAATATCGATGTTTCTAGTAGTTACCGTTGCTTGGGGAGAGAACATAATGAAATGGGGCCTATATGGCGTATCCTTCGGGTGCGGCTTTCTGGGGCCTGACAGTGGGTTAAGGGTTTCCCGAGTCTGAAGCTACGTCCAGGCCCCGTGTTTAATATGCAGCAGCGGAGCTACATAAATACATTTAACTACGCAGTGATTGGCGTAATTAACGGCAGCAACAGTGACACCCGAGTTCTGCAACTTAATTGCGTTGTGGGGTAAAAGTATTATCTTGTGTTTGTTTTAAATTGGTTGAATGAGTCACCAGGGCTGTTGGTTTGGGTTTTTTTTGTTTCGTTCGAGGCTCTGTAATCTAGCCAATGTTTGTAAACTGTTTTGAGATGACAGGATGAAAGCTAATAAGAATAAAAGTACAATCGAGTTGTTATAAACTACGGTGATGGTTCTGCTAGAGTGCTAACTGCTTATTCTATGCATGAGTGGCCTTGTCTTGTGTACCCAATTTATCTCTGCCCTGCCTACACCGAACGTGTGAGCAGCGTTTTGTAACTCTGGTAAAAATACCGGTTGTGTCTCTGGTGCTCTGCTGCTGTCAGCGGCAGAGGCGGTGGCGACGTCTAAATGACAAGAGCGGGACTGCGATGGAGCCAGCTTCTCAAATACCTGGCGTTTAGGCCAAAGACCGTTGCTAGTGAGATTTTTCCACGTTAGGCATCTCAAACCCATGGGAAGCTAGGAGGTAGCCCTAAACACGCTGAAGCTGTGTTCAAGCATGTCACTGAAGTCCTCCGCAACAGCCGTGTAGGCAAGATCTAAATCTTCCGTGCTATTAAACCAGCACAGTTTTCAGTCGTTGTTTCATTAATCGTGTGCATGACTTTCAGGCAAAACATGGGAGAGCCCTGCGATAGGAGCAGCACCTGTATTTAAATGTAGAGCCAGGTGCAAATAGGAATAAGAGTGGTTAGATAGGGGTACCCTAACAGAAAAGCGAGGAAGCTTTTGTGCATCGGCGTGGGGAACTGAGGAGCCCCCGGAGGCCCCTTCCAGCCCGAATGATCCCAGGGTCAGGCAAGGGGCTCTGCAGCCTGTCGTGCCTGGGCAAATTGCATCTGGTTTTGCACAGGAAGGATTGTGTCTCGCTCCCCTCCGTCCCGCTCAAGCGAGCCCGTTCCATTTTCGGCCCTGGGGGCAGGAGGCGTGTGCCCCGCCAGTACGTTCAGCCTCCCAAAACCGGCCTTAAATATTTCTTATTTAAGGTGTTCTTTTTGCCTTTATTTTAGAATATGCATTCTTCACGTCTTTAGATGTTCCCCACCGCCCCGAGGACTAGACGTAAATAACTAGAAAGCTACTGAGCGGCGGGCAGAACGCTGGCATTCTTTTGAAGTTTCTTGAATCGAGCTGGGGCATTAAAAGAAAACACCAAATGTGGCGGGAGGCAAAAGAGAATGCTGGAAAAATTGCACCACTAGGCCCAGCACTAAGAACAACAACATCTAGTGCACTATAAACATTACAAAATGGAAATAATAAGAAGAATAATAAACTGCAGAAGAAAGACGTAACGCTTCCAAGCATTTGTGTCACTTCGTACGCAGTCTTAGGAGTAAAATTTCTTCAGTACTTACTGTTTAAATGAAATTTTTCCTCGTTTGCCAAACGTTTATCCTCTCCCGAGGTTTCACTGAAACTCTGAGATGTTATTAAGGAGCTTAGATGCAGCCTTTAATTTATACTTGAAGAAAGCAGTTTAAGGCTTGTTACGAAATGATAAAAGTAGGCAATTAGCGGGGGATTGTTGGCTCATCCAGCCCAGGCTCTGCTGCGCATCGTGCGCAGCGTAGGGGCAGGGATCCCTGCAGCCGATGTCCTGGCGCGGCCCGGGGAAACGGTTTGATCCGCTGAGAAGCTGATCAGAAATTTGATAAGGCAAAGTCCGGTTTTCATGTGGCTCGCGGAACCGTACAGCGATACGGATGAGATGCAGCTGGAGGAATTAAAAAGAAAAATAAAAGATAATGGAAAATTGAGCAAAAAATAGGTAAACGGGGAAAAGTAAGAAGTAACCGCTTAATACATTCCATGTGCTGAAGGGCTGAGATCGATCCGTGGCCTGGCTGCTCTCATCCTCACTGCGGTTCTGTGATGCTGCATCGTCCGTGGCCTCACCGCAATATCAAAACAAGCGTCCCGTTGAAACTCAGGACTGCAGAAACCCATGGCAGGACCTTTGCTAACACACAGAATTTCCAGATGTCCCCATTCCTCGCAGGACCACGAGCGTCTTGGTGAGGGGCGTGTGGAGCAGAAGCGGATTTAATGCCAGGATTTGCCATTTTCTCCTTGCTTTTTCCACCTCGTTTTGGTCAGTGATCACAGCGGAGGCCTTCTGCCGTGCCTTTCAACCAAGGATCTTCAAACCCTTTGCGTGCATTAAATCTCAGAGGTGCGTAACGTGCCCTGTGGAGGAGGTAAGCCTTATCCGAACGCGCTGAAGCAGGGGGGAGCTGAGGGGCTTCCTCAAGGTTGTTTGCAAGGTACCGCAGGCAGAATCCGGAGTCCTGACTCTTGCTTCCTGCTCTGACGGTGTCATTAAATGTTTGGGCGGAGGAAGTGTAAGACCGAACGAGGCAAGGAAGCGGGTGGATGAGGTGGATGCAAAGGTGGTACGGGTTTGCGCCCTGTGGATGTGGTTCATCCGTCATCAGATATTAAAGCTTCACCTCCCGTGAGTCTCGTTCCTCTGCAGTTGCCAAACCCTAGCTGAGGATCTGGCCTTTAGGTTTTTCCAGTCTGCTCCTTCCTTATAAATATTCCTGATATTTTTCCTGCCCACAACTTTTCTCCATCTTCCAGTTTTGCAGAGAAATAGAGACCAGCACAAAAAAAGAAGTGGATTACTAAGAATTCATTAGCATCTCAAATCAAGTTCCTCTGGTTTTTTGAAGAGCTGAGCAAACCTGTCAGAGTCTAACTGGTGCTGTTTCCTTTCTGCTTCTTTTTAAGATGCAATGTTCAGCCCTAAACAGATGGGAACCTGTCAGCACAACATGGAGATAATTACCCGTTGGAGCCATGGGAAGCTTCGTAACAGATAGGAAGTTATTGCAGCCAGTGCCTCTCTGCTTTATGATCTTATCAGTTTTCTTAGGCTGAGCATATTGGTAGGCCCTATTATTCCTTGGAAGAAACACCAAGAAAAACCTCCTTTCCACAGGGAGGCAAATCCTCTTCAAAGTTGCCGGGCAACTCTGCAGAAGCCAGGGCGGCTGTCCTGCCCGGGGAGGGAAAATAATCCAGTCTGCAACAGAGGCAGGGAAATATCAAGAAAGCGGGATAAAAAGGACTAGCATAAATGTTAAAGAAGTTAACCTGATGATTGCTTCGAGCTTGCCTTACTCCTCACTGCCGCGCGTTGAGCAGCCCCGCGTCCCCAGTGCCAAAGCTTGTGGCACAGGGTGTTTCTTGGAGACTCGCGTACAAACGTGCGCGTCTCTCGCTGTCAGACACCTCCAGGCATCGCTTACTTGCTCTGCCACCAGCGGGAGCTATCACAGATCTTCATTTCTTTGTGGACAGTCAGGCACGTCGAGTCGTCCCCACCTCCGTCAGCCAGCGATGGGGGAAGGGGTGAAGGAGTTCAGAGGGTCTCACCGCGGGTTTTCTTATTATTCTGTAGGTCTGCAGGCTGGCGGAGGTAACAACCCTGCAGCAAAGCGGAGTCGTCGAAATAACCCGCAAGAGCAGGCACCAGGAAGCCAGGAGGTACTTGCACACAGCACGAAACCCACTATTGTTCTTAAAAGAGTGGCAAACCCGCTCTTTTCAGTACTTAAAAAACCCCCAACTACAAAAGGCTTTCTTTTTTCTTTATCACAGCAATCCTGAAATTTTATTAGTTACGTGTTTTGTGCGGAGGAAAAGGGCTTTACGTGCACTCTGCCAGCACATGCTGAAGTTTCTGTCGGGTTTTAAAAAAAGTAACAAAACCACCTGTCAATTTGTATAACTTTAGTTCAAACTGAGGAGGGAATCAACAAAATTTAGCTCCGTTTTCCTACGAAAAAGGAAAATTGCTGCCTGCTCTGACCTACTTGCTAAACAACCAGGATTTGTTGTGTAAAAAAGAAGAGAGGAGAAAAATAAACCCCAGCCTTCAGAAAATTTTCAGTATGTGAATTGGGCTCACAGGTTCTTCCTCATCCTTTTGTGAGGAGAAAATTGTGGGAGGAGACGAAGGTTATTGCAGAGATCCTCTCGTGGTAGCTGAATGGGAATGTGCAGGTGTTTTTGGCTTCCTTACATCCAGCCTGGTAGTCGAGCCTTTTCTGGGAGCTGCGCTGATCATTATCACGCTACAGGATGCCACCCTCTAATCTTCCCCTATCTTCTCTTTGAGAGGGTAGCGCAGAGCTTGAGATAGCAATTTGTGGTGGCAGAAACATCGCTTGAGCCGTCCGACACCCGGCTGGCAGAAGCAAGGGTGGAAAGTACCTCTGCAGGGGCTGGTGAGGCCGGCAGCAGCCTCCGGGTGTCGGCGGCACTGTCGCTGCAATTTTAGCGTAGCCTTTGGATCAGTAATTTTATAATTCAGGCTGATTAAGGGATGAAAAGAGCCGCGCTGTAAGTTTTCTGTGGCACTACCTGCCTGAAATACCAATAGCCCTTGCTGCAGGCGCCCGCCGAATTCTGTCCTGGTGAGCACCCAGCGGGTTCGGCCGCAGGTGGTGCCGGTGTTTAAGGCAGCGGTTATCTCTTCGTGGAGCCCCGGTGACGGGGAGGCAGATGCGGCCTCCTGGGAGAGGTGGACGAGCAGCCGCTAAGGCCGACAGCTGGTGTGTCACAGCCAGAGAACGGTGTGTTTGTGCGAATACGCTTCCCTTTGCCGAATGCAACAGCAAAAAAGAAATCTGTTTCTCACATCCACGGGCCAGAAATGTGTTTTGATGCAAACTCATAAAAATCGTCTCACAAAAATAATTCAAAACCCCCGCTACGACAATCAGCTCCATGGCTTCTCCCACACCTGTTCCAGGACTCGCAGGAGCCCCGCTCTGGGCGAGCGCTGCCGGCCCGCGCCCCCGCCGTGGCGCACGGGAGCTTTATGTATTCTGGTCAGACAGGTCGAGTACAGCAGCCCCCGTTCCTCGTCGCCAAAGCCGACTCGAGAAGATTTCTCAATTCTTCGGCTGAGCGCAAGAGATGGAAGAAACAGCTTCTGAGCTGGACATGTGTACGACGCTTGCAGTCACCTTAGTAAGTAATTCCACCCCGCCTCGAAAACACCTTTCCCCTGAGCATCTGTAGGGATCTTACAGATATTAGCGAATTTACAATTTGTTTGTGAGGAAGGAAATTAGTCCCATCCTTCCTCTCTAGGTGAGGCAACCCAAGGCATAAAGACATCCAATATAAAACCAGGCGAAGACTTCAGGAGCCCCAATTCCCCGCTCCCAGTCGTCACCAAAGCTTAATTCCACAGCACTTGTAAAATGCCGATTCAGAGCTGTGCATCTACTTGAGATTTTATTCCACCACCCACAGGCCCTTTTGTAGCAATCTGCTCCCTACTTGCTTTCAGTCCTATTAATTATGGTTCAGCATGCTGTTGTCCCTGAGGTTGCAGTTGCGTTTCCAGGGTATAAACCCTTGTTTATTTGCATAATGGCTAAAGTATTCCCCCCCCCCCCCGCTTCTGGGATGTTGTTTCCTATGAAAACTATTTGTTCAGGAGAGCTGACATTTTTGCATGTTTCTATATTATAAAGTGGTTTGCTTGTGTGTGTGTATATATATATATAAATAGAATATATATATTCTAATTTTATATCTGCTATATCTCTGCTCAGAAAAATAGACCAAGGCATTGGGAGAGTAGAATTCTTTTATCGTGTTTAAATTAACTTATAGCTGCTTGTATCGTGTTCGCACAGTTTCTCCCAACCTGGCGAACACTCCTGGGGACGAGGGGGTTGAATGGGGCGCGAGGGGCCTGGGCAGGCGAAAGGGAAAGTGAGAACAAGCCGACGTATTACTTCTTTTTCCAATATTGCAACAGGGTCATGGCCATTGAAAGGAGGTACAAAAAAGGGTGACATTCGCTTCAGAAGGGCAGCAGGGACAAAGTTATGCTTAGGAAATGATGCATTCAGCAACGCGAGCAGAATCAGGGCCAAGAAGAGTACTGCACATACATGCTGTGAAAGAGCCCCGGGCTGGAGGTTACAAATTAAACAGCCACAGGCAAAACATGGTTTTATTGTTCACGTATTAGAGATGAGCAGCTGAGATACCAGGAGCTGCTTTTATTAGTGTAGACCTGCATCTCCTGGGCCACCACCCCGTACGTTAACTACAGCGTGGCCCTGCAGACATCCTCCTACCTTGGTATGTCGCTAGCGAGGCTCGTACTTTCCTCTTGTAGGGGACAGAATTGCTCCAATTTCTGCGCTGCCATGGGTGTTTCTGCGTGGTACGGCAGTTTGCAAGGTGAGTGCATGGAAAGGGCTACGGGCAAGCCCTTGCTCTGGCTCTGCCCTTATCAGCTACTCAAGGTGTAACACGCAGGGAAGCAGGGCTAGCGAAGCTCCCACGGGAATCAGTCTCTTGATATCGTGGTTAATTGCAAGACGGGCCTTTTCCTACAGTTCATCGTCTTTCAGTTGCTGCATCCTTCCGCTTTGTTCATCCTTTTCATGTACAATAGCGAAGGAAGCCTAAATCTGGAGGTGCTCCCCAGAGGTCTCAGATAACGACCTTTAAAGTGATTCACATTTCTGAAATAATTTGGTGCTAGTGCAGAGATCAAAGCGCTAAACCTGACTGCTGTCAAACAGTCAGCTGGGCCAAGCAAACTTCATGGTTCAAGCTGAGAAGTCTGGAGAAAAAAAATCCGAATAAAATGAGCAGAATAAAACGAGACGAAAATTATAGTCTGGATTCAAACCTCAATTACATCAGTTTTTATCCTAGATGTGTCCTGGGAACACCTCCTGGTAATGATGTGTTATTACTAAGACAGAAAAGGATGACTTTAAAAAAAAAATAAATCCTTGTATCCTTATAGCATCAGTTAAAAGGATACAAGATGAAAATAATTCCCATCCTGCTTAGAAGCTCACATAACATGACCAATAATCCTTTGCGTGGTTTATTTTGAAAACAAAGCAGTCCAAAAGGAAGATTTTTTTTAATATTAAGACTGTATACCATGCAGATAATCCATAGTAAATACATTGCATTAAAAGACAGTTAAAGTGCCTTTAGTCCCTCAAAATAGTCCAACTGTGCTGTAAATTCAAGTATGTGGAAAGTAGGCCTTTAGTTATTAAGAGAGTATTTTTTGATCTGGGTCCTGCTCCCACTGATGTCAAAAATAGAGGGGGTTAGCCCCCAACTTCCACAGGAGCAGAACCACCCTGGCGTTGGTCTCCGATACACCCTGCGCTGCGTTTTCCCCAACAGCTGAACGCAGACAAGCGGCCAAGGAGCAGAGACGCGGTGTCATTTTCTGCCTGATGGCAGGCAGCTGCCTTACGCCCCAACGCCACGCTCAGCAGCGGCCACAGGCTGCCAGGGCGCAGTGCTTACAAAGACAAACGAGGAGCAGTAGCAGTTGTTTGTGGTTTGCATCCTCTTTTGGCCAGCTGAGCAACGGACTGAGCACAGCTAACAGCCCCAGCCCACTTTATAGCTATAAAATATACAGGTCAATACAGAGGTACGTTACGCAGTCTGCTTTGAAGCAAGCCCAAACGCTGCGTTCATCAGAATCCAGAGGAAAACCTCAGGATGCCGCTAGAGAAGCCACGTGATTTAAAGCAAAATCAAACTCTCTTGATGTCGTAGGCGCCATCACCGCGTTCTTGCTTTGGCACTCGAGACTACCAAGATTAACCGGCATCTTGAAGTCGGAGTTACACAGATAAGAAAGGAGTATTGATCCTGATGCGTCTGACCTGCTGCAGCCAGCGTTGTACTCGAGCTCAGACTCTCCTGTTCCCTTCAACACCAGAACAGTACGTGTTGGTGGTAAAGGCATTTTCCTCTTTCTTCTAGGCATCGGCAACATTACCGTTGGGCTTTCTGGAATGTAATAGACAACCTCTTCTCTTCCACTACAAAGCCATGTGCAAAGAATATTCAGAAAAGATCGCTCCCTGCTGACTCGCGACCTTCCCAGGTGTGAACTCCAAGTGCCCAGAGCTAGACCTCCTGTCGAAAGGTAGGGCAGAGGATTTTTTTTCTCCTCCTTGCGACACAGCATCCAAGGGCCTTGCTCCTCCAGGCGAGCCCGTGGGAGACGCTGGCTGCATCCAAACCTTCAGCTTAGAGCCCGCGCAGGAGAGTGGGCAGTAACTTCTCCCTCTACTCCACCACAAGGTCTTGGAGATGATGAACTGGAGCTGTTAACGCTCTACCTGACAATACCCCGAACCACATTGCTCACTAGAAGGTGACCAAACATCTGTTGCGCAGCTGCAGAATGCAGAATTAGCCTGGTTCGGTTTGTTTCTTTCCTTAGAGGAAAAAGAAAACAAGCCTTTTTGACTCCAGGCACTCAGAACGTGGCGTCTGCCCTGAAGGAGGGGTGTTTCACGTATCTCAGCCGTTTCTGTGCTATGGCGCCTGGATGTTGTTATTCTCCACCTGAGCATCTGATCCTCCTCTGAATCCGTCTAAGGTCCTGCCTGCAGTAATGCACCAGTGATTTATACAGCTCAATTGCGCTCTGTTAAAAACCTGTTTCTTTCAAATTCACAGCATTTCAGAACTCTCGGATGTTACCTAGCGTTTCTAGGGGCTGTAGGGAAGAGGAGCACCCAAAATCCTGCTAGTATTTTGTATGCACGTTAAGAAAAACAGTAAAAACAAGGCTATTACTTGAAAAGAGTTAAATCCAGAGAAAATTCCTTACCAGCTCATAACCATTTCAAAGGAGATCAGATCCTGGGCAAAAACTAGATGACAGAATCCCTTTGAATTCTTTCTACTTCAGGGAAACGGGGAAAAAAAAACAACCTTGCAGTTGAAAGCTTTATTTGGGGATAAAGTTTATCTTCAAAATATGTCTAAAGAGAGGCTGTCTGGGCCGTAACAACTTGGCACGTCTCAATCTGACTTACCCTGTCTGAGCATTTTGGTGCCTTTATGCCGTAATAAGATGCAGCAAAAGTCTCCCTCGTGGCTATGTATGAGAAAGGATAATCTGGGGTCTAAATGCCACAAAGCATCCATATTTATCTTTAATGGCTATATAAATTCAGCAGATGAGAAGGAAAACATTAATTAGACAGACCCTGCCTTTGGCAGTAATCACCATCAGTGACAGCTGAACCAGCCAGTGGATAAAATATGCACCAAACATGATTATCAGAATAAATAACTGAGGATCAAGAGAAAATTTAAAAAAAAAAAAGGAAAAAAAAAGCCCCATACAACTAACACCTTTTTGGTGGGGGAAGGAAAACTTTACCTTACACTGGACTTTGGACTCTCTTTTTTTTTAATACAAGCTTTCCTCAGTTTAGGGCCCAATCCTGCAGCTGGTGTCTGAGGAAGTCAGGTGGAGTATTTCTGCAGATTAGTCTTGAATTCTGATTGCACAGAAGGAGTAGAAAACCCTGAGAGGTCTAGTGCCGAAGCCCTTAGTGAGGGTCAGATTCTGGAATATACATACAAATCCAGACCAGGGGCCTATCACAGATGTAATAGAAATTTAAAAAAATAGAAGAAATTCCACTGACTTGAGTAGACTCTAAAAACTATGATGTTAACACGGTGATTTTTAGATTTTCAGCGGTGTCAATGCATGTATGCCTTCACTCCTTATTTATGTGAAATGCCCACGAATGAGCTTGGATTTACATCAGGATTTAGCCCGTGGGAGGACACTGCTTTGCTAGTGCTCCGTCCCCACCCTCCTCCGACAAAACCTCCTCTGTCCCTGCTGGATTAGTGGCTGTGCCACACGGACGTATTTTGAAGGAATCTAAGACTTTTTTTCCATACTCTGTCTCCTCTGGGGGTAAGGGTCAGAGTTAGTAATTCAGCAAACTAATTGGATGCCAAAAAGTGCATCAGAGCCACTGGCTCACAAACATCCTGAAGGTGACTCCTCCGCAGGGTTTTGCCCTTAGAACAGATCACGTTTCCCTTTCTCTGGAGCAGGGGGGTGGAAGCTGTTGCTTTGAAGGGAGAGGAAGGCAGGGAGTTGAAGCCACGGTGGTGGAAGACCAACTGCAGGATGGAAAGACAAGGGCACAAGGCTTCTCAGCCACGAAGACAAAATTAAACGTTGCCCAGCCCAAAAGAAGGTGAAGGGGAGAGCGGAGAAAGGGGCAGAGCCGGGGGAGAGCAGATGGGAGAGGGGAGGTGAGCCCCGGAGAGCCACCCGTACCTCTCCTGGGCCACCACCAGCACCTACCCCAACCACCCAGCCTCTCCCTGGAGAGGGGAAGGGGCAACCAGCCCGACTTTCCTGAGTGCAGGCAAAGCCAGCGTGCAGCAAAACTCAACCCTTTTGCTGTCCCAGGAGCCGGCTGCTTGAGGCAACTGCGTATTTTGCCTGTACCGAGATTTGCCTCCCTCTTTGCTGCCCCAGTTAAGACTCCTGGTGGAGGAGGGCAGAGGTCAGCCACACACAGCGGGGGAAAAAAAAAACCCAGCCCCAAAACAAAAAACCCATGCCAAAGCAAAATTATTGACTGCACTTTTTTCTGCCACCACATGCAGGGCTTCGGTGCTGGGCCGAGTCCAACGTCGCAACCAACGGCCAGGCTCTGCTGTCCCGCGAGGAATCCGGGCGAGTCCCGGCCCCACATCGCCCTGACTCATTCTTTTCAAATGCTCCCTTGGGTCTTTTTCCTCTACTCGCTGTTTCATTTCCAAGAGGGGAAAGATTTGGCAATAGAATAACAGAGGACTCCAACAAAGAGACACGGGAGGTTCGTGGCGCAGGGGGAGAAGCGCTCAGCACTGTTCTGCTTCGACAAAGCCCTCCTTCTCCTGGCTGGCCGGCTCCACCTCCGCGTACGTTGCATGGTTGGTGTGATTTCGGAATTTCATGGCAGGCCAGTGATGTGGCCTTCGCTGTGGACAGAAACAAAGACCCGTCAGAAGCATCCAAGCCTGCAGGGAAATTGGAAACTTGGTCCTGAAACAAAAACAATGCTGACTTTGTGGAAGTTTGACTTTTTTATTAATAAAAATGAATTTTTAAACATCGCGGTATGCTTTAAAGAGTTCATTACAATGCACCGATCTCACTGAGCTGACCCACTAATAAGGTTAAAATGGGGAGCGGGGAGGAAATGGGAATTTTAAGGGAGGTCTCACATCAGCCTCAGAACAAGGGTGGCCTGTGCGGCCAAGGATGGCCACAGGCTTCCTCTGCGACCACATACACGTCGGCTCTGCGCCCTCTCTCAAGGGACGAGTGCGTTGGCCCTTCTCAGCCGGGTGACGCTAAATGCATCAAACATTGCCACGTGCTCAGGTACTGACCTGGCAAAGGCCACGTAGCTCAGTTCTCTGAAGCCTGTCTCTGCAAAGAGGACAGATGGAGGAACGACAAGTGCTCTAGGAAAAAGCCAGCGAGCGATAAGGAGAGGCTGAGGGCTAAGTGTTGCTCGCTCCCTCCGCAGCAGCTCCTATGCCAGGATCCAGCCCACTGCTGACTGCCTCGGGATCCGACACCAAGCGGTCTTCTGGCTTTTAGCAGCAGATGGAGATGGTTGGACCCCCTATCTTCCTGAGAATTAAAATCTTCCTTTTAGAGCATTCACGCCACCCCTTACACAGTAGCTGATGGCACGACATCTATCAGCAAAGGCTGACAATTTTAGTCGACAAAAATCCAGCTGGGCACTTCAAAAGGCAGCGACCCCAATGCTGCCATAGCTCCAACCGAGCCCTCCAACCAGGCTGCGTGTCGACTGCTCGTGCAAGCAGGTGGCAGAGCCTAACGTCGCATGGGGGGGGAAAAAAAAGGCAATGTGTGAAAGGGAGCGCGTGAAAGGGAGCAAAATAAACTAGTGTGGGAGGGAGAGAGAGCCTAAGTTTAAAACATTATCAACTGGAGGTTGGGAGATTAGCTGTGACTGTAGGACCATGGAAGAAACTCGGCTACGAACTCTGTCAAAGTTCCTCTCTCCTCGCCTCTTTGCTCCCTGCTCTCCTCTAGAAGGTCAGGGTTTGTGCTGAGAGCAGAGGAAGAGACAACCGGGCAGGGATAAGGTTCTCCACTCACCTCGATGAAGAACAGGGCGGCGTTTGAGGTGGGGTGGCTGTTGATGTAAATTCCAGCAAGGATAATAGCTGCAATGAGCAACACGGCCAGGACGATCCCCACGATAGTACCTGTGTGAATCGGGGCGCCTGCTTTCTTGGAAGGAAGGCCGCTTCCCATGCCTGCAAGAAAGGGTTCAGCTGAGCCTTGAACAGCAAAGGAAAGGACGGAAACAAAAAGCAAGGCAAGACCTTTCAGAGCTCGACTGAGCAGCTTAACCTGCTACTGTCAGACTCAGCAAGAGGGGAAGACGCACCAGAGCGCTGTCTGAGCTCCGGCATCCCTTTCGGATGACAGCAGTAGCTGGTTTGAAAGCAGATTAAACCACCACCATGCAGCGACCCCGCCGCCAATCCATATTCTTCATATATTGGCTGCTTGCTCTGACAGAAAGCCATTAGCCATATGCTGAGTGGGGTCCTCGCTGCGTCTTACCCACAGCCCTCCAGCTTGCCCTCGGTCCTCGGCTATGAATATGCAATTGCACAGAGCTACGGAGGGGTTATGGGGCATATATTAACAGTGACATTGCCAGCCATTTGGGGAGCAATTTGGCTGAAACTGGGAAGATCGTGCATTTCAAAGGCCCCACGCCTGCAAAGGAACCGATCCCGCACCCAGTTTACCCAGTTTAGCTTCCCTGAGCTGCTTTCGGGTAAGAGGGATGGGCTCGTGGTTTGCATGCAGCTGCAGTTCTTGCAAACCCAACATCGGGCAAAGAGGGCTCGGAGCCTTCCTATACGCTGAAACTAGTGAGAGCAGTGCAGCAACAGTTCGGTTCCCTGCCCTTGGGGCTGCTGAATAAACTCAGCCTGAGAAAGGGTTCACAGGAACAGAGCTGAAAAAAGGCAGAGCTGGGCTAAGGACACTTAAATTTGGATTTTACACTGCTCTTTGGCACAGATGGGGAAACTCAGAAGAAAAAAAAAAAAAAAGGACTTTGTGTCTATGCAAAAACTGCAAAGAACTAGAATTACACGGAAAGAGAAAACGCATCGTCTTAGTTTGCACAGCAGGACTAAGCGGGAAAAGCAGACAAGCAGCGTCGGGGTAAAACAGATTGGTCCCGACTCTCACTTTTCACTGACTGAAACGGTATTAAATCAGGGTAAGGACAATCGGAATCTTATCTTGATTACAGCCCTCCAATCTCAGTTTCATCTGTCCACGCCGCTGCCTGATCGCAACTCCCCGGGGCATTTGATTTCAGCGTAACACGTTTTCACTTGGAACGACTGCGAGCCGGCAGAGAGATTAAGGGCTCACCTTCACTTCCTGCATACTGATTGAGCTTCGTATCATCTAAAAAGAAAACAAAGGCAAAAAAAGAATAAAGTTGGGAGCCTTCTATGATATTCTGCATGCTTCCCACCCGCTTTCACCCCTCTGCAACGGGGCCACTGGCGGACCACAGCGCTTGCGCAGCATTTAGGTGGCCAGTGACAGCCTTAAACCTCTGAGTTTGGTGGAAGAGGAAGGCACCCAGAAAACAACAATAGTGAAAGCATGTGGCTTATGGTTCGTTGCCTTCCTTCACAAAGGTGGCACCTGGAGCACAAACGTCTGAGGAAACCAGTCTTTAAATCCACTCATTGTGCAAAGCAGAGCAATGAGGGACTGCTGGACGGGGCCCCAGCCCCGGTGGGTGTCTGTGGTCAGACTATGGCATTTGCAGCAATACGAAGCTCACACATCCCGACCAAATCAATGAGATGTTACGCTGTAGACGTCTTCCATGGGGGCCCAAAAGCCAACTCCCTTCTTCTTCATCTCATTCTGGAAGAACCAGACTGTGTGGTACAAGGCTTTATGTCTTGATGGTCTGCACATCACCACCCTCGCGAGGCCAGCTGAAATCCTGACCCGGAGTTCTTACTGCTTGGCGTGCGCGTTCGCTAGCTGCAGCGCTGCCGCGTGGCCGGCGGCTCAGACACGTCCACAAACATCTCCATGAGCAGGGCCAGCGAGCTGGGCTGGCCGGGGAGCGCGGCACAGGGGTGGGTCTACTCCTTTGCTTTGCTCGTTCCTCTGCTGTGCTTCCCCAGATAAAGTTCGCTGCCTGATGCAGCTGGCTGTTTGTTTCCTTCCAAGATTACAAATTAACTTCATGCTTGACTATGTCACAGAAAGCCTCTTGTTCTTCTTCCAAGAATTGGCGATGAGTTGGAAAATAATCTCAGTGGTGGTGTTACACTCCCCCTTCCTTTAATTGCTCCTTTCAAAGTCAACTCTGTCAGCCAGGCGCTCTCTTCCTCCCCCCAACTCCTTCCCATCGCTGAAGGACAATTACTAATGTTCCCTTCTATTTATTCTAATTAGCAGTTTGCGTTAGGGACTATTAAGCAGCAAAATTGAAGTGATACCTGCCGCTAGGATCTGAGGAGCCAGCCCTGCGTTAATAGGATTATCAAGCTTCAGAACATGGGTGTCTCGAGGGAAACTCGGGTCCTCATGTGGAGCTTTCCTATGCTGGAACGAACACCAGTCCCGAGCAGAGGACAATCACAAGCCTGCGTTATATTCTTGCCAGGCTGAGAGTACTGGCGGCCCCGAGCCACCAGCTGGGACCAAGCACGTTAAAAGCACGAGCCCCTATATACAGTATTAACCTCTGTGATGGTGCTGGGGAGCCTGTCCACCAGGAACTAGCTGCTCGTTGACCTTCACAAAGGCGTATGAAGGCTGCGACGCAGCTGTAAAACTCTTCCCACCGGAGGGTTTCGTCTCTCCCCATGCCACATCACACCGCGTCTCACCGCTTAGGCTGCCCTTCCTCCTCCTTCCCACTGCCTCCTGAACTCACCCCTGCCCTTGTGCTTCAAAGAGAGGTTCGTTATTGTATTTGTTTGGTTATTAATTGGCTTTAGGAGGCATCGCAGCAGAAGTGCCGAGGATGGGGTGTCCCTGCCGCAGCTGGTCACCCCGCCTGCCCCTACCTTCTGTAGTGAGGCTGTCAATGAAGAGCGAGGACGGGGAGGTGGTGACATCCTCCTCCAGCGGTGAGAAAGAGCCGTCAGGAGGTGCTGAGTAGCGGTCGCCTTCTGCTAAATCCTCGCAGGTCTTCTCGTCTGACTGGAAAGAAAATGAAGAACAGCTACTTTTCCTAGCTCTCTTCCAGCAGGAGTGCCAGGGAGCCAGTGGCGAGGACTGTGCTTCCCCGGCTTCGGGCTGCCGAGCCCTTGGGGTTCAGACACTGGAGTGGAGGCAGAGGACATGGCCCAGAAGTGCCAGAAGTATGGCGGGGGGTGGGGTGACCTGGAGGTTGGGGAAGAGGAGGAAAAGTTTGGGTTCCACTTAAGTAGGACAAATGACAATGATCTGGCAAGGTCCTATGGTCTGACCTTCTTGCATCACTGGGTGACCCTACGTAGGTCCTGTGCCCTCCCCTTCCCTTGCTCAACTCTCTTGGTTAACAGGGAACAAAGCTGAGTTTTCAGTGGGGAACAAAAAAAAAGAAACCAACAAAAAAAACCCCAAAGCAGAAACAGATGTTTTGTTAGAGCTGATCTTTCTGAGACAAAGAAACTAGTTCATCCAATGTGGAGATAATTGTGCTAACAAGGACAAAAAGAAGAAAAAAATCACAAGGGCTAATTTCTTCATGCTTGAGAGTGAGTAAGCGTCATGCTTCAGAAAGTGAAGAAAAAAATATCCCAGTGTACTCAAATTGCACCGTTTGGTAACTTCTGGAGGTCTCTGCGTCTTTACTGAACACCCAGCACCGGCCAGCACAGAAACAAGACAGCAGCAAGGCAAAGACAGGTAGCGCTGGGTTACATGGACCATCTTCTAGCTACTCCGCTAGAGGCATCCTCTGTTACGTGGCTCGGTGGTCCCGCTGTGACGGGAAAGGGGTAGCTGAAGGGATACGCGGGCTGCTCCAGACCAGCGCGGGCCAAGCGGAGCCGAGAGTGAATTTTTTGAGCTGGTATACGACCCTTGTTTTTTCTGTAGGTCAGCATCACTCCTAGCAGAGGACCTAAGAGAAGCGCTCCTTCTCTCAGTCTCACCTTCTGGCCGCAGCCGTAGGACAGCCACTCCTCACGGTACCGGTCAAAGCCGCTGGAACATCTGCGGAGAAAAGCAGTATGAACCCGTGGCAGATGAATTCCTGCGGGGCACAGCACCAGCGATGCTCCCTTGCCCGCCCTCCGTGGGTGGCACTGCTAACGATTTCTAAGCTGCCTAAGAGTCCCAAAGGCTGCCCCGATGGGCGCTGTGTACGGACACTTGGACAAACAACTATCTGAGGACTGGAAAGATTATATACAAGTTGGTCTCCAAAGACATGGGGTTTCCAGTACAGCTGTGCTGGAAGGACCCAAATGTTCCTCTTCACAGAGGAGAAAAAGGGAGAACTAGGAAAAAATATATAGACTGAGTCTGAATTTCCATTCCCCGGACTCTGTGCCAGAGCAAGGCCGTGATCTCCATGAGGTTTTTTTTTTTTTTCCCAGCAACATCTGCACAGGAAAAACACATTAAAGAAATTACAAACGGCATCAGGGCAAACACCAGCTAGAGCAACCTCTGCAGAAACAGAGGGAATGAAACAGCACTCTGACCTTTGGAAAGTCTCTGGGGACTACCAAAATACGAATCAGGGGTTCAGCTCATACAAGCACTAATTTACCCAACTACCAACCGCTAAAAGAGGAGAAGCCACAAAACTTCAGGTCCTGCTGAGTCACTGAGATCTTTGCTTGAAGTGCAGTTCCTGTAATGATTACGGGCTCAGCAAAAGCAAAAATACAAACTCCACAGTCCAGAAAAGAGCTGAGAGGACTCTGGCGTTACATTTATTTTTATAATAAATAAATTAGATTAAACTCAGGGGTTAAATCACTGAGCTGGACTCAGGATACAAGTTCAAGCCCTGGAAGCCACCCTACCAACTTCCTTGGGAAAGCTCACGTGGGCTTTGCAAAACCAACCCGGTGGAAAGCCAGCAAGCTAGCGGTAGGCTTGCTCCAGCCTGCGGCTTCCGCCACGCTTGCCGTTTGTACCTTCCATGTGCAACCGGAGCGCTTCAGGCGCGCTGCCGATACGCAGCTACGGCTGCAGGGAGCACGGCTTTTGGCCAACACACCCAGGCGTCACCCTACTGTACGTGGCAAGAGGAAACACCAGCAACAGCGACTTGGATTTCGGAAGGTCGGGTTTGCAAACACCATGGATTTGGAATAAGCAGAATGACGAAGTCCTTGAACCCTGGGGTTTCAGCTCAGACAAGATCCAGTCTAAGCCACTGTATCCTGGGCTCGGTTTTGCTACCAAAGCCACATCTGGTTTCACACATCTCTCTCAGCTGCGAAAACATAATATTCTCCGATCTGAAGCCACCACTGAGCAACTGTCATTGAAAAATGACGTTCCCCTGGCTCGGGCTGTATTCCAGCCCACCGACAGGCAGCGATTTGTAGGGTCGCTTTGCTGATGTCTCAGATCTTTCCCCGTCCCAGCTGCCCCGCTCATACCTTGCTGACACTGTTGTGTGTAAGGAAAGGGTTCACGTCTCGAACGTAGCGAGAGAAGGGCTACAGAGAGGAGGGGTGAAGGTGCCCTGCGAGCGATGCCGGGGGGAGCCAAGGCTGCCCTTGCAGGAGGTGGCTGGGGAAGGGGGCCAGCCAGCGTGCCTCCCTGGGAGAGACGGGCATTTCCCAAGCACGGCCATCCCTGTGCCACGTGTGAAGATCTGTGTTACTGGGTCCTCTCCCCTGCCACTAGCTCTAAATAAATATTTCAGCAAAAAAATCTCATTAAACTCTCCCACGCTCCGCACGGCGCTGCTTGAGCTGAAGGAGAGCACGGAGCAGGACCGCTGCACGGCTGGTACCGCAGCAGGGCCAGCCCCGTCCCCCCACGCCCTCCGCTTACCCCTCAAAAAGCAGCGAGTGCCCCCCACCCTCATTGTGTCGCACCCCTGACAAAGAGGGCCTGTCCCCCGCAGCTGGGGGCTGACGAGCACCCCCGGCTCCATGACCCACCTGCTGTCCTTCAGCCTTGAGCGTGTCCCAGCCCCCCCTGCCCTGCGCTTCTGTCTGAAATCACAGCCTAAGTCAGGACAAGTGTCCCCCGTGTTTAATTTCACTGACAAAAATGTGAGTCTTGCTTCTGGTCACAACTTGTTCCAGCTGCTGCAGCAAAACATTAGGACCAAGAACCCCAACGTGGGGAAATTACAGGATCCCAGGTTAAAAGGGACCTCAGGGATCATCTAGTCCAACCTTTCTATGTCTCCTTTCAATGGCTTGTAACTGGAGATGAGGTCACCTCTGAACCATGGCTATGAGGCTGAGAGCAGCACCCTAATGAAACCAAAAATCAACAAAACCAACCAACCAACCAAAAAAAAAAAACAGAAAAGGAAAATAATAACAAAAAACCAGCAACACTGACACATCAGCAACATCAGACCTGGGGCTGCACTTGCTCTCCCAGCTACAGAAACATTAGCAAGAGAAGAGGTGGGAAGGAAACTCATCCCAGCTACCTCTGCAGGACGTGACACCAGCTGCAGTTGAAGGTCAGCGCCGAGGTCACACACATTTCACAACTCTGGTGCTGGAGACAAGCTGTAAAAGAGAGAGGAGAGATGTGCCAGCGATACGCCAGCACCTACACGGGCACGGGGGAGCACGTGCTGGAAGCTGCTGGCACAGGTAGAACCAGCATCAACAGAGGAGCCTCTAGTCCAGCCTCGCTCCGCAACGGACCTACAGGACAAGGCAGCACCTTTCTAGGAGGGGACTCCCAGTCCATCTCTGAATGTCTTCCCATTCTATTTAGCTGGGAATTAAAACACATCTAAGACTTATTTCTCATTGCACAGAGGGTGTTTCTCAGAAGGAAGGAAGCACTACAAAGAGTTTAACCCTCTGCTATGTCCGTAACTAAGTAGTTTTGCAAGAATATCTCCGCACCGGAGAGGAGGAGCGGCTTGTAGCATACCATCATTTGCTGTCACCCTGCCTAGAAAAGACGGCCGAGAGGGTGATCCAAGAAAAGTCAAGGCAACAGGCAGCTTTAACAAGCCTCTTGGGAGCCCCTGACAGCCCCCAATGACAGAGCCAAGAGCTGATCTGGTGCTGTGCAACAGCGAGTGGTGAAGGCAGAAGGCGAGAGGTTTGCCTCCCGCATCGGTGCGCGGGACCCTGCAGGGCGGCGGCAGCCCCAGCCCGCCTGGGACGCCTGGCACACCTCCAGTCCGGCCCAGACTCTCCATCGCTTCGCCATCCATGGGCTCCCTGTTCTGCCCCTCGCACCTGAGCAAACTCACCGCTGCCGCCATCCCAGACCTGGGCTGCCCCACGCTTTTCTGGTGTGCTCCAGTCCTGCTCTCCGCTCTCCCGTCCGGAGCTTTTCCCCAGCAGACTGCCACGCGGAGGCAGCGAGCAAGCTAGGACCTCTGGAGAAGAGGCAGAGACTAACCCAGTTCAGCCACTTCTGACCTCAATAAGGCTAAAAATTAAACCCCCAGAAGAAAAAGTGGAGTCTAGTTCTCTCTAGCTCTGCGGCTCCTCTGAAGATACTGCTCTCAGCTACTCGAGGTGATGGGGAAAAACAAAATGGCAAGTCTTAAGGAGACAAAAAAAAAATTATTGCATAATTCTTATTTATGATCTGCTTTGCAGTAACCCTGCCTGCTGTTAAAATTGTCAAAAAGTACCCTGGGGAGACCGTTTAAATGCATAACCTTGGTATCTTCGTGACAGATTTACTCTCCGCTCTGTATTTATGGACTGCGTGACAACTTTCCCTCGTGCGCATGTGTCCTTGGATCTGAACGCTAAAAATGTATCTATTTAACAGGATCCTTAAGAAATCTCATCCCAGCGTGGAGGCGTGGAAAATGTCTTGTAGACAGACCTGAAGTGAACCGGTGTCCAGCAAAATTAGCTGCAGCTTATGGAGCAAAGAGAAGGAGTTTCAGCAGCTGGACAGGTGGGGGGAGCGGTCAGTGCAGGAAATAAGGAATCGAAGTACTGGGGCGAGGGGGGATCTACTGGTGAGCAACAAGAGCCACCGACTCAGCTGCGCACGAGGAAGGTGCTGGCAGAGCAGCACGGAGCGCAGCTGGGGACCATAGCACATGGTGGCTGGCACCGCTGCTCTCATCACTCAGCCGGGGAGCGCTGAGCAAATCGGGTAAGGTGTAATTGCCTGCAGATCCCTCCTTTATCAGCTTCTCCCATGCCAGCTGAGCTTTGCTGCATCCCAGGCTCCCATCTCAGCGACGGAGCAGCCAGGCTGGCGCTCACGTGGGATTTGCTGTTGGCTGAGGTTGACTCTGAGCTGATAAATCCAGACAGGGCTGCACGTACGAGATGTTCAGTTACAGCCACGCACAGACCTTCTCACAAAGGCAGAACGACCGGGGGACCCCCGAGCAGGGGGGAGCTGTACCCTGGCCGATAGCACGCCCTCCCTCCACGGCTCCGGCGCACAGCAGGATCCCAGCCGTCGGGTGATGGGTTGGCAGCCACGCACCCTTCCAGCGTACATTGAACCAGCCTTGGCTTCCCCTTTGTCTATAAATAGGAGGCTGCTGTAGTTGCTGGGTGAAACCACGGGAGGGAAACACGCTCCAGGGCACCACGCCAGCCTGTCCGACTTACTGGGCAGCGGGGTGAACTCCACAGCTGACATGTTGGTGATCTTGCTGGTGTCCAGCTCCACGCGATGGTATTCGTAGATGGTCCGACGGCGGGACTCTGAAACACGGAGCCTTGGCTTTAGGCTGGGCACAAGCCCACCCTGCGCGCCCTTCCCCACCGTGCAAAGGGGTTTACACCCCGCGCGAATCCCAGCGCGTGCGGGGAAAGCTTGTGGGGCTGCTGCTGACTCCCAGCTGAAAGGCAAAGGTGCCCCCAGGGCTTGGGGTCGTTCCTGGGGGAGGGGACAGTGTACGGCGGCTGTCAGGCTGCAGGAGAAGCCATGCAGGAGGTGCTGGCAGGGGAAGGAGGGATGTCAGGGCACACATCTCATCTTCCCTGTTTTGCTAGGAGGAGCTTGGAGCTCTATGTCCCCCTCTCCCTGACCAGAGACTCCTGAGATGGATGTGGTCCAGTCCTGCATCACTCTAAACAAACACAAAGCTGCACAACACATTGCTCGTCAGTGACTCACGGGGCTGCGAGCCTCCCCCGTGCGCAGCGCTCGCCCGGAGCTCTGCACCACTCCCCGAGCTCCTGCTCAGCAGCCACCTTCCCCCCAAAGCCTCCTCCGCCCCCCATCTCCCTCACGCCTTGCCCCCTTCCTTCTCTTTCCCCTTCATCCTGGAGGCCAGAGGGGTCTATCCTGGATTCAGGCTTCTCCCAAATTTTCTCCCAGCGTCTGCCGCTAATTGACGCGATGACACCAGCCAAGATGCTTCTCTGGCTCGGTGCCCCTGCGAGGATAATCAAACCTGTCCTTCCAGCACGGCTGTGGCCCCTCGCTGCTCTGCTCCGCGCTTGGAGACCAGCGGAGGAGCAGGACGGAGCGCTCCCCTCTCCTACCCCCTCCTCTCCTTCCCTTCAAGCCTTGTTTCTTCACCTTATTAAGGTTTTTTTGTGCCCAGTTCTTGCGTTTCTTCTCCACCAGCTTCCCCTCGCTCCCCCGGGGCAGGCAGGAGGTACAGGCAGGGTTCATCAAGCCCACGGGGATGGAGGGCACCAGCCTGGCAAGGGACAGGCTGGCGGGGCGGGGAGGGGAGGCACCATCCAGCCTGGCTGAGGTTTTTAGACAAACTGTTGTAAACGGGTAATAAATGAAGGCCAGATGGCAGGCTCCATAAATAACAGGGAAAAGCAGCCGCGCCGGGTGCAGCGCGGGGAGGCAGGAGCGAGGCTGGGCTCCTCGTGACAAGAGGGGACGGGAGGGGCTGGAAGAGCCTTTTCAGTGAGCTCACCCCATGCCTGCAGCTCACGGCACATGTGGAACAGTCATGTGGACATGTATGTAGCCGTCCCCACGTCCTGCCGACACAGGTGCAGATCCCAGCCCTCTCCGCAGCAGCCACGAGCACCCGTGCCATGACATGCATTCAAGGACAGTTGGGAGCAGCAGCGGTGCGGCTTGTAGTCTCCCCTAACCCCCCACGGCTATAGGAACGAGGCACCCAGCACCGCCCAAGCCTCTCGTCCATCTGCAGTCTCATTTGCAACCGTTCTTCCCCTCCTCCTCATCAGCTGGAAATTATGGAAGCGATAGCTTGGCTGCTCACCGTGATTCTGAACACACTGGGCGAGAACACGAAGCCCTTTTGCCTGCAGTGCCTCGCCAAAACACACAGCCGCGGGCTGGGGCCACGCTGACCCGCGGGGGGCATCCAGAGCACCAGGCTGCGCAGCGGCCTTGGCCATGGAGGGATGCACCCCGAGAGAGATGCACCAGGGGACGTGAGACACAAGGGGCATCCGTGCAGCCAAGCCCCGCACACCTCCTCATGCTCCTCTGCTCCCTGCCGTGAATCCCAGCAGTGTGTCCTCGTGTCTTTAAGTGCCCAAAGATGAGGACGTTTCACCTCTCCTTCCCCATCTGCCCCCTCTCCCAGCCGCGATGCCAGGGGAGCCTTGGCATCCCCACGGGAGGGATCAGCTGCTCCCCTGCCCCAGCAGCCGCCTCCCCCCATTCCTCAAGCGCAGCGACTCACCAGGCACATCGGGAGATGGGTTGAGGATCATGAAGGCATCGGAGAGGCCAGCTTTCACAGGGTGCTGGGTGGCACTGATCTGTAGGACCGGCACGGGGATCTGCACGAGGGGAGAGGGCGTGATGGACCCCAGCCCTGCCCAGGCTCCCAGCACCGTTGCAGAGGTCTCCAGTGCTCTGGGGGCACTGGGAATGCCCAGCCTCGGCATGTGAACAGTTATAACACCAGATCTCCTCCCAGACCCACAGGGATCCCCTGCAGAGACCCTCCCGCCGTGCCTTCCCCAGCAGAAACATCCCTCACCTCCTTGTACCCAAAGACGATTCTCCCGGTGCTGTGCAGGGCCGCCTGGAAGGTGAAGCTGCCCATGTCCTCCTTCCCCTGAAGATAGACCTTATCCCACTGCACCACAAAAACCGTCCCTGGGGCAGAGACCAGAGCAGATCAGTCCTCTCATCCCTCCTCGCCCCACATCTCAACAGCCTGACCTGTCCTCTCCCATCGCCTCATCCCCCAACCTCCAGCACATCGCTCAGAGCCGACCCACAAACAAGCCCCAGCCAAACATCGCAGCCGCCCCTACCCAAAGCCCGCCCGGGGAGCTGAGCAGCCCCTGCTGCCCTGGGCTCCCCTTCCCCACACCCTCACCTGGCTCAGGCCCCTCCGTTTGCTCCAGAGAGCTGAGCTTTGCCCAGTTTTACGAGGAAGGAGCGGGCAGCTGGGCCACCTGCTGCTCTGCTCGCACGGCAGCCGCCGCGGCTTGCACGGGGCACGGGGCTCACCGTTGTCCAAGTACTGGACGGTGGAGTTGCGGGAGTAGCTGGGGTTGAAGTTGGCCATGAGGGGCGCGATGTACTGCGTGGCCGTGAGCATCCGGTGGATGACATCCCCCATGAAGATGAAACCTGAGCGAGCAGAGGAGGGTGAAGCAGCACACACTCCTCTCTACCGCCCCAGGATGATCCCTCCCTCTTTCTTACCTCCCACCACCCTGCCCATCTCTTTTTTTACCCCCAACATCCCCGCCTGGCTTTCCTCCAAGCCCGTGTGACCCCCCCCCCACTGCATCCCCTCCCGACTCCCTGAGCACCAGCAGCAGGGCAGGGGTTAGACTTGGGGTGGAGGGATAAAGCTAGAAGGGCTGCAGTCCCTTCTCTGAGCTCCCCGGGCTCTGGGACATGGGGTGAGGTTAGAGCCAGCCCCAGAGCTGTCCCCAGCCCTCCCACCGTGGGAACACCGACCGAGTGCGAGCATCCCGTCCCGCCCCGACTCACCGCCCGTCGCTATCGTGACCTGCCGCAGGAGGTGGCCGTAGAAGGGGAAGTCAAAGGAGAGGATGATTCTCTGTGGGAGGGAGACGGGGTGAGGACTGCGCTCAGCCCTCGGAAAACGCCTGCTGGGGATGGGGGGGGACGGGTCTGTGCCCACCGGCACCGGCTCTGCCCTGGCTGGGAGCAAGCTCCCGGAGCCGGTGCATGGAGGGGAGGGAGAGGGATGGGTGCGAGGGTCCTGCGGGTGCCCAGTCCCCACGGCTCACCCCCTTCAGCCCTGGACTGGGGGAGACCAAATGCTTCCCAAGCCTTGGTCTCCACCAGGCTGTCAGGGGGACGTGGCGGGGCTGCTGCTGTCCCAGGCGAGGTGCCACCGTTGGGAAATCCCTGCTGGGAGAGGAGACCCCAGGGGACATCCCCGGCTGCAAAGCAGCCCCACGGCTCACCGAGGCCTGCCGGTGAGTGTTGGAGAGGATCCCGTGGATCTTCACTTGGCTCCTGTTGGCCGCTGCCATGTCGACCCACAGCCCCCTCAGACGGGTGTCCCCCGGCCCGTAGATCCGCGACACGTAGTAGCTGTGGTTGTCCTCCTGCAGCCGGGGAGGGACAGGGTGACAGGGGACAGCATTACCCAGCTCGCTCTGTGGCGATGCAAACCCCCAGGCACGGCTCGGAGCCGCCGGGACAGCCGGTGGGAGCCCGACCGCCATCTCAGCACAAAGCGGCAATAAAAGCAGCACAGAAAAACCCCGTGCAAAGCCAGCAGAGGATGCTGAGCAGTTGGAGAAGGTGCAGAGAAGACCCATGAGACCAACTGAGTGCAGAGAGGACGGGCTGGCTGGCAAGAGAGAGACGTGACTCATGAGAGACTTCAGCAGATGCAACCTTCCCGGGAAGAAACTATCCTGCTCTAGAGCCAGGGGCTGGAAGTTACAGCTAAAGTGACCACTAGAAGCGAAGCAAACAACTGGAGACATGGAAGCCCAGAGGAAATGATTAACCTTGGCACAGGCAGCTCGGGGAAGGCAGCCGAGCCACCGCCGCCGGCCGAAGATGGGGGACGTGGTGGGGGGAGCAGCGGCCTCTGGGCACAGAGCTCTCCTGGATGACATCCCCAGAGCACGGGATGGGGCATGGCTCTGCGTGAGTGTGCGGATCCCCTTGCTATTCTCACACAGAGCAAGAAGAGGGACCCTGGGCATCATCCCCCAGCCTTCCCAAGCCACCAGCAGCACCCCAGGCTCTGCGAGCCCCCTCTCCCCGGCACACCAGGGCACGGACCGCACGGCAGCTCTGCCGAGAGCCATCGCAAACTGATCAGGGATCCATAGAAGGACGCACGACCCAGCGGGGACCCGCCCGTGGCTCTGTGGCAGCCCCGTGGGGACACCGGCAGAGTGAGCGATGTCCCGGGGCGCAGCCAGCCCTGCACAGCCCGTGCCCTGGCCCCGCCGTGCCTCTCCGATGGGCTGCGGCGTGCGGCCGGCCGGGGACACAGCTGGGAGCCGTCGCCTGTCAGGGGAGGCCGGTTCGCACCGCGGGGAGGACGGGCAGTGTCTTAATTTTCCTTGGGAAAGCGCTGCTCCGCGCCATCGCCTGGCACGCCGCCACGCTCGCCGCTCGTCCCCGTCTGCTGCGCTTCTGCCGCTCAGCCCCTTCTGACTCCCGGCCCCACCTCGCTCCCAGCATCTTCCCCCCTGGCCCCTCGGCCTGCGGCTCCCCCAGGACCTGCTCCCAAACCTGCTCCCTGCACACGAGCCCGGGCGCCGCAGGCGGGGAAGGACCCACCAGCCCAGGATTTAACGGGTTGGAGGGGGTGAAAAAAGAGAAAGCAAAGCACTTTAAACAGCCCTGTGCTATTCCCTAGAGAGGTACTGGAGGTCTGCGGGAGTCATATGGAATAAAGTGCCATTAGAAATCCCGTAACATGTAATTTTTCTGCTTCAGCAAAGTTCAGAGAAAGCCACTGCACTCTTCTGCCTCCTGTGTGAGCCCAGGCTCCAAGGAAAGCTTTCCTAGCTCATCCCTACAGCAGTTATAGCCTCTTTCCTCTCCCAGAGCTCGGAGGGACTGCTGCAGTCCTCCCTTCCCCATGGATGGGGAAACTGAGGCACAGGGAAGGCTGCATCAGTACCTGCTGCATCCCAGCACGCACCGCCCATGCCAAGGCTTTGGAAGCCCCCCAGGACACAAGGACAGGCCAGCACCGGGTGACAAATGACAAAACCTCCCGTGTCCTCCCCTGTGCCTTCCCAATATACTGGGGGGGGGGAATAACCAGGGCCAGGAGTGCGGAGGAGGAGGCTGCTGAGCTCCTGACCTCATCGCTGACTCATTAGGATGTCCTAATCCGTCACCTTGCTTTGGTTACAGCAGGAATTAAGAGAGGGGAGGTTTTAGACACACAACCAAGTGGAAAGGCACAGCCGCTGTGGGGCAGAGCTCAGGGACGGACAGTGGGACTCCTGGCATCACGCCCCTCTTCATCCTTTGGGTCCGGAGCTGCCCCTCCGCACCCCAACCTGGACCGTTTTGGGGGGAGAGGGGAAACCCCTCCAGACCTGAGGCTGGTACCTCCCGAGGTAGGATCACAGCTTCTGTGGGTCAGACATGGTGAGATGCAGCAACACACAGGGGAGCAGCGACTCTGACCTTGAACATGACCCCACTCCTAGGGGGCAATGCTGCAAGCCCCTGACAGTACTGAGCCCCAGGAAATTGCTGCCTCCTCCTCCTGGGAACCACAAGCCCCAGTCGCACCCTCCCTGCGGCTCCCCAGCATCTCCTGATGCCATGGTGGCCATTGGTGGTTTGGGGCTGATTTTGGCTTTTTTTAAATGCTTCCACATCAGGGACTTTTCTGGCTTCTGGCCCCTCTCTATCCCCGATGGTCAATGAGCAAGGCCAAGCAGGAGCTCGAGCAGAGTGGAAACGGCCACAGCTGCTTCTCCTCTGCACACCGTGCCATGAGGGCACTAATTCCACCGAATCCACAACCGGCTGCTGGCAAAAACACCAGGACAAATCCCCATGGCCAGCACGTCCTCCAGCAGAAACCATCCTCAGCTATGGCCATGCATTCCTCCTGCCCCATCCCAGAAACCTCAGAGCTGGGCAAACTCCCCCAGCTGCTAAGGGACCCACAGCCCCGCCACAAATAACCAGGAGCTAATTGAGGGCGGGTAATTAGGCACAGCCGGGATGTGAGAACAGAGGGAGATCTCCCAGGAGGTGACAAAGCTGCTACAGGAGTTTGTTAGCAGCGGCACAGGCTGCTGCCTTCCCCAGGCAGAGATCCCTCGCCTCCCACACAGCCTCGAGCCTGCTCACCCCGATAACCCCGGCAGCATCATCTCTGCTGCACACGTGGCATCGCTGCAAGCGAAGCATCCCCAGGTCCGCAGCCCAGGGATGGCCCTGGTGTGCCCCGGGACCTGGCAGGGCTCGCGGGCAGGGACGGCCACAGGGCTCGGAGCAATCCCCAGGGCACGGCCGCCTCCACGCTGGGCTGTAATTACCCTCCGGGCTGCCGGGATCCAGCCCCACACATTAAATCAGAGCCAGTATTTCCACCAGCTCCCAGCCCAGCCTGGAAATAGCTCTCGGTGGTCAGGCACTGGCCGGATCCTGCCATGGGGCGGGTGGAGGGCAGCCGGCGGCGGCAGCGGGGTCCCCGACTCACCACGATCCGCGTCTCGTTGGCCGGCAGCGTGTCGATGGCCAGGCTGCCCCCCACCAGGTCCTGGCTGATGCGGGTTCCCTCGGTCCCCGGCGAGGTCTCCCGAGCTCTCCGCCGCCCTTCGCCCGCCACTGAGCTCCCGGGGGGGCGTCCTGGGGGGGCACAGGGATGGGTCAGTAGGGTCCCGCACTGGGAGGGCACCCCGGCTGAGGGGTCAGCCATTTCCCCCAGCAAGGCAGTTTCTACTTAGGTGACATGAGCTGGGGGGGTCTCAGCCCTGAGGAGCAGCATCACCACAATGATGGAGACACAGGGGAGGGTTTCTCGGGTCAGGGTTGGCCACGGGGTGAAGGGATGGGTGACAGACACCCACGGCTAGGCGAGGAGGAGAGCTGGGATGGAGGGGTGAAAGGAAGCAAAACACCTACACGCCCCCCCCACCAGTTTGGCACGCATCCCGCACATGCCAGTGCACGGGGAGGAGCACGAGGCCCCGGGGATGGGGAAGCTGCAGCTTCAGCAATGGGGCACCAGCACGGCCATGTCCTTGACATCCCCAGCCATCGGTCCCCTCCTCCGGGCTGGTTCGGATGCCAGGGCAGACTCCAAGCATCCATCTCCAAAAGAAACGTGTCCCTTGTCCCATCCTGCCGTGTCTTTCCCTACCCGGCTCCAGCCCTGGGGAGGGAGCGGAGGCCAGAAACACGGCACGGTGTCAGGGAAAGGATTGGGGCGGGGGGGATGAAAAAGCCATTTGGGACCAAATCTGCAGAGATTCATAAGCTTTCCTGGCAGCTCGGCACGGGCGGAGGCGGTGCGGACGGCCCACACTCGCCCACGGGCAGGGACAGAGCCAGGACGTCTGTCCCCAGCGAGCGGGACAGCAAAAACACTCGGTGGGGCCGCAGGCTGCGCCCCAAGCCCCTGGGAGAGGGTCCCGCCTTCAGCCCGGGGTCCCTGGGGAGAGGGAGCTAATTGCTGCTTAATGAGCTCCCGGTCCCCTCCCGAGCTGTCCCGTGGGTCTGGTTTCTGTCCCCAGTGCCTCTGGGAGGGGAAACTGAGGCAGGGAGGAGCGGGGCTGAGCTGGCAGGAGCAGGCAGCCGGCAGGATGGGGAAAGGGGCTCCGTGGTTGGGGGTTGTACTCACCTTCCCTGGGGGCACTGGGGGGGCACTGGGGGGGTCCCCAGTGCCTCGCTGCTGCTGCTGGGAGGGCCAAGGTGCCCCGGGGAGCAGAGCCGGTCCCACAGGAGGCTCTAGGGAGCCCCCCACGGAGCTCCAGCATCCTCCCCACAACCTGCATCCACAGCCAGGCCAGCACCAGCCCTGCCACGGGCTGTCCTGGGTGGGGGCACCCCAGCAGCGGGCTGCAGTCCCCCTTCCACCCCAGGGCTGCCCCACACTAGGGGGTCCGGGCACCCCACTCTGCCAGTCCCTTTGCCACGGAGATGCCAGGGCTGCGGGGGGGATGTGTGGCAGTGAGGAGGACCCCCACGTCAGACCCCATGCCGCGGGTGGCCGCTGTGGGGTGCAGCCGGCTGTGGGGAGCAGCGTGACATGCACCTGCGTGCCCGGGGGGGGGGGCGGGGGCACGAAGACACCCCCAAAGCTCAGCCCGCTCCGGGGAGCGCGGCAGCAGATGGACACACAGACGGGACGGCCCGGGCGAGGCGCGACGCCTCCAGCTGCCCACGGCCACGCGGGACCGCGGACACGGCAATCCCCGGCGGGGCCCGGGCGGCCGCACCGATCCCCGGGGTCCCCCCAGACCCGCACTCCCGGGGGTCCCGTGTCCCCCCCACCCCGGGGCTCTCCCGCCGCCCCCCGGCCGCGCCCCCCGGCCCCCCTACCTGCGCCCCGCGGGCCCGGCGCGCCCAGCACCCCACGCAGCAGGCAGAGCAGGATCAGGCCCCCCCAGCGCATGGTGGGGGCGGCGGGACCCGCTCGGCCCCGGCTCTGCTTGGGGGGGGCGGGGGGGCTCAGCGCCCCGCCATGGGCCGGCACCCCCGGGGAGCCGCGCACGGAGCCGGAGCGGGATCGGGAACCGGAGCCCGGGCGGGAGCCGGGGGTGGGGCCGGGGGTGGGGCCGGGGTGGGGCCGGGGGTGGAGCCAGGGTGGGGCCGGGGCCGGAGCCGGCGGCAGGATCCCCCCATCACCTGGAGGGGCTCGGGCAGAGACACCCCCACCCCACCCCGGACAGGGCTGGCGGCTGCCGCAGCCTGCGCCCATCCGTCCCCGTGTGCTGAGACCCCCCCCCCGCGGCCCCCAGAAATGGGGGGGACGACACACACCAGCGAGGCTGGGGGTCCCCCCGCCCTCCCTGTCCTCGCTGCGGGCAGCCCGGGGTGGGCGACACGCACGCCCCAGCCCCGTGGGGGTCCGTGGTGCGTGTCCCCCTCCCCCAAAGCCAGCATGTGGCCGTGCGTGTCCCCACACGCTGCCGGAGCGGCTGCACGGCAAAGGCAACCACAGCGTTTGGGGGGGGTCCAGCGCCCCTTCCCACCCCTCGCCCCCCCGGGGTCCCCCCGTCGGGAAACCCGCAGGGGACGCGTCGTGGCACCACAAGCTCCCGCTCCCCTGGTTCTGCCCTTTGCAGCAGGAGCACCGGTTACTGGGGGGCTGGGGGTCCCTGGGGGGGGGGGGGCTCCGGGTGGGGGGGCCCCGGGTGGCACCGCAGAGCCCCAGGAGCAGCCCAAAGCTCCAGCCCTCTGCTCGGCGGGGCTGGCTTCTGGCCCCACTGCGATTCGGGCAGCGTTTTGGGGGGCTCAGGCTGTGCCCCAGCCCCTCCGTCCCTGACACCCGGGAGGTGGCTCAGCCCTGGGTGAGGGGGGCCGGGGCACCCCGGGGGCCGGGGCAGGAGGAGGGTGCAAACACCCGCAGAGACGCACGGTGGGCCTGGGGAGCGATGCCGGCCCCCCCAGGCCTGCACCCCAGCCCGTGGCTGAAGCTGGGGGGTGCGGGAGCGGCGCGGGGATCCGCGGCCCCTCGGCTGCTCTGAATTGAGGGAGCTCGGAGGGGGCACGGCTCTGGGGGGGTCCCCACTGGGGAGCTGGATCCTCCTTCTGCAAGTGAAAGCCCCCGGCAGGAGCACCCGAGGGTGCGGGGCGCAGGCGGCTGCAGGACGCGGCCTCCCCTCGCTGTCACGGGGGTTGGGGAGCAAATAAAAGGGGTGGAAAAACGGGGGCTCACACCGCCCCCCAAGGAGAAAACAAGGGGGCACCCGGATTTGAACCGGGGACCTCTTGATCTGCAGTCAAATGCTCTACCACTGAGCTATACCCCCGCTGCTAAGCTCAGCCTAAGGGACTTCCATAGCAGCAGTTCTGCACACACGCATGTGCACCCACGCACACGCAGCTGCGGGGCACGCACACGCTCGTGCACACATGCACACCCCCCGCCCAGATCTCACCTGCCCCACACAGCACGCACACGGTGTCCCCCCACCCCTGCCTGCGCAGCGGGAGGCTGCGGGGCAGCAGAAGGAGCCGGCTCCCCGCGCTCATCCCAGGCCGCAGCAGTTGCGGGGGGCCGTGGTGCCGGCAGCCCCAAAGCCCCATCTGCAGAGTGGGACAGAGCCAAACCCTGAGATTTCTGCAAAGCCAGGCCCAGGCTGTGCACCCCGCGCAGGGCTCAGGGGGCTGGGGGAGCGCATGGGGCCCCCCCCCCGAGCTCCAGGGCTGGGGGAGCCCCAGGGCTCTGGGGGAGCAGAGCTGCTGTGCGGGGCCTCGGTGGTGCTGGGGGGGATTAGCCCCAGACGGCAGCGTTGGGGCGAGCACCCAGCAGGAGACGGATGGGGGGAGCGGCCGTGATTGTGCCCGAGGAGCGAGGTCAATATTTGCTCCCTAAGCCGCTGTGCAAACACGCGTGGGGCGAGCGGGGGTGGCGTGCGGGGCCGGATCCGGGCGTCCTGGCCTGCACCTCCTGGGCCATGGGGAGGAAGGTTTGGGGTGACCCCGGTGCAAGCGGCTGCGGTGGTTTTCCAGCCACTGCTCTGGGGCACCCCATCGCTCTGCTGCCCCATTTCCCTGGGTCACTCATCAGCCTCACTGCCTTCCTTTATACGGACGGGGAAACTGAGGCACAGAGGCCGGGGGAGTCACCCGGGGCAGCAGGGTCCCAGAGAGGGAAGCCCTGAGGGAGGAGGATCTCCTTCCCCGCAGCAGGATGCACCCCTGGAGCCTGAAGGAGGGGAACCCCTGGACAAAACCCCCCCCCGGAGCATTGGCTACGGCCACCATGCAGCAACTGGGAACCAGCCTGGGGTGGGTCTTCCTGCTGCAAAGTGTATTGGAGAGGCCAGAGCAGGGGAGAGCGTGGGGTGGCCCTGGCTTAGCCCCCCCCCCCGACCCATGTGTGTGTTTGGGGAGCTGGCAGCGGCATTGTCTGGGGGATCCGCTCAGGGGAAGCCATTTGCGGGTTTGCCCAGCGCCGGTGCCAGCTCAGCCGGGAGATAAGGGCCTGGACTCGCAAACACCTCGTTTGCAAAGCTGTTAGGGAAGGTGCAAAGCCCGTCACCCCCCGGAGACCTGTGTGTGCACGGTGGGTGGCAGATGGGGGGTGTCAGGGATTCGGGGGGTGTCACACAAAACACAAGTCAGATGCCAACTGTGTGCCCACCACAGCCCTTCCTGGGGGTCCCAGCATTTGCTCCCCGCTCTCTCCTTCCGCCTCCCCCTCGTCCCCTGCAACCCACCGCCCCAGGAAAGGGGGGGGACAAACCCAGGAACCGAAGCCCCCACCGAAGCCCACCGTTGCACAGAGGCGCTGGGTGGCCGGCAGGACGCTGGCACCCACCGCCACCCCAAGCCGTGGGGGGGACCCGAGGGGCTGGCGGGGACCCAGGGCACCCCAGGCTGCACAGGGTGGTCGCTGGAGCCGGGCAGGCGCCGGAGCCAGACTGCTCCGAGGGGGCCGTTTACTTTGGGGCTGTTGCACCCAGCAAGGGGAAGGCTGGCAATTATGTTAATCCCTTAACCCCTGATTGCCTCCTCCTTCCCCATTAGGTGGGCAAACAGTTTTAGCAGCAGGGGCCAAGATAGGCCGTGGGCTACATATACCCAGCGCCCCAGGCCCGAGCACCCAGTGCCACCCACCAGCAGCATGCCGGTGTCCCCAGCCCTCCTCTGCCTCATCGCCTCGCTCCTGCCCGCCGCCTCCGGCTACCTCTGGGCCTGGATGTACTCCTTGCCCCAGCACCTGCCCGACGAAGCGGCGCTGGGCAGAAGCGCCGGCCCTGGAGACAACCTGGAGGAGGTGAGTGGTGGGTGCCCTCCCTCCCCCGGGTGTGGGGTTCCTGGGGGAGGGGAAGAAGGGGTGCAGTTGCAGCAGGGGTGGGTGCAGGAGCAGGAGCTGGCTTTACAGCCAGGGTGGGAGCCAGGGTGGGTGCAGGAGCAGGAGCTGGGCTTGTAGGTGGGGTGGGAGCTGGATTTGCAGCAGGGTGGGAGCAGGGATAGGTGCTGGGGTGGGAGCCGGGTTTGCAGCAGGGTGGGAGCAGGGATAGGTGCTGGGGTGGGAGCAGGGATGGGTGCTGGGGTGGGAGCCGGGTTTGCAGCAGGGTGGGAGTGGGGTGGGTGCAGAATTTGCACCTGGGGTTGCAGCAGGGGTGGGTGTAAGCGCGGGAGCCGGCTTTGCAGCCGGGGTGGCGGCACGATTTGCAGCCGGGGCGGGGGGGTGCGGGGGCGAGCCCCGGCTCGGGGGGGACACCCCGGTTCGGGGGGCGGGAGGGGGCGCGGGCGCGGCGGGCGGCCCCGGGCGCTCCAGTGGCGCAATCGGTCAGCGCGCGGTACTTATAGGGCAGTACGCGGAGCAATGCCGAGGTTGTGAGTTCGAGCCTCACCTGGAGCAGGACTTTTACGGGCCCCGGCAGCCTCGTCACCCTCCCTGCCGCCCCCCGCTCCCGGCGCGGCGGCCGCCCCCACCCGGCCGGGTTTTCTTTTCCCAAGAAAAAACCCTGGAGCCGCAGCGTGGGGTTTCCCCCAGCGATGGGTCTCCCATCCCCGCTGTGCCCCAGCCTGGCCGAGCGCTGCTGAGCCGCTCCTGGCTTTCACCCCCCTAAAACATACCCACGCCCAGCCTTCCTTTGCTTCGTAACGTGCAAACAGACAGGGTTTGCTCCATGCTGCTGTTTCTGGCCTGGGATGGGGTGAGGGATGGGGTGAGGGATGGGACTTGGTCCCCTGACGTGCTGCGTCCCCCCACGCAGGTGACGACGTGCAGCCCGGCCAACCCCTGTGGCCAAGGGCACTTCTGCGACGAGCACTTCGGGCTGTGCCTGCCCACGCGTCCGGCGGGGCAGTACTGCCGCCGCGACACCCACTGCGCCCACGGCCTCCTCTGCATGTTTGGGAAGTGCCAGCAGCCCGTGCCCGACGGGCAGGAGGGTGAGTGGGGGTCTGGGGTGGGGTCGGGGGACACACACACACAAGGGACTGCCCCCCCCAGCCTCAACCCTGGGAGCTGGGGGGACACGACGCCGGTGGGGCGCGGGGCAACCTCCAGCATCGGAAAGCCAACGGGTGCTGAGAGCACCCAACCCCGTTGCTCTTCATCCCTGCAGACCCCTCCCTGTCCCCCAGCTTGGGGACGGGGTGGGGCTGTGTCCCCCCCCCCCCCAACCCTGCTTTCCGCCCCGCCAGGAGCCCGGTGCCAGCGGGACGAGGACTGCGGTGCGGACGGCTGCTGCGCGCGGCAGCACGGGGAGCGGGTGTGCCAGCGGCGGCTGGCGCTGGCCCAGAGCTGCCACGTGCCCCCCGGGGGTCTGGCCTTCAGCATCAACCAGGTCTGCCCCTGCCAGGCCGGGCTGGTCTGCCGGGCCACCGCGCCCAGGCGAGAGTGAGTACGGGGCTGCCGGGGACCCCCCGAGCTGGGGCAGGGGAGCGGGGGACGCCTGGGTCCTGCCCCACGTCGGGGTGGGGATGGAAACAGGGCAGGGAGCGAGGTGCCACTGACGCCCCCGTGTCCTCTCCGCAGGAAGGCGTTCGAGTACTGGCCGGAGAAGAGCGAGTGGAGGTGCCGGCAGCCCTGAGCCGGCAGCGCTGTATTTATTCCCTGTAAATAGCGTGTCCAGAGCCGGCCGAGCGCCGGTAGACCCGGCCGAGGGCCGCGCTGAGCCCGGCCGCTGCCAGCGACCATCACCCTGGCAGCGGGGCGGCAGGAGCCCCACTAACTCCTGCTTTGGGTCTTCGCCCCTACACAGGAGCCGGGCAGGTCCCAGCTCCGTCCCCGGCAGTGCCCCCTCCCCAGGCACCAGCTGAAGGCCCACCCCAGGGAGAGATGGGGGGGGTCACTGCAGAGCTGAGTTGTGCCCGGTCTCGGCTCTGGCCCTGGCGGCTGCGGACCCCGTGCGTCCCCCCTCCGCCGGCGCAGACCCCACCAGGCACGGCCGCGGGGCAGGTCTCACCAAAATGTTTATTACAAAGAATGAAGCGAGCGGGGCGAGTCCCCGCACACACCAACGAGAATAAATAAATAAAATACACTTTGTCGGGTCTTTTTAAATAAAGGTTTGTGGAGTGACATAAATACGGGACGTCCCTCTGCCCGCGGGGGGGGGGGGGGTCACTGCCCGGACCCCCGCCACCACGGGGGTGAGCGCCAGGGCAGGTGGGTCTCAAAGCACTTGGCAGGCGGTGACACCGAGTCCCCCCAACACCCCAAAAAACGGGGAAACTGAGGCACACAATGGGCGAAGGCGGCTTGGCAGCGGCAGAGCTGGGTGCCCCCGAGCCCCCCGACCTGGGCTGGCAAGGCTGGTGGTCTGGGTAAGGCAGTGACCCCGGGGGCCCCCAGCATCGCCCCGGGGTGGGGGGGAGCAAGGGGCTGCCCCATAAGTGAGGCGAGCCCGGCCCCACGGTGAGGGCTGGATGTGGGGTGTCCCCTCCCCATCCTGGTGTGGTCACCCCCGCAGGGGTGGGGGGGACGAGGGGTGCTCTGGGGTGGGCACAGAAGGCAGCGCCCCAGGGTGCAGGGGTTGGGGGGCAAAGGTAGACTGGCTGGGCTGGGGGGGACACGACAGACAGGCTCACAGACAGACAGACAGACACAGCTGGATGGGGTGAGAGCAGACAGGCACGGCAGGGGGGTTGGCACGGGGTGGGGTGGGGGTGGGGGCAGGAGCCTGGCGCTGCCTGGCAGTCCCAGGGAAAGAAGGGGGCAGCATGGGATACACCCCCCGCCCCCCCCAGGGCAGAGGGACCCTCTGGGTGCTGCCATGGCTGTGACAGGCCAGGGCTGGGCAGCTGTTAGCACGTGTTAGACCCCCCCCCAAACTGGCTCAGATCCCCCCAAATTCAGGCAGAGCCTCTCCACAGCAAACACATGCAAACATTCCCCCTCCCCGGGCAGGGAGCACCCCAGGGGGGAACAGCCTGGGGCAGCGGGGAACCCCCCCCAGTGCCTGGTGCACCCCAAAGCCCTGCGCACACCGCACACACATGCAACCCCCCCCAGCTGCTGGGGGGCCGGAGGGGCTGTGGGTCACAGCCCTGCAGGGGTGCGGTGCCAGGCTGCAGGCACTGGCTGCCAGGGGGGTGGGGAGCAGCTGGCAGGGACCCCCCACTACCACCACCAGCTCAGGGGTCCCCCCGCAGCTGGGTGTCAAACAGCACCATGGAGAAGCAGGGGCACCCGGAGGGGGGTTGGGCAGCCAGCAGGCATGGCTGGGTGAGGAGCACGGCCCCCCACCCCGTGCCCGGAGCAGGGGACGGGGACACACTGGCTGCGGGCAGAGCCCCCAGGGTCCCCTTTGGTCACTTGCTCTCCCTGCCAGGCAGGGAGGGCCCGAGGCACCGCAAGATGCTGGGGGGCTGCGGCAGGGGGCGAGACCCCCCCCACACCAAGGAATGAGGCAGGGGGAGCCCCCGGGGCAAAACCGGGGCTCCCCATGGCACAGCTGGCTGGGCTCTGGGAGGGCACAAAGGCAAACAGCGGGGCTCTCCCCCACCCCAGTACTGGTGCTGGAGGGGGGCCCATCCCCTGCCTGCACCCCCTCACCCTAACGGATGTAAACGTCCTGGCCCCAGCCCTCCACGTCGCTCTGGTCGAGGCCGAGGGGCTCCGGTGGGTCGGGGCAGTAGCGGTCCTGGCCCTTGGCTCGGCCCCGCAGCCCCCGGCTCTCGTGCCCGGGCTCATCCCCGTCCCAGGCACCGGGGCGCTGGTGGCCGGGGGGGACGCGGGGTCCGGCACCGGGGGGACCCGGCGGCTCCTCCTCGCCAGGGTCCGTCTCGATGTCCATGCAGCAGGAATCACTGGGCTCCGTGCCGGCCGAATCGCGGCTGCCCGGGGTCTCCGAGTCGAAGGTGTCCTGGCGGGACAGGCTGCGGGGGGCCGGGCGGGCGGGTGGCGGGGGGGGTCGGCCCTGCCCGCAGCCCCCCGCCTCGCCCGGGCCCTGCCGGAGGCGGCCGTGCTCCCCCTCGCGCGGCGGCTCCCCAGGCACTAGGTACGGACCCTGGTTAGGAGAAGCAACCACACCGTGCAAGGAGAGACGGACAGATGGACGGGGGGGCAGTTAGTGGGGGGGCGAGTTAGCTGTGGGGCTGGCGTGGGGGGCACATGCGCTCCTGCCCAGCCTGGCCTGGCTCACCCGGGACACGACAGCCCACCGCCAAACGGCACCGGGGGGTCTCTGGGGCAGGGCCAGGGCAGGAAGGGGGTGACAGGGCAGGGGGTGGGGGAAGAGCAGCGCGGGGAGAGCTGCAGGGCGGGGGCTGGTGTGCCAGCAGCGTCCCACTTGCTGGAAGAATTAGCGACAGACAACACAGGACAGACGTCCCTCCTCTGCCTCCTGCCCTGGGTGGGTGCCACAGACCTCCCGGGCTCAGCACCGTGAAGCCCATGGTGGGACGGGGCTCTGCACCCCCTTCCCAGCTGGCCCTCACCCACACCAGGACACCCCACAAGCCCTCGCCACTGCCATGGCTCCCCCAGAGCTCTGGAGGGGTGTGGGAGTGGGGGTCTGGCACCCCAGCATCCCCTGGGCCGCACAGAGGGGACCCACATTCCCAGGGGGGTCTCAGAGTGGGCAGATTCCTGGGGACCCCACATCTGCAGGGGGGCTCCAGGCCTGGGAGGGGGCACAGATCCCCGGGGGACCCCGACTCCGGGCTTGGCACCAGCCCCAGGCAGGGAGCAGATCCCTGGGGCTGACCCTAGGGCCAGCCCCAACACCCTGAAAGGGGAGCAGATCCCCAGGGGTGGCCCCAAACCCAGGCCGGGGAGCAGGTCCCCAGGGTGGGGGCGATGCCAGCGACGGTCCCACCCCAGGGGGCTGCGGTTCCCCAGGGCGGCCCCAATCCCAGGGGTGACCCCAAACCTAGGGGGGGCTGCATTTCCCCAGGGCGGCCCCAAACCCCAAGTGGGGAGCAGGTCCCCAGGGGAGGTAATCCCAGGGATGGTCCCACCCCTGGGGGCTCCCAGCACCCCTGGGGGGCCACAGGTTCCCGGTGGGGCTGATCCCAAGGATGGTCCCACTCCTGGGGGGTGGGGGGGCCTGTAGATCCCTGGGGTGGCCCCGATCCAAGGGGTGGCCGGGCGTCCCCGCTGCCATCTCACAGCGCGTGCTCTTCGAGGGGTCCGGGGGGGCTGGGGGTGGTCTCGGCGCCCCCGCGCCCCCAGAGGCCCAGGTTCCTGCGCAGGGAGGTGAGCACCTGTACCTGGAGGTTGGAGACGGGCGCGGGGCTGGCGGCCAGGGCGGCCGTGGCCATGGTGCGGTTCAGCAGCGGGTTGGGGGGGTTGCTGCTGGGGGGGTGCGTCGCCTTCCAGTACGCCTCCAGGTACTCGGCCAGGTGCTCGCAGGCCTCCTCCAGCTGGTTCTCGTCCAGCACGATGTCGAACATCTCCTGAGGGTGGGAGGAGACCATGGGCCAGGGCGGGGCAGGGCGGGGCCAGGGCGGGGCAGGGCGGGGCATACTCACAGGTGGGCACTGCGCCAGCTTGTCGGAGGCCACCATCTGTACGTTGAGGTGCTTCGCTTGGGATTTGCCCCGGGACTTCACCAGCCGCTGCAGCACCTGGGGCAGGAGAAGGCAGCCCGGGGTGGCTGCAGGAACCCGGCCCGACCCCCGCAGCATGGCGGGGCGGGGGCTGGGACTGCCCCCCACCCACCCCGGGGGCCCGCACTGACCTTGGGGGAGGTGATTTTGATGTAGACGATGATGGGAGCCAGGGATGTCTTGGCCAGCTGGGCCGGGTGGTTGATGGTGTCGGCATCCAAGGCCACCAGCTGCAGCGTCCGGGCCAGCTCGAAGATGCGCTCGGTCTCGCTCTGGACCTCGGCTGCCGGGGCAGGGAGACAGCGAGGGTCAGGGGGACGGCGCGGGGGGACGGGCGAGCACGCAGGGGCTGCGGGGACAACCGCTGGGAGATGTGATGAGCGGAGTGGGACAGGACTAGGAAGGGTCTTGTACTGGGACTTGGCCACTCCAGTGCCACCTCAGCCTCCGGGATAGGGGTTTCACTGCAGCAGGGAGGTGTCGGGGGCTCCCAGCGCTGGCCAGGCTGGGTGAGGGGCAAAGCCCCCTACCACACACACTTGGGGTGGGGGGGGTCAGACAGGGCTGTGTGACCAGGGTGTCCCCAGCCCTCAGACTCTGCCCAGGTGGCCGGACCCTGCTGCATCCCAGAGCCTGGCCACGGCCAGGGAGGGAGGTGGGGATCCAAGGGGACATGGCCCCCACTGTCCCCCGCCGGGCAGGGGTCTCCAGGGGTCCTGGCGGGTCCAAGCTACATACCCAAGACATCTGTATCAGGAGCAGGGGAGGAAGGAAGCAGCGTGGAGGGGAGGAAACCCAAAGGAAAGGAGAAAATGGAAAGAAAAACACAACAGAGAGAAGATAAAAGGGGAGGAGGGGGAGAGAGACTGAGTCAAACCAGCCCTGTGTTAGGCACCCCATGGCAGCGGACCCCCACACCTCACCCCCATGAGCCGTGCCCTGGCATGGGCGGGACGAGCACCCCGGGACGGACAGACAGGCTGAGGGACAGACAGGCTGCCGGGCTGATACAGATGGAGGCTTGGGGTGGGGGTGAGCCGCGGTACCGCCTTACCCAGGCTGGAGCGCGTGCTGGAGCGCTCGATGATGGTGTGCTTGCTGGGGTTGTTCAGGACGGAGCGCTTGGCCAGGGAGATGTCGGCCGTCACCCGCGTGATGGAGATCCTGCGAGACGCAGAGGGCACGAGTGGGCTGGGGGAGCAACAGCGGGGGCCACACACACCCCCCCGCATACACACCCAGCACCTTGGGTGGGGGGCAGGGTGGGACCCTCCTTCCACCCCCTTCCTCCCACCTCATCCACAGGGCTCCTGCTCCTCAGGGGAGAGATCCCCCCAACAACAAGAACCATGGGGCTGGGCTGAGGGTCCCCCACAGGGTTAGGGGTCTGCCCGTGGTGTTAGGGGTTCCCCGATGGGGTAAGCGGTCCCACACAAAGTTAGGGGTCCACCGTGGTGTTAGGGGTCTGCCCGTGGTGTTAGGGTTCCCCTATGGGGTTAGGGGTTCCCCACACAGTTAAAGGTCCCCCCACAGGGTTAGGGGATCTCCTATGAGGTTAGGGGTCCCCCCACAGGTTTAAGGGTCCCTCTGTGGGGTAAAGGGTCCCCTATGGGGTTAGGGGCGTGCTGTGGGATTAGGGGTCCCCCTGTGGCGTTAGGGGTGCCCCCGCCACGCAGCCGCCTGTCTCACCTGCCATCAAAGCGATGCTTCAAGAAGTCAAAGAGCGCTTTCTGCATCATGTCCGTGACCTGGCGAGGGAGGAAGGCAGGGGGGCAGAGCATGGGGGCCGGGGTCCCCGCCGTGTCGTGTGTGTGTCCCCCCGCCCAGCGCGCCCCCAGTCCTCACCTCGTAGCCCTTCAGCGACGGCCCCACCAGGATGATGGGCCGCATGGAGGGCACGACGTCGTACGGGGGCACATGCTCGGCCTGCGGGACAGAGCTGGGTGTTAACGGGGCCGGGGGGATGCGGGGCGGGACGCTGGGCTTCGCCCCTGCGGGGGCAGCTCTGGGGACTGGGGGGGGGGGGGGGGGGGGGGCTGCAAGCGGGGGGCACCCCATCCCCTCCCCACGGGCCATCCCAGGGGGGTCCTGACGCTACTCACCGATTTCTGCTTCTGCTTCGCTACGTCCCGAGAGGCCGCACGGGGCCGGGGGGTGGGGGGGGCGAGAGAAGACAAACAAGGCATGCGTGTTATCCGCGGGCGCGGGGAGCGGGGGCACCGAGCGGGGGTGGGGGGTCCCCGGGGGGCGCAGGACCCCCCGGGGGGCTGCCCCTGGGGACGCGCGTCCCCGTGAGCGTGTTTCATACGAAGCATCGCTCTGCTCTCAGTTAGATTTGGGGTGCAAGCTGGGGCTGGGGGGGCGGTGGAGGGGGGGCGAGCCCCCCCCCCCCCGGGTCTGCTCCCCCCACAAACCCCTGCAGACCCCCCCCGCCCCGGGCTGTGGTTGCACCCGACCCCCTCCCGGCTTCGGCCCAGGTTGGGGGGGAGGAACAGTCCATTCCCATTAGCGGGGGGGACGAGACAGCGGCCGTGCGGGCACACACCATGCGCACACGGGAGGGGCGGGCAGGGGCGGGGGGGCACGGGCTGGTCCATCCCATGGCCCACGGGGGGGCAGCCACGGACTGATCCATCCCATGGCCCATGGGGGGGCACGGGCTGATCCATCCCATGGATCACGGAGGGGACAGCCACGGACTGATCCATCCCATGGCCCATGGGGGGGCAGCCACGGACTGATCCATTCCGTAGATCATGGGGAAAGGATCAGTTATGGGCTGATCCATCCCATGGATCACAGGGGGGGCAGCCACGGACTGATCCATCCCATGGACCATGGTGGGGCAGCCACGGGCTGATCCATTCCCTGGACCATGGGGGGGGCACGGGCTGATCCATCCCATAGCCCACGGGGGGACACAGCCACGGGCTCATCCATCCCATGGCCCACCGGGGGGGACACAGCCACGCACTGACCTACCCCAGGGCGCATGGGGGGCCACCCCGCTGCCCCGTCCCCCGCAGCCGCTCATGCCCACGCGGCGGCGCGGGGACAGGCCGTGGCGGCGCAGGCAGGGTGCTCGGGCAGCCCGTGGCCCCCAGCACCCAGCGAGTGCCCCCGCCAGCCCTCCCAGGCAGTGTTAGGGCAGGCAGGGTGCAGCAGGCGAGCACGGGGCCGGTGGGTGCCGTTACCTTCCTAAAGAAGGGGATGCGCTTGGTGTGGGCGGGGGGGGTGGTGACACTGCTCACGCTACTCTTAGGGGAGCGGTGGGTCTCCATGGCCTCCTCCTCCTCTAACTCATCGGGGTCAAAGGCAAAGCTAGGCATGTCCAGGGCACCTGGGGATGGAGGGGCAGCCGGAGCCGGGAGAGGGGAGGGAGAAAAGAAGAGCGATAATGGCGATGGAAGAAGGGAAAAATGGAGATGGTGGGGCTGGGAAGAGCGGGAGGGTGGTGGGGATGGGAGGAGGGGAGAAGCAGGGGAGAGGGGGGTCCCCAAGGTAAGGGATGCACCCGCCTGCCTGCACCCGGGGTGGAGGGGCCGGAGCTGTGGCGGAGGGGGGGGGAAGGACCCCCCCAGGCTGGACCTGCCCTGCTCAGGCCAGGGGCTGTGGGGACCCCAGACACTCTTACCGCTGGCTGGGGGGGTGGGCCGGCGGGTCCCCGTCACCACGTCGCCCAGGCTGGAGCTGGAGTTGTCCCCCGATTTGCTGGACGGGAGAAGCACAGAGAGGGGTGAGGGTGGGATGGGGGGGCTGGGGGGAGCTGGGGGAGGGTCAGGGATGATCCCCACCTCGAGCTCAGGCGGTTCTGCCTCATCTTCTGCTCCTGCAGCAGCCGCATGTTCTCCAGCTTGACGGGGCTGGGGATGAAGCCCACCTCGCAGCCCTCCTTCACCAGCCGCCCGATCCACCAGTCGTTGTTGTACTTCTGCACCGGGGAGGGGTGGGAAACACCTGAAACCCCCAACACCCACCCCCAGGGCTGCCACCCCCGGAGCAACCCCAGCCCCGGGCCCCCGCCAGCCCGTTGCCCACCTCCTTGATGTGCAGGAAGTCTTTGGGCTCGAAGCAGATGGCCATGCCCTGCACCGGCATGTCGTCGCTGGCAGACGGGTTGTAGCCGACGTTCGTCCGCACGGCAAACGCCACCGGCTTCGTCTGCCAACAGAAGAGGGCTCAGCACCTTTCCCCACCCCAAACCGCAGAGACACCCGCACCACCACAGCGAGAGCCGGTCCCCCCTCGGGCCAGGCGGGTGCCAGGCAGCGGGGCTGGCTCGGCTCCTACGGGCACCGCGGCGCAGCCGCTCACCGGAGCCTGCGCTGGGGACACTGTGGCCACAACGTCCCAGGAGCTAATGAGGGGCTCATTAGCTAATTGTCCTGGGCCTGCAGCCGAGGCGCGATGGGTGCTCAGCCAAGGCGAGAACTCAGGCGTCCAGGCTCCCAGTTCCACCCAGTAGACCCCACCGCCTTCCCAATGCCACCAAGAGACCCTGGGGCCACCGCTTCAGGGGACAGGATACCACAGGGATGGAGAGCAGGGGTAGCGCCGAGGGGGGCTGGGGGGGTCCCTGAGCCTGGGGTCAGCCCCTTCCCACAGCGGGTCCCATCCTGCTGGGGCAGGGGCCGCAGAGGGTGGGTGGCAGGGATACCTGCCCACAGCCGGGGAGGTGAGGGCGGGTGGGGGGTTTCCAGGCCAGCCCTCCCACCTTGGCTTTCTCCAGCTGCGCCATGGCCTGGCGCTCAGCCTCCTTCCGCAGCGCCTCCCGGTCCTCCTCCAGCGACACATCCGAGTCCGAGGGGCGGCTGGTGTAGGACTCCGCCGAGCCCTGGGAGAGCGGGGAGAGGGGGTCAGTCCCCTCCGTCCTCCCCCAAAGCGGGGAACCCAGCCCCAAGCCCGACCCTGTGGCCATCTGCCCCTTCCCCAGGACCCTCTCTCTAAGGCTGGTGCCCATCATCGTAGTCTCTGGGCATGCTGGGGAAAAGCCACCCCTGAAAGCTGCCTCCTCCGCAGGCAGGGGCACCTCCTGCCCAGTGGCATCCCGGCGGGGTTACGGCAGGCCGAGGGCCGGCACAGCTGTTCCCACCGCTCCGGCAGGGAACGTGATACCGAGCCGGCGCCTGCTCCCATCCCGCTGCCACCGGCCTCCCTGGGCCCCTCGTCAGAGCCGGGAAGGCAAGACAGGACCCCCCCGTGCCTGCCCGCCGTCCCCCGGCTGCCCCCCACCCGTGGGGAGGCCAGCGGGGACAGCGCTGTCCCCCACCAAGGGGTCCCATGGCAATGGGGAAAGGGTGCTGTGGGATGAATCGGGGTCACCCCAGGACAAGGCTGGAGCTGGGGTGGGATTGGAGACCCCATGCTCACCCCCCAGCCCCCTGGGGCCAGAGCCCAGGTGGGGGGCAGCAGAGAGACCCACGGGCTCCCCCAGCCCTAGGGCAGTGGGTGCTGTGGGGAACGGCAAAGGCACCAACCACCCTGGGAGGGCTGCTCCCCCCAAGCCCCTCCATAATCCCCTAAGCCCCACCAGGCCCCCCAGGGTAGCGGGAGCCCCTGTCCCCAGTTTGCCCCATACTTCCCAATCACTGGGGAGGTGGGGACTGCTCTCCTTCACACAGGCCCCTACCCCCAGACATGGGGCAGCAGCCCACCCAAGGGCACCCCTCCCCAAAAGCCATGGGGCAGAGACCAGCTGCCCCATCTCCTCCTGCTGCTGCTGGGGGTCTGGCCCTTTCCGAGCCCCACAGTCACATGGTGAGTCTGGAAGGGCCTTTGGGAGGGGGTCACTCGGGGTCCAGGCATGATACCCTCACCCTGCAGACCCCATGGGTCCCACCAGCTCCTGGGACCACCTGCTCCAACCCCCATGGAGCCGAGGGGGACCCCACTCCAAGGGCAGAGCCAGCAAGCCGGGACGGGAGGGTGCTGGGGGCTACGTCCCGGGTGCCGGGGGGCTGTGGGGCGGGGGGGGACGCTCACCGGGGCGGCGGGGTGGTCTTTGCCGGCTATCTCCATGGTGGCAGGGCTGGGGGCGAGTGGGTCAGGCGGGCGCTGGGCTGGGGCACCCATGGGTCAGGTTTCAGCCCTGGGACGTTCACAGCCGCCTGGGGTATATTTAGCCCTGTGCCGGGCAGGGAGTGGGGGCCGGGGGGGGCTGCAGGGGCCGCTGCCAAGCCAACAGCTCTGCCGGGTAGATGGGGCTGGGGAGGGCAGCTTTGATGCCAGCTGGGTGACATCAGGGCAGTGTCACCTACCTGGCACCCCCAGGAGGGGCAGGGAACCCCTGGGAGGCTACAGGACACCAGATGCTCCCAATAAGGGTGGGGGACAACTCCCCCCAGCACCCACCACAGGGCAGAGTACGGACGGGGGCCACAGGTGGGTCTGGCCATTGCAATGCCCACAATCCCCACCCAGGCCAGGCTCAGTTGCAAACCTGGACACCCCCTCCTCAGTCCCCAGGGGGACAAGGGTCCCCACAGGCAGGCAGGTCCCACGGGACCCCCCAGGACAGCTGCCCCCCCCCAACTGCTCACCTGCCGGACGAAGCTGTTGGAGGTGGTGTCGGACGAGGTGCTGCCATCCGAGCGCTTGAAGCGGCTCTTGCGCTTGCTGTACTTGCCCTGGGGAGAGGATGGGGGGGGCAGAAGGGGAGTGCTGGAGCCCCAGGACATGGGGGGCAGCTCTGCCCCCCCAGCCCCAGCTGCCAGGAATGCCCTGTCTCCCTCCGCCCCCACCCTGCAAGCAAACCCAGCTCCTGGGGGACAAGAGGAGGGAAACTGAGGCAGGGAAGGGGATGGGGTTGCCCCCCTGCTCAGAGGCCATGCAGCCCCCTCCCCAGGGACCTGGCAACGCCTTATCCAGGGGGCTGGATCTCCGATCTCATGGAAAGGAGAGGGAGCTGGCAGGGCTGACCGGGTCTGGGGGAGAGCCTCGCCGCAGCCCCCAGATGCCACGGCCCTCCCCAAGCCAAACCAGAGCCCAACCAGTGCCCCAGGGAGGCGGCTGCTATGGGGGCACCCCACACCCGCCGTGTCCCCACACCACCCCCCCAGCGTCCGAGCTCCGCACACGCGTGGGCACCATCCCCTCACCCATGCACGCTCCGTGTAAAGGGGTGCACATGTGTGTGCACCCCCACAGGATTCCCCCGCTTCCTCCAGTGCCTCCTGCTGGGATGGACTGGAGGAGACGGGGATGCCCCTTGCAGCACCTCCTCGCAGGGGGCGGGGGGAGGATGCCAGACCATGCTGGGGGGGGGACCCTGGGGAGGGCGAGAGGCTGGGACATGCCGGGGCGAGCAGGGTTGTCACCTCCCTGGCGTCTCGGAGGGACAGCTGGGCCCAGCTGCCACCCAGCCTGGGGATGGGTGGTCCCCACACCGGGCAGCACCGGGTATTTTTAGGTCCTTCACCCCCGGCCCCAACACTGGGCCCCCCACCCACCCCATCTGCCGCTCCCAACAGGCGCTGGACACGCATGGGGCTCAGCGATGCAGGCCCCTGGGGTGGGGACGGTGGCCCCGCTGCCAGCGTGGGGTTCACTGCAGCCACCCAGAGACACCCCCCCACACCCCCGGAGATGGGGGAGACACCCAGCCCTGCCAGCCCCCCCTCTATGTGACCAGGGCCTGCGTCTCCATCCCCTGTCCCCCCCCACCAAACTGTCACCCCAACTGGTTGATGCTCCCTAGGGCGCCACAGATGGGGGTCTGTTCCCATGGGGGTGTGCGGGGTGGGGACAGCACCCACCCAGACCATAGGGATGAGGTGCTCCACTGGTCTGCGGTGCCCCCCACCCCACTGGGACCAGCAGGGGACACATCCCTTCCCTGTCCCCCCAGGGTGAAGGGGACAAGGGGGGGGGGGCACCACCCCGGCAGAGTTTTCCCAATTCCTGAAAGTTTACCAGTGTGCATGACACCCCCGCACCCACCTCCCCAGTCCGGGGTGCTCCAGGTGGGCAAACCCCATGGGGGGTGTGAGTGGGGGGGAGCAGTGACACAGCAAGCAGCACAGAGCCCCCCCGCCATGCACTCCTCAAACCTGGGGGCTGGACACCCCCTCCCCTGGGATGTTTGGGGCTATGGGGTGGGAGGATGACCGTATTTGGGGTCCCTCCTGGGGTAGCTTGGTTATGGGTGGGGGGCACACTGTTTTGCATGCCGGGGGGTGAAATCACCCCTGATTTGAGGGGTAGGGGTTGTGGGGGTACCCCATTGATTTCCCCACAGGGTCGGGGGTGCTGCCATGGCCCTGTGGGGGAATCGACGGGGCTCACCCCCTCCCTCCACCGCCCCCACGCACCCTGGGGTAGCACACGATGGTACCGATGCAGCCCCCCCTCCCCATCCCCAAATTTCTGGGGGTGTCACCTGGAGGGCGGCGTTGTCGAAGACGTCCATCTGGATGTCCTGCGTGGAGCTGTAAGGGGTACGGGCCATGCCGCCTTCCCGCACCATGGAGCTCGCCGGGGTCGGCGGGGACACACACACAGGGACAAGACGATGACGATGGAGCCCAGGCCTGGCCTCCGCCGTACCGGCCCCCGCGGTGACGGCGGCCCTGGCGTGCAGTGAGCGAGAAGAGGAGGAGGAGAAGGAGGAAGGAGGAGTAGGGACGGCGGCAGGAGGGGACGAGGGATGGCGGGCGGCCGCCTCCGCCTCGGCCGCTCCCACTGCATTCCCGGGAGGGATGAGGGATGCGGGGATGCACACACACCCCAACCCCCCCTGCTTCCCAGGTAGGGTACCCTCAAAACGGCTCCTTCCCCTGACAGAAAAAAGCGGGGGTGAAGAGGATCCCCCCTCCCTAAATCGGGGGGGCACAGTGGTGCCCACTGCAGCTTGCACATCCAGCCTTTAGCCTGGAGCAGACTTGCTTTCTTGGGGGGGGGGACGACACACACCCCAAAAAGAGATGGGGGGGGACACAGGGCCCCCAGGCTGTTGTGTGGCTCTAGGGGGGATGTGCAGATGCAGCTGCGCCCCCATCCCCAAACGTCAGCGCCAGCGAGATGTGCCACGGTCTGGGGGACCCAGGGCTCCCTCAGGACAAGGCTGCCCCTAAACCTCCAGCTTCTCCCCACCAGGCCCCCCCGCCACAGCCTCAGAGTGACCCACGCTCCCCCCCCCGAGCCCCTCTGCTCCCCATGGCCGCACACAGAGCCATCCGTATGCCCTGTGTGAAGCATCCAGCACATCCCCACAGCAATGGGGGGCTGCCCGGGGCCGGTGGACCCCACGTGCAGCTGGAGAAGGGGCTGCACTTGGCACCCACCAGCCCCCAGCGTGGCTGCAGCTGCCCTTGAGGGACCCCAGCACCGTCCCTGCCTCCTCGTGCCAGCGGGTGCTGGTGGGCGAGGGCTGCAGGCAGCACGTGCCAGGCAGGACACAGCTTGCCCTTGTCCCCTCCCTGGGGAGCCCATCGGTGTCGGGGCCGGTCGCCTCCTCCCCAGGCAGGACCGGGCTGAGACCTCCCGCATTCATCTCGCATCAACTGTATGTACCACAGGAGCCGCTGCCGCCGGCTGTTGGAAAGTTAAAAATTCCTTGGGACCCCCCACCCCACCCCGTGCCAGCGGGTCTTTTCCTGCTCCGGTCCCAGCTCCCGCAGCTGCGGGACAATGTGCCCAGGGAAGCGGGACAGCTGACGCCACATTTTCCATTATTAGCCCCCATCCATCACCAGCACTGCAAGGTGCCTACGACAGCGCCGACGCGCGCTTCGTGACAGCCGGGCAGGTGGGGAAGGGAGGTTTGGAGGGGGATGAGCTGCCCAAGGTCACACAGGCTGGCACCACCGACCCCCGGGGCACCACCCCGGAGCCCCAGCCGCGCCCAGCTCCGCGCCCTGTGCGTGGCCAAGCTCCGGGCATTGAGATTTCCTCGGTCCTCAACACCAGAGCCTGCCCATCTCCTGCTTTGCCCACCCTGCCCAGGCCTGGAGTCCTGGGAGGGTCTGTGGGGGCAGCAGAGCGTGGTGGCGAGGGTGTTTGGGGGAGGCAGAGCTGGGTGCCAGGGCAGAGGCGGTGGGGGCCCTGCCAGCAGGGAGCCTGCCCGGAGGCGGAGGGCGAGCGCACCGTTCCCAGGCAGCTGTGTGGGAGCATAACACAATTACAGCATCTCTCCCTTCCCGCTGCCAGAGCTGCTTTGCCCCCTGGCACCCCCCCGCTGCCGCCTGCGCCGCCAGGGGCACGGCGTGCCAGCACAGCCCCTCGCAGGGGCTCACGTGGGTGCCCTCTCTGCCCTGGCCCGCTGCTCCGAGCACCAGCACAGAGCTACGGACGTGCCCATCCAGCGTGGGATGCGAGAGAGCAGGCAGAGGAGGGATGGCAGATCTTCCCGCACCTCTCTGGAGGGGCTTGTGCACAAGCAGCAGCATCCCTACCTGGGTCGAAACCACTCCTTGAATTTGGGGGCAGATCGGTCTCTTCATCCTTGTCCCCCTAGAAGGTGTCGGAGCTCAAGGTGGCACTTCCATAGGGCTCGGGGACGCACGCACCCCTGTGTCTCACACCCGTTCTCCTGTCTCCAGCCCACACAACTGGCCAAAAGCTTTACAGGACATTGATTTCCAGCAGCAAAACTCCAGAGCCACTCCTGGGCCGGTAATTAAAACCCAGCCACTCTCCTGTCTCAGGATCCTCCAGATTTTGCTGTTTGTTTTATGAAAATGATGAGTCAGTTTTTAAACAGCAAGAGCCTGTGTTTATCTGTGTTTTTCTCTCAAAACGAACCAAAAATCTGTTGCCATCGGCTCCTCTTCTCACGCCATATGCTGACTGTGCTACGGCCGCCAGATTCAAAAGGAACCGTTAGCATCTTGTCTTGGGTGTTTAACGAGGCGCCTTTGGGGCTTTCACTCTCCAACCACTCGCAGCCTTCAGTGGTTGAAAGGAAGGAGGGAAAAGAACTGCTGCAAAATCATTAATTTGGGCTCTGTATAACAACAGCATGGTTAAAAAGCAACATTTTCGCCGGTCAAGCTTGCTTTGAAGTGAGAATTCAGTCGCGGAGAAACCCCTGTGTTTTTAGGCCAGTTACAATCTATACGTTGTCATTTTGCAAGCTTTCCCTTCCTCCAGGAACTCTTCACCAATCTGTTCCTGGAGAGGCTCCAGCACTTTTCTAGGTTGTTTCTCCGACATGAAGGAGGCCAGTTGCCACCGGGCCCATTTCAAGCCGCACTACAGCATTTTCTGGGAAGGCGCTTGTGGCTGGGAGAGCCATGAGGTGCCGCTCAGCCTGCCCGTGCCTCAGTTTCCCAACTGCAAATGGCGCCACCGACACATCCAGACCTCACTGTGTCTTTGACTGCAAATTGCTGGGAAGGTAAAACGCTCTCTGCCAACGTCAGCCCTTGCTGCAGCCCTGTTACCACAGGTATTAATAGGTTATTTCACAGGAAAATGCAAGTCCCCTCTTTTCTCAGCAGCACCATAACCCAGGGACTGCGAACGAGGCGGAACTTAATCCACGTGTGGAAACGAAGCAGGATCTGAGACCCCAGCTCACCCCTTTCCTGCACCAACCTCTGGACATTCGCACCACCCTTGGGAAACAAGGAACGACTACAGATGAGCACTGGAGAAATGGGAATCCCATTACTTCCTACGCAAAGCAATGTGACAAAAGCTGACATTGAACTCCTGCTAACCTAGAGCTTCCCGGGCCGGCGGGGAGGGTGAGGAGGGACCACCTGGGCCCAGGTTTCCTCAGGTCCAACAACGAGGCCGAACCTAGGCTGGGGACAATCTCCTGCAGCCCCCCATGTGAGGGGAGGCCTGCAACAAGAGCAGGGCCGGGCCCAAGGCAGGGCCGAGCCGGGCCCTGCACCTCTCGGCGCTGCGCTGCCCACCCAACGCAGGCCCACCATTGGGTAGGAGGCGTCTCCCCAGCTCCCTGCAGCCCCCCAGCCTGCCTGCACAGCCCCCGGGCGCGCCCCTGACCTCCCAGTGCTGCCCAGCGCCCCCCATCCCCTGCCAGTTCGCCCACCACCCACGTGCTGCCCACAGCGTCCCCGCCACCACCGCGCATGCGCCGAGCCGCCCCGGCTAAGCCGCCCCACCGCGCAGACGTGGGCTGTACCACTCCGCGGCGAGGGGGGGGGTGGTGGTGCAGGGAGGGAAACACGTCTTTTCCCCCACGTCCCGAGTGGGCCCTGGCGCTCCGCCTGCCTTCTCCACCCGCAACCCCACCGCGACTCTTCTCTCGCCGCGCTCCGGGCCGCCCCGAGGCCGCGGGGACGGAGAGGGGCGGGCGCGGGGTGGTAGGTGCCGCTCCCCGCGGCGCTGGCTGTGGGCGCGGCCAGGCCCGCCGCCTTTCCCTTTCCGCCCGGCCGCCGCCGCCATGAGGTGAGGGGCAGCGCTCCGCCGCCTCTCGGGCCGGCCCCGGCGAGCCGGGGTGACCGGCAGGGCGGCCGCGGTAACGGGGGGCTTCCTAGCCGCGCTGCGGGGTGGGGCCCGACGGCGTGAGGCGGCTGCGGCCTCCTTGGGGGGGGGCGGAAAATGGCGGCCGGGCCTTGGCTTGGGGAGGGGGCGAAATGGCGGCCGAGGGGCCTGAGGGAAGGAGGGGGCCGCCGAGCGGGGCTGGCCTCGCTGCTCGCGGGCCTTGGCTGCTCCCCTGCCCCGTCGTGCCGCAGCAGGCTCGCCGCCGGTTGTCCCAGGCCGCGGCAGCGAGCGTGGCGCTGAGCTGTGTGCGTGGTTCTCCGCAGTATGCTCCGGCTGCAGAAGAGGCTGGCTTCCAGCGTCCTGCGCTGCGGCAAAAAGAAGGTCTGGCTGGATCCCAACGAAACGAATGAGATCGCCAACGCCAACTCGCGTAAGTATTTGTCTCGCACGGGCACGGCCGCGCTACGCATCGCTTGTGTTGCCCTGTGGAAAAGGGATGCGTCAGGGGTGCAGCGAGAGGCTTTTTGAGTAGCTCGGTAGCAGTGAGGTTGGCTTAGGTAAAATTCTGACACTTGAGAAGCATCTTTGCACTTCGAAGTGGAAAAGAGACTATCAGCAGGATTTACAAAGTTCCCCAGTGCGCTGATGTGGTGCCTGGTGAGTTGTTGGTAGTGGGGTTAGTACATGGCGACCTCGGGGATAACTAGTGAGGGAGAAATGGGAGAGGAAAAGAGCAACTACAGCAGCGCGAAGGGGCTCTGGGGGAAGTTCTGGCTTGTCCTTAGCGTTGGATCCTTTTCGTACAAGCTGAATGGGAGCCTACTTGCCTAACATGTCCTCTCATTGCACGTAAGATGTTGAACATGGAATTTCTTTCCATAGGTCAGCAGATCAGGAAATTGATTAAGGATGGTCTGATCATCCGCAAACCTGTGACCGTTCACTCTCGTGCCCGATGCAGGAAGAACACCCTGGCCCGCCGGAAGGGCAGGCACATGGGCATCGGTAAGTGCTGGCTCCCCTCTGAGAACTGGAGAAATGGCTGTTTTCTGTGGTACGTGGTCCATTTGCAAGTGCGTATTGAGCAACAACCACCAAGTCTTGTGGCAGGGCATAAAAATACAGTTTGTATGTCGATAGTTTTCTTCTTGAAGCAAAGAGAAGGATTAAACCCTCCAGCAAAAGCCTGTTGTTCAACTTGCCGAAACGCGGCCTCATTCTCATCCTGTTTTCCCTCTCTAGGTAAGAGAAAGGGTACGGCCAATGCTCGTATGCCCGAGAAGGTGACCTGGATGCGGAGGATGCGAATTCTGAGGCGCCTGCTCCGCAGATACAGGGAGTCCAAGAAGATTGACCGCCATATGTAAGCGTACCGTGCCGAGCTTTGGGCCACGTGGCTACACACTTAGATACCCCTTTCTTGCTGTCGGCAGCCACCTCCTTGGCGGGCAGATTGATGAAAATAAATCTCTGGGAGGTGTGGCACTGGGGAGCTGGTCCAGAGTGATCCTGGCAGTGCTCCAGACAAGCCTTCTGCCTGCTCAGAGGCGGGAAGAGCCGGTGCAGCAGCTTCAGAGTGACCCTGCTCCTCCCAGCACGCTTGTGCTGGCCGCTCTCTGCGGGAGGGGCTCAGGGTGTCTGGAAGCTGTGCAGTGGTTTGATCTCCCGGGCAGCCTCGTTTACAGTCCGTTCTGCTCCGTTAGGTATCACAGCCTGTACCTGAAGGTCAAGGGTAACGTGTTCAAGAACAAGCGGATCCTGATGGAGCACATCCACAAGCTCAAGGCAGATAAAGCTCGCAAGAAGCTCTTGGCGTAAGTGCTGCCTCACTGTTAAGCTTCGGTCTTGCAGGTTGTGGAATCGATTATTTTTTTTAAATGAACTCTGCAGGCAGGTAATTCCAGGTGGCTTCTGTTGCTGGTGGCTCTACCTGGAGCCCTGGTGAAGAATCAAACCAAAACTGGGTAGGGCTGGCTTGAAGCAGAGAAATTCGTCATCCTGGCAGAGCTCTGCGTGTTTCACTGCAGGGGTAGCAGATGTTAGTTGTTCACGCAGCTGTAAACTGGCAGATCTACTGATCCACCTACTTGGATCAGTAAATGATTGACAAGGGGAGGTGAGGAGGCGTAAGAGCTGATGGATTTCAAAATTATGCTGTGTACTTGGTTAAAAAAAGGTGGTATCTTAACCTTGGTCTCTAGTAAAGATGTGTGACCCCAGCCGGCCCGGACGGGCACTCCCCAGAGCCAGGATCGCAGCCCATCCTTGGCCAGGACTCGGAGCCGGGCGGGGAGGGCAGCAGCACCCGGCGTCCTCGCTCGGGGCCGAGCGGGACCAGGTTAGCTCCGCTGGGAGCTGCAGAGCAAAGCCTGCCGAGCTGCGCTCGCTTCAGCGGCTGGTTTGGTGGGGCAGGAGCCTGTGGGGCGAGAGGGGACCGTGGCTGGTGGCAAAGGCGCGCTCGAGGTTTCTGAGGTGATCTCTGCGCACTCACAAACGCTTTAACTTGCAGCGACCAGGCCGAAGCTCGCAGGTCCAAGACCAAGGAGGCTCGTAAGCGCCGTGAGGAACGCCTGCAAGCCAAGAAGGAGGAGATCATTAAGACCCTCTCCAAGGAGGAGGAGACCAAGAAGTAAAGTAAACGCTGGCTGTCGTGTGTACATAGTGTTTTCCATCCACGAGCATTCAATAAAACACCACATCCAGGACTCCTCCTGCTGACTGGGGCGCTCTCTGTCCATGGTTTCTGCAACTGGGAGGGAAGGGCTGGGAAAGAACTGCTGCTCCCCGCCTTGGTGCTGCATCTGCCCTGTTCGTTGGGACTGCACGAGTTGGTGGGGCAGTTCCTGGGCTGAGGGCGAGCTGTAGCGTGTCAGTCCTGCTGCCACCAGCTCCCAGGCCGGGCTGGGCAGCCCCAGGGCTGGCTCTGCGGGGCAGCGCTGCAGGCAGAGCCCCGTTCCTGCGCCGGCATCTCCTCTGCGTGCAGCCGCAGCCACCTTCCCCTGCCGGAGCTGGGCTGCGACACCTCTGCTCACAAGCAGAGTGCTGTCCTGCTGAGCTCGGGTGGGAGGAGGGCTGGGGGCCACCTGGAGCCCTTCCCCATGGCCCCCTGCCCGGGCAGGGACAGGCAGCAGCTCCTCTGGGGCGATGCTGGGGCTTGGGCACATCCCTGCTCAGCAGCGTCTTCAGCCGGAGCCTCTATGTCCGGTGCCTGACGTGTTCCTTGGGCTCAGGAAAGGGCCTGGCGGGACCCTGAGCACCCCAATGTGTTGCTGCCCCACAACGGAGGCGGCCAATGGTAGAGTCAGGCCCCACGTGGGCACGGAGCCCTCGGCCTCCCCATAATGGCCCAGTCTGGGGGGCTGCTGGATGCCATTTGGCCAGGGAAGGAGCCAACGGGGGTGGCCTGGGGGCAGCCAGAGGCACCTGCGTGTCCCTGACACCCATCAAGAAATGGGTGCTGGTGTGCCCAGGGTGGGGGTGCAGCCCCTGGGGGGGCTTTGGCCTGCGTGTGCCCAAGCCAGCACCCTCAGGAGCCAGTTCCCAGCCCTGCTGGTCCCCAGGGGGGCTGGAGACCACTGAGCAGGAGGACACGCTGCAGCCCCCCTCCCCTCCCCTCCCGGCTCCAGCCAGAGCTGAGTGTCAGGGAGCTACTGGGGGGCTCTGCTCCCGCAGCCCCTCGGGCAGCCTGAGCAGCGCCGGGACGGCACCGAGCGGGGCAGGACTTGCTCAGGGGAGGATGCCCCCTGCGGGCTGGGACGGCTCAGGGGGCCTGTGCGCCCCCGGGCACCGGTACGAGGTAGCTGGGGGCAGAGCTCACACCAGGGAACCCCCCGCCTCGAGCCAGGTCTGGCCCCTCCAGGCACCCCACAGGACACACCACGCTCACCCAAGCGGCTCCTTACCAACCCCACGCCTGTGGGTGCTGCCCCCCACGCTGCGGATGGGGACAGCCTCCCCCCCACAACCCCTGGGGCCAGTCGGGGCTTTACAAACTGGGGGTGGGGGGGGGGGTGGTGTCCCCACCCATAAGAAATGCAGCTGAGACCCTCCCATCTCATCACACAGGTGATGGAATCACCTGGGCACAGGGCTGGAGGGGCCAGCTGCCCCCCCGACGCCCAGCCTGTGCCCACGCACCGTGTCCCCACGCATCACCCCCTCCACACCCCCCCCCACCCACCCACAGCAGGACACCCCGCCGTGGCCCCGGCGCCCGCTCCGTCCTTGGCCCTGCTGCCGGTTCCACCGACGGTGACTCACCGCAGCCGGGCGCGGCGTGACTCATGCGGCCAGAAAGGAGCCCCAGTGCCCACGGCGGGTGGCACGTGGCGCCCACGGGGACGGCACCAAGACAAGCCCACGGGCCCCCAGGATCGCTTGGGGGGGGCGGGGGGGGGGTGGGAACCAGCGGCACCCCGCTCTGCCCAGACACGCGGCAGCGCCGAAGCTCCTCGGGCCGGCGCAGAAGAACGACCTGGTGGCACCAACACCGCGGCGGCAGCAGCGTTTAATTTCGGATCTCGGGCCGGAGCACGCCGGGAGCGGGGCCGGGAGGTGCCCGGGCGCGGGGGGGCGGGGGGGGGGTTATTGCTTGGGCGAGCCGAAGGCAGGGCACGTGCATGTGGGGCTGCACATGCGTGTGTTAGTGCACAGATATGGGGCCGCACGGCGCCGGAGCGTGCGCGTGGAGCCGCACCTGAGCGTGTCTCGGCAGAGGCGCGTGCCTGGGTGTACGCAAGGGGCTTTGCACACCCGCGCTGCCGTGCACGTGCCCCCCGCCCCCGCCTCCGCGCACGCCAGGGTGTGGGAGCAGCCGTGGGGGTGACCCGTCTGTGGGCAGTGCCACCCTGGGGGGGGGTGTGTGTGTCACCCCTGCGTCCCCTGCCAGCCGAGCGCATGCCTCGGGTGGGACCCCTGAGGGATGGGGATGCTGGGGACAGCCCCCCCCTCCCCCCCACAAAGCATGGCTGGGGGTGAGTGAAGTACCACCCGGACGGGGTTCCTGAGGTGCGGTGATCCTGGGGAGGTGGAGACGCGGGGATGGGGACACCGGGGATGGGGGGGCCGAATGCTGCCCCTCAGATCTCGGTCAGCGCCTCGGCGGGGACCAGCCCCCGCTTCCTCCCGCTGGTCACCCGGACGAGGCCCTGGGTCCTGCCCACGCCGACGCAGATCTGGGTCGGACAGACAGATGGATGGGTAGTGGGGCACAGCCCTGGTGTCACCCTGCTGATGACGGACCCAACTCGGTGCACCCCAGGGCAGCAAGGTGCTGGCACCGGCAGGGTCCCCCCGTACCTGGTTCTCCCTGAGGCTCATGCGCCCCTGCTCCTTGTCACCCTGCACGGCGCGGCAGCTCCTCCAGACGCTCTCGCCGGGACGGACGCGCTGCACAAAGTTGGCCGGGAAGAAGCCCAGCCGGTCGCCCACCTTCCCCTGCGGCGCAGCCAAGCGGCGGCTGAGACCCACCACGCTCGCTGCACTGGTGGCCACCCCGACACGCGGTGGGGCTGCGAACAGGCCACCCCAGTGTGTTCACACACCCCCCCCCCAAAACCCCCCCATACCCCACGGCCCGCCCTGACCTTCCACCAGTCCTCATTGGAGTCGTCCACCAGCGTGACCCTGTCCCCGGGCCTGGGGGGAGGGAGGTGTGGGCAGTGTGGGGATGTCCCCCCATCAGCTGCCCTGTGGGTCCACCCCCCCCCCCGCCTCACTGACCCCCTCCCCACTTACTGCAGCGCCAGGTCCTGGTGCTCCTGGGGCACGAACTTGTAGAGAGCCACATAGGAGAACATGGGCGCCCCGTCCCGCCGCACCGGCCGCCGGGCAGCCTGCGGACACAGCCAGCCCTGCCCCACCGCCCTGGCCCTGCCCCACAGCCCCCAGCCCCGTGCCAGCTCCCGTCCCTCTGCCCCAAAGCCCCCTTCCAACACCCCATCCCTTGTGCCCTGCCTCCCAGTCTCGATGCCCACGACCCCTCGGCCCCCGTGCATCACCCGAGCCCCCAGGTCGTACCCTTCATCCCCATCCTTTCCGCCCCCCCAGACCCCCACCTGCTGCCCAGGGCTCTTTTCCTCCACACCATCCCTCTCTGCCAGGGTGACAGCTGCTGAGACAGACAGACAGGGGGACAGAGTCAGCCCCGACCCCTCCAAGTCAGGCCCCCACCCTAGCACCCACCCCAATGCCGCTCCCTTACCGCTGCCGCTTGGGCTCCCCGCACTGCTTGTGGTGTCCCCGCTCTCCTCCCCAGCCGCTGCCTTCTCACCCTAGAGCACAGGGAGGGCTTGGGGAGGGTGTCCCACACCCCCTCAGTGCCCCCCACCCCTCCCCAGCTCTGGGGGGTACCTGGATGCTGGGGGGCAGCTCCATGGAGCCGGCGCCATGTGCCAGGGAGGTGCCAAACCGCAGCGCCTCGTACACTGGGTCCACCCTCGCACTGCGGTCTGGGGGGGGGGACATGGGGTGTGTCAGGTCCCCCCCCAGCCCAGCCTGCACCCCAGGCTGGCTCTGCGGTGTAGCCGGGGCCAGGGGCTCACCTGTGGGGGGCGAGCCCTGTGCAGAGCCCCCCTGCTCTGGCAGCAGCAGGGGCGAGCTGAAATTACGGCGGAAAGAGGTGGCCTAGGGGAAAAATAACCATGAATTTTGGGGAAAAGGGGCACCCAGCACCCCATGGCACGTGGGAGGGGGTGGGGGGCAGAGCTGGGGTGCTGGGCCTGAGTGTCCCCCCGGGACAGGGTGCTCACACACGCCCCGACACCTCGCTGCCCACACGTGGGCACGCGTCCCGGTGCACACGCGTGTGCGCAGCCCCGCTGCCTGCAGCCCCCCGGGGACAGGGCTGGGGCGCGGGGGGGGAGGGTGCGGGGGGGGGGGGGGGGCTGTGTGCGTGTCCCCCCCCCCAGCAGCACGTACCGTCTTGCCGGGGCACTGCTGGTGCGAGATCCCCTCGGAGCACCAGAGGTGCACGCCGGCCTTGCACGCCTTGCACCGCAGGCCCTGCCGCGAGTTGCCTGCAGGCAGCGACGGGGGGGGGGTCACAACCAGGGGCAGGGGCTGCCCCCCCCCCCCAAAACCGACCCCCTGCGCCCCCCCCCCCCAATCCCCGGCACCCACCTGCGATGAGCTGCCGGCACAGCTCGCAGGGGCAATGCTTCTTGAAGACGTACTGCTGGAAGCCGTGTGTCCGCGGGGGGGACGGGGGGGTCCCGGGGCCCTGCACCCCCCCGCCCGGCCGCGGGAAGAGGCTCTCCACGCTTTTGCTCCGCAGCAGCGTCCGGAGGGACAGCGACCGCTTCAGCCGCTGCATCTGCCGGAGGGACCCCCCAGGGGTGGGTGGCAGGGACCCCCCCGCCCAGGGGTGCCAGGGACCGCCCCCCCCCAGGGTCCCCCCGTGCTGCACCAGCCCAGCCCGCCCGGGGGATGCGGGGTAGCGGGGCCGGGGCGGGGGGGGGGGGGCGGATGCCGGGGCAGCTCCGGGGCTGCCCCCCCCCCCCCCGCCGGCGACACCCCAAAGCGGCTGAAAGCACCCGGGACAGGGTGCACGGTCGCCCCCCCCGGTCCTCCCCCCCCCCCCCCCGCCGTACCTTGCTGCCGTGCCCGGCCCCGGGGCCGGCGGGGGGCGGCTCGGGGGGTCCCGCCGGTTCGTTCTCCCCGGGCAGCTCCGTCATGCGCCCGCCACGCCCCCACCCCCCCGGCGCCGCCCCACTTGCTGTCGCGACAGCGCCGCGACCCGGTCGCGATAGAGCCGCGCTGAAGTCGCCTCCGGCCCCTCCCCACTGGGAGGATGGAGAGATATGCTAATCTTTGGCTGCCCATTGGCTGCCGTCCCCCGTAGGGCGGGGCTTGCCCCCCATCATCACGCGTCGCATACGAGGGGGGGACACTGGGGGACCCCCCCCCATTGACAGCCCGGGGCGGGGGCAGCACCCAGGCACCCCGCCATTAACACTTGGGGGGCAGCACCCAGGGACCCCCCGATACCCCGGGGGTTGTCTGTGCTCATGCCCCCCCTCCCTTGCCCACTGGGGAGGGACAGCACCCACAGACCCCCCCATTTGCACCCGGGGGGGGAAAGCACCCATGGACACTCCCCTTTGACACTCCACTCACCCCCCCCGACGCCCAAGGGCGGGGGCAGCACCCATATCCCCCCCTAAACACCCCATACCCCTCCATTGACACCCGGGGCGGGGGTGTCAGTGCTCTACAGGAGCAATTCCCCCCCCCTTTTTCGCTCCGAAATGAGCCAAATCTGGGCGAAATTAGAGGAATTAAGATGCAGCAGGGGCCGCGCGGGCTGGCACAGGGCGGCCTTGGCTTCTCGCCCTGGACAGGGTGGACTGATGGCTTGGGGGGGGGACAAGGGGGGGGCAGATGTCCTTGGCTACGCTGGGACAAGGGGACAGGGCATGGCTGGGGGGACCGGCCGGCTGGAGCCCCCCCGGGAACAACCCCGTGTGCGTGTCCCCCATGCCCCCCCCCCCTTTGTATTGACAACAAACAGGGTGGGAACCCCCCCGGTGGGAACCCCCCCACCCCACTATTTACTGTCAACTCCCTCTCCAAACTGGACCCAACTGGGCCAAACTGGGCCAACCCCGTTCTCACCACCCCTCCCTGCGCCTATAAAAGTGAGGGAGGACCAACCTGACCCTTCCTGCTGCCACCCTCTGTGTGTCTGTGTGTCTGTCTGTGTGTGTGTCCCCCCCCTCGCTGGACACCCCCACGATGCTCTTCTGGCACGGCCAACCTGACCACTACTGGTCCAGTCCTGGGGAGATGTACCCCATCTCCGGCCCTGGGCTGCTCAGGTACCCCCCCATCCCAAAGCATCCCTTGCTTTTGGGGAAGCCGAGGCACACCTGAGTGCCCACCCTCTTGGGGGGGGTGTGTTTCTCGCAGGGACCCCCCTGTGCTGCCCTACCTGAAGCAGGAGGAACCCAATGGCATCTCCACCTCGCAGCCCCCCTGCCCGGCTTTCCAGTACGTGCTCTGCGCCCCCACTTCTCCCGCCGTCCGGCACCACGAGGAGACCCTCACCTACCTCAACCAGGGTGAGCTGGGGAGGGCTGGGGGCACCCGGGGGGGTGGGACCCCTCCTCTGGGGGCTCAGCACCCACTTTTGCCCCCTCTCCCCCCCCCGCAGGGCAGTCATACGAGATCCGCATGATGGGGAACCCCCGGGTGGACCCCAGTGGGGAGGGACGGAGGATGCTCAAGGTGAGACAGTGGCGGGGAACCCTCCAAAAAAAACCTGGGATGAAGCTTCGGGGCAAACCCTGGGGCAAAGCCGTGTGGCAAAGCTCTGACCTGAACTCAGCCCCAGCTCAGCCCCAGCTCAGCCCTGATCCAGCCCCAGCTCAGCCCCAGCTCAGCCCCAGCTCAGCCCTGATCCAGCCCCAGCTCAGCCCTGATCCAGCCCCAGCTCAGCCCCAGCTCAGCCCCAGCTCAGCCCTGATCCAGCCCCAGCTCAGCCCCAGCTCAGCCCCAGTTCAGTCCCGGCTCAGCCCTGATCCAGCCCCAGCTCAGCCCCAGTTCAGCCCCAGCTCAGCCCTGATCCAGCCCCAGCTCAGCCCCAGTTCAGCCCCAGCTCAGCCCCAGTTCAGTCCCAGCTCAGCCCTGATCCAGCCCCAGCTCAGCCCCAGTTCAGCCCCAGCTCAGCCCCAGTTCAGTCCTGGTCCAGCCTCGGTTCAGCCTTGGTCCAGCCCTGGTCCAGCCCCAGCTCAGCCCCAGCTAAGCCCTGCCTCTGTGGGGTGAGGGGCTGTGGCTGTGGGCTCAGCCACAGTTGCGGCTGGTGGCGCGGGCCTGATCCTGCTGCGCAGAGCGTGGTGCGGGTGGTCTTTCACGACCGGCGGCTGCAGTACTCGGAGCAGCAGCAGCTGGAGGGCTGGCGGTGGAGCCGCCCGGGCGATCGCATCCTCGACATTGGTGAGTGCTGGCAGCGGATGGGGGGCTGGGGAGGGGCTGGGGGGGCTGTGCTCACCCCCTTCCTGCAGACATCCCCCTCTCTGTCGGCATCCTCGAACCCCAAATCCACCCCACACTGCTCAACACGGTGGAATTCCTCTGGGACCCCTCGAGGCGGACATCTGTGTTCGTGCAGGTGGGAGCCAGGCCTGGCTGGGGACTGGGGGGACTGGGGAGGACTGGGGGGGGCATGGGAGCTGACCCCAACCCCTCTGTCCCCGGTCAGGTTCACTGCATCAGCACTGAGTTCACACTGCGGAAGAATGGGGGGGAGAAAGGGGTCCCCTTCCGCATCCAGATCGACACCTTCGGGGCAGGGGGCAAGGGGGACCCCCCTGAGCACCTCCACTCCGCCAGCTGCCTCGTCAAGGTGTTCAAGGTATTGGGAGGGGGCACCAGTGACCCCAGGGCGACCGGTGCCCCCCGCTGCTGGCAAACCCTGCTCTGAGCATGGGGCAGCGCCCACTGCAGCACCCTGTGGGGCTGGATGCACGAGGCTCTGGGTGCACGGGGTGTGGGTGCATGGGGGGGAGTGCATGGGGGTCTGAGTACCGCAGGGGTCTGGGTGCCCGGGGCCCTGGGCTTCTGGGGTCCGGGGTCCCCGTTGGCCGCTGTGGCGGTCCGTGCTCACGGCCCCGGGCGCAGCCCAAGGGGGCCGACAGGAAGCAGAAGACAGACCGGGAGAAGGTGGAGAAGCAGCCGCCATCGGAGCGGGAGAAATTCCAGCCGGCCTACGAGAGCACTGTGCTGGGCGAGGTGGGACCCAGCCCTGGCACCCCTCCCTGTGGGCCGGGGTATCCCCTGGGACCCTGCACCCCCTGACCCCCTCACTCCGTCCTCAGTGCGCCCCGTGGCCGGATGCGCTGGGTGCACCCCACAGCCCCCCGGGCACCCCGGGGCTGCCGTCTCCTCACCCCTTCAAGCTGCTGAGCCCGGAGAGGTAAGCTGAACCCCTCCCGGGACCCCAACCCCCCGCTGAGGTCCCCTGCTCAGCCCCAGCCCCTCTCCCTACAGAGTGTGTGTGTCACCCGCCTACGCGGCCGAGAGCCCTGCAGAGAGTCCTGGCGAGGTGAGGGTGCCATGGGTGCAGCCCTGTGCACACCCATAGCCCCCCATGGCCCACCCTGAGAGGTCAGCTGGGCTGAGAACGTGCCCACTCGGTTCATGCCCTGCTGAGGCTCTGCTCCCGCTGCCAGCAGGCGCTGAGCCCCTGCGCATCCCCCCTGGAAACGCAGCAGTGGCTGCACAAGCGCCGCTTCTCCGCCTACGCCCGCATCTTCTCCAGCTTCGCAGGTGAGGCCGCTGGCAGCTCGGGGCCGGGGAAGGGGGGCAGAGCCAGCCCCCATGGCTGTGACCCCCCCGAGCCCCCCTGTCCCCAGGTGCCGACCTGCTGAAGCTCTCCCGCAGGGACCTGATCCAGATCTGTGGAGCCCCCGACGGCATCCGCCTCTGCAATGCACTGACGGGCAGGTGGGCTCCGACGTCCGCCGGGACACCGCCGGTGCCTCTTTCCGGGGACCCCCAGGGAGCCTCCGCGGTGCCGGTGGTGCCTGGCCGGATCCTGCGCCCCCCACCAGACCCCTCTCTGCCTCCGCAGGTGCCCACGTCCCCGGCTGACCCTCTACGTGTCGCAGGAGCCCACCGGCGGGGCCGAGGGCACGGAGGACGGATGCTCAGGTATGGGGGGTGGCGGGGGGCAGCGTGGGGATGGAGGGTCTGTGCTCACTGCCCCCTCCTCATCCTCACCCCATCCCCAGGGCTGTACCAGGAGGTGCACCTGGAGGAGCTGACGGCGGCCGAGCTGACCGGGAAGCTGGCCGAGCTGCTGGGGCTGCCCGCGGGCCAGATCCAGCGGCTGTCCCGGCAGGGACCCTCCGGCATCCACATCCTCGTCAGCGACACGGTATGGACCTGGGGGACACCCAGGCAGTGCTGGACCCCGCAGCCATCCCAGGCCCTCGGGGTCCCCAACCTGCTCCCGGCGAGGCTCAGCCCCCGCGGGTGCCGCTTACCGCAGCGGGATGGGGGTCTGGGCTCTGGGATGGGACAGAGCCCCCCAGCCCGGCCACCTCACCTCACCCCGCCATCCCGCAGATGATCAGGAACCTCCTGGACGAGACGTGCTTCGTGGTGGCTGTCGGCAAAGGTAACGCGGTGGCCACGGGCAGGCAGAGCCAGGCAGGGCACGATGGCCCCGGCTGAGCCGCCTCTCTGGGCAGCGCACGGCCCGGAGGGGTACCACCTCGTGCTGCGGTAGGACCCGGAGCTCCGTCACCCCTGGGAAAGGAGATCTGCCAGTGCCGGAGCGAGCGCGGGGATGGATCTCTTGGGCACCATCCCCAGGAGCCCACCCTGCAAGCACAGTTCGCCCTCTCTCTGTCCCTGCCAGGCTCAACAGACCCCTTGTGCAGTGGGGCGAGAGGAAGGGGTCCTGGCCTGGCTCGCTGCCGTCCCTTTCTGCCTGTGCTGATGGCGGCTGCATCCCCGCGCCTACCACGTTGCCTTTGCCTCGTCCCTGTTCTGTATTAAAGGACGGAGCGAGCCAGCCCCGAGCGTGGCCTTGTCCCTGCGGGGGTTTGGGCAAGGGATCCCCGGGGGTCCTGCACCTGCGGCGTGGTGGGAGCAGCCCCGTGGCCTCAAGGAGCCCCCTGGGTCAGGTTGGGGCGCGGGGCTGGGCGTGGGGACAGTCCCTCTTCCCCAGTGAGACCCGGCCGCGGTCGGGTCAGCGCGGATGAAGCCCGGGCAGAGCAGGTCCCGTCCCACCCCGCAGGGATGGAGCCGGCCACGGCACAGAGCCAGGGACAGCCCCAGCTGGCAAAACCCAGTAAAGCCTCATTTCTGCGTTTTTGGCTCAGGGAACGGGTTATTTTTAACACCGAGTCCTTCCCCCAAGCACCGTCCGGAGCAGCCGCTGCTGGCGGGGAGGGCAGAGCCGGGTGGTGAAGCGAGACAGGGGAGGCCATCGGGAGGAAACGACTCGTAGGGCAAAGGACGGGTTTGGGATAAACAAGCCGGCGGCGGGTTTCCCCAGAGAGGAAGGGTGGAGACCGAGGGGAGCCGGAGGACACGGGCAAGAAGCAAAGAGGGTCCGAGATCGGGGTGTTGGCCAACGCGGAGAGAGACGAAGGCAGCGGGCACGGGGGCAGAGACAGACACGGGCCCGTGGACCCACTGCTGGTGGGTGCGGGGTGGGGAGAAGGGAACACCCACCACCCTCCCCAGAGCTCGGCCCCCCACGAGCCCCTTCCCGACTGTCCCCTCCACCGCCCGGCCCTCGCTGCGTCCGCGGGGATACCTGCAGCGTATCACAGACAAGGGACAACTTAGCTACATATATATACCTATTTCCTTTTAGTTAATGGCATTATTATATCCACACAGTGTCAAGGAAAGCACAGATTACAATATCATTAAGATAATATTTTACAGATATCTCTATTATATATATCATCAAGGGAGCGTATGACAAGGTTCCAGCTCGCGTGTCCAGCACGTGAGACTGAACAGACATCGTGAGCCCGCCCGAGTTTAAAAATGCGTTAAGACCCCCGAGGCGGCCAGCCGAGCCCCCCCCGGCCGGGGGTCCGTGGGCACGGCGGCCCCCGCGGGTGCTGCACCGGCTGGGCCGAGCAGCGAGAAGGGCAAGGGGCTGGAGGATGAGAACGCTGGGCATGGGGGGTCTGTGTAGAGGAGGGGGAATAATCCTGTTTTAGCGGACACCGGGGGCTGTGGCCGGGGGGGGAAACCAAGGTGAGCTTGGACGCACCTTTAGGGGTGGAAGGTTTGTGGCTGCAGCACGAAGAGCCCCAGGGAACCGCAGAGCGCCGGGGGGTGCGGGATGGCGGGCAGTGGGTGCCATTTCCAGAGCCCCCGGCAGTCTGGTGCCCTCCCAGGGCAGGGCAGGGCAGGGGCTGGCACAGCCCGGCCGGCCCCATGGTGGGACCGGCTGGTGAGAGCAGGGGATGTATTTCATCATCTCTTAATAAAAAAAGGTATCTCCGAACCTCCATGCAAGGTAAGCGGGCAGCTGGGAAGTGCCAGCTGCCGGCACGGAGAGCACGTCCCGCCGCCGCAGCGAAGCTCAGCCGCGCCGAGCCGCCGGAGCCGCACGGCAGCGCCAGGGGAGGTGGCACCGGTGACGGGGTCCCGCGCCGAGGCGTCCCCTCTGTGCGGGAGCAGCCACGCAGGAAGGGTCCCCCGGGGTGCGAGCCCGGGGGGAGCGAGGGGCCGGGAAGGCACGGCCCAAAGCTCTGAGCGAAAGAGGGAAAGAGGCTTCCGCCACCCCGATGCAACCGGTTTCGGCCCCACGCAGCTCCCCAGGCTGCAGCACAGGGCCCTCAGCCCCCCTCGCTGGAGCTGGGTGCTGGGCTCCAGCACCGAGCGAGGACAGAAACCTTGGCCAGCTTGCTCAGATGCCAGGAAATAAAAGCAAAACCAACCCACGCACCCCCAACCACCCCCCCAGCCACGCAATCCTTCGTCAGAAAAGGACAAGATGTTTTAAACCTCGTTTTCGGGGCGCATCCCCCACCCCGGGACACTGTAGCAAAGAACCTTGTCATACTGATCTCCCATCCACCCCCCTAAAAAAACCCAACCCCAACCCAAAAATGGTGACACCACGGCCCAGCCATGACCAACGCATCCAGAGTAAAATAATTTAAAAATAATTACAGTGATGTTTAGAAAACAGGAATTTGTTATTGTTTTCAATAACCATGGCGACACCATCATACACTTGCCCCATCCTCGTTGGGAACGGCCACAGAATTGGGATAAAAGGTGCTGCCGTGTGTCTCGAAAGACCAGAAAAGCCTCATTCTCGGTTGCGATGGGTCTCCTCACCCCACCTCCCCGGGGCTCTCGACAGCGCGAGGCGGGAAGGGCTCGGGCTCTTTCGCTGGAGGCCCCTCCGTCTCCCCGCCCGCCCGCGAAGTCCAAGGGCAGCTCCCGGGGGCCGCGTAAGGAGCCGAAAGGCACACCCGGGTTACAGCAAAACGCTACTTTTCCAGGGGGTAACGCACAGGCCGGCCTCGGCTCGGCGACCGTGGGGCAACAGCTTCCCTGGGGCAGCTTCGGGTTCCGGGGCGCACGCTGGTTTCCCGGGGAGGGCAAGGGAAGGGTCAGTGCACAGGGAAGGGCTCACGGCCCCGCATCAAGGACCCGATGGGCTTGTGCAGAGGCTGGAAAAGATGCATTTGGCACGAGCAGGGAGCTCGGAAACTGGTCTGCTTTTCAGCCAGGGCTTGCTCCTCACCGAACCTTTCGGCAGAGCCACCGTTCCACGTCACTTACCCCTCAAAACGACAGTACAAAGACACTCCCTCTACGTGACGGGCTCCGAACCTCCGTGCTCGATGCCCTCTGCAGCCACCGGCTCAAACCCGGCGCCAGCACCCAGCACCCCTCCAGCTCAGCAGGAACAAGGGCGCGCGCCCAGCAGAGCCAGCGTTCCCAAACACAGCCCGTGCCCGATACGCTGCCCTTTTTAGCTCTACAAAGGTATTCCTCTAGTAAGACACGGCTTGGAAAATGGTCTTTATTGGTATTTATAAATACAAACATCAGGAAGAGCCCATTTGAAGACGGATAATTGACTTAAAAGGACACTGTCAAGTAGTTTAAGCTACGTTAATGCTGTCACCCTGTTTGGAGAGAGGAAGAAAAAAAAAAAAAAAAGCTTTGGGTTCTGTATTCTTGAGTTTTCCCTTGAAAACTCTACTCTTTTACAAAGAAATCGGTCAGCCAGCTACACCCTGGCTTGCAGCACATCCATTTCAGCTCTCCCCTGCCACAGTATAAACCGCACCAAGCGCCCTTCCCAGAGCAGTGCGAATGCTACGATCGCTGGGTGCTGCCCCAGGCGCACCCGCCCGTTCAGCCAGTCTGTTACCGTGGGAAGCGCCTTTACCTTCTGCCACCCTGAAAAATCAGAGGAAGTTCTGCAAATGAAGTATAGGAACATGCTCGTTGAGGAGAGAATCCACAGCGCTAAAGAGGATTTGAATAAATATAACGGATTAAAAGCAATCTACAGGAAAGGAATTGACAGTATCCTTTTAAACACAGCATACTGGATTTCCTCCCAGCAGACTGTGCATCTGCAAGACTTTGTTAAGCATATACAGATGGGTTGGGGAAGTTTAAGTTGTAGATGAAGGGGATACAGCTTCGGTGGTACCAAGCGACCCTTCTGACTGCCCGAATGGCTCAAGACAGCGATAAAAGGGTTGGGAAGCAACACACAGTCCTCAAAGCAACCCACAGTGAAAAAGCAAGCCCCTGGGAGTAAAACTGCCATTCCTCGTGCTGCACCCTGCTCTTCCCCCATCGCGAGGCTCTTCACCGTGAAGGCAAAGCGCCGCTGCCTCGGCTGCTGGCAGCCAGGCTCACTAAACAGACTCGCTCCCCTCCGTCTCAGTCCGCCTGGAACCATCCACGAACAGAGGCTCCATCCCGGGCTGCAGCCAGCAGGAAGAGCGCGGTTACTTACACGTCAGCTCGTCTTCCACAAACCTGTTAGTCTGACCAAGTGCTGCCCCATTAAACCCTCGGCGCCAGCCCATCTGTTCACACGTTTCCTACCGGGCAGCCGGAGCTGCCAGCACCGAGGAACGGGGAGTCGACAGAGCCGGCCCGGGCTGCCTGCGCACCTCTGGGGCACCTGGGCTAATCCTGCCTGAAACGCCTCAAACCCAGCTGCTACGAACGCGCACCCCGGCAGCTGGGAAGGGCACAGAGCAAAACCCCGCTTCCTTCAGACGGTTCCTTCTCCGGGGCAAGACACTTACCTGCGGAAGACGCAAAAAGTCAGCAAAATCACCCAGCGCTCGCACCTCAGCGTGCAGCAACGCGACAATAATCGAGGGTGAATTTTCAGGCCTGCTGTTCCTCCCGCTTCCATTAGCGAGTCATTATTTCTCGACCAGGACAACAAGCAAAAAAGATTCTACTTCGCTTTCCCTGGGGGCAGGAGGAAGGGTTGGAGAGGAAGCAGGAGCAGGGAACTTACAGTCACTGGAACAGAGACTATCACTTTTTCCCTAGATCAGGGGTTATATATTCTTGTCGCTGGGATAAAACCTGAAATGCAAAACAAATTCAGACACCCAATCGCTGATAAAAACAGGCCAGGAAGCCTACAAGAGCTGAGCCCGTAGCGCAGCTCACTTGCCATTTAAAAATACTTTCGAACTGGTAATTACAGGCTCAGGCTTCTAATGGTAAAAAGTAATTTTTTTTTTTTTTTAATTTAAATTGAGTCGTAACTTTTGTTTGGTAAATCTCAAAAAATTACTGAATTAGAAATCTGTAAAAAAAGCAGGATGTAGGGAGGGTAAAAAACTGAGCCTGACGTTACAGATTTCAAGCTATCTCACAACAGTCTAGGAAGCCTCTGAGCCGGATGCTACAGAACACAGAAGAAACAGATGAACCTTCAATGTGAGCATGCTCAGGGTGGTCAGCAGGGAACGGGAAGTAGAGAAGCACAAGTAAATCATGTCTCACAACAGCTGCTGTTTCATTCCCCCGCTGAAAAATGGACACAAAACATGGGATTTCCAGGTCTGGGTTTGGTTTTTTTTTTTCCTTCTGGACAACGGATGCGGGGTTAAAGCACGTTCCTTTCCTCTCCCCCTCTCCCCATCTCAAAGGATTTCAGTTACTATTCCAACCTCAACAGCAGCCAACAGTCATCCTGGGTGCGCAAAACCCTCCCCTCCTTACCGCAGTGATTTCATCTGAGCATGCCCAGTAGGAATGGTTCAGAATTAGACCAATCCACCTACAGAAAACGCCAACACAGCTCCAGCTCCCATACCGCAGAGTTCATCGGTTTGCTGGAACAGGTGGGGTGGGTTTATGTATGCGTATGGGAGGCTACAGGGGCCTGACACCGCAGCCCTGCTCACTGGCCCTTGCAAATGACACTGGTATCGCTTTCCTTGAAGATACTGGTGTCCACCGTAATTCTACAAGTGTAGTTAAATACTCAGTTTGCAAGGATAACCACTTCCAGTGTCATAGGATGATGCAACATCTGCAGAAGCGTTGTCTGCTGCCCCCGACCGAAGGAGGTGGAGTCACAGGCGCGAAGTAGGCATGGACTTTAATATTGGGTAAATGGGTCTGAAAAGACAAACACAATGTGTAAAGTGACAAGGGCAGTGGCAGCGCAAGAGTCAGAGAGAACTTGAGCTAGGCCTGGCTTACTTGTCTTCAGACTACGAACTAACAGACACATGAAAACCAGAGTCGGACTCTTTCAGTTCACCCACGTGATTTCCCCACAGACTCTGGGTTAGCAAAGCTTTTTCTGTTACCAGAAAACAGAGCTACAGGCAATAAGAAAAAATGCTGCTCTTTCCTCGCCATTAATCCCGCGGTAGCTGCGGGGAACGGAACATCTAACTGCACGGACCAGTGTTCTCTTTGCAGATGAAATGTTAGCATCACTCCTCTTTTACAGATGGAGAAACAGACTCAGGAGGGGAATCACGGGGACACGGAGCGCCTCAGCTGACCAGCGCTGGCTCCGTCCCACTCACAAGGACGCGCAGCCTCCCCTACATCAGGCTGGCTTTATTACAGGATTAGCTGGAGTTATTTATATGGGAGGCGTCAGTACAAAGCGTGCTACAATCTACGCTGGGCACGGAAAGCGGTCGAGGGGAGGTGCCGTTCTACATGTTTGCTGCGGCTCTACCTCTCGGCCCCTCGTTTACACAAGCACGAGTGCCTGTAAAATGCGCGCTTGCATGCTGGGTCTGCTCTGGTCCTTTCTGCTACTACTGGGTGAACGCAGCGATTATCTCTCTTCCCTACCAGCTCGCGTCCCTCCCCATCCAGCCTTCTGAGGGCGGGACAGCTATTCATTTAATAGGTGATGCTTCTCACAATACTTTTAAGAATGAGCACCAGATCATGAGGAATCTGAAGCCTCAGCCCTCCCTCCTCCCACCGGATAAAGTGTTCAAGTCACAGCCTTAGCGGTGTTTTAATTTGGGGATTTTTTTGTGGTGGTTTTTTTTTTTTGCCTTTTTTTTTTTTTTACCCTGAGTCTCTTGATCCCTGCCCGCGTGATTTGCTGACAGTCATACAGTTCTATCCTCTCCAAGCTGTGGCAGCTTTTCAGGTGCTCCAGCGAGGCGTCCGTGATCAAAGGGCAGTTGTCCAGCTCGATCACCTCCAAGCGGTCGTGTGCGCAGGCGCCGTTTCCCAAGTGACGAATCCCGTCATCCGTGATCAGCTCACAGTGGGACAAACTCTGCACCCAAACACAGCACGTTAGCAGCCCCTGCCATCGGCAAGCAGAAGCCAACACCCTGCCGGGGGGCACTGTGGGACGAGTGAGAAGGTGGCCTACGCTTCACTGGTTTGGACTGGTTTGCCACACGGGGGGTTTGGATGGGTCTATAGCCTCTCCTTGCACTGGAGCCACGGCTGTTTCAGACTCCAGGCACTGGGCTCCCAATGACCAACACGCCTGCAAGGGCAAAACTCAGAGCTGAAGCACAATGGGAAGGGCAGCTGCTGAAAGATGAGACCCACAGGGGCAGGAGGCAGGACAGCACAGAAACGGAATGAACACCTCTGCTATCGAAGAAACCACCATTGTAAAATCTGTGGCCTTACCCACCCTGGGAAGGGCCCCGTCACTGGCTCCTGGGACCAGCAGAAGTACATCATCACCTACTTGGTGCATTTTTTTGTTTTGAGGCAGCTGCATCTTAAAAGTTCTTGAGGAAGAAGCAGGGTTTGAGCTACGGGATAGCACCAGCCTGTTGCTTGGTTGAGGGGCGCAGCCTGCAGAAGGGATGGCTGCACAGGAGAACCCACTGACCGGCATCCCCCCACCTCCCAGGACAGGTTTTCTCACGACAACAATGGAGGCAGGACACAGCAGAGACCAGGACTCCATTCCCAAAAATTTAGACCGAGAGGAACATTGCGTTCCAGGTCTCAGCTGCCCAGCTTTACACCCCAGGTGAGAAGGGCTGCAGTCTCCTCTCCTGCAGATGGACTGACAGCCCGGTTTGCAGATTCTGCTAGGCTGGCTGAGGACAGCCAGAGGCCGGTACCAGGAGAACCCAGTGTCCTATAATTCATTCTCAGGCAGCTGTGGGTGCCTGGACCGTGATTAATGCTAGCAGTAGGGGAGGGACAAGAGGTTCTTCAGGGTCAAGTTTCTAGCCAAATTCTTCCAAGCCTTTGCAACATGTCTGTGATGTCAGAGAGACAAATCCCCACGGGCAGTGCTTAAAATCCCTTTGTTTATAGAAAGAAAATGCTGAAAGTCTCATTTATAATACTCACCAGAACCTGAAGCCGTGGACAGTGTATGGAAAGCTGGATTAGTGTGCTGTCTGTTATCTGGAAAAAAAGAAGCAGCCCTTTCACGCTGGGTGCTTTGCACAAGGACTTTCCCGCCCTAAAAGAAAAACTGCAAACTTTTGCCTAATCCATGGCAGCGTTCCCCACAGCCACTCTCCTGAGCCCCTCGGGAACTCATCTCCGGCGTGACCACACTTCAGACGTACGGATTCTTGCACTCCCTTACAGATATCAACTCATGTCCTTAAAGGACTGTTAAGACATAGGTATGTGGGTTTTTTTTTCCCCCACACTTCCTTAAGTAGCTCTCATGAAATGAGCTCACAACTGAGAGAAGCAAGCGAGCACACCTCTTCAACACCCCAACGTCTCCTAAATGTTTGTCCCTCAAAGTACAAGAGGTGTTCAAATCCCCTTCCGACAGCGCGGTGGATTGCCGAGTTGCTCCTCTCTGTTCTTCAGGAAGAAAGAGACTCAACACAATGGCTTTCTAATCTAAAAGCCTTCAGAAGGGAACTTGCTGGGCTGTCTTTGTTCAGTGCAGTCAGTCCAAGGACACAGCCCAATTTTTCTTCTTCCTTTTTTGGGTTAACTTTAAATCACTTCCTGTCTGGACTATTGTACTTTCCTCTTGCGATCTCCTGAATTTCTGCCCTGTAAACATCAGGAAGTACAGAATACTGGGGTCACGCTGTTCTCATGGCGGGAAGCAAAATCCTATTATCTCCACTGTCTTCAGCTGAATCGATTTCAAAATCTACCCTCAGGGTTTGAGATTTTTCATGGGATCTCAAGTAAATTAAACTATTTTCCCCCGTAAATGCTACCTTGAAATGGTTACCAGCTTACGGCACATACCCTACAGAATAGCGTGTAGTCACATATGAGAGCGCTCCTTAAAACCAACAGAGACAGCTGCAGCGCAGGGTTATAAGAGACTCAACAATACCAGGCTCATTACGATTCATCCCACTGCCTTTGGGGAAGGCTAATGGTAGCACAGGCACCCCAGGCACCCCAGTTTTATTTCAAGTTGTTGCCACGTCCTCTATAAAATCACTGCTGTTCTAACCACCTGGCTGTATTTTTTAAAAACAGGTAACTTCTGTTATTTCTAGCACTACACGCAGCACAAACCTTCCCTTGCCTTACGCGCAGAGATCGTACTCTGGGACTTTATCTTGTGTCAAGGGTCACAATTCACACCTCTGTTACACGACCTTCAGGACACATCTATCACTATTAAAGGTCTCTCATTATTTACAGTGGCATTCATTACTCTGAAACACGAACACAGGATCAAACTACAACAACAATATTTTCTTGTCCAAATATATCCGACCTTCTTGCTCAGGATTCTAAACCAAGTTCCGATTTAGAGACAATCCACGTTTTCACGATCTTCCCACGCTGCTGTGACTGTGCTAAAAACTAAAGTATCAGCCAGAGGTGGCACCCCCTACCTGGATGCACTCTTCCAGGTCCATTTTTTCAAGCTCGTGGCAGTTCTGGGAACAAACAAAAGATTGCACACGCTAAATGCAAAGTTCAGACAGCAAATATAAACGCAACTACAATAAACCAGCCCTTTTTAATTAAAAAAGGAAGGTTTTTCCTCCATGAAACATGATGACTGAAAGGGAAGTTTCCTGCTTCTTTATGAAACACCACCAAGCACAGTAGCGGAGATCTAGTAATTTCACTCATTTAAAGGCACCGAGGTGTTTTTTTTGAATTCACAGAAAGTAAAGGAGGTTAAATTTAGGGTCAGTTGTACAGAACACAGATTAATGTAGAAAAAACAATCAGTGAATTTTATAACTCTCAAATATTTGACACGTCACACAGTTTGGACACGCATCCTCCTAGACGTGTGGGTCAGGGCAACGCCCTAGATTACATACAACCCAGTTTTTAGAACTTAGCTTCCACTCAAACGCCGAGGCCAAAAGCATTAGGAAAATCTATATTAAAGAGAAAGCTACTGTTTGTTCATATCTATCACGAAAAGCAGACACTTGATGAAAAAGTGGAGATGAGCACTTACCCTAGCTAGAGTGGTAAAGCCCACATCTGTTAGTTGAGAACACCTTGCAACTTCTAATATTCTGCACAGAAAGAATTTATAATAACCATGGTGGAGTCATTTTGCTTTTCAGAGTGTTTCATTAAAAGCTTCCAGCAACCCAGAAAAGTTTGACCCGGTTTAGGCCGTGCTCTCTGAGAGGATAATTTGCACAGAGCATCCACCCTCTATACCTGAGTGTAGGTCACAGGGAAAGAAAAGAAGTCAGGCTAAAAGGGAACTCCAAGGGTGGCCCAGGCCGCACCCCGCTACGAGGCACGGAGGTCTAATCCGACAACTGTTGCGCTAAGGCGCTCTTAAAAACCTCCATTGCTGGACACTCCACAACCTCCCCAAGCGATCTCCTGCGGTTTCCACCCAAAACAGAGATCTCGTGAAAAAGGGCGTCACACACGACAACCTGGCAGACGGGCACGAAAGAATAAATATTTCATGCCACGACAGAAGGGTCTGAAGTCTTCCAAGAGGCGAACTGCTTGCTTCTGTGACAACAGATCAACTTCCTGGCAGACAGTTACCGCAGCTCTGCAGAGGTTTGCTTCACCATGCTAACATATTTATCTACCTTTATCGAGAAGAAAGCCGACTTGCCTGAAACGCGTTACGCGTTTTACCGTATGGAGCTTAATACTGTAAAGCTGCAGCTGAACACAAACAGAGAAACCGACTGGAACTGAAATCATGTTTTACCTTCCTCTTTCAGAACTGGTTTCTATACACTTGCATGCTGCACTTCGTACCCAGAATTCTTTAAATGAGCTTATCACAGAAAACAGTTGTGGGTTCCCTCCCGCCCCGCCAAGACGACACGTATTTTATGCCATTTAAAACAGGCCACTCAGCTGTTACAGATGTCAGGCAGTAAAACTCCCTCTTCTTCCTGCACCTGGCCATGAATTATAGCGAAGGCTTCCTGAAGAAACTTGCCCTAATTAAAAAAAAAAAAATCTGAAAAAAAAATAAAAAAGCAAACACCTGCAGAGATGTCACTGGGAGCCCACTCTGTCAAGCAGAGTGAAAGTTCGCACAAATTCCATCTGCTACAAAATCACCACGAAAACCCTGCTAACGTCACACGACAAGGGGAAACAAGGTTGTTTAAATGTGTTTTCAGTTCTCAACACAAAGGTAACCGAACCTCAACCGTTTTTCACGGAGGAACAGAAGTAGATACACAACGGCCTAAGGGGAGACTGTACTCGGGGAGCTACTGGCAGCGCACACCACCACGGCACGGAGCTCTTCTACCACTGCTCTACTCGCACAAGTTTAGAAACTGCGAGTTTGGGTAAAAACTACGATCATCCCGCAGCAAAAGCCCAGAAAAAGCTCAGTGATAAAAAGCGCACTTTCAGGAGGACCGTCAGAGTTCTAAAACGGCTCAAATATTGCACGGCCACGTCACCGAGGTCCTTTGCTCAACACGCAACGGGTCGCTGGAGCTCGGGTAACTGCAGCGGAGACTTACCTAAGCCGTGGGCAGTTCTGTCCCAGGGCGTTCAAGATGGCATCTGTAATGTTACAGCAGCCTGAAGCACACAAGGATTGTAACTTGTGGCATCCTCTGCATATTGTAATGAGACCATCATCTGTTATTTGCTACAAGAAAAACAATAACAACATCACAAGCCATAACAACGGAGGTGGAGGTGCAAGGCACGGCGCGTTTTCCTCCTCACGCTTCCAACCGGGCACTTAACTGAGGCCAAGTTAGGCTTCTTTCAACCCAAAAATGCATTCAAATATTTCACTGGAGCAGGTGAAACGGGATAAGCCACATTGAAGTGACTTGTAAGCATTTGGAAAATGATTCCACAAGCACGGAAATGTTTCTGAGCTTGGGCCACGTGAGCGATGGGGGAAGGCACCGTAGCAGCGGGCCCAGACTCGGTCTCCTGCCTTCCTTTGCAACTCTTGCTTGTACAGACCTTCCCGGCTGAAACTCAAGACAAGAAAGCACCTAACAGTCAGAGTTACCAACAAAACAAGCAGCAGGTTGTTTTCACTACCAACCTTTTAAAAATACACTTCGGTGATTTGGGACCAAAACCTGAACTGCGAGAGACAGGCTCACAGCCCACATCACGTTAAATTCACCCCGTGGCTCAGCAGCTTATCGACCCGCTGTGCCTGGACACACGGGGTCCGTCCAGCCCCGCCTGCCCTGCTCACCAGTCTGGGACGGCACCGGTGCATGAATCTGCTCCAGGCGTTTCCCCACGCGAGCACGAGGGGCTGGGGCTCGGCGTGGCTGTGCTAAGGAGCTGCAGGGGATGGAGAGCGATGCTTACAGTGGGGTGAGGGATAAAGGGACAATAGGTGGCAGAGGCTGTGTGTGCTGGGGGACCACGTTAAACCTCACTCAGTTCTTTGGTTCTGGATTTTCAGAGGCAGCCAGACTCGATCCCCACAGAAAAACACCAGCCTAGGGACTGGCACAGCTTCATTTAAAATAGAAACCAGCAAGCCTGGGGGCTGGTAAGCCCAAGCGCCAGGGTGAGATGAAATAAAAACTGCAAAGAACTCAGTATTTTCATTTAAGGCAATCAAAAACCATATTAGTTTTCTTCTCCCTTCTGCCTGTTTGCCTCTCCCCTTCCTGCCTCTCCCCTAGACACAGGTCTGGAACTTGCCAACAGCCTGGCTCTTCCTTTGCAAGCACCCAGTCTCAGATGGATGGGCACCAGTCTCTAACCAGTCTAGTAACTGGTAAAGCTACTCCTTCCACAGGACTGGGAAAGGACAGACCTGCAGCCCCCAAAGGCTTTGCCTGCTTCCGTGGAAGAGACTGTCCAGTCACCACTGCGTCAAACTGCATGATGGTATGTACAAAGAGCCCATTCCAATTCTTTTTTTTGCATAAATAGCCATTTTTGGCACTGCAGAATATCTGATTTAGAGCCCTTCTGTGCAGGGAAACTGCACTTCTGGGTTCAGTGTTATAAAGAGACCGGAGGAACCGCCTGGCAAATCACCACGCAAACACTCCAGCCCGATGGAAAGAATTTTTCCAGCCAGTCCTGCAAATGAGCTTAGAAGCCCCGTGGGCAGGGCAAAGAGACGAAGCACTCTGACAAACTGAATTCTCTGACACTGTTTCAGGGGCTTATTCAGCATTACTGAACGCTACCAAAAAGCTGTTCTTCATCAACGATTTTGAAAAGTCTCGTAAAATTTACAATTGCCCTGTCTGCACGGATGATGACGTTTCTGGGATGAGTGGTTCTGCTTAGAGATGGCCTCTAAATGCGCAGGGAAATCATAGGAAGCTTCACTTACTAAGCATGTTTGAAGGTTTAAAGCCACCAGTTCAGGACAATGTGCACCGATGTATTTCAGAGCTTCGTCCTCAAGCTGGAAAGAAAAATTTAGAGACTGAAGCAACCTGTTAATACTTGAAGTAATCGTCAAAATAAATCTTCAGAACAATAAAGCATCTGTGGTCTGGATACGTATAGGGAAGGAGGGCAGTGCACCGAAATCTCAAAATCCACACAATAACTGCATGCTTTTTTTCTTCCCCCTTCCTCAAACCACCTCAGGAACAGAGTTCAAAAGACCCACAACACTGAGTTACTTATTTAAAGAAAAGCTGATCTGTCCAACATGCATCATTAACAAAGCAAGTAGTGGAATCAGAAACTATTTACAGGAATTAAGGAAAAGGTTCACTAGTGAGGGCCCACGAGTAACACCATTTTTATATCGCAATACTGGAACTCAGAAAAAAAGAAGGCTTATTTCAACGCGAGGAGCACAAACATGCCCAGGTTGCTTTCTGATGATAAAAAAGCCTGCTATTCTTACATCTATACGAACAGATGGCAAGTAATTGATAACAAGGATGTATTGCCATCAATATTACTCACGACTCCATAAATTACTAGAAACTCAAGCTGTTTCTATGACCTGGATTCTCAAAATAGGCTGAGATTGTTCTATCTTTAATCAAGTCATTTTTACAGCCATGTATACCCATATTAAAAACCCAACAGTGGTATAAATTTAGAAAAACTACTGACTGTAGCCCTTACAGCTGGGCTTGCTTGTGCACACAAGGGTATTACTGCTTTGTGCACATAACCTCTGTATTAGTGCTTTGCTTATCATCATAACCTTTCAGGAGTTTGGGTCCAGGCACAGGAGAAATAAGCTTTTTGCAAAATAAACACACAGAGCTGTTTTTCTATACACAGCAGAAAAAAACGGCACTTATTGACTCGTACTTAAGGTATCCCTACCCCCAAGAAAAAACAAACAAACAAATCCAAAACAAGTAAGGGCTGTCAGTGTTTGGGTACAAGGATCTAGCAGAGCAGGGGTCATTTTCCAGGTCTATCTTGAGGCTCTTAAAACTCCCAGGGGCCTCTGGGTCACAGGTTTCAACTCTTGCAGGGTCAGTTTTACTCTGCCTTTTCAAGGACAAGATTCTGAGATAAATGTTTGCTCCTCTCTAGCCTATCTGTCTGTGTTAAAAGGACCCCAGCCCACTTCAGTGAAAAAATAAGAACTAGCCCCCACATTCTTTGTGAATGAGCTTTGCAAGGAGCTCGTGTTCACTGGAAGAGTAATGCTCAAGGTTGAACACCCCAGTTCATAATTGATATAACTCCTCAGCCAAGCTGTAATACAGGGAAATATTTAACATATTAAACTTTTCAATGATTCACCAGGTAAGACAGTAAAGAAGGATGAAAGAAAGTAAGTTAGTCTAAATAACAAGGAGCCTAACGGGGGTGAGAAACCCCCTTTCAGCTGTAAGAGTTAGTGTATTTATACATTCCAAAGTCCAAGCACCACCGTCTCTGCAGCCTCTTCAAAACACACTGTTATAGCTCAAGAGCCATACGATACACGTGAGGGAATAGTACTACGTTCCTGGCTGGCTGCAGAGAAGTCTTTTCAAGGAGTCACACGCGCGGTGATTCTCTTTGACAAACTAGAAGATCCAAAGGACACGCAGAGGAAATCCTATCACCAGCGCAGATGAAAGTACTGTCACGCTTTCTCAAATTTTCTGAGCCTTCAGGAATGGATGGGCCTGGCCATGAATAACAGAGCTGTCTCCTCTTTAAAAAAGTTTGCTCAATGTGTTCCCGATGGGGAAAAAAAAAAAAGAAGAATGATTCTACAGCTAGATATGCAATTTGTTCGCTGTCCCACTATTCACGCTGAGCTCAAAGCTATTAAGAATTTCAATAAAAGCAGTTAATCTCCAACAGACAGATTGTGAGCAATTTCAGTAACGTAACATTTCTGGAAAGAGAAAAATCCCCCAATACTTCATCCCCACGCTTGCGGTTACAGCAGAAATAAGCCAGCTGACATCATTCAACGTGAGCACTCTCCATAGAGCCGTACCTGCGTGCAGCCTTTCAGAAACAGGGCTTTGAGTCCACCACAGCCTCTCACCAGGGCCTGGATGCCATCCTTAGTCACTTGGTCGCACCAGGAGATATACAGCTGTTCCAGCAGTGGGCATCCCTCGCTTGGGAGGTGAAAGGAAAAGCGTGTGCAAACTTGGTTTTGTTTCGGAAGGAAATCCTGCTTCAAGCCAGAATCTGGGAAATACCCATTTCTGGGACCCACTCCAGCACGATGCGCACCCACACCCCCACGGGGAACGCTTCTGTCGGACGTCACCTCCAGGTGTGACGAGCTCTCCAAAGGCAGCATGAGGAGCTCTAAAGCAGGGCATTAGTAGGGTAAAAGACCATCGATTTACCCCATTTTGGACACCTCCCAGCTCCTGTACGAGGACAGACACTCTGGGCTTTCTGGATCTGAATGCAGCCAAAGCACCCTCAATGAAAACCCAAACCAGAGCTGATTTCTGTGTCTAACTTTCCATGCGTAACTTTGCATTTGCAAATAGCTGCCAGTACGAGTAACGCTCAAGCGCAATTTGTAATTAGGAAGAGGTATAGATGCTATCATGTATATAAGATAGCTGCAGCACAAATGTGACCACGTGAAATTAGAGTCAAGGATGAAGACCCTCAGGGAAAGGCTCAAAGTATTTTGATGTAGCTACAAAAACAAGTTAATCATTCATTTGTTCTTTCAAATCTGTGTTTTCTTCTGGTGCCTAGATTCACCCTCCAGTATTTTTTTCTCCGTGATACATCTTTCCTGTATTTTATTTTTTTTCCACTGGTATGTGACTTGAATTTATTTTTTTTTTTAATAGCTTGGCCTCTATTGTTACCTTTAGTGGGTTTTTTTTGCCTCCTTTTCTGTCTCAGTATCTTCCCACCAATGTCTGTCTGTCCCTTCCTTTTCTAGATTACTTGGCAATTCCATTTAGCAGATTTAAGCAGTTATATGCCTCCTAAGCAGTTTAAAAAGACAAATAGTCACACGCTGGTGTTCACCCTCTAGCTATGTAAGCAATTGCTCAGTACGCCATGGTATACTTCCAATGAAGAAGTTGACTCTTACTAAACGAGTATTTTTAAAAAGGCAGACTAAGACTTTTGTCTCCCCTAAAATCCCTCCTCCAAGGCTTTAATGGAATGTAATTCGTCTTCTACTGCTAATAACCATCAGGACGGATACAAACAAGGTCGAGGGCAGCTTTTACTGAGTCCTCCTGTGTCTCAGCAAACCAGGAGGCACAGCGTGGGAATGTTGAGCTCTGCTGGGGAATGCCTGAATTCTAATCACAGTTACACCTCAGCCTGCGTCAGTCTCCTCCGAGGCACACGAGAGACACGGGGCACTGGTGGGTCACGCTCTCTGGAATCAACTGGCAAAAGTCAATGTTGTTGACTCTTACCTCAGTGCTTTCAGGGACAGGTTGGTTATGGAAGTGCAGGAAGCCAAATCGAGGTGCCTGAGTTTAGAGCAGAACTTACTGAGGCTGGTGCACGTACTGAAAGAGAGCACACAAGGCGCACTCATGCAATAGATCTACTCACAGTCATATACATTTCATATGACATGCTTTATATTATCTACTGCATGCTCAAGCCTGGCCTCCCCTTAAAAAAATAAAGGGGGTGGAGAATATACCACGGTGCGCACAGAACAGGGGATGAGGGGCGAGCAGAGATGGGAACGCTACTCACGCATCTGTGATCTTGGTGCAGCCGTTCAGGTTCAATACTTCAATGTTTCTGCAGTTCTGCGCAAAGGTCCTTTAATAAAAGGAAAGAGAAAACACGGTATTTTTCAGGCAATAGACTTCCAGATGTTCCACAACATTGGTTTTAACCAATACCATTTTGTAAAGTTGTCTCAAACAGAATACGTAAATAAACCGACTAAATAATTTATGTCGCCCCATATCTTGCCTTGGCATCTCCCAGCCTAAAGGCAAAAGCTTCTAATTTGGTGCCAATTCCTACTTAGCCTGAAGCAGCAGCTGGCATAATTGTAATGAGAACTGAGAAAAATGGCTACTGGGTGAAGTTAAAAATGAGAAATTAGAAAGGCTTATATGTTACTGCTCTCAGTGTTTTACATTAGACACACAAGCCAGAGATCTCAGTTCCAAAGCGTTCATAAATTATTCCAGTCCTCTGTGGTTGTAGAAACCAAGTCATTCTTTACATCCCATTTAAAAGCAGAAAGAAGCCGTACCACTACCTTAAAGCATTGTCTCCCACTCCTTGACAGCCACGCAGGCTTAACTTCCGCAAGAAACCCCCACATCTTTTCGAAATATTCTCAACTACTCGGCCCTGCGGGAGACAGAAAGAATGACATTAAAACCCTAAAGTCACCTGATCATTCCAAAAGTTTAATTCAAAATTTTGCAGATTAACAACAGTTTGTTACTCTAGGTAAAACAGCGCTAAGGCAACAAAAAGGCTGTGATAATAATCTAAGGCAGGGAGAGGGAGAATTATTCAGCTTCTGAAGATGGAGAGACAAGGAACAGCTACCTAAAGCCGCTCGGGCTAGTGACTGAGGAACCTCCTGCCGTTCAGAGCTCCCGGACATCGACACAGACTACCCAGGAAGGATGAAAGCAGCAATGCCATTGCTACAACACGGGCAGTAAGATGTACAAACAGGGACAGCCCCTGTACTGCAACGGAGATACTTCAATTTCTACTCAAAATAGAGATGCAGCAGAACCAGCCCATGAATTATAGTCTCACAGAAAAAGGGATTCAAACATTTGTGTATGAGACACCTAGGAAAATGTTTTTTTAATTTCAAATTTTTAACCAGTGGAAGCCTCCAAAGGCCCCACTACAAGCTAGCATTTAGCCAGCTATCTCTCATTGCGCATGAAGTGCAAAAACCATTGAGAGAATATTTGTATCAGTGTTCAGAAATTAAAAAACCTTCCCTTCTACTTTAGTCTACACGGTCGCTCATCACAGAACAGGAACGTCACTCGGTTCTTCAAGTACTAGCTGGCTATTAAGACCGCTATAATGAAGATGTTCTACCTTTTTCCAGTCCAAAAAACTATCAAGCATCAGGCTCGCTACCAGATAATACCACAATCAAAAAAAGGGACACCAGCTTAACCAGGTCGCTGCACGAGCTCCTGGAGACATCTGGCCGCTCGCTGTCGGGGGCTGCGGGAGCTGCTCCACAGCCGCAGCGCGCCGCCGGAGTGCTGCCCCGGTGGAAGGCTGACGCTCAACCTGCGCCTCCGTGTAGAACGGCTGGCAGATCTGAAACTGTCGGTGGGGTTCTGCAATACCTCTAGCAGGCCTATGAATCCATACGCTTGAATTAGAGGATTCAAACGCGTTTATATGTAGAATTTACATCAACTGGTGGATTTTTATTCCTTTAAAGCAAACACCATTCAGGACGTCATAAAGCCTGGCAGGAACTTTCAGGTTAGGTACAACACATTGAAGCATTTTGTTTTAAAGGGGAAGTCTGTGCTTATGCAGGAACACGTGTTTGATGTATAGAGTGGTGTACGAGACACAAAGAGACATTAAAACCACGCAAAAACCACTCAAGAATGAGAAAAGCCTAGTTTGTATTCGCAGCGCTCCTGCCTCTCTCCCTCCTCCGCAGACCGGTGACAGCAGCAAGGCTGAGCAGCTCCTGCTACCTCCACAGGCCGGGCACCGCCGATAGCTGTGCTCTACCTCCGTGAAATTAAATAATTATATGGGTGCAGAACTTCCAAGGCCTGTTAAGAGATAGTCTTTATTATCAAGAACAAATATCACACCATTTACTTCCTTCAAGAAGTCTCAGGCCAGGCTCCTGCAAGCACACAGAAGCCACAGTGTCACAGGCCTGTTCCCTCACCCGGGCTCGCAGCTGCCTGGATACACAGCTGGCAGAAGGAGATTATTTTAACTCTTTCCTCCACAAATAACGTGTGTATTTCCCATCACTTCCCACAAGGTGTGAATCTTCAGTCAACTAGTTTATGCCTCTGTCTGTAACGAGTTAAAGTGATACCCTCCCTTATCTCCCTCCTCCAACACGTTTTAAAGAGGATATAACATTCTGGTAAGAGACTTAAGGTTTTTTTTTTATTGTCCCTTTTTGATTAATGCAATTTTAATTTTAAGAACAGCCCAACAGCAGCATCCATTCCTATCGGTGCCGGGTAGACCCCATCTAACAGGTTTAGAACAGCTACAATGAAGCATTTCCAAAGCTGCATCTTTTAGGAGCAGTTCTGACCTCGTCCCGCTGAATCACCTTCGCTTACATTCCAGTTTTTGATATTAAAGGTAGACAGGAAAGGATAGACACATCGCAGGCCACGTTTTGAAGGACAGTCAGTCTTAATGGTCTAAGTCAGTGCTGTGTTAACGTTTCTTTGAGTGAAAGGAGAAGTAGCCTAAATTCTGCTACACGGAAGCAGTGGTTTTCCACAAGAACATACCTATTCAACTTATTTTTGTTTTCAGAATACATGGAACGATACTTTCCTTCTATTACAACCTTCAAGCCTCGATACAGATATGTAATTCTGTCCATTTTCAAAAGCTGAATGGATTGCTGAGATTTTAAAGACTCCCTGAAGCTAAGAAGAAATAAAATTAATGATCGCTATCTCCAGGGAAGGTAAAAAGGGTTATGCTGGGAGTATTAATCCGTTCTAGCCTGTAATTACATTTTAACAAGAAAAAATGGGTTTGTATGTCACTTAATTATACCTCAATATCCCTCTGGAAATTGAACAGGTCAATTCGCTGCCAGTTACTGCCATCCAGGGCCAGAACATTCCATGCCTTTATCGGGGGGAAAAAATGTAAATGTGTTGTTAATACGAAAAAAAGAGCACCCGCCAGTGGGGACCTAGTTACATTTTGTTCCTTTTAGAAACAACATTCTGTCTCAGATGTCAAAAGCAACAAGTAATTACAGCCAACAAGGAAAACCATGCAGTTACCAGAACCACGTGCTCGGGCAGGAGGCCCCTCACCTACGCGGCCCGCTCCTCGCGGGTCCCCGGAACAGGGAAGCCCGCGGTGCCCCGGCCCCTTCTGCTCCCACGGGAGGTGGCGATGCTGAGCCCAGGACGGGAGGCAGCGCTGGAGCGCGGGCGTCTTCGCGGCCCTGGCTGGAATCCAGTCCCCTCCGCGGCACCACCAGCTCAACCAACGCCTTTAAAGGGCGCTAGCAGGGCCAGCACGAAGACGGGGGATACCAGGACACAGGCGAGTCCCAGAGGAGACCCTGCGCCAGGCATCTACGCTGACAAGAGAAGTGACGCTAGTCTGAGGGCGCGGAGGGCTCGGCGGTGCTGGGACAGAGGACCGTGCGGTGAGATCCCACAGCGGAGGGCGAGGCTGTCTCTTGCACACCTTCTCTCTGCCTCGAGCAGAAAGAGGTGCTCAAGGCAGTCCCGCAGCCTGGTGCACGGGGCGCTGTGTCCCGCGGACAGAGAAATTCAAAGCTTTGTAAGCTGTCTCGATAAAGCATCCAGCTCTTACCTGAGAAGTACGCAGCACTGCCAGAGCGACAGCGTTTACTACCACTGACTTATGTGGGTTTTTTTGTTTTTGTTTTTAAAAAGAAAAACAAAACAAACAATCTCATGTGGTTCATGCTACAAATGAGAACCAGGAACTGAAAGTTAGCCATTCTGCCCTTAATGAATCAAAAAGGTGGTCATCAGAGTACTATACTTGAAGCTTTAACTACGTAATCAAAGTAAAGAACTGGGTCTCATAATAACCATGAGTCCATCGCTACAGAAGAGTGCATGTATTTTTATACTACATCTCTTACATGCTCTAAGCTACATCTCCATCACAATATAGCAGTTCTTGTGCAAGCCACATATAGGCTTAGAACAGCCGACAGAACTGTAAGCGTTAATTGATTTTCTGCATTTTTAATCTCCTTGCTGGTATTTGTTTTAAGGCCTCGTGACTGCCATGATAAAAGTAATAGCTCCAGAGGAAGAGAAACGCATCAACAGATGCAAGTTATAACACAGCATATTTTTAATGTGTGATGGAGGCAACGTTACGTGCAGCCTTTCTGTAGCTCTGTGCAGACACTTCAGTCCTTCACAACACGTGCTGTGTCACACAGTGACTAACGGGTTCTCCGATGCCCCGTGGACTGTGTCAAGAGGAGCAAGCGACAAAAACGGGTGCACTTTGACACCGGCAAGGATCTTTGACGGCCCGTTTGGGTTAATGTTGTTCTGCTGGAGCAGTGAATTTCAGCTTGAAGATCTTTCACTAGAAGATCTATGTTATTCAGAGAACGTGGGACGATAACCGTAATGCCTAGGCACCACACAGGGTATTTTTCAACGCAATCAAAAATGTTTAAGCATGGTTGTCTTTATTCTCATGTACTCTGAATAACGAGACAAGTTATGGCTCAAGTCTGAACCCAGGACTGATCAGTTTTGCACAGGTGTTGCTCAGCACCGCCTCTGCCAGCACGGCGAGCACACCACTACAAACGCCTTCCCGTGTGACCAGATTTCCACTCTTGCAGTAGTAACGCTTCCTCTGCATGTCTTTGCTATTAGATACTGGCAGGATAAAGTATCTGAACAAATCTGGTAGCTCTGTATAACTGGACCTGCAGCTGGAGGACTTTTCCCAAGCGAATAAACCAAGCTGGATTTCATTAGCTGAAGCCCACAAAACTATGAGCTACCTGAGGAAAAAAAAACAACCCTAAACAAAACAGACACTAATTTTTTTCTTTCACACTTACTTCAGCTGCATCCAAGTAGGAAGGTAAACTTTCACTGACTATGTGGCATCTTTAGAAACCAAAATTTCTGTGTCCCCACCAAAAAGCACAAGATGCCACTTTAGACTCATCTAAGTGTGGTGTTTTCATCAGCGCAGGCCTCCTGTACAAACCCAGGCTGACCAGAGAGTTCTTGGGCAAAAGGTCACCCACCTCCCCTTCGTAACCTGCTCAGGGCCTGGGACACCGGCAAAACGGTACTGAAGCTTTGAGTCGCCCTTCACTGGTGCCATCAGAAGTTTCTGGTGTCGCAGCGTTAATATGGGACACTAACAACAACCGCTGAGTTGCGCAAAGCTCCCTGGTACAAATCCTCCCGGTTTGACACGGTGGGGAAGGCCGGAGCGAGAGGATTGTCACCCAAATCCAATCAACTGTTAAAATCCACCAGCAAGGAGGAAGGTTCTTACCCTGGAAACTTGAGCGCAACGGCACAGAGTGACCACATCCAGGAAAGAGAAGATTCTGTAACAGAAATAAAAGATGCCGTATTGGTTATCTACATTTAAAACAAAGAGAACACAGAAAACAAAGCGGGCTGGGGCGGGGGGAAGGACTGGAAGCAGCAAAATTTCTTTGTAATTCAGTTGAAAGCTGCACTGTGAAAAGAAGTGCAGACCTAGCAGTTAACAAATGAAAGGAAAACACAGATAGTGAGCCACTGTGAAATAATAATCTCACTCCTTGCAGTATTTACGGCAGTAAAGGAGCGATTATTTATCAAAACAGCTGTGTATAGGTATTGTGTGGCCCAACAGTGAAACGGTCAGGATATGGCAGAATGAATGGTCACGTTGGGCTGATTTGGCCCCTACTTGACGCAGGAGCATCGCTGTGCCCGGTGCCTCTCTTCAACAGAGCCAACACCTTCGGCAACAGCTCTCCAGGAGCGGCAACGCAATAGTTAACAACTCATAGGTCAAAACAACACAACAGCCTGGTTTCAGTGCATGGATTATTCCTTTTTCACACAGCTGCACTAAACGTGAAGTGCTGTTCCCACAGAGGTCGGAGGAGTACTTTGCAACACTGCAAAGCAACTTGCACAGCCACATTGGTCCGACTGTGTGAGTACAGCGCGTAGCAGAGACGCGTTTAGGATCCAGCCCATGTGGTCGCTCCTCTGTGGAATGTCATTCCTCTGCCAGGGCACACCCAAGTGCTCAGGCCAACACCCTGGTGTTGCTGTCCTGTTTATTGGGGTAAAGGCATGACAGTAACACTTTGCAATGCTATACTGGGCTAAGGCATCCATGCTTTCGTCTCTGGCGTGTACACCCCTCTCTCTGAATGCAGGAAGCACCGATTTATGTACCAATTTATCAACATGGTTATTTTACAGTTTATGGTTATTCAAACGTATATACCACAACATATACACACATATACCTATACATACACAACATATATACCACGAAACAGAGAAGGTCAAGTGGACAGTAGAAAGATAATAAGGTCTCATTCTCTTCGACAGCAATTATAAACCCATAGGTTGAAATGTTTTTGCAAAGATAATACTAGTGTTTGACTACAAGAAAACACTTGCACATATGCTTTAATATTTTGACTTGAAGACCACCAGAAAGAGAAGGCAAATGTTGTCAGATGCAAATGTTAAATGTATGGGGCAAACAATTTTATTCCAATGCTATACGCTATTTTATAAGATACTCCTGTCAGATAAAGTATGGTTGTCCAGGAGAAATTCTGAGAACAGACAGAACTCCACTGCCCCAAAACTCTCCAGGCTTTCTCAAGAGAAGAGCGTATGCCCAGATTAGCAACTGTTGGGATACCTGCAACACTCCAGTCATCTCCCCTCAAGACCGTGGGCTTGGAGCGGGGTGTACATAAGCTTTCCTGTGTTCTCAGCAAACCTGCTTGTGCTCAAAGAGACTCAGAATGAGGAGATGTTGCTGGCAGCGTGTTCTTTGTGTGACTTATAAATTTAACAAACACCCTGTACTAACACGTTACCAAAACTCTCCTATAAAAACAAGCAAGCTGTATGACGTACTCATCTCCCCAGATCGGTACAAAGAATACGTCTGAATAAATAGCGCAGATACTGATGAAGGCGGGAGAAGAGGTGCTGAAGGAACAACTATTGTGTGCATCACATCTAAACTGCACTTTGTCCTAGAGATGAACGATAAGGGGTTATCGGGACCTTTGCTATGGACACCAAGTTTTCTATGCACATTAACGTGTGCCGCACACCTTCGCAGACACCCGCGTCGTTGCATATTGTTATATCCAAGTAGCAAATCCTGGATTTTCAAATTTTAGGAGAGGACACGAGCAAGGCTGGGATCTGATATGATACAACCATTGCCTGGCCGAGCTTTCTTCACGAGCAGGCATACAAATAAAGCACTTTAGAAATATCAACATTGGTGGAAGAAAAGGATGTTACCGATAGAGGAGGAATGCAGATTATTTATCAAAACACACATGCTTACAGGTATCACGTAGCTAAGCATTCAGGTAAGTCAGGATACAGCAGAATAGACAGCCACGCGCTCTCCTGCGTTTCTATACTGCCCAAAGATTCTCACAGACTCAGGGAGTTTGGGTCAAGAGACTTCTCATCTCTTCCTCATGCATCTCACCATGTGACAAAATTTATAGTGTCAGGCTGAGATACACGCAGCGAAGAGGTCTGGAGAAGGGCTAATACGCGCTTTATTGTAACGCTGTTTTGGGAACCCCCTCCTGGATTTCAGAAGCAGTTCCATACTCACTTTCAACAGCTTACAGACAAGTCCTCCCCTTGAATTAAACGTCATTTATTTGTGTGCGTGAACACTGAGGATTTATTTAGCACAAACTCAATGTACAACAATACAAGGAAAGCCTGGGGAAATGATAGAAGCTAGGGAAAATTCTTACTTTCACCCTAGACTGCCATCATAGGCGCAAAACAGTATCAACCTCCGTGGGAACGGCGGCTAGGTCAGTAAATACTCAGGCTTTCTATATTTTCATTAAAATTGCTTTCTCCATGGAAATCCCAGGCTATTAATAACCATCTCATCCCTCTATCAGGGCTATTAGATCTTGGCCAAATTCTTTTCCACTTCCTTCTCCTCCCTTCCCAGCCTACCCACGCAGTAAAAGGGGTGTCAGTGCAGCAAAACGCTTGTCCCTCTCACCTCCCAGATTAACACTGCTGAGCTTCGCCAGAGGTTCCCTCAATGTCCAACTCGGAGACTTTGGCTTTGAAAAGCTTAACAACATTTTCCAGTGTTTTCTGAACTGCTCTTGCATTTGTTCAAGTATATTCGCCAATGACTCAGCAGAATCAGGCTGCAGAAGTTACTCTTTCAGCAGCAGTCACCACTGCGTTGTGCGTTTTGGTCATTTCAGGATGGGCTCCAGCTACAACCCTTCACATGGACCGGACAGAACAGCAGGAGCACAGTTAAAGTCTTGTGGGCACAGTGACCCAGGCTGAGTTTTCCAACACAGCCCTGAGGACAGGCTTTTTCTTCTCCAAGGAGCTGTTGGGGAACATTTAATAAAACCCCACCAAAGCCCCACAAACAAGCTGTCCACGCGGCTAAGCAATGACTGAGCAGACGTCATCTTCCAACAGGAGTACAGTACGGGTCATAAATGCTGGGTCTCTTGCAGCAGTCTGCATAGTATAAAACAAAGCAAAGGTAATCTAGATGTTCACATGAAATAATATGCATTCTTGCTATTACCCTATGGCTCAATTAAAACTAGACTTGACAATGAGGAAGGAAACTGGGCTGACGGGAAATTTGGATGCAGCTTAGCTAGTCAGCTCCAGACCCCCTGTCAGTAACGGAGGGGCAATTCCTCCAAAGCACCAAATCACAGAATCCCCGACTGGCAGGGGTTGGCAGGGCCCTCTGGAGCTCACCCCGTCCCACCCCTGCGTGAGCAGGCACCCCCAGGGCAGGGGGCACAGGGCCGCGTCCAGGCGGGGGGTGAATGTCTCCAGGGAAGGGACCCCACAGCCCCTCTCGGCAGCCTGGGCCCCTGCTCTGGCACCCGCACAGGGAAGGGGTTTGTCCTCACGTTCAGGTGGAACTTCCCGTGTTCCAGCTTGTGCCCCTGGCCCCTTGGCCTGGCGTTGGGCACTAAATCCTTAGAATATATCTGCTGCTCCGGTCAGACACACTTTATCTTGTGAAAGAAAGCAGAGAAGAGTAAGCAGCAGCAGGCTGAACAGTACTACTTGAATAATGGCTTTCCTGATTCTGCCTTAAGAGATCAAAAGGCACATAGCTGGGACGTTTATTTTTACATCCAACACCGGATTTCTGGTTTGCTCACAGCTGACTGCTGTATGCTTACATTGGTCTTTTTACTCTTCAGAGTTGACACGAAGAAAATAATCGTCACCAATAACTTTATAATCAAACAGAGCTCACAGGTGAAGGCAGACTGAGTGTTCCAAGCAGCAGTTAAAACAAGTCTGGTATTGCAGCAGATTAAGTTATTTCCCTGCAGAGTAACTCGCTACGTTTAGGGATTTGCCTGAACTGTCCAGCACCAGACAATTTAGCTAAAACACATCGTAGCTGGAGCATTTTTCAGGTTTCAACCTCTTAATCCACTCAGGGTTTTCTAGGACTCCTCACTTTCCCACTGCCACTCTAATTAGATTAGGGTCAAGACTAATGAAATCCCTGGATGCTGCAGGCTTTGAGGCGAGCGAGCTTAGACCTTCAGCCTTCTAAAATTATCAACGCCAATTTATGTCAGCAACCCACCATCCGAGTTAAATTTTGCTCCACACTCATTTTATGCCCATGTGCTGGCCAGGAGGAGAGAAACAACTTTGCTGCCAACTCACCAGTACCCCACATGCTCTGTTGCTTCCTTGTCCCGAGCAGAACTCAAGCTCCTGAGGAATAAATCAACATGGAGCTTGAAGGTCAGATGGCAAAGCCAGTGCCAGTGACTGGATGTGCTGAGAACGGGCTAGCAGGCAGCAGGAGGTGGCACGGAGTAAAAGCTGCTTATGCCAGGAGAGAATTGAACATTGCTTGACCTGCCCATGAACCAATAAGGAAAAGATGAACTCCCGCAGCCTGGTCCCCTCCATCCTGCCAAGCGTAAGCTGTTTAGCAGCCCCACGTCACGCTGAGAGTAAACCTTCTTCAGGAAACCAGCAGAGACCACCACTGCCACAGAAAATCCAGGCTTGTGGTGGGGGTTTGGCTTCCAGACAAGAAGTGACTGGCAGGCAGCCCTCAAAGCATGAATGCACCTTTTCAACAGGGCACCATTAATGCCAGCGCAGGGAAACAGGGACATGACGCCCCTTCTGGGGAAGCGACCGCAGCCAGAGCCAGTGTGGACCACAAATTCACCGTTTGGAGTCACCAAGACAGATGCTGCTCAAACAGGAGCAGCAAAGGAACGAGGGCACTGAAAGGAACCCTGCTTTTTGCTGGTTTGGCTCATTTTTAACTGTGTAAAGGTATAAAGCCGTAAGCCTCATGAAACTCAGCTGGCAGGGGATAAAGCTGCAGCAGGTACAGCAGTGTCAGGACAAGGGTTTGTGACCCATCAGCCAATCTCCCTACCCACGTGCTGCAGGACAGCTTTGTTTAGAGTCCTGCTCTCGGGGAGATGCAGGGCAAACATCCCTGCTCCCAGCACCGCGGTGGGGCAGAAGCACGGACACGTGTAACGGAGAGATTTCTGAGGACAGCCCTCCAGAGCGCTTTACACCTCCACCCCTGCTCCCAGACAAAAGTGTTACTGGAGTTGCACATTTCTGCATCTTGGGGTGTGACAAAGGCTGCTGTTCACCCCTTTTATACCCTCCTACTCTTTATTTCGCTCAAGGACAGCTTTCCACTTTGCAAACACATACATGAGACATCAATGCCATCTGCAGAATGAACAAACCAGAGAACAAGACATTACACAGTAGCACTGCTTAAACACATAAGTCTTTGTCTTGTAGACAGTGACACTCATTTACAGGAGATTCCTGCAGATAAACGCATCCAAGTTTCCCTTTCAAAGGCTGCACTGTCAATCCGCACTAATTAATTTTCACAGTATGCTAACAGTGAATTCCAACTCTCAAAACTGTTACTTATGAACTTTAACATTTATAAACTTCACCTCCTGATCTCTTCTAGGTTCCACACAATCCTGAACACTTGCTCTGTTCTACAGCAGGTTAGGAGGATTAGTGATACCAAGACACAGAAGACACAAACATTTCTGCAGGGCAGAAGCCTGCACACTGCTTGCACTGACAAATTCCCCGCTTGGTGCAGGACCTCCCCTCCTACTTACCACAAATCCTCCTCCAATTGTCTAGTAATGTTCCTCAACACCTACAGCCCAAGATGTGCTTATTGGTGCCGCTCAGGATCGCTCCACTTTGACCGATCTAATAGAAACCTCACCCATGCTCCAGTCAAGGTCCTGTTCCTCGGGAAGCCCAGTGACCACACACCTCTTCCCCTGACATCCACGCAAAAGCTCAGTTAAATTCCTTTGCCCAAACTTCTCCTACCTATCACATTCCCTGCTTCCCTTATGCCACACGAACTCCTTGCCTCGTGTGTCAGTGCTCTACACCACCTGTCCCCAGCCTACCTGTTTTTGTTGCATCTGCGATATCGGTACGTACTTGCTCCCATGAGAAAAAGAATCCCCTCTCAGAAAACCCAGAGAGACTTTTCTCACTCTTCAAATTCCCCTTTTGCTGCAACACGTCCATACCAATATCTCAGGGCAAGAGCTGGTGAAGAAAACTCCTGCACCTGCAAAAACCGTGCAAACTCATCGGGGCAAGGGCATCCAATCCTTTGTCACTCCATCCCACAGGTTGCTTGTCTCACCCAGCCACCTGATGCTGATTTTTACACAGCAATCTCTGTATGGCACAGACAATCCTTTGCCTGTAAACCAGGCTCAAAAACCAAATACCCACATTATTAGCAAGAAGGGCTTTAGAAGCCATACGACTGGCTTTTGAATGAATGATACTGGAATAAAAGAAACTGAGCAGATTGGAGATACCCTGACAGGGAACAGAGGAGACTGTGCAGTCAAAAGAAAGAGCCAGATTTTTTTTCCTATTCATTTTATTTCACAAGTGAGCTGGAAGCAGTTTCCTGTGTCAGAGCTCCTCTCCCCAGACTTTTTATTGCTATTAAATGTTGACAGTACTACACAGTTTCTTGCAGTGTAAGAATTTGGTTTGTGTTAATAATTCAAGCTGCCACCTGCAATTGCCTTCACCCATTGCCATCTGTAACTCAGCTTAAAGCACTGAGGAACGGGACTTGACTTCAAGATGCTGAGCTGTGGTGACCCAGGTACGATCGCACACACATCGTGCTGCTCCTGCCTCGGGGAGGGCAAACTTAATGTGCATATGCGCGTGTGCACGTGGAAGGGCAGCACAGGGAGGGGGCAGAGCTGTCTGCTGAGATTGCAAACCGAGATCTGTGCCAACAGGACCATCCTGCCAGGTGCTGAACACCTGTCTCTTACTGATGAGGAACAGGACAAAGTCTGCTCGAGCATAAATGGAGCAGAGGAACTAACTTTAATTTAAACGGAGCACTTTGGAGCGGCAGAATCCTATTTTACACATTAGCCTATACTTACCATTTGTTTTCATTAAGGACTTGTTTAGTCCTACAGTTCTTCCATCCACAGAACAGGCAACCAGCAAACTAATTCAACATTTTAAAAACCAAAACTTAATAATATTTAGCATAAACTGCTGCTGATGCAGACCTTTGATCTGCTTCTGTTTGTCTCTGGCTTTACAAGTGACCCAATCCAAGCTCATGATTTATGAGCATACCAGCAAAGTCAGCTACTGCCTGCAGACAATACCCAACACAGCCTCCACGCGTACAAACTGGAAGAAGGCTTACCGAAGCAGCAGCTCTTTTGGAAGTTTTTTGTTGATCACAGCTTCATCGTTGTTTGAGAACATCTGTAAATAAAAACAATTTAAACATTTTAGCCATATATTTTCATGAAGGCAACAAAACTTACTTTACTCTAGGGAAGGAGCTGCTGGTTAACAAGGCCACTTCAAGAGACGCCTGGCGCAATAAATTCTCAAAAGATAAACTCAGATTCACAGAATCATTAAGGTTGGAAAAGACCTCTAAGATCACTGAGCCCAACCGCCGACCCAACACCCCCAGGCCTCCTAAACCATGTCCCCAAGTCCCACGTCTGCATGGTGTTTGAGCACCCCCAGGGACGGTGACTCCCCCACCTCTCTGGGCAGCCTGTGCCAGGGCCTGACCGCTCTGGCAGGGAAGAAATTGTTCCTAACATCCAACCTAAACCTCCCCTGACGCAGCTTGAGGCCGTTTCCTCTCGTCCTATCGCCTGTTACTTGAGAGAAGAGACCAACCCCCCTCACTCCAGCCCCTCTCAGGCAGCTGCAGAGAGCGAGAAGGGCTCCCCTCAGCCCCCTCTTCTCCAGGCTAAACCCTCCCAGCTCCCTCAGCTGCCCCCCAGCACACTTGTGCTCCAGACCCTGCCCCAGCCCCGCTGCCCTTCTCTGGATATGCTCCAGCATGTTTGTGCTGTCCAACTTTGTGCTCAAACTTTCAAACTCCTGAATTGGACCCTAGTTGGACAGAATATTACACCCAATATGGTTTAAAAAACGGTCCAAGAATGCTTTGTGGATTGATGGATTAAATATAAACTGAGACTTTTAATTTATCTGTTAAAGCAATAATTAGGGGGTACTTGCAGGCTGGCACTGACTATAGGAAGGTATCACCTACAGCATCACTACGGGCTTCCATCTCTGTCCCAGTTCTGCGACAGCACACCAAAGCACGGGCTCTTTAAAACCGTAACATACAAATACGCATCAAACAAGCATATGGCAAACGGGCTGGAGGGAAGGGCTGTGACAAGAACGACCAGGCAGCCCTGACAGCCAACGCATGGAGGTTGAAGATGCAGGACTGGCTCCCATCACGGAAAAGGGCGTGGGGTGCTGGTGAACAGGAGCTAAAGAAGTATTACGGTATTACGGTGCCCGTATTGTTCTCGCAGCAAATTGTTTGAGAACAGCCCTGGGAGCTATGGGGCAAACAGGTTTGGTTTTTTTGTTTGTTTTACATCATGAAGCACGGCTTAAAGGGAGACGTGATCTTTGGTGCTGCATCAGGAGGAGAGCTGATTCTGGGAAAACACTGTGTTCTTCCAAGGCAATGAAGCCAGAGCTGTTTATCGCATCTCAGAAGCTTTTCCATGCAAAGCATTATCATATCATTTACAAAGCTAAAATGGACTTTTGGACCAGCTAAAGTAATCCCACTAGCTGTAAGAGTGAGAGAAGCTTCTCTTTTCTAAGGAGTCCTAAGAAAAACATATGGCAAAGCCTCATGTGCTTCTTGAGAAATATCTACCTGTATTTAAAAGACTTGGTATTGTCTTGCCAGGGCGAAAAACAAACAAAAGCCAACCACCTCCACACACTTATGCCTGTGGGAGGAATGATTAGAGTGATGTGTGAACTAAGACTGCTGAGCAGTGATGCCTCACTCCATTTAGAAGCATGCTTTCAACATTTCCAAAAACGAAGCAGGGAACAAGGAGAATGAGCTTTTATTTCATTAATAAAAGTTTCTCTTTAATCTCCTGGAACAAAACTAAGAGCTGATCTTCCTGAGCTACACACCTGGCAAAAACCGCTGCTGAAACTGCTGTCTGAAAAAGCTGATTCTTATCGCTTGATTAAGTTGTGTGTATGCGAAGCAAATAAACCCAGCATCAGCTAGGTCACTTAAGTGGCAGAGGATCAGATTAAGAGTTAAAAAAGGAAAGTAAGATCTCAGTGGCTTATAAAGCTGTACCCTAGGCCTCACCGACATACAACAGCTTCTCCAAGCAGCAAATATTCGGTACCTGAGCATCAACCCAACCCCACCACCTACCAAAGAAACCCCCATGGCTTAATGGGAAAAGCTAATGCGCTGCCGCTAAGTAGCTCTTTAATATGCTCCAATTGGTGATAACAAACTGACAACTGAATAGTGCCATCATTGCAAGGTAACACTAAAAACAATGCTTTTAGAGTCAGTCAAACTTAAAAGCTGTGTTCCTAAATCACAGTTTGTTTTTTAATTATCTCAGGATACTGAAGTACGATGCCGAAGTGGGACACGAACTCTCCAGCATTCTTTCCCAAAATGTCACACAGAAGAGAAGTGTTGTTTTCCCCCCACAGACGCTTTTATCACTTCCCACCAGAAGATATCACAAGTTAGCAAGTCCTAAACGGTCCACTAGACAGGCAACTACTCAGCCCATTTTGCAGATAATTAAAATGGAAGCTTTGCCATTTTCCCAGCTAACACCAGTTGCGTGAAGTCTGTTCCCTCAGAGACTAGGGCAGAAGAGCAGCTCAAGTCGAGGACCGCGTTCGGGCTCGGCGAGGAGCACTATCTGACGCCTGGCAGGTAACGGCAGGGTGCCACGGCGCATCAGGACAGGCGCTGGCGGGGCTGTGAAAGGCGCTAACACGTGTGCGTGCTCTGGGACTGGATCAGCTCATTACATGGCTTGGCCGATCAGCTGGGAAATTAAGGAAATTCTGGAGAAAGCTCTAATGAAGGAGAAACGCTGAGGAATTATTCATGGGAAAAGAAGGCTATGATTTTTCTTCCCCCAGTTCCAAGAACAACAGTAGACAGGCAGATCTAGCCCCTTTCCCATTATTGTCCAGGCCAGAATTCTACATCTGAACCAGCACCCTCCACCCCCCCTCACAAGAAAAGGGTAAGAGAAATTAAAGGAGCAAATCAGATAGCAGCAGGAGACTTCCGAAAAGGAACTGGACTAGAAGAGAACAGGCAAAGGGCAGGAAGTATTAAAATAGAGATTCCAGAAGCAGCCAGCCACCCTTCTCCGTCTCATCTGTATTGGCAACAAGGCTTTGTCCGAATTAGAATTTTACTGTGAGAATGGAGGCAACAGTCAGTGCCTGTTGTTAACCGCGATTGTACATCAAGGCCACAACAGCTCTGTGCAAAACAAAAGCAACTTCTTGACTTCTGCCCGTTGCATTGCTCAGCAGAAAAAGCTTGCCTCGATTCCAGGGCAAATCAAAGCCTTCAAATGCTTTTCTGCAGAAGCTACCCTTTGACCAGTGCTGTACTACAGGAACATTTGGTTTCTGTCTTACTAAAAAAGTCCTCGGACTTAAACGTGACAGGGCCGAGGCAGGACGTGCTCTGCAGGAGAGCCTCGGCTCCGGAATTCCCCCTCCGCTGGAGGGCTGTGAAGTGCCAGGGTACATCACCAGACCTATTCTCTCAAGCTGTGCTTCAAAACTTGGTGCTCAGATGACAGAGGTTGGGTGAAAACAGGCTGGAAACGGGACGTATTGCTAAGTCATGGCAGCATGTAGAGCTGCCTAAATACACCAACAGACATTTTGACTTTCTGGCAAGTCCATACAAGAATAAAACTAGTCTGGAGAAGTGTTAGAGGCTATTCTAGACTTCCAGGCTTTTGAAATTACTTCTAGGGATAAAAGCTAAATCACCTAAGTGTGCTTTTCCTAACATCTCTCAACATCCTTTAATACCAGGGGTTATTCAGCAGAATAAGTTATTCTTGAGAGGATACAGAACAACATTTATTTCTTGTTTGTGAAGTTTGCAGTCTGTATAGAACACAGTCTTCCACAAAGCATCAAGTTTGCTGCCGTGTGATGCCACATCCCTTACACAGGAGAAATGGAAGGGGGAAAGAGGACAAAATTCCTCTTGCTCCTCCACCCATCGAGACGAAGGCAGGCCAGCAGCACACTACTCTCTTTAGAAATAGCCTTTTCTAGCTAGGACAGAAGGGATAAATCTGAACAAACACCACAGAAGCAGATACTAGACCTTTCCAGGGCGCACGTCTGCTCGCAGTTTTACACTTCACGCAGAAAGACATTTTACAATCCATGAGATATTTTGCATATACACACTTCAGCAGCCACACATGTGGAAGTACCTCCCCGACTCCAACAGGGGATCAAAAGGGAAAGCAATCAGGATGCATCTAATTGCAAGTCCAGCTGTTGGTTCAGCACTGACTTTGCAAGCCCCCAAAAATGGCAAAATTAGGGAACTTAACCCATAAATCAATCCTTTAACTCAGAAACCAATTCCAATGTTCGCACACTGTTTATATTTCCTGTTCAATAAATGGGGAAAGCTATTTGGCTCCCAGTTTAAAACAGCCCGGTGTGTTCAGCATTTGACAGGCGCACCCAGAGGGGCCTGTTTTGCAATGGTTTTTTTAAGAGCAGGTGGCCAGTGGAGCTGGCAGTGAGGACGAGGATCATCCAACCTCCAGGCATCCGCAGGAACTCGCCAGGTGCCCCTGAATTCCAGCACTCTTTCCTGCACCCTCCCACACTAACGGAGGGCCCAGAGGTGATAACCCAGAAGATGGAAAACTGCTACTTCCCAGGGTGTATTTATGGGCACTGCTGTGCTCCCCTCCAGCACACCCTCACCCAGCAGCATTCAAATCAAGCAAGTTTATGAAAACAAATGGACTAAAGCCACCATTCTTACAGCCATACAGTCACTTAGCACGATGTGTCATTGCCCGTTTGTTTAAATAACTCTTCCCTCGCCTTTCAGAATACTACAAGCTTTGCAAACTGGCTCAGTTCACCCGGCTGCCCGGCCCCGCAGCAGTCTGCAAGCGCTCTGTGCGGGGCCGATTCCCAGCTGTGCGGCGAGGCACTGCTCACTGCATGGAAGGCAGAGTTGCTCCTGAGGCATCGGTCATGTTGGCCATTCGTTGCAGGGCACGGCAATCCAAACTGGGTCACCGGCGCGACATCAGGGCAGGAGCGAGGCGACAGCGCTCTGCAGCGGAGCGTGCCACAGGTGACAGCGTGTAATTATGAGCGTCCCTGCACAAGAAACACCTACATGTGTACTGTCCTCACCGTACATGCAGAGAGGGACGTGAACAACAGTTGACGCAAGCTCTGTAAGTGAAGCAACCCTCAGCAGGCGTGCATTATTTGAGTTAAAATATAGAGTATTGTGTCATTATAGCAGCCACTCATTTAGCCTTTGAGCAAGTCTTGCATTGTCTTGCTCCAGGCTTCAAAAGCCGTACAAGCACGGAGACTCGTCTTGGCTCTCTCCTTTGGGTCTGTATGTGGGCTGGTGCCACGCTACCCATCCTGCCCAGAGCGAACCCCTGTGGTCAATATTTAGCATGTAAACGAGGTGTCCCCACGCTGCTGTGTTCCGCAGGCAGATTGCACAACTTCTCCCTACGACATGACGCAAACACACGTCAATGCTGGCAAATGCCAAGACAGAAGGCGGTACAGCCAGCACCTGCAGGAAATGCGTACTCAATATACATTTTGTTACGCTTCAGAAGCTTCCATCCGAGAAAAAAGTTGCTGTATTAAGATGGAGGTGTCAATATCAGGTTGACTGGCTTATTCCACAGCAGCAAGTAAAAGCTTCTCCAGTGAGAAGAGTGTTTATTCAACAGTTTCTGCAAAATTTAAATGTTTGCTTCCAGAATAGTTAGGTTCCCCGTATCCCCAGCTCCACTGGAAGTTTCTGAACACACACTGGCACAAAGCTGTCCCTCCCGGCTTACAGAGAGCCGGAAAAACTCCATGAGAGCTGCTGCGGACCCCGGCTCTGAGCAGGCTCTTGGCTGCAGAGCTCTTCTGCGGTCTGGGCTGGCAGAGGGAGGGGGCAGTGCTTTCCTGCGAGTGTCACATCTGGCAATGGTTTTGATTTTATTGTTGGGGAAAGGCTGGAGGGGTGTTCTTATGAGGAACAGAAGTTTTGTTTTTCACTTTTTTGTGTTTGGAAAAATACACTTGAGAAGTTTCTAAATGAGTTATTTCAACATTTACAATTTACTGGAAGTAATGTGGAATATTAACATACGAATACAAAGCACATCTATTTTACATTTCCCTAAATGCTCAAAACTACTCTCTATAAGCAATTCTGAAGTTACTGGCTGCGTTTCTAAGAGAACAACAGTTTACTCATCTGACATACCAAAAAGACTTTCCACTAAAACAGCAGCAGGGACTTTTCAATAAAGTGCAGTTTAGACAAAGACATACCAGGCTGCCTTGCCCATACGACAGCAGACACTGAAAAACACCATAAATTTTCCCAAAGTCTCATTACACAGAATTTTACCCACTAAAGAGACAAGGAGCAGAAAAAGGACAGGCTCGATTTGCAACATAACATGGGTGGTCTACAGTTAAGGCGCATCTCTAAGATATACAAACACTCTCATACTCCAAGCAACTCTGATGCTGGAACTGCCAAACCCAAACCGACTGACACACCGGGCCATGTCCCAGCACTACCAAACCCCTACTTTGCCAACAGACATGAGGGAATTTACTGGCATAAATGTTGAGGGTTGATCACAAAGACTCACTTTCAATTTGACTGTTTGCAGAACTTGTTTCTGCATAAAAATGCATATTGTTAGGGGCACTGAGGAGGAAAGGAGCACCCGCCCTCTCTGTGCTCTTTTACCCGGACACAAACACGGCCGTATGCAGAGGCCGGGGTCTTCAAGGCCTGTATCCTGGAAAGTACTGAAGAACATGAGTTAATAGTAGAGTGTTCAGTTGGACAAGAAACACGCTACCGTCACCATTAACAGGATATCAAGTAATTGTCCATGTTTGTACTCGATGCAAACTAAACACCGGCGTGCCAGCAGTGTAACGCAGCCGTACATCGGCTAGGGTGGAAGTACTTACCGCACTGCCGACAAACACAGCTGGTTTTCAACTGAGACTGCATCTGGCATCAGAACGGGGAGGGGGATGGTTGCTCTTAAAAATATATTTAAAAAAAAAAAAAAGTAATCACACGACACTTAACTTTAGAAGCATCAGTGCCAAAGCCAACAACTGAGCACACAGTGTTAGCCTAGACGTGGACTTTGAACTCAAAACACTTTTCTTCTAAAGCAGAAAATTCAAAGCTCGATGGAGAAAGAGGGATGAAGCTTATTTGGAGCTTTACGGAATTAGTGCCTACAAGGCTAGCAAAGGCACTCAGATCAGGTGCTGCACTGAGACCCACGGCTATCCACCTTAATGCTCACTCAAGTGAGCACTCAAGTGGGGTCTGGCACGCCAAACCCCTGGAGAACGAGGCTGAAAGGCCGAAACAGCCCAAGAAGCACTAACGACACACAGCGCATGCTGCCGCGGCTGAGGCCACGGTCAGGTTGATGCAGAGAGAGGGAAAGAAAGAGGATGGACATCTATTTCCAGTACAAAACCCAACCAACCGAGAGAGACCCATACAGGTGGGCAGCAGGAAATGAAAACTATAAACATTTCTGAAAGGAAGTACAAACACAACCAATAAAGTGTTACATGTCTCTATATTAGGCAAACTTCACGTAAAATAACCAACACAGGATTTAAAAGCACCCCCTCTTAAAAATCTATGAAATATTAGTAAATATTATAACTTCAAAATACTGTGATTTGTTTACTTGGATAACAGAAGCAGTTTAAGACACACTTCTTACAGCAGATTTCCTTACAAACACAAAAGAAATAGGTAACCATGTGCTGAGGATGAAATTTTAGCTGTTGTTTAGACCTAGGGCTCGCTATCCTTGGTCCACATGCAAATGTTTGCCAGACCCTCCACAACTGCTCATAACCACAGGAAATTAAGCAATTGAAACCAAGACAGAAAACAGACTACAATTATTAGAGAATAAATAATCCACTCTGGAAACTGTTTTTTAAGCCTGGAAAGGTGGGGAATCAAGAGTTGCCATCATAAATAAAAGATTACAGATGTGGCTGGCATATTTTGTCAGTTGACAACCCACCCAGTCTCTATCATCAAGATGCTCTGGAGATCAACCCTCCGAGCTACAGAAGAGGCTTTTGCTATTCTGAGGTGAAAGAAATGAAACATCTGTGCCAATTCGTTCAAAGAGTTTCAATCCTGATGAGTCAGAGATGCCCTGTAAGGTGTTCTTCAGCTATACAGCTGCTGGCTCACATCCAAAAACCTAGTATTTATATCATTATCATATCAAAAGGTAGTATTTATACCACTTTTATCTGCCATGGTCCATATGGAGATGAACAAGCCCTGCACAGAGTCACTGGAACAAGACAAGACGCACGCCAAACCTAGGTTATACCACACAACTCCAGCTGAGTAAAAAAAGCTGAGCATAAAACACAAGACGAGAAAAATAATGTGCAATCCACCCCGTGTTTCCTTTGGAAAGAGCTCAGTGAAGCTTTGAAGTGACTTACAAACACTGTCAACGTATACTAACACCTCGTCTCTAGTTCTGTACATTCTGGGGAAAAAAAAAAAATCTAGTACTGCTTCAGGGCTCAAATAACTGAAACATAAACGACAGGCACCGAGCACTGGTCCAGAAGCGCTCCTTCCCCAGGACAAGATTTAAGGGGAGCAGGAGTTTAAGCAGGCTGAGCTGCCTTACTGGAGGCAACAAAAATATTACACTGCAGAGGTAGGTGACAGCAGCGACAGTAAAACACAAGGCTCTTTGGAGGACAGAATACAAAGCATGAAGTTGTTTACATCCACAAGCATTTCAGATCAGGTGAATTTTCCTTCTAGCCTTTAGTTACACTGGGATTTTTTTGTTTGTTTGTTTGTTTTTAAAACCCATCCAGTTTAATCTGTGTTAAATCTCCATGGAAAATGGCTGGCTGTCAAATACAGCCGCTGCTGTGACAAGCTCCGCCGTCAGCAGTCGCGATGCTCCGGTGTCCTCCCGCAGCGTTTGTGTCAGTAGAACCAGGGACGGCGACGCAGCGGCTGCCCTCCCGCCGTGCCACGGGCACCCTCGGCCCCCCGGGCTCACAACCAGGGCGCCGCTCGAACAAAGTCATGACTAAGCAGTACAAAACCCAGGCAAAAGAGACCCTGGCCGAAAAGGCTTATTATAGGCTTAATATTCCTAAAAATAGCTCAATAGGCAATTTATTCAACATACACTGTCCGCATCTGCTTGTCGTTGCTTTGGAAAAGTTTAAATTTCCGCGGGAGATAAATAGCTGGGGTACGGACGAGCTGCCTTTCTGCGCAGCCTGACTCTACCCTGCGTTCAGTAACAAAGTTCAAGAAATAGCCTTTATTTATTTTAAATCAGCAATGCCAAAAGCGTGAGGCGGAGCAAAAAATTATTACAGTCCTATAGAAATCAAGCCCACGATGAAGACCCTCCCGCCGCACGCACCTCTGACGCAGCAGCGTAACGCAGAAACCGCCACGGAGAAGAAATTCGTCAGGTGATGAATGTGCAAATACACAAGGTCACGCTGTTGCATTCACAAAGTAAAACTTCGACATCAGAGACGCAGCGCAGGTGAGATACAAGATTACTGCTGAATTAAGAAATAACCACTTCGACTGGCAGTACCACTGTTTTTTCTAAAAACTAGAAACTGCTGTCAGACACCAACAGGGCACGTTCATATGCTTTTTGTTCATTGGTTTTATTCTTCTCTCCCGGTCTTGGCTCTGATGCAGTTTTCCGCCAACAAAGCATCCCACAACTACACCTAAAAGCTCACCACGTTCATTTTTAAATGGCAATTTAAAAGACACCACCAGCACCCGCCATTCTTAGCACGTTAGTTACCAGATTTCCCCCGGCTGGCACAGGCTGCGGGACATAGGCATCCCAGTAGCTTCCGCTGGACAGTCCTGGCAGGGACGCAGGGCAGAGCCCGAAGCAGCCTGGTGACAGACTGGGAAGACAGAAGCTTGCAGTTAATCGGCTTTGTCTTTACAAGAAGTTGTATCTGGTACTGAATGAAAAACACTCTCTGAAAATGTCAGCGATAGCTCGCACGTCCAGGAGCTGCAGAGGTCAAAGTTAGCTGGCGTTCTACGTTAAACAGACGGGGCAGGCAGCGAGAAGCAAATACCACATATGCTGTCATCAAAGCTGGTTTTGGGCGCCTACTTTTTTTAGCTCCATTAAAAACCTCAACAACCGACAAGTGGTCATCTGGGTATTTTTTGACCTATTACAGATATTTGATTTTAAATGATTCTACTTTCTCACACACACCCTTCAAAGTTTTAAATATACACTGTTGTCCATAGAAACAACATCCAAGACCAACAAAGGAGAATATAAATAAGAGAAAGACTTCCTGACTTCACAGGGACACATCCTATGGCCACAGGCTGTGCTGTAAAACACCCACTATCACTAGTTATTTTTTTTCTTTAGCCTTTTTAGAAGCTCATTTTAGCAGGGTAGTGGTTTACCCCAAATATCCTTTGAATGGATTTTTTTTTTTAAATTTATTTAAAAAAACCCAAACTGACATGCTTCAATATTTTCAGGCCAGAAGTGAGACTCCTCTAGCTCTCCAAGTACATCCCAAAGCTCATCACAACTCAAATAAGCTTCTTTGACACACAAATGTCATATAGTTCAGCCTCTCTCCAAAGCCTGCAGCTCTATGTTAGCAGTAATAAGCTTTTTTCACTATTGGATTTGTTTTCAGCTGTTATCAAAGGGATGATGATGGTATTATTGGTATTACTTGGAAGTAAAGTCAAATGATGGTGTCTCAAAAAAACCACCCTACCTGAGATGAGGTGTGAAGGGCATTGGGTGAGTTTGCTGCACGTAGGACAGTCGATCTCAAAGCATGACTGACAATCAGCCCGGCGTGTCCAGCCCCCAGCCACGCAAAGACCGGGGCCCCTCCGCACAGCCGTGCGGCTCGGTATTTCACACAGTGTCAATAAGGCTAAAACATTCATCGGGTTGACTTTTGTAATGACGTGAGTCAAATGAAATACACAGCAAGGTAATCCAGCAGGGAAAACAATAATTACTGTTTCCGTCCAGGCCCCAATTAATAATGGCATCTAAAATAAAGTGAGACATACCCTTGCATACAGGCTCCCTAACTCCCTTTCCTGTTACGCAAGCCGCAACGCAAGACGGACACAGCCCAAGCAGCCGAGCACCTCTCCTTGGGAACACACATGGCCCCTGTGCTATCATTTGTGGTGGCGGCTCCGACCGGCAGCTCCCAGTGAAACCACCTTGGGGAACCCCTGTTTCGGTACCGAGGCGGCGGCATTCACCTCCGTAGGCTGCAAGGAAAGCCCTCACCGCCACTGTAGGCGAATAACCCAAAGGCAACGCGCTGCTCTTCACACAGCTCAGGCCACACCGGTGACGAGTCCTTAGCGGGTGCTGCCCCAGCATTCTTTACTGCACAGGCGTCAGCAAGGGACAGGGGAGGAAATACAGGTTTTCTGGCATTTCTGCTTATATTTCCTGCTGAAATTACTGTTTGCCAGGGCCAATGTTTCCACTGTTGCCCAACTTGCAAGCACAACTCCTTGCAGAGGAAGGAGGAGGAAGAGAATCCCATTGGGGGGGGGGGGGGAGGGGGGGGGGAGGAGGAGGATAAAAAAAAGTAATAAAAATCTGCGACACGAGCTTGGTGTCTCAGGTGACACTGGCTAAGCTCAAAGCACGCACACATTATCCAACACTTGTAAAGCTCTTGCTCTACCTAATTATGGCAGGGATGTGCTCCTGGCTGCCTAGTACAAAGGTGAAAGAGCTGCGAGACCGAAACCTCCCCCAGCGGCAATTTAACAAAAAGATGCAAAAGAAAAAGCAATCAGAATTGCTTTCTGAAATACCTTTTCTTTATAATTACCCTGTTGCCCCACACTATGCCTTCTGTGGCTTTTGGCAACTTGTCTATATGGCACCTGTACGGCAAAATACAGCACGTAGGCGGCAAAGGAGAAATCCAGAGCAACTGACATCTCCCCCGTGTCCTCCCCCCAACCAAAAGCCGCCTTCCTGTTTAATCCTTCCCAGTCTCCCCTAGCCTGGGTCAAGTATCTTTTGCGCAACCAATTTGACTTTTGCTTCCAAACCTCGCCAAATTCCTCGTTCCTCTGCTAGAGCGCGGAGCGCAGCCACGGGACCAGCGCAGCGGGGGCGTGAAAAAGCAAATTACAGTTTACACCTCTTACTACCTTAAGGTTTAAACAACCGCTTTGTACACAATAAAGTAACATTTTATTATTCATCTGCCCAAAAAAGAAGTGCTGGCTTAAAAAGCATTACATGTAAGCATGGCAGGAGATAACAACAGAATAAAAAAACAAATGGGGGTGGGGGAGTGAGGAGGAACATGGCAAAGCTGTCAGCTTTAAAACCCCCCCCCCCCCCCATATTTTTTATTTTGAGAGTGTTTCTCATGACTTGTGAGCAGCGTTACTAACTACCTGCCAAAACAGAACTGTTTCGATTCAAGTTTCGATTCACTACCTCACCTCTTCACTTTGTTATGTCAGCAACGGTTTCTGTTGCGGTATAAAGTGAAACGGCACGGTAAGCCTGACATCGGTTTTTGCAAGTTTCTGCTAGAAAACAGCAAGGAGAGACACAGCGGGTTGCAAAGAGTTATGGATACTCCCCGCCCGCTTTGTTTGCGTATGTCTGTTTACACAACCTCCATTGCTTGAAATAACAAAGCCCTAACCAGGAGGGAAGGGAGAAGCCCAGGAGCAGCCCAGCAAAGGGAACAATGACAACCCCAAAAGGATCAGCTCTAAACCATAAAGCCAAGCAACCCCAAAATATGGAAACAGCACTGAAGAGCCAGGAACCCAGCAGACTAAAAAATGGGATTAGGGTAATTGAGATGATTCAGTTCAGCTTTCTGAACGCAGACAGGATTAATTATTAGAAGGCAACTCGATTTTGAAGCATTTTAACTTCCTCATTTTGCTTTCACCTTACCTCATTTCATGGCAGATCAAAATTCAAGCAAGACCTGGGAGCTACAGAGGCCACTAGCACAGTTCAGAAGGGTTAGGATTCCCTCCCATTGAGGATCCTGAATCCTGGGACAGACATGCTGGAAAAGGCACTGGATTGCTGTGTTTGTCCTGCTGACGGTACTCGCAAGGCTCGTACAGACGCTCCTTCCTCAGACACATCCCTGGTGTTCACATTTTATTTTTTTTTTAATAGGATAAACTGCCCCATAAAGAAACACTTCCCAGCCAGAATCAGCTCCTGCTAATTGGGGGTTTCGAAGACTCCCTGAGGAAGCTGGAAAGGATGGTGCTTTTTTTATTGTGTCGTTGTTTTTGTTTAAGGATGTAGAGGAGACTACATGTATTGCTCACAGTCTGGGAAAAAAAAAACGCAACTATAATTATTTAAGCCTGACACCGTGGTTCGGTGAAACACAAGAGTTTGCAAAGTAAGAGATCCCTGCACGGGGAAAGCTTAAAAAGCCAGGAGTCTGCTCACACTGGAGATGTCTGCAATTTGTCCCACGCGTGGGCTGACACCAACAAAGCCACTGTTGATATAAAATGCTGCTCCTGGTCACAGGCAGGTAGTTTTGGGGGGGAAAAAAATCACCTCTTCCAGCTCTGGGCCTGCCCCGTGTAAGTGCTGACCAGCTCACATCCACTCCACTCCGACCGTCAGAAGGCTTAGAGAAGCGCCCTGCCTGAGAAGACATTGTTTATTTCTCGATGATGAGTTAAGTGAGCGGTGAGTTAGTGAAAGCGAGCCTAAGACACTCAGTCTCCAGAAAAGTGCGGGTGAAACAGGGTAAAGAAGTGATGAGAACTAGGGCCTTTGGAAGGTAAACAAGATCTCAAAGAGTAGGGTAGCTGTCAATCAAAAGCATCAGAGGAGACGTCATCCCCTCCTCATTGCTATTTGGTTGCAGTTCATCAGGCACCACGTATTAGGGACGACAGGAAGCAGAGAAACCCCCATATAAGCAGGATTGCGATCTGTCAGGGCGCGCTCCACATTAAACCGACACCACAGAAAATGAGGCGTCAGTCTGGGTAATGTTTTCCCTGTTTTTCTCTTTGCTACAGTACGTGGTTATTTTCTCTGTGGCGGCCACACCTCCTATAAAGGGGCTTATTTAGAATATGCTCATTTGGCCGGGCATGCCGGAGTTCATTCTTTCATTTAAAAAGAAAGGGTTCCATTCTTCCTGGAAGGGCTGGCTGGCTACACATACGTATCAGAAACCCCTATGCA